>NC_047660.1:74995886-75624220 GCF_011762505.2 Arvicanthis niloticus
TCAATTCTCAGCAACTACATGGTGGCTCACAACCATCTGTAATGGGATCCGATGCCCTCTTCTGGTGTGTCTGAAGACAGATATGGTGTATTCATATACATAAAAAATATATCTTTTAAAAAAAGAAAGAAAATGATGTCTAATTGAGGGGCAGACAAAGTGACAAATCAGAGAAAGATTGGACAGAGATAGGATAGCCCAGCTCACACAAGAACAGCAGAGAAAGAGAGACTACTTAAGAGCAGCAAGAGAGAGAAAAGGTGGTGTGGTGGATGGTGTATGTTGTGTATGACAGTTTTACAGAGAGAACAAACTAGACATAGGTAAGGACAGAACTAGCGAGAGAATGAGAAGGAACCACAAGATTATAACAGATTGCCAAAGTTAGAATGAGGCCAAGCAGAGCAATTCAATCAGAAGTTGAGAAAAGTTGGATTGAAACTGTCAGCTTGGAAGATTAGATTGTACAGAGGCTAGAAGCTTCTAGGCCTAGGCCTAGGGATAATTAGGGCAGAGAAGGAAACACTCTGGGCTCAGCCCAAGGCATGTATTCCCACAGCTTGGATATGGCTCTCATCTCAATAGGACACCAGCCCCATTCCTTTCTGGTCCTTTTGACTGTAAGGCAGAAACATCAGCATCTGCTCTTCCTGAGCTCCAGGGAAGGCAAAGTGACTAGGTCATACCAGCAGCTGGTGCTTTTTCAGTCACACACTTATGGAATGCTATATGCCAGGTGCTGTCCTAGGACCAGGGACACAACAGGCATAGTCTCTGCCCCACCAAAATGCCATTTCTATCACTTCAGTGGCAGGTAGCCCACAAACTCGTTACCCTCTACTATGGTAGGTAGTTTTAGGGTTTTGGAAAAATAAGAGTGGGATGAAAGGCAGAGAGGGATGGGGAGGTAGGTGGTAAAGGAAGGCCTGTCTGTGAGGGCAGCAGCATCAAGCTGTAGATGTTTGGGGGTAGTTTTCAGAGATAGGCCCACGGAACAGTAAGTGCAAAGACCCCAGGGTAGGAGCAAAGCTGGAACAAACAAGGTTGGCCAGAGCCCAGAAAACAAGGAGAAAAATAATTTTGAAGGCCATTATTTTATTTATTCTTTACTTCTGTTTATTAACTCTGGTTTTATTGATTTGGACACTAAGGCTCAGAGAGATCAAATCACTTGGCCCAGGGTTCCTGTGGGCCTCACTCTTCATACCCAGGGACTTTGCTCATGCTCGGCCTGGTATTGAAGATCACTGTCTCAGTCTTCTATTGCTGTGAAGAGACACCATGAACACTGCAAAACTCTTCTAAAGGAAAGCATCTAATTGGTGCCAGCTTACAGTTTCATTATCTTCATGGTGGGCAGCATGGCGGCACACAGGCAGACACGGTAGCTGACAGTTCTACATCTGGACCCACAGGCAGAAGAAAGAGAGAAGACACAGTGGGCCTGTCTTGAAACCCCAAAGCCCACCCTCAGTGGCACCCTTCTTTCAACAAGACCTCACCTTCTAATCCCTCAAATACTGCCACTCCATGATGACCGAGCTTTCAAATCTGTGAGCCTATGGAAGTCTTTTTTTTTTTTCTTTTTTCTGCTTGTAATGTTTCTTGTGTTTCCATTTCACCAATTTCTGTCCTATCGCTCCCAACCCCTGTCTCCTGAGACAGGGTTTCTCTGTGTAGCCCTGGCTGCTCTGGTACTCGCTGTGTAGACCAGTGTAGCCTCAAACTCCGAGATTCACCTGCTTCTGCCTCCATAGTGCTAGGGTTAAAGGAGTGCACACCACCACCTGGCAAATGGAGGTCATTCTTACTCAAACCATCGCAAACACCCTCCATTATTTCAGCCCTGAAATATTCTTACCCTAGCATACCACGTCTCTAGATGTTATGTCTGGGCTCTAACTTCAGTAGAGCAAGAACAAGTCTCCTAGCTGGGATGAGGGCAGGAGAAGGTAGCAAGGAGTCTTCCTGTTCCTGCCGCTATCTGCAGAGAAGATTGACTTTGCAGTCAAATCATTACCATAGAGCTCTGATCTTAGGTAGTGTAGGGTGGGGCTCTGACCAGACGAGGTAGAGGTGAATTCTAGGTGGACTCTACCCTAGACACATTTACTATTGGTTTGCACTCATGTTGTTCCTAGGAAGCTAAGATTTACAATCTGTTTTCCCTGCATAGAGAGGGAGGGAGACAGGATCCTGGGTGGCCAGCAGTGGAAATGGTTTGTTTCCAAGTACAGAAAACTAGTGTTCTGTAGGCTCTGGGCTGAGCTGGGCCTAAAGGGAGGGCAAGAGACATAGGATGGGCATAGGCTTGCTGGCAGTGGCCCTTGAAATTTGGGGCCTAGCTGGAAGTTTTCATCTCTGTTGCCTCTATACCCACTATTGAGTGAGAAAGGGTTCCTCTGGGTCCCAGACCCACAGCTTCATTTCCTAGGGCCTTTGTTATTCTGGTTTGTTCTGGAAGATTGTCATCCATTATTCCACAGTGCAAGGATTAGTGAGGAAATGGTCCATGAGTTTTTCCTCCTTAAAGAAGGCATCAAAGATGCAGGATCTCCCAGGAGAGAAAGAACAAAGATGCCACCTCCCTTAGTATAAGATCTGTTGATATGAAGACAGTGGATTTTTGTGTCAGACAGAGACACAGTGGTACCTTGAGTATATTGATACATTTCTGTAATCTCAGCAATTCAGAAGCTGAGGCAGGAGGATCATGAGTTTGAGGCTAATCAGTGTTACATAGCAAGACCCTATCTACTGCTAACCAACCAACTACATGAGTCCGCACGCACGTGCGCGCGTTTGTGTGTACACACACACACACACACACACATACACACACACACACACACACACGCATTCAGGCATGGTGGCACACAGTTGAGATTGTAACATCCAAGAGTTTGAGGCAGGAGAATTTATAATTCAAAGATAGCCTGGTCTACAAATTGAGAATTTGCTGAATATTGGGTGTCTTACTCTACCATTCTTCACTATATTTCTTTGAGACAGGGTCTTTCTTTAAATCTGGTGACCAGGAAACCATTGATCTTCCTCTCTCTGCTGGGATTATAAGTGTGTGGATCTGCCTGGCCTTTTATGTGGGAGCTGGGGATTTGAACTCAGGTCTTCATGCTTGAGTAGCAAGTGCCATAACTCACTGAATCACCTCTCTAGCCTGCTTTAATTTTTTGAGGCAGCATCTCACCATGGTAGATTACAAGTCTGAGTCACCACACACAGCTGCAATGTGTATTTTAAACTGGTAAGTTGTTGCTTTGTTCACTCTCACACTACCCTGCAAGGCACCCCAGTTTGTCCAAGCAGTCTTTTGCCTGGGTCACCTACTTCCTGTCCTCTAGAAAAAAGAGTCCACTGGCTTTGTAGAGGACCCCAGTTTGATTTCCTAGCACCCATATTAGGTGGCTTACAACCACCTCAGGTCCAGGGGATGCAATGATTTATTCTGATCTACATGGGCTCTAGACTCACATGCCCAAATCTCTGTTATCATACACATATATACATAATTCATTTTTTTAAGTTTTAAAGACTATTTTGTAAAGATAGTAAAATAAAACACATTGTGTAAAATGCAACCCACGGTGTAGCGTTTTCTTCATGTCATTTCTAATGTATATACATTAGAAATACTCTAATTAGAAATTTCTAATTAATTAATTAGAAATTTCTAATTAATTAATTAGAAATTTCTAATGTATATACATTAGAAATACTCCATTCAATATATATACTGTATTTTGCTTACACATTTTTCTGTCAATGAATGCTTGGGTGGTTTCCAGCTTTTGGCTTTTGTGACTATTGTTCCTGTAAACTAGGCATGTGGATATCTCTTGGGTGAATTGCCCTTTTAGAACATGTGTTTATCCTTGCATCTGCTGATGGAGGTTTGGGGTACTTCATGTCTATCACAGCTATCTACATAGCTATGTAAAGATATGTGCCATCACTTCCCTTGAGCATGTACTTATGGGTGGACAGATCATGTGCCACATGAATGCTTCATCTTCTAAGGAGGCTAGTAAACTATTTTACATTCCTGACAGCAGTAGATTTAGATTCATTTCTAGATCCATTTCTGAAAAAAAAAAGGCTTAGGCTCAGTCCCCTTCTTGGGGGTGGGGCAGGGTGGGAAGCTATCTACCCATTAATTGAAGAAGTGGCAGCCTAGCAGCCTGGTCTATAAACTAACAGTTACTCTCCATTTCTGTAGATATTTATCTTCTTTTTTTAATTGGTTGGGAATCTCATAGATGCATATAATAGAGTTTTATTGTTGTTGATTTTTTTTTTTTTTTTTTTTTTTTTTTTTTTTTTTTTTTGGTTTTTCGAGACAGGGTTACTCTGTGTAGTCCTGGCTGTCCTGGAACTCACTCTGTAGACCAGGCTGGCCTCGAACTCAGAAATCCGCCTGCCTCTGCCTCCCAAGTGCTGGGATTAAAGGCGTGCGCCACCACCGCCCGGCTGTTGTTGATTTTTTGAGACAAGGTCTTACTATGTAACCTTGACTAGAATTCACAATGTAGATCAGGCTGGCTTCAAATTCACAGAGATTCATCTGCTTCTGCCTCCTGAGTGCTTGGATTAAAAGATCCTGCTATCTGACATGTGTTCACTAAATCTATCCCCTCTTCTTTCTTCTCTAATTCCTCCCCTATCCCACAATACGTTTCCTTCCAACTTCATGTACTTGAACAAATACACAAACAAAACATGGACCACTCAGTTATACATACATATCTATATCTATATCTATATCTATACCTATACCTATACCTATACCTATACCTATACCTATACCTATACCTATACCTATATCTATATATGTAGTTCCATCTACTAGAGCATGGGTAACCTCTCAGGGCCATTAGCTCTGAAGAGTAGTCATCAAGATCTCCTAGCCAGAAACAGGACTTCATAAAGCAACCCCCCAACCCCATCCATGTTGGGATTTAGATGGGCTTCATCTTGTGTGGGTCTTGTGCACACAGTCACAGCTGCTGTGAGTTCATGTGTACAATGACATTATTATGACCAGCAAATAATGTTTCACTGTTGAGGTCTGCTCTCTCTTCTGTGATTATTCCTGGGCTTTGTCAAGAGGAGATTATGACAGATATAGATATAGCACTCCATTGTCTCTTATTCTTTGCCTGTTGACCAGTTGTGGGTCTCTGTATTAATTACCATCTTCTCTGATAAGAGTCGGGAGATAAACTGATCTAGGGATATAAAGACCAGAACTGGGGTGGGGGACAGTTTATTACTATGTCTATTTAGCAGAATAATAGTATGATGTTCTCCCCTAAGGCCTATTACTTAAGTATCCACAGGGTCTTTGTATCAGTTAACAGGATCATGTATGAGTTCTGTCTTTTGGGGAAGGATTTAAATCCCATCAGAAAGTAGGTCATTTCTATATCATTCATGCTACTATTGCAACCAAAGGGCATAGCCTGCCATGCCAATTGCTATTGTAGCTTGCAGAGTTCACAGCTAGGTAAAGCTCTTGATTATTTTTATCTTCAGTGGCATGCATAGAACCTTCCAGTAGTATGAAAGGTAGTTGCTAGGGACTGTACATACGAGATGTCTTCAGTGATTGGGTATTATCATCAAGTTCTGGAGGGTAACCAAGAATGGCAATAACCTGTAATTGTGTGTGTGTGTGTGTGTGTGTGTGTGTGTGTGTGTGTGTGTGTACGAGTGTGCAATGGGAGGCAGATAGGGGGTGCACCTATGCAATCCCAATGACTAGCAATTCCAAAAGAGGTAACCTGTACCTGGTACTGAGTTTTTTATTTGATAGCCTATGGTGTCTGAAAGAGGCTTTGTTCCCTCATTATGAAGTAACTCTATTTAAACTCTTTATGTATGTATATTGTATTAGTCAGAGTTTTCTAGGGTTTCAGAACTTACAAAATGAATCTCTATATATAGAAAGGGGATTTGTTAGAGTGATGTACAAACTGTAGTCCAGATAATCCAACAATGGCCACCTATGAACAGAAGGCCCAAGAATACAATAATTGCTCAGTCTGGGAGGCTGGATGCCTCAGCTGGTCTTCAGTATATACTGGAACCCCAAAGAAGTAGGCTCTAATGCCAGTGAAGGAATGTTCACTGGTGTGGTGAGAGCAAGCAGGTGAAGAGCAAAAGCTTCCTTATTCCATGTCCTTAGATGGGCTTCCAGTAAAAGGCGTGGCCCAGATTAGAGGTGAGGTTTCTCAGTGCAAAAGATCTGAGTTAAAGGTATGTGTTGCACCCTCAAGATTCAGATTAGAAGTAGGTCTTTCCATTTCAAATTATACAAAAATTCCTCATAGATGGGCCCCTCCATTTTTTAAGTTTTAGTTAATTCTAGATATAGTTAAGTTGACAACCAAGAATAGCCATTACATACATGTGTATATTTTAGGAAGCTTATGCAATAACAGACTTCAATATGGCTTTTCAAAGGCCTTCAGAGTTATCATCCTTCTACAGACTCTCTCCTATCATGTCCCTGTATCTCTCACTTCACTAGTTTCTCGACTTCTGTTGATCATCCAATTTAGAGACATAAATCTATAGATTCATATCTGGCATCTACAGATGAGTGAGAACTTGTGCCATTTGTCGATCTAGTCTTTCTAGTCTCAGCTAGAATATGGTTATTTCTAGCTCTCTCCATTTTCCTATGAATTTCATAATTATATTTTTTCTTTATAGCTGAATAATATTCCATTTTATACTATATGTCCATTTCCCACTCATCAGTTAACGGACATGTAGGCCAGCTCCATGTCCTGGCCGTTGTGAATAGAGCAGCAGTGAGTATGGATGGGCAAGTATTGCAGTGGGAGGATTATGCCTAGGAGTGAGATAGCTGGATTATATGGTAGATCTATTTCTAACCCTGTGAGGAACCTCCATGCTGGTTTCCATAGTGGCTTCACCAGGTTACACTGCAATCAACAGGGAATAAGTGTTTCCCTTTTGCTCATATCTATACCAGAATTTGTTGTCATTAAAAAAAAAAGGTGCATGTTCTTCAATGACTAAGGATGTTGAACATTGAAAAATTACTTCTTTATTTTTTTTTCCATTTGAGAATTCTCTGTTCAGTTCCATGTCCCAGTTTGAGTTTGTTTTATTGATGTTTAGTATTTTGAATTCTTTGTATATTGTGGACACTAACCCTTTCTCACATATTATCCTGCCAGTTGTTCCTTTGCTTGAGTGATGGTATCCTTTGCTGTAATAAGCTTTTTAGTTCCATGTGGTCCCATTGTTCAGTTGTTGATTTTAATGCCTGGACTGCTGGGGTCCTATTCAGAAAGTCCCTTCCCATGCCTGTAAGCTGATGAATATTCCCTGGTTTCTCCTCTTACACATCCAGGATATCAGGCCTTATATTTCAGTCCTTGGTCTTTTGGAGTTGAGTGTTATGCAGATTGAGAGATAAGGATTGTGTCATTCATGTAGCTAGCTATCAGCTTGATCAGTACCATTTGTTGAAGATGCTGTCTTTCCTCCAATATGTACTTTCAGCCTCTCTGAAAAAAATCAAGCAACTGTAGGACACAGAACTTAATTCCATTCAATTGATCAATATGTTGATTTTATCCCTGTATCATGCTGTTTTTAGAAATATAACTGTAGTATAACTTGAAATTTGAGGTGATGACTCCTTCAGCAGTGTTTTTATTGTTCAGGATTGTTTTGGCTATCTAGGGTCTTTTGTGTTTCTGTATGAATTTTGAGATTACTTTTCAATTTCTGTGAAGAAATAGGTTGACATTTTGATGGCAGTTGTATTGAATCTGTAGATAGCTTTTGATAGGAAGGCCATTTTTTCAATGTTAATCCTACTGATCCCTGAGCATGGGAGATCTTTCTTTTGGTAACCCTACCTTGAATTTGTTTCTTCAGTGTCTTAAATTTCTCATTGTTTAAGTCTTTTACTTCCTTTGTTATATTTATTCCAAGAGGTTTTTTTTTTTTTTTGAAGCTATTGAGAATAAGACTGTTTCCCTAATTTCTTTCTCAGTGTGTGTTAGTAGCGTACAGGAATACTTGATTTTTTTTTGTGTGTTAATTTTGTATCCTGTTATTTTGCTAAATGTGTTTATTAGCTGTAGGGTTTTTAATTTTTGTGGAGTCTTTAATGTTTAGATAATATCATCTACAAATAATGATACTTGGATTTTGTTCTGTTCTTATTTGTATTACCTTTGTCTCCTCCTCTTGTCTTACTGCTAAGACTTCCAGTGCTATACTGAACAGTAGAGGGTATGAGCATCTTTGTCTTGTTCCTGATTCTGATGGGGATTCTGTTTTTTTCCCCTTTAGCATGATGCTGGCTGTGGGCTTGTTGTGTTTTACCTTTATTATGTTGAGATATGACTCTTGTATCACTACATTCTCCAGGATTCTTTATCATGAAGAGATATTGGGTTTTGTCAAAGGCCCTTTTGGCATCTAATGAGATGATCATGTTTTTTTTCCCCCTTAAATCTATTCATGTGATAGATTATATTATTAGTTTATGTATGTTGAATCACCCCTGATTCTCTGAGATGAATCTGGATGATTTTTTTGAAGTGTTTTTAAATTCAGTTTACAAATATTTAACTAAGAATTTTTGCCCCGATGTTCGTCAGGGAGATTGGCCCTAACATTTTCTATTTTTGTTTTATCTTGTTTTGGTGGCAGTATGTACCAATATATTAGGTATGTTTCTCTTGCTGTGATGATCAACTTGATCAAGGCAACTTAGAGAAGAAAGGGTTTGCTTGGTTCATAGTTCCAGGGGGACAAGAGTCCATGTCCCCCCAGGAGGGACAGCAGGTGGCAGTCCTTGCAGCCTGGGCAGCAATTGAGAGCTTACACACTGAATCACAGCAGAGAGTGTGAACAAAACCAGCATGTGTTGTAGTTTGTATATGCTTGGTCCAGGGAATGGCACTATTAGGAGGTGTGGCCTTGTTGGAGTAGGTGTGGCCTTTTTAGAGGAAGCATATCACTGTGGGGATAGGCTTTGTTGGAGAAATTGTGTCACTGTTGGTGTGGGCCTTGTTGTAGAAAGTTTGTCACTGTAGGGGTGGGCTTTGTGGGAGGAAGTGTGTCACTGTTGGTGTGGGTTTTGAGACCCTTCTCTTAGCTTCCTGAAAGTCAGTCTTCTTTCTCCTGGTTGTAGTCAGATCAAGATGCAGAACTCTCCTTCTCCAACACTGTAAGTGTCTAGTGGCTGCCATGATGATAATGGACCGAACCTCTGAACTGTAAGCCATCCCCAATTAAATGTTGTCCTTTATAAGACTTGCCTTGGTCATGGTGTCTCTTCACAGCAATGGAAACCTTAACTAAGACAGTATAGATTTTTAAACTCTCAAAGCCCATCCCAGTAACATACTTCCTCTATCTGGTGTTACTTCCTAAACCTACCCAAACAGTGCTACCAAGTGGGGACCAAGTATTCAAATGCTTAAGACTATGGGAGACCTTTTATTCAATCACCACAACCAGCTTCATAAAAGGAATTTGGAAGGGAGAGATGGCTCAGCAGTTAAGAGCACTTGCTGCTCTTGTAAAGGACCCAGCTTTGGTTCCCAGCACCTACACGGTAGCTCACAACTATCTGTAATTCCAGTTCTACGAGATCCTACATCCTCTTCTGGCTTTTAGAGGCATTAGGTGTACACATGTACACAGATGTATACACAGGCACAATTCTCATACACATAAAACAAAAAATTAATATTTATTAAGGAATTTGGAATTCCTTTTCTATTTTATAGAATAATTATGTATATTCTTTGAAGGTCTGGTAGAATCCTTCACAGAATCTACCTGGCCCTGGACATTTTTTAGTTGGGGGAATATTTACTTACTGCTTTTATCTTATTGGTTGTTATGGGTCTGTTTAAATTATTTACTTCATATTAACTTTGATAGGCCATATACATCTAGAAATTCATCAATTTCTTTTAGACTTTCCAGTTGGATGAAACACAGCTTTCTAAAGTATGATCTTATGATTCTTAGAACTTCCTCAAATATCTGCTGGAATGTCTCCTTTTTCATCTCTAATTTTATTAATTTGGGTCATAACTCTTTTTTTCTTTTGGTTATTTGGCTAATGTTTGTGTCTTAGTTTGGGTTTCGGTCGCTGTGAAGAGATACATAGTTTTAGCTAAGTAGTTTCATTTTGATTATTTCTTCACATCTAATGTTGGGGGAATGTTGTTTGTTCTTGTTTTTTTTTTTTTAATTTTTATTTTTTATTCTCAAGGCTTTCAGGTGCATCATTAAGCTATTAATTTTAAATTTCAAAAAAATGTATGTAGGTACTTAGCACTACACATTTCCAACTTACAGCTGCCTTCATTTTGTCTAATACATTTGGAATGCTATATTTTCATTTTTACTCAATTCGAGGAATTTGAAGTTTCTCTTGATTTCCTTTTTCCACTTACTGTTCAGTGGTATGTTGTTTGGTCTCTGTGAGTGTGTGTAGCTTACGTAGTTTCCATTGCTATTGGTATTTATAGCTTTATTTCCATGTGGTCAGATAGGAGGTAGATTGTTATTTCCCTTTTCATATATTTGTTGAGTCATACTGTAGGTCCTAATATGGGGCCAGTTTTGGAGAAAGTTCCATGTGTTACTGATAAGAATGTGTATGCTCTAGTGTTTGGGTTTTAGTGTTCTGTAGATGTAGAGCCACCATGTGGGTTCTGGGAACTGCACCTGGGTCCTCTGTAAGCAAGAGCAAAAGCAAAAGCCGAAGGTGCTTTTAAGCCATTGCTTCAGCCTCTTTTTTGTTTTGTTTTTGTTTTTAGCCTCCTTTGATGAACTGTTCTGGATCTGTTTTCTTTGAACTTTTGGGTGTATTTATCCTCTTCAGACTAAGAATACCTTTCAATAACCTCTGTAAAGCTGGCCCTCCAACCTGTGGGTGGTTTTTTTTTTTTTTTTTTTTTTGTTGTTGTTGTTTGTTCTGCGCCCCTTTTCGAGTCCCCTTCGCCCGCGAAAGAGACATGCGAGGCAGTGTTCTGGTAGTTACTACAACGAGGCTTTATTCTTGTATCAGCAGAAGTGGAAAGACACCAAGCCTGGGAAAGGCACTGCTATATGTACCCTAGAGTGGTGTGTTCACTTCTGATTGGCTGTTCACTCATTACCCCAAATTACGCCCCGGGATGGACAGTGACTTTGGCGCGCTTTTGCCTTTTGCACCTGCGCAGTTAGTTGTTTACTTGTGGGAGCACAGGATGCCCTCGCCATCTTGTAATGGCGAATGCTGTCATGCTCACTGCGGCTCCTAACAGTTGTTTTTTAATTTTATTTAACAGGTAGTATTTATTTTATCTTCAATTTTAGATAGTTTTGTTGTGTGTTATAGTCTGGTTTGAAACTTTTATTTTTTAAAACTTAGACTATATCTTTCCAGGCCCTTAGGGAGTTAAACTTTTCCACTGAATAATCAGGTGTTATCCTGATGGGTGACTGGACCTACCCCTCTTACAGCTTTCAATACCCTTTCTTCTGTGCTTTAAATGTTATAACTATATTATGTTTTTAAGGAAGTTTCTTTTCTGGTCCTGTCTATTTGGTGTTCTGTAGGCCTCTTGTCACAGATAAGATAATCTCCTTTCTAGTCTGAGAGCTTTCCTGCTAGGATTTTATTGAAAATATTCTCTGTGCCTTTGCTATTCTATTTTTCCTTCTATATTCATAATCTGAGGGCTAGGCATTTGATGGTGTGGTGGTTTGAATAAGAATGACCCCCATTCTTATTCATATATTTGAATATGAATATTCATACATTTGAATGATTCATCATTAGGGAGTAGAGCTACTTGACAGGGATTAGGAGGTGTGGCCTTGTTGGAGGAGGTGTGGCCTTCTGGGAGGAAACCTGTCACTGGGGGGGGTGGGGGTGGGCTTTGAAGTTTTAAGAGCCTAAGCCAGGCTCAGAGTCTCTCTCTTCCAGCTGCCTGCATATTAGGATGTAGAACTCTCAACTTCTCCAGCACCATGTCTGCCTGCAAGCTACCATGCTTCCTGCCATTTCCTCTTATTTATAGTTTGTTAAGAACTTTCATCAATGACTAGGCACTGGATTTCACCAAGTATTTCTTCTTTATCTATTGAGGCAATCATTTGTTTTTAGTCCTTCCTTTTATAAATATGGCACATTGCATACTTGATTGATTTCTCTTTTCCCATGGTAGTTTTTCGCCCCTGGCCTTGGGCAGCAGCCTCATGTATACCACAAGCTGAATGGTGCTTTGCCAAATGCTTCAGGGATCCTCCCTAGTGCTCTCTTCCATGGATGCTGATGTCTGGGCTGGCTTGGATTCCTAGCTTTACTCCTTGTACTTAGCTAATCCTCTGTGGGTTTCATCTTAGTTTTGCCATCTACTGGAAACCTTCCCAAGGCCCTGAGTTACAAACAGGATATGGTTCATCTTGTTGTAACCCCACCTCTTTTGTGGTGTAGGGGATTGAAGCCAGAGCCTCATGCTTTTCTGGGCAAATGTTCTACCACCGTGTAGAACCCAGGACCTAATTTCTTTTGTGTTGCTTGATGTTCAACATCTTGGGAGTCGTTTCAAGGCCTTTTCTTAGTTGTTTCAGGGGGACAGCAGATTCAATCCCACTTCGTGGAAGTAGAAGGCCACCTCCTTTGCTTTTTTTGCTTTCTGCCACAGCAATGTTAAAAGAAGATATTCATACTTAGGCATGTCTTGACTACTGAGGTGTGACCTGGCTTTTCAGTTAGCAGATCTAGAGGGGACAGGTGTTTGGTGGGACTGGCTGGCTGGAGAAGTTGGTATGAGAATGTGTCTCTGTGCCAACAGTTGTGTGTCTGTCACCTTCTATTGTACATTTTTGTGCATCTTTGTACACGTCTATGCATCTATCTGCTATTCCATCTGCCCATCTGTCTGCATGTCTGGATGGATTACTCTGGAGTCTGGAGAGCTGTCTGTAGCTGCCCTCTAGAACAAGGTCTTTCATTTTTTTCTGTTCAGATGAAGTTACAGGCTACTTTCAAAGTCTGTGTCTATACCCAAGTCCATCAGCCTGGGAGACATTTGGCTTTGGTAGTTCTGTTGGGGCAGAAGAATCTTCTTGTTGACTTTGCTTTGCTGCTATGGAGCCCGAACTCCTCTTTTCCTTCCTTGGCAATGACTCTAAGAGATAGGCTCCAGGATCCTTCTGTGCTTCCTGCTTCCATGCTGTCTCCCTTAGCATGGGAGACAGGCACAGCTTAAACTAGGTTTCAGAGGAACCTGGCCTAGTGCTTTAAAAGTGGACATTCCTAAGGTCTAAAGGGGAGCCACCACAACCAGGAGGTTCCATACATAACTTTCCCCCCACTATGGCATCCTTTACTCATGCTAGGGAGGGGCAAATGCAGACATTGTTCAGCCCCCTTCCAGAATGCCCAGCCCAGTCTGAAGTTTTTGTCTTTCCAAGGGTGAACAGTGGTACACAGGGATGCCTCTGCAACAGGAGTGAAGCTCCCACAATGCCTGGGAGAACTGTGTCTTAGTCCACTCAGGTTGTTGTAACAAAATACCAATAGATGGGAGGGCTTATCAATAAGAAATTTTATCTCTCACAGTTCAAGGTCAAGGTGCTGGCAGGCTTGTGTCCACTGATGTTATAACTTGATACATCTAAAGGGGCAATGGGTCTCAGTGAAGCCTCTTTTATGAGGGTTTTACTTCTCAAATCACATTTTCATAGACTTGAAATATATATATGAACAATATATATAAATTATGAGTAATATATATATATATGCTACTCATGGGTTGAAATTCTAATGCCTATATATATATGTGACACACACATGTGTGTATATATATATGTACATATGTATATATCTACATCTACATATATATATATATATATATAAACAATATATATGTGTATATATCTCATATATATAGGTATTAAGTCCATTGTAAGATAAGAGAAAGTTTGTATTTATTTTTACTGTGTATATGAATATGTGTACAAGTGTACATGTATGTATGTATGCATGCCTGTGGAGGCTAGAGGCTAATTTCAGAATGCCTCTCAGTGGTGTGGGGCTTGCTGATATGGCTAGGCTGGCTGCCATCAGACTCCAGAGGTTGTCTCATGTCTATCTTCCTGGCACTGGGGTTACAAGCACACCCCACCATGCCTGTCTTTTTAAGCCCAGGATTAACTCAGGTTCTCATGCCTTTAAGGCCAACACTACTGACTGATCTATCTCCCTATCTCCAAGAAGTGGGCTAGCAAGAGGGCCCAGGAGGTAAAGGCACTTGCCAGAAAGACAGATGACCTGAATCCTATCACCAGGACCTATTGGAGATAGCGTACTCCCATAAGTTGTCCTCTGACCTCCACATACATATCATGGTACATGCACACACACACACACACACACACACACACACACACACACACACACACACACACACAGAGAGAGAGAGAGAGAGAGTAATGTAAACAACAATAAAAAAGCAAGATCCATTTAGTTATGTACATCCATCCCTAAGAGTCCATTTATGGGAAGTAGGGTGGTTGTATAAGAACACTCAATGTAGGTTGTATGGCTGATGTGGAGCTAGAAGCAATATGGCTTATCTCCCATCTGTGGTCATGAGAAGCAGGCTGAAGAAGCCCTTGCTGTGTCATGTCTCATATCCCACAGGCATCCTCTCCTGACACGACTTTTGAGATCTTCTGATGGGAAGATCAGTGGTTTGTGATGCTGTGGGGGAGGCTCAGCTTGTTCCAGAACAGAATTCTATCTCTTTAGTGATGATTGTGGGGGATTAGGAATTCCAGAGAACATATGTATGTTGATGTATGCATTTGTGAGGAAATGTCATATATTCATTCACTCATTCATAAATCACATACTGTAGGCACAGCTCCAGGGCAGGCCTGCAGATACAGTGCCTGTGGTTTTCATGATGTCTTCACTGTCTAATGGGGAAGTGGACATTAGACGGATAAACATGTTATCACAAGTGGTAATTCTGGGAAAATAAATCAGTGTTTGTGTGATAGAACGAAGGTAGGACCCAGCTTATGGTTCATGGAGGGTAGGTAAAGGAAGACCCAGAATTTCAGGGGGACCTGAGAGCTGAATGGAAATTGGGTGAGGGAAGAAATGGGACTAGGTAGCAAGTCTGAGCACGGTGAGGTAAGCAAGAACTCAGCCCCTTCTAGACCTTTTCCTGCCTGTCTGGAGGAGAGGAGTCTGGAGACACATGGAACCAAATGCTTGAGAAGGTGACCCTGTGATTTATCACCCAGACTAGCAACAGTTGAGAGTGGAAAGGCACCACATTAATAATAATGTTGGGGTGACAAGTCACCTACTAGTAGGTTAAGGTGCAGAGCTGTTATTTTATTCTCAGGGGTAGACAAAAAATTTGGAAGCCCATCAGAGCATGACTCCCAACTTAGTCTTTGTCCCTGACATCATGACTTTGGGTGACTTAACTTTGCAGGCCTCAGTTTCTTCAGCTACAAGATGGAGGCAGCAGTGACAGTTACTCACGGGGTTGATGGAAAGCAGTGGGGATAAGAAATGCACAGTATTTCATAGAAAGCAGCTGGCAGTAAGAGTCAGCTTCCCTTTCTCTCTGGGAGCCCCCATGGAATAGCCTGTAAGACTTCCTTTTCTTGTGTAACCAAATATCTAACTAGAAGCAGTTGAAGAGAGGAAGGGTTTATGTTGACTTTGAGGGTACAGCCCATCATGATGAGCAAGTAATGGTTGCAGGAGCTTGAGGTAGCTGGTTGTATGAGAGAGACAGAGAGAGAGAGAGAGAGAGAGAGAGAGAGAGAGAGAGAGAGAGAGAGAGAGGTGTGTGCTCAGATTTCTTCTTTTCATGAAGTTGGGAAGGGCCCAAGGAATGGTGTCTCTTACATTTAGGGTGGATTGGCCCACCTCAATTAACCTAATCTAGATAATCCCTCCCAGGCACACCCACAGGCTTATCTCCTAGATGATTCTAAATCCTGTCAGCTTGGCAGCCTATCACATATCCCTCTGGGCCTACCTGTCAGGTTGCACAGCTCTTGAGGGGTTCAGCTTCTCTTCCTGCCAGAAGGCAGTTTGCCTTATGAAAGTCTGAGGTTTGAATGGAGTGTCAAATACAATCTGGCAATACTAAGAATCCATTATTAGAAAAGCCAGGAGCCTAGCTCTGAATGTGAAGGTGGTGTCTACTCGCTGGGAGGGACCTTCACAGGTACTCCAGGCTATGTAATAGATGGGGGCCGGCCAGAGATTTGCACATCCACTGTGGATCCCACCCTGGGGACCTCAGAATCAAGGCTTTTTGAGGAGTGCCCTAGGGGTGGGTGTAAAGGAGGGGGAAGAAAGCCTTCCCTGGGGTATGCTCTACCTAGGGGTGGGGGTTGGGGGTTGGGGGTTAGGGGTTGGGGGGTGGAGGGCTCCTGCAGTCTGTCTGCTGCAGACACACTTGTAGCTGTTGTCTGTCCTTCTCCTTTAAGTGAAGTAAAGAAGTTCGTGCTAGAGCGGTGGGGGAGAAGGAGAGATGCAGGCCAGAGGGGAGGCCACATTTGTCTCCATGACAAGCCAAGGACAAACGCCCAGCCTGGAGCATTCCAGAACAGGGCCAGCAGGCCCCTTCGTCCTTTGGCTTTAGGGACCAGAGTATGTTTGAGAGGAGAGCCATGTGTGTGGAGGGAGCAGCTGGACATAGAAAATGGGGAATCAACCCAAGTCCACAGCCCCCAATGTAGTGTGAGCCTCTACTGCCCTCTTGGAGGAGTCTGGGTTTAATTTTCTGGTCAGTGTGACAAGGAGGAGGAGCAGGAGAAGAAAGGAGTGAGTTGAAGCTCTAATTCGGTCGGCTGGGATCTGTCACTCAGCGAACAGCCGCTGACTACTCCGGCAGCCTCAGCTGTAAGCAGCCCATGATTTATGGACACCGAGTGAACTCCTGCGGCAGAAACCAGCCTGGAGATCAGACCAGCAATAGGGCTTTTTTTTTTTTTTTTTTTTTTTTTTTTTTTTTTTTTGGCAGGAGACAGGGTCTGCATTTCCCTCATTCATGGCAAACTGCTTTGCACGGCAATTAGCTCTGTCCTCGTTTAGTCTCCAGTCCCAAAGGGTAATGGAAGTCATATATCATCTTCAAGACTGCTAATTATTGAGCTCCCTTACAGGTAGCTTTGTAACTGTGAGAAGGGCCTGTCGACCTGATATTTATTACTCCTCCAATAAGTAAGCAAAGAGGGGGGTCAGGAAGCTGGGGGACAGGGAGAAAAGAAGGAGGACAGGAGCGGGAGAGAAACAACTTTTTTGAAAGACCCCACAACCCTAGCCCAGGGATCTCTGACAGCGGTCTGCCAACGTGCTCATCCGTGGGCAGACATCTTTATTCTGTAGTTATTTTCCATGCTGTAGGAATAACTGTGTCTGTGTAGTCCGGAATGGTGAGGAGAGGGCCTGTGGAGGGAACACGCCAAGGGTGGGGAAGGGGACAAGGCAAAGTGACAGGGAGGAGGTGACAGAAAGAGAGTGGAACAGAATTAGAAGGAAGAGCTGGGAGGTGGTGGCACATGCTTTTTATTCCAGCACTTTGGAGGCAGAGGCAGATGGATCTCTGAGTTCAAGGCCAGCCTGGTCTACAGAGTGAGTTCCAGGATAAACAGGGCTACACAGAGAAACCCTGTCTTGGAAAAAAAAAAAATAAAGATGTAAAAAAGAATCCCCTACCTCTACCTAGCTCCAGAATTTTCTTCTGTGGTTCCTGGCCTGCTGTGTGGAGATGGGAGGGGTGAGTGAGGACTTGGGGTAAGGCTTGGCCATGTCTGTCCTTTCAAAGGATGGGGAGTATAGCGCTGATACTGAAAAGGGTTTTTTGTCTGAGTCCTTTGCCTTCAGTTTGATTGTCTTGCTACCACTGGACATATGGTCTGGGTTATAGGCTACAACAGGAGTTTCCAAGGCCATAAGGAAGGTCTATTCTTCCATCTATTGAGATGAACTTAAAAACTATAATCACTGTTATCCAGGGTAACTGATGGCTGTTTTTATAGCAGTGAATACAGTTAAAGCAAGAGATAAATTTCAGTACTTAGATAGCACCACAGGCTATATTCATAGTACTCAACATGAAAACAGTACTTGCTGAATGTGTACCCAGTCAACATGCCTGCCACATACCATTCTAGGTGTGGTCAAGATGGATGGATAAGATTGTTTTCTTCATGCTGTCTCAAGTTTCATCAGATACTGGACACTGGCTAATGCTTAGGACATGCCCAATCCCTGGCCAACGATATGGCCATTCTCTTGCTATATTGTCTGTGGTGATGTCTCATAGCCCCTTCCCACCAGCTTTTTTCTCCTCCAAACCACCCACACTCCTTTCTTTCCTAGACCTAACTCTACTTCTGTTTTCAGCCTTTTATTCATGTTGACTGCTCTTCTTCCTCCACTTCATTTTAGACATTAGAGAGAAGATCGAATAACTTGGCAGGGAGAGGTGTGCCCCTATACAACCAGCACTCATACGTCTTCCCTCCTAGGGATGGTCCGTGTGTGCCGACTTAATGCTCAGCCTCTCCTCACATTAAAGGCTCAGATACCAAAGCTTGGTCACACATCCATGTCCATCATTTAGATCCACCTCTGAGTCTAGTTAAAAGTTCCCAGGGATGGGACTCCAGTTGTCTGTTGATCAGGGTACTCATGTTTCACCCTGAGGCATTAACTGTTCAAATATGGGGCAGTGTGATGGGTCTTGTGAGGCTGTGTACCCGCTGTCAAGTGTGGTTAGCGTCTAGAGGAAGGAAGAGGAGATGCTGAGCAAGGAAAGGATAACTGTGCTGCAAATGTGAAGGATGCAAATGTGAAGTCTTGCTACGGTGACATGTGTAAGTCAGTCTGACTCTCTCTCTCTCTCTCTCTCTCTCTCTCTCTCTCTCTCTCTCTGTGTATGTGAATGTGCACACACACACACACACACACACACATATATATGTACACACACACACACACACACACACATATATATGTACACACACACACACACACACACACACACATATATGTGTGTGTGTGTGTGTGTGTGTTTATTTGTTACTTTTCTATTGCTGTGAAGAGGCACTATGGCCAAGTCAACTTAGAAGGAATAGTTTATTAGGGACTTGCTTATAGTATCAGAGGACAAATCCATTATCACACTGTCTGAGGGCACAGCAGTAGGCACACAGGCATGTAGGTAAGAGTTTAATTCACAGGCACAAGGCAGAGAGAGAGAGAGAGAGAGAGAGAGAGAGAGAGAGAGAGAGAGAACACAAGGAGCATACTAACTGAGAAGGGAATGGCTGGGTTTCTGAAACCTTAAAGCCCAGTGACACACATCCTCGAACAAAGGCCATGCCTTCTAATTCTTCCCAAACAATTCCAATCAACTGGGACCAAGCATTCAAATATATGAACCTACGAGGATCATTTTCATTTAAACAAGCACAGTATGAAAGCATTAGATTCCAACACTGGCAAACAGGCCCCATAGAAGATTGTCTTCAGAGAATGACTGTTTGAAGCATGGTGTTTGTTCATTTGTGTGTATTAATCAGAATTATTTACTGTGCAGAAGTTGCCAGTATGCTGGCTCTAGCTGAGGTCTGGCCGATGTTTTTCCATCTAGTACTGGACAGAAGAGATAAGGAAGGAAGGTACTCCAGCAACATAAGTGTCACATACCATTCTAGGTATGATGACTGTGCTCATTTGAATATGCTTGGCTGCTGGGAAGTGGCACTATGACGAGGTGTGGCCTTGTTGGAGTAGGTGTGGTTTTGTTAAAAGAAGCCTGTCACTGTGGGGATAGGCTTTGAGGTTTCTTCCCACACTCCCGCTCTACTCTGTGCAGAATAGAGCCTCCACCTGGCTCCCTGTGGAAGTGAGTCTTCTCCTGGCTGCCTTTGAATCCAGATGTAGAAACTCTTGACTCTTCCAGCACCATGACTGCCTGCACGAAGTCATGGTTCCCACCATGATGATAATAGATTGAATTCTATAACTGTAAGCCAGCCCCAATTAAATGTTCGCCTTTACAAGCATTGCCTTGGTCATGGTGTCTCTTCACAGCAATGGGAACCCTAACTAAGACAATGACAATGGTGATCGATATGGACAAGATCTTTCCCCCTCATATCTCATCAAGTCCCATCAGATGCCAGGCACTGGCTGGCACATAGGAAGCAAGTCTGAAGGAGTACGTCTGGGTTTTTGATCCAGAGCTGAGAGATGATGTTCAGGATTTCCTGGTTGTGAGGCTGTGAGTTCCAGAGTGCCACACTGTCCTCTATGCCTATGGAGACTACTCAAACTACGAATTCCCAGAATGTGACATCAATAAACTGGCTTTGAGTCCATCAGTTCTGGTGGGGTTAGTTGAGTGTTGAAGCTTGTCCTTTATAGTGTGAGCTTTCTATATGTTTCTATTTGGAGAAAGTGTGGCGATAATATAGGACACTTTTCCATAGGGAATCAGGCCAGGGGGAAATGTTTTCAGATTTTGACTGCATAGGCAGGGTCTACATGAGCATCACATAGAGAAATAGTGCTTTTTCAACCTTTCCCGTTAATATCACTATCCCACTTCCTAGAGGCCTGTGTCTTCTCTGTGATATGTCTGTACAGGGGACAACAGGAAACTGGGACTGTGGGGCTCACAAAAGGATGGCCTAGCTTTGTCTTCAGCAGCCTATTCTAGCCCACCTCCCAAATGTCTCTAAGTCTAACTCCTGTGTGAGTTTCCATGGGTCTAAATAGTGACAGATGAACCCATGGTTCTGAAAGAAGGGCCTCAGGGGTGTTCCTTCTCTGTTGGCATGGTTCTCACACCCTTAATTATTTTTGCTACCTTGTGATCAATAGAAGGGTTATGAAGCCAAAGAGCCAGAAGCAGGGATGGTTATGCTAAAGGCAAAGCCTGGATCCAGTGGACCCAGTGGAGGGTAACTCAGTCATTCGTGAACCTCAGCCCTATACCTACCTCATTATGACTACAGATCTGTGACATTGGCCTGTCCATCTTGTTCTAACTGTCTCAATGACCATTGTTGCATGAGAAGCTATTTTAAACTACTTCATGGCTCAGTAGAGTGCTTGCTGTGTATGCATGGGAACCCAAGTTTGATTTCCAACACTCACATGAAAAACTAGGCACAGTGGGGTGTGCTTTGATCCTAGCACTAGAGAGGCAGAGAAAGAATTGTTCCAGGGACTCTTGGCCATCAGATTCAGTCAACTGGTGAGCTCCAGGTTCAGCAAGAGACTCTGTCTCGAAATATAAGGTGGGGAAGTAATTGAGGAAGACACCTAACTCTGACCCTTGACCTTCACATGTATCACACACACACATGCACATGCACACGCACACGCACACACAATTCTATTTCATTGAGTCATAGTTCCAGTGGGTCAGATATTTGGACAGTGGGGTGGTTTTGTTTTTTGAGATCTCACCTGGGTCAAATTAAAGACTGGGAGGGTCTCCGTGGCTGGTTCTTGGATCATCTAAACAGTCTTCATTTGCTTGTCTTCAATTGTTTTTTTAAAATTATGGCTAAATACATGTAATAAAACCTGCCATTGTGAGCATGTGTGTATGGGTATTTGCTCCTGTGTGTACACAAGTGTGGAGGTCAGAGGTAGACATTGACTTCTACCTTGGCCACATTCTACCTTATGCTCTACCTTATTCTTCTCTGAGGCTGGAGCTTGCTGATTAAACTAGACTGGTTGACCAGCAAGCTTCTAGGGTCTTCCTGTTTCTGCATCCTCAGTTCTGGGAATGCAGACATGTGATTCAGCCTTTTTGGGGGAGGAAGTACTGGGAACAGTTGTAAAACAAACACTGTACAGGCTGAACCACCTCTCCAGCCCAACTGTGACCATTTTTGAGCACACAGTTCTTTGGTACAGTCTTAGTCAGGGTTTCTATTCCTGCACAAACATCATGACCAAGAAGCAAGTTGGGGAGAAAAGGATTTAGTCAGCTTATATTTCCACATTGCTGTTCATCACTAAAGGAAGTCAGGACTGGAACTCAAGCAGGTCAGGTATCAGGAGCTGATGCAGAGGCCATGGAGGAATGCTGCTTACTGGCTTGCTTCCCCTGGCTTGCTCAGTTTGCTTTCTTATAGAACCCAAGACTACCAGCCCAGGGATGGCACCACCCACAATGGTTCCTTTCCCACTTGATCACTAATCAAGAAAATGCCTTACAACTGGATCTCATGGAGGCATTCCTCAACTGAAGCTCCTTTCTCTGTGATAACTCCAGCTTGTGTCAAGTTAACACACAAAACCAGTCATCCTTCATTCTACTTTCTCCATGATTGTAATTATTCTAGAAACCTCAGAGAAGTAGACTCTATGATATGTATCTTCCCTTGAATGGCTTATTTCACTTAAAGTATAGTGTTCTGAAAGCTAATCTATACTGCAACATGTATTGTAATTAATTTTCAAGACTATATAATGTTCCTGTGTGTGTATGTATGTATGTATGTATGTATGTATGTATGTGTGTGTTTACTTACCCATTCATCTGTTGGCAGATGACTTGGGTCATGTCCATGTTTTTGCCACTGAGAGTAGATTTTTAATTTTTTAAGACAACATTTACTTATTGTATGAATGGGCATGTGTGCCATGGTATGTGTGTCGAAGTCATAGGACAGTCACAGAATCAATTTTCTCCTCCTGAGGTTCAGGCTTGGCTGCAAGCACCTATACTCACTGAGCCATCTTGCCAGCTCTCATCATTATGCGTGCTGCTGTTATGACTAAGTCTCCATGTACTTTTGGTGTCTGATATCCCAGATACGGGCTGGGACCTTGGCTTGTCTGAGGTAAGGGTTGGATACTTCTGTGGGTCTCTTCATGTGAATACTGTATGGGAGTCAGTTTAGACTTTCTCACAGCATAATGTCTGGGCTCTACAAGCAAGTGTTGCCAGAGAGCACTAGAAGCTGCATGGCTCTTTGAACCCAGCCTTAGAAGTCAGTGGTGTCACTTCTCCCATGGTCTATTTGAATGTGGTTTGCATCCTGGTTAACCAGAAGCAGTATGAGAATGGCCCACTCTTCTTCTACCAGCGCTCTAGAATCTAGTCCAGGTACTGACAGAGATGGGTTTTCTTGTCCCCAAAGGCCAGATCCTACTATTCAGCGCTTCTGTCTGTGCTAATTTCTTAGAATTCTTTTTTTTTTCTCTAGACTTCCCTAGTCTTTAGCAGAGTTTCTGTCTTGATGTCAGCTTGTCCCCAACACCTAGAAACTGCTGATAAGCAGCCGGCACTCAATAAATAATTGTGGGTTTTGGTTTGTTTGTTTTTTTCTTCCTTTTAAATATAATGCCTCACTAGCATCCCAGACTTGCCACCTTCCTGCCTCAGCTGTGTGTTAGAATTTCAAACCATCACACCCCTTTCCCTTCCTCCTTGCCCATGCCTACTTGCCTGCCTGTCTACTGTCTGTCTGTCTGTCTGTCTGTCTGTCTGTCTGTCTGTCTCTTCCTCCTCTTGAGACTTTCCTTTCTTTTTCTTTCCCTCTAATCTTTCTCAGGATTCTTAAGACATCATTTGAATGTGACAAATGTGACACCCTAGCACAACTTGGTTCATAAATGTATTATTCTTTTTCCAGAAACAATATCACATGTTACAAGATTGGCTCATGTTACATTTATAGTTAATTAAAATTCCCAGTTGCTCTTCACTCCTCTGCTGTGCCAGGTCTCTCCCATGTGTTCAGGGATGGAGCTGGTCCACTGGCCCTGAAAAGAGTATCTAAGATAAAAACTGGCTGGTCATGCTCAGCTACCTGGGAAGCTGAGGCAGGAGGATTACTTGAACCTAGGAGTTTGAGGCTATCTCACGAAGTATAGTGAAACCCTGTCTTGAGGATGAAGAGGGAGTGGCACCTGAAGAATGGGATCTGGGACTATGTGTGAAGTAGACAGAGGGTCACCTTGTTGGAAAAGAATATTCTCAGTGTCACACAAAGAAACACCCAAATAAAGCATAATTAAAGGATATGGCAAGGCTGGTTTTCTTTCTTTCTTTCTTTCTTTCTTTCTTTCTTTCTTTCTCTCTTCTTTTTTCTTTTCTTCTTCTTCTTCTTCTTTTTTTTTTTTTTTTGAAAAAATGATGTGCCATGGCCCACACTTGGCTAGCAAGTAGCACACATGTCTTATATTCATAAGGGGAAGCTTGGCTGTTCCTCATTGGCCGAGGTTCAAATTCATAGTATACTCCTGACTGGCTAATTTGGAAAGCAACATGGGAATGAAGGGGAAAGGGAAGGGGTGCTGGCCACTTTGGGGAAAAGTTCCAGGAAAGCAACAGGCCTTTGTGTAAACAAAAGTTTTATGGTGGGGAGATTAAAATATTTGCATAAAAGTTTTATAAGATGGGGTCTGCTTAAAAGATTTGCATAAAAGTTTTATAAGCTAGAGGAGATTAAAGATTTGCATAAAACTTTTACAAGGTAGGGGATATTGGCCCTTGGTGATAGTCATCTTTGGTAGGAAAAACCTCTTTTCTCATGAGCTTGTGCCTGGATTCCTGCTGGGATGGCTTGGGGGATGGGTCAGGTGGCTACCTGTAGAAGCGGGGAGAGAAACAAATCAGAGAATGAAAAGAGCCATTTTAGAGGGGTTCAGCAATCCATCACCTGGGCTGGATCTGGGAGCATCTAGATCCAGGAATGCAGCTGTTCAGACTTAACTGTCTGGCAGGATGGGTACAGGTAGGTCTTGCAGGAGAGGATTGTCTGCAGCCTTCTCTACTCTGTGATTCAGTGGTCTTGTTTATTTTCATTTACAACATGAGAGAGAGAGAGAGGAGAGAGAGAGAGAGAGAGAGAGAGAGAGAGAGAGAGAGAGAGAGAGAGAGAATTATTTATGGATGATAGCTGCATCCTCCT
Source organism: Arvicanthis niloticus (assembly GCF_011762505.2). Lineage (NCBI taxonomy): Eukaryota > Metazoa > Chordata > Mammalia > Rodentia > Muridae > Arvicanthis > Arvicanthis niloticus. The sequence continues at coordinate 75,020,901 of NC_047660.1, forward strand.
AAAATCAGTCTGTCCCTTGAACTCTTGTATAAAGACTTTTTCAGTTTGCAAGAAAGAGAAATCAATCTAAATCTATTTTTATCAAGATAGGAAATGTATTAGCATACCTTCTAGGAAGGTTTTGTATGGAGCTCCAGTACTGATAAGATAAGAAGACCAGACACATCATTGGGATCCATCACCAATGGGTTCACTGCTGGGCCTCACTGGTGCTTGTGCAGCTTGGTTTCTTGCAGGCAGTAGCTGTGGCACTCGAAGCTATGGAAATCGTAGCCTTGCAATACCTAATCCAAAAGGTCTGAAGATGGGCTGATAGAGCACTTGCCCAGTATGCAAGTGGCCCCAGTCTTGGGCCTCATAAAACTGGGTACCTCCAGACTGGCCTGTGATCTCACCTGTCTGGAGGTAGAGGCAGGAAGGCCAGAAGTTCAAGGTCAATCTTGAGCATAGGATAAATGAGACTTATCTTGTAGGATAGATGAGACTCCGTCTCAGATAACAATGATCAAACTAACAAATGACAATAACAATAGATATTTGAAGAGATTGAGAAATGCTTCTCTCAGAATCGGTCTATGAAATTGTATCAAAGGTCTACAGTTTGCTTTGCATGAGTCATGTGGTTATCCCTGGGCCAATCATTTTGGCGGGAGGATGGGATAAAATGACTGACTAGGCCCAAGTCACATGCCTTTTCCAGGGACTGGCTGTCTCACCATTATGTTGGGAGAAAAGAAACCAATGAAACCAGGCATTTTGGCCTATGATCAGACAGTAAGAGAATTGAGGCTATGCTGTCTTCTCTTGGGGTCTACCTGGCATAGCACACATACTTTTCTCACCTATCTCTTCATTCTCCTGCTTGTACTTAAACATCAGCCTTTACTTTCCTCCCCAGTGTATGTGTGTGTGGGTCAAAATGGCTCCCCCAGTCTCCAGACACCACATGGCTTTTAGGAACCCAACACTACCTGTGGCTGAGTTCATATTTCAAGGAAGAGAGGATCTGATTGGCTGCAGAGATAGGTGCTATCTTTTTATTACTGTTTTTGATTTTGTTCTGCCGGAGATGAAGGGATAGATGTTAAATAAATGCAAGACTGGCCATCAGTGGTAAAGGATATTGTTACAGGGTTCAGACCTAGAAGGATCAGTTTCTAAGACAAAAAGCTGAGGGTGGGGTAGGTATTGCAGAGCAAGGTGGCTTGCAAGTCCCAGGGAGCTCAGAGGACTATAACGTACATTGTCTTGTCCTTAAGTAGTTTCAAGCCTAATTTGACATTGACTGGAGCCAATGGTCACAGGGTATCAGAGGAGGGTAAGACCAGTGATGACCTCATTCAGCAAGAATGATAGTGGGCTCCGGGGAGGTAGAAAGGAAGGAATACGTTTTCCTGCTGTTTGCAGTAAAGGGGTACAGTACTGTCATCCCTGTCTCCTCTGAAAACACCAGTCTACTTAGATGACCCAGAATGGCTATCTCTGTGTCAGGATAAACTATCAGCAGTTTTCATGACTTTTTGAAAGTCATGTTTTCTCCCTGTTAAAAAGCCAAGGATGGGGACACAAATAAACAGAAATAACTCCCTTTCCCTCAAAGCTCCAAGGTTAAGAGCAGGCCAATAACTCTCTGCATTTGGAGACTATAAACAAACACTTGAGGGCCTCCAGGCAAGGATTCTACTTTTATTTTGTGGTCCAGAATCGTTCTGGACTTGCCCAAGGCCTCAAATCTGGAACTGGAATGAAGCTGCCAACCCCTGGATAGACCTGTCCAGTCTCTGTGTGAAAGGTGTGGGGGATTACTCCACCTTATAGACAGAGTAAAGACCAGGCCTAAGGATGTGTGGCTCAAGCCAAATCCTGACAGGGGCTGAGTAGCTGCCAGCATCTCCTCAGAAAAGGGGCTGAAGGCCCATCCAGAGTGTCTTATCTGGACAGACGTCCTTTCCTGCTGGAGGAAAAGGAAGAAAGATTTGTTTCTCTGCTGTTTCTTCTCTTTCAGACAGATCAGAATTCAGATGCCATCCCCTTTCCCCCAGATAAGTCCAACTGACAGGGCAGGGGCGTGGGGGGGGGGACAGGGAGGGGTGGTGGTGGGAGGAGGGGTGCCGGGCAAAAGCACTATGAAAGGGGCCTTTACCCAAGTCATACAGGGAGCTGGAGGTCTTGGGTCACCGGCCCCAAGCACCTGGCTTTGGATTTGGATACAGTTTCCAACACACAGTGGTTTGTATTCATTCTCAGGACCTGAAAGCTATAATTGCAAGTGCTGGAAGCTCAAAGCCTTCACAGTCTTGTCACTGCTGTGGTGTCTCCTCATGGTGTCACTCACGGGCTGCCTCACTAAAATGTCAGGGGCCCAAACCTCACTTGACCTCAGAGAGGCCCCAAAGGCAAAAATCGCAAGAGGGCAGAGGCCCCAGAGGAGGGGTCCTGAGGAAGGAAGAGAAGGCCTGGCAAGGACAGAGGGGCTGGGCGGAAGAGGAGGGAGCCAGGGAGGCGGGTGAGGGCCATGGCGAGGGCCCCTTGTCAAGGTTCTATCTGCAGGATGATTGATGCGAGCCCGGGTTTTTCTGTCAGCCTGTCACGGCGCAGGAATGTTTAATGTTCTCATTATTGGTTACGCTGTTGTGTATATTTCTCTGTCAGCACCACGGACCCAGCTGAACTGGCAGAGCACTTCAAAGGCCTGCGGGTCATTCATCATCCCCATGACGCCCAGGCAAACGCTCAGCTTCAGCTCCGCGCCAGGGATTTGTTATGACTTGCAAGCGGGCTGACAGACAGGGCTATGGCAAGGAGGGGACAAGGGCTGCAGAAGGCCCCCTCCTACCCTTTTTTGTCACTCTGGCTTCAGGGCCGTGCCCTTGTGCCTCCAAGACCAGCTAGGAGTGACCCTTTAGTGTGTGTTGGGTCAAGAGTGCAGGGTAAACCTGGGAAAGGGGCTCCCTAGAGCACCCCAAATCCTCTCCTTGTCCTCTTTCCTCTGGATACATAGTGGTATCCCCCAAAGTTATGCTGAAGTTAGGTAGTGGTGGTGAGGGGAACCCAAACTTGCAGGGCTGGGGGGGGGGGCAGGGAGAGCCGGGAATATGGGAGCTTTGTTCCCTTTCCCAAGCCTGACATGATTAATCGTTTTCTTCTGATCTAATTTTGGAACATGAAAAACAGCACATTTGTCTTGAAGAAAAATGATGTGCCGAACTGCGCAGATGGAAATTTCGAGCAACGAGAAAGATTAAAGTGAAACCCCACTCCTTAGACCTAATCATGAGTTGTAGATTATTCTGTCGGCCCAGCCAGATGGTAGCTCTGATTCCACGGCCCCTTCTTATATTAATGAATACTAGACTGTTATATTTGACTTAGGTAAGTGAAATGTCTATCAGCGCTAATGGGCTGCCAGCCAGCATAACACATGTTGTACCGCTAAGGGTCCTTGCTGCATTTTTCATGTTTTATACTAATGTAGAACATTTTGTTTCCTACTGGTTTTCATCATTGTCACTGTTTGCTAAATATTTTCGCATGGAAAGGGTGAGGGAAGGAGGTAGAGTCAGGAGGAAAAAGAACCCCCCCCCCCCAAACTTGTGTCCAAAGCTAATTTCCTCCCGTTGGGCTTGGCTATAACTCTGCAAGTAAAAACAGTCACCCGGAGCAATGCGTACAGGAACTCAATAGTAACGTGATTAAGTCCCTAGTCAAGGAGACTACACTCGACTCTATGTTAACAAACCTAATTATAGCCCTGTAGTGATAAATAAGGCACAGGTCCTTGCTGCATATCTCCGAGGTCACGTTCAGAGAGCAGTTTGACCATCTCTTGTCTCTGGGGAGAAAATTGTCCTGGGGAGGTATTCCAGGCCCATCATAGCAGTGAGGTTGTTTCTCTCTGACCCAGTTGTTCAGTCCCTTGGAAGGGTCAGTGGATGCCAGGTAGTTTTCAGAGTAGAAGGTCTGAGGTGTGAGTAACTTTGGACTTTCTTGCGGGAAGTGGAGAGTGTCATTCTTGCCTTCCACATCAGTGACTCTAGGCGGGGACTCTAGGCGGGCCTCTGAGGTGGTGACTCCCTTGGACTGAGCAGTGGATAGGTCAGACCTGCCTTCTTCCTCCAGACTTTCCTGAACAGGAGAGACCTGGAAAAGCTTGTTGTTGAGGAGGAAACCCATACTTTCTTCCTTAAGAAGGAAGGCATGGCATCCTGAAAAATGGGGAGTCCTGGAGATGAAACCTGAAAGCCATTTGGGGACAGATGAGATGGGGTTGTGGGTTGTTTTCAAGGGATGGTGTCCCAAGAATAGAAGGAAATCCACAGCTGTGAACACCACAAGAGTCAGCTCAAAGCCTTGGCTGGCAATAGGTGGCCTCTCCGGCTTCTCCAGTCTTATTTCTCACCTGTCTTCAACCATGAACCCCACATTCCTGCTTCATGAACCTTTTTAGTGTCCCTAAGATTATCTGGCTCCTATAGAACAATGTGCGTGTGCCCATTTTATTTCTGTCTCTCCTAGTCCTCTGGCTTTCTCTGGAAACCCTCCACACATACTCGAAGACCCAGCTCCCATGTCTCTATTCTGTCACACTTGGGGACATCCTCTAGATGGCGTACTTCAGTACTTCACTCTCTAGATCACCGGTAGGGTTTGGCTGTGTCCCCATAACTCTCCTGTGTTGAATACTTGGTATCTTCTGGCTGGTAGCACTGTTTGGGAGCTCTGGAAATGGCATGGAGCCTGGCTGGAGGAAGTAGGCCATGGCTGAGCGTGCCTTTAAGGGTATAGCTGATCCCCAGATCCATCTTCAGTTTTGTTTCCTGTCTACCACAAGCTGGGTAGCTTCCTTCTGCACATCCCCCCCCACTGCCATTGGGGTGACTGTGAATGAAGCCTTCCGAAACAGAACTAAAAGGAATCTCCTTTAACTTGTTTCTGTCAGGGAACAGGTCACACTGACAAGAGAGGAACTAATAACACTGAAGTAACACCAAAGTGGTCTTCTTAAACACTAAACAACTTTTAATGCCTACTTTCTGGGAAGCAGAGGTAGGCAGATCTCTGTTAGTTTGAAGTAAGTGTAGTCAAGGTTAACCAGAGTCTTATAGTAAGACCCTGTCTCAAAGATGTTTATTAGCATATATTAATTACACATAATAATACATTTCATTATGATATTTTCATACATGTATACAATGTATTTGGATCATCTTCACCCCATAACCCTTTGCTCCTTCTTTCTAACTGGTTCCCCTTGTATTTTGATATCTTTTCTTTGTGTGTGTGTGTGTGTGTGTAGACACCCATGGAAGCAGAATAGGATGATAGATTTAATAAAATTCACTGGGATGCACAGAGAGAGGAGGAGGGAAGGAAGGAAGAGAGGGAGGGAGGGACAGAAGAAGAAGAAATCAAAGTACAAAGGGGACCGGTTGGAAAGAAGCTACACTACTCAGGTAAATTACTCACCTATAGATCCTAAGGGAGGTGTGGGGTTTATTTTGGCTTATGGATTCAGAGAGAAAGAGTCCTTTGTGGTGGGGGAGGCCTGGCAATGGGCTGTAGGAAGTTGACCAACTGACCACATTTTTATCGACACACAGGAAGCAGAGAGAATGAACAGGAAGTGAGACCAGGTTATAAACTCTTAAAGTCTGCCTCAAATGACATCCTCCCTTTCTGCAAGGCTGTGTCTACTAAGGTTCCATAACCTTCCCAAATGGTGTCACCACTGGGGTCCAAATATTCAAATACATAAGCGTATGGGGTCATTTCTCATTTAAACCACAACAGCCAGCCTTATCTACCTATACCTCCTCAGGGAGGGATAGGTCTCCTTTGAGTCCCTCCCCTCCCCATGACATGAAAGGCTCTGCTTTGTGCAGATCTTGCCACCATCTCTTTGACCATGTCCCTGTGAAACATGAAAATGCTGCACTGAAAAATGTCCATTTCAAGTCTTTCTCTACATACTTTCCTTCCTCTACCCTACCTCTACATTCATTCATGACGTTCACCTCAGAAATATGCACAGAGCAGCTCCCGTGTGTCAGGCACGCTCTAAGCAAACCTGTACTAACTCACAGTCCTTTGAGGTGACTGTTTGGTACTCCTCTGTGTGTGGGTATGAATGGATTGGGTGCAGGTTGTTTATACAGTCCTTTCTTGAAGAGCAAGATCACTCAAGCTAATCCCATGAATGGGGATTCTAAGACAATGGCACGGAAGACAGACAGACCCCATGAGAGCCAAGAGCAACTACATGGCTGAGCCTCTCAGTTTCTGTGACTTATGACGGGCTCATTCATTGTCCTTCCCAGTCTTTAAGATAATTAAAACCAAAACAAAACAACAAAACTTCTTAGGATGTATTAAATACCATAGAAAAATGTATGTATCTCATGAGTACAACTCAACAAATTAGCATAAACTGGAACTCGTGACAACCAGGCCAAGAAACAGACCCCTCCAGGGCCTGTTGTGAGTTTTTTGTGAGTCTTCTGGGTGGGTTCTGGGAACTCAACACACATCTCTGGAAGAGCAGACGTGCCCTTAACTTCTGAGCCATCTCTGGTCCCTTTTGGTTAAAAAAAACAAAAAACCAAAAAAACCAAAAAACCTAACCTCAACTTTCCTCCTACAATTTATTCTGTTCTTTTGTTTTGTTTGTTTGTTTTTTGAGACAGGGTTTCTCTGTGCAGCCCTGGCTGTCCTGGAACTCACTCTGTAGACCAGGTTGGCCTCGAACTCAGAAATCCACCTGCCTCTTCCTCCCAAGTGCTGGGATTAAAGGCATTCGCCACCACTGCCCGATTGATTCTGTTCTTAATGGACTTACTTTATAAAAAGTACAAATGTGAACAAGATCCTTTTGGGTTGAAACAGGAGCACACCACGTAACTCAAGTCAGTCTGGAATCCATTCTGTAACCTATGCTAGTCTTGAACCCATGATTTTCTTGCCTCAGCCTCCTAAGTGCCTACATTAAGGCATGTGTGGACACAACACCTACCTCATAGACTGACTTTAGACTGTTTCTATCATTCTACAAAATTCCCTTGAGCCTATTTTAAACCATTACTCAGTGTCTGCCAACCCTAGCCCCAGGTAGCCAGTTTTTATACTTTATAATTATAAACGCAACTGCTCCCAGCAACTTTTTATTGAGAAATAATTCACATATCATAAAGTATATGCTTTAAAATATAAAATTCTTTCAATTTTTAGTATATTTGTAAAGTTACACAAATGTCACCACTAATTCCAAAAATTTCACCACCAAAATGTAACTGTATACACGTTTGCAGTTACTCTCCACGTCTCTCTCCCGCTAGTATCTGGAAATCACTAGTAACTTTATATCTTCAGATTACCCTGGAGAAATAGACTCATATGACATGTGCATGATTGTGTGTCTGGCTTCTTTCAACTCAGTGTGATGTTGTGTCGTCCATGTCAGAACACAGACGAAAATATCATTTGTTTTTACAGTTAAATAACATTCCAGTGTGTGAGTTTGCAACATTTCCTTTATCTGTTTCTCAACAGATGGACATCTGAGTTGATTTCATTTGAGGTCTATTCTGAGTAATGCTCCAGTGTGCAAATTTATGTACAAAATTTTATATGGACATGTTAATTTCTCTTTATCATATACCTACTATTGAGACTGCTAGATCATAGATCAATTCTATTTTTATGTTTTTTGATTATAATCTACACAGAGCTATTTTTTTTTTGCATTTGTCATGATATAAGAATTCTGTTTAACTTACTTCTTTTTAGATAAGAGTTTTGGCTGGGCATGCCTTTAATTTCCACTTGGCAAGTAGGTCTCTGAGTTTGAGCCCAGCTTGGTCTACAAAGCTAGTTCCAGAACAGCCAGGGGTCCTGTAACTAAAGGACCAGGGCTACACACACAAAAAAATCCTATCTTGAAAAACAACAACAACAGAAAGAGAGAGAAAGAGTGGTGGGCAGAGAGGAAGGAAGAAAGATAGAAAGAATTTTAGATAAAAATTTTCTCAGCATAAACTTTTTCATACTTTAAAAATAACCTTTTTAACATATATTTTGAGATTATAATGTAATTATAACATTTCTTCCTACCCTTCCTTTCCTTTGACCCCTCCCCTGTATCCATCCTTTCTCTATTTCAAATCAGCCATTTTTCTTAAAAATAAAAAACAAACCAAAACAGTGAGCACACACACACACACACACACACACACACACACACACACACACCCTAAATATATCAGTACAACCTGTTTAGTCTATATAGTGTTACTTGTACATACATTTTAGGACTGACCATTTGGCATTAGATAGCCAGCTGGTGTATTCTTTCTTACTAAGGCTATTTCCCCAGCTTTTTTTTTTTTTTTTTTTTTTTTTTTTTGAGACAGGGTCTCATATGTAGATCTGCCTGTTCTGGAACTCACTATGTAGACCCAGCTGGCCTAAAATTCACAGAGATCCACTTGCCTTTGACTCCTGACTGCTGGGATTGAAGCCCACTATGCCTGGCTAGCCTGCTGTTCTTTGTGTAGGGTTGAGTCTTCATGAGCTTTCCTTCATCCACGTTAGCATGTCCATTGGTGTCATCTTTGTTCAGGTCTTGTTTAGGGAACCACACTGGTGAGCCTTCATGCATGTAGTATCTCTGATGTTTCTAGAAGAACCAATCTCACAGCAAACTTACTAATCCTTTGGCTCTTCAACAATCTTTCCAACCCCTCTTCCTCAATGATCCCTGAGCCTTAGATGTAGAACTTGTGGTGAAGATACATCAGTTGGTCCTGGGCTCTACAACTTTGTGTTTTGATTGGCTGTGGTTTTCTGGAGTATTTTCCATCTTGAGATGGCTTGTATATACTTGGCCCAGGGAGTGGCACGATTAGGAGGTGTGGCCTTATTGGAGTAGGTGTGTCACTGTGGGTGTGGGCTTTAAGACCCTCATTCTAGCTGCCTGGAAGCCAGTCTTCTAGCAGCCTTTAGATATAGATGTAGATAAAGATGTAGAACTCTCAGCTCCTCCTGCACCATGCCTGTCTGGATGCTGCCATGCTTTCACCTTGATGATAACAGACTGAACCTCTGAACCAGTGAACCAACTCTATTAAATACAGTCCTTATAAGAGTTGCCTTGGTCATGGTGTCTCTTCACAGCAGTAGAACCCTAACTAAGACACATCTGTTTTGAAGAGAAGTTTACTTGGTAAGGGTGAGGAGTACACTCACTTGTGAGAATAAGGACAAAAATTTAGAATATAGTTAGGGAGTATTCTAGTTTAGTAACGTGGTAGTTGTAAGCTGACCTCCAAGATCCATGATTTCACTAGTCCTAGGTAGCTGGCTAGATTTCTAGTACTAGACATGGTCTCCCTCCTGCTGTGTGGGTCTTAAGTTCATTAGAGAGTTGTTGGTTACTGCCTAGGTATACATGGTACTAATGCACCCTCAGGGTTGTTGTGCCATGCTGGCTGTTGTTGTGTTTCATTGGCATCATACCTAGGTAGGGCTTGTTGGCTAGTTCCCTCCTTTGGGAGTTTGCACAGCGCCTTCTATACCATGAAAACTGGTCCACAGAGAGGAGGGGTTCAGAACAAATTTAGCTCAGGTCTTTTGGATCCTGTTTCCAAAGTGCATGGTGTCTTCAGCAATAGAAACTTATTTTCTGCTTCTAGGAGGCAACCAAGGGCAACAGTAATATCATGTAATATTTCAGGAGTATCTTAGACCAACCTAACCAACAGCTCAAAGGAAATTTCTTGTGCCTGATGTTAAATTGTGTTAATAGATTCTATGGGAAGTATTAGAGAACCTTGGTATTCTGAAAAAAGCTTGCAAGTACTGGAAGAAGTGAGTCAGGTTTTAAGCAGAAGCAAGAGGGTAGTGGGCTTGATTATTGCTGGTATAACAGCTTTAATTACATTAATTGCTAGCACCACTGCTTCTTCAATTGCTTTGACACAAGTTAAGACAGCTACTTTCGTTAATCATTTAGCAAAAACAAATGTTACTAATGTGTTGAGTATACAAGAGGATTTAGATAAGTGTTTGGAAAAATGGATTGATGCTCTTTATCCTATTCAAATTATTGGAAGGAGGTTCAGAGTTTAAGAGTAAGAAGCCATCTCGAGTGTCATGCCAAATACCATTGGATTTGTTTTACTTCTAAAATTTACAATGATAGTCATTATAATTAGGAAAAAGTTTAAAGACACTTGTAGTGTATTTGGCATAATTCTGACACCTCTCTGGGTGTTTTAACTTTGCATAGTGAGATTATGAATTTAAAGAATGCTGCTCTGCTGAGCTCTGATGCTGCAGATACTGCTGATAAAATTACCCTTGGCCTTCGGTCAGTATTCCTGTTTTGGTCAAGCTTCAAGAATGGCATATATAGCTTGATCATGCTAACCCTTTTCATCCTGGGAATACTTTTATTCTTTACCACTGTGTTAAAGCTTGTGTTTAACAACATCAACATGTTGGCAGCCAAAGTACATGGCTTGAAACTGAAAATGGACCCCCAGACAGAGTTATTAATTTAATAGGCTGGCAAGCCAAGGATGGGTAAAATTCTGCACAGAGACTTACCAACCTAAGACAGAAGTGCATTGCCTTTGATAATGCATATTCCATGATGGGTAAGAAAGGCATTCTTGTCAGAATAACCTAAGACAGGTCCAGCCTTGTTTATGAAATAAAAAAAGGTGGAAAGGCAGAGAGCTTTTGGGGCTGATTGGCAAGAATCTGACATTGACCAAGGACAAGGAAATGGGCTGCTTGGCAAGAATGTGACATTGGCCAAAGATAAGGCAGTAGGCTTCAAGCAGGAATCTGACATTAGGTTAGAACAAAGAAGTAATTTCAGGCAGAAACCTAAATCTTAGGCTAGAACAAAGAAATAGGCTTCAGACATGAAAATGACTTTGTCTAGGACAGGGAAGTAGGCCCAGATATTTTAGTCATCCTGATAAGCCCTTAGAAATAGTGATCACAGGAGTGATCACTGAATTTTGTTTATTGCCTTGCTTGTTCTTTGACTATTTGTCTTGCTTGTTCCCTGACTATTTGCGTCTATAGTCTTGCTAGTTCCTCAACCAGAACTGACCTTAATACTTGCATGTAATTAAAATAGTATAAAAGCAAAAAGGAAGAGGGGGCGTGGGATAGGGGGAATTCTGGGGGCGGGGAGAATGGGGAAAGGGGATGACATCTGAAATGTAAATAAATAAAATAACCAATAAAAAATTTTATTTAAATATATTTTATATTTTAATATATTTATATTAATACAGATAATATAATATGTAACATAACATATATATTATATAAATATATATTATAATGTATAATGTGTTTATATCATACATTATAGTATATAATTATATAAATATAACAAAAATATAAAATATAATTACTATATAATTAATAAATATATGTATTATAAAAATATAAGCTGGGCAGTGGTGGCACACACCTTTAATACCAGCACTTGGGAGGCAGAGGCAGGCAGATTTCTGAGTTCTAGGCCAGCCTGGTCTTGAAAAACACACACACACATATATATATGTATTATACTCAAATAAGAATATATTTTAAAAGGTCTTTCCCCTTTTATATATATTTATAAATAGAAATATATTTGTTAAAATACAGTGAATTATACTGGAGTTATCTATTAAAATCCAATGAATTATACAATGGATTATCCAGTGTGTGTGTGTGTGTGTGTGTGTGTGTGTGTGTGTAGGTTATAACTTTGGGTGTCATCTCTAAGGCTTTCCCACCCACCATTTTATTTTTTTCTTTGAGACTGACCACCTAGCCACACACCTGCCTACCTTTGCTTTCCCAGTACTAGGACTACAAGCACATGCTTACACACTTAGCCTTTTAATGTAGGTTCTATGGATTGAACTCAGGTTCTCAAGTTTGGAAGGCAAGCATTTTATTGATCCCCCCCCCTTTTGTTTTCTGTTTCTTTTTTTTTTTTTTTTTTTTTTTTTTTGAGACAGGGTTTCTTTGTGTAGCCCCCGATTGTCCTGGAACTCACTCTGTAGACCAGGCTTCAAAGTCACAGACATCCTCCTGCCTCTGCCTCCTGCGTGCTGATATTAAAGGTTTGCACCACCACACTTTGCTTTGGCTGGCATGGGACTCTATTCACCATGAAGTCCAGCCTGGCTTGCACTTGTAGTGCCTCATGCACCTGTATCCTAGTGGTGAGGTCACATTTTGGGACTCTTGTTAGGTGAGGTATCTTTACACTTGTTACATGCTGATGTACTAACCATTTTATTACCACAAAATGTTCCTTGTCTTTGGTACCGTTTCTTGCCTTACAATCTATTTTGTCTGACAGTAATATGGCCATTACAGCTCTCTTACAGTTCTTTTGCTAAGATGTATTTTCTCATCCTTTTATTTTTAAAGTCTTATGTCTTAGAATCTATGATATATATCTTGTTGACATCATTTGGTTAGATTTTTCTTTTGAATGCAGTGGCAACCTCTGCCTTTTGAATGGAGTTGCTAAGTCCATTCCCTTTTAATGTGGTTATTGATTTGTCTAGATTTATACTTGGCATTTTTCTATCTGTTTCAGGTACTCTTTGTTTTTCTGGCTCTCTTTTATTACTTTATTTTGTATTAGATACTCACATTTTAGCTAAATATTAGAAAATTTATTTCTGTAGATTTTTTTGTTACATGATTTTAAGCAATTTTCTTAGTCATTGTTCCAGGAATTATGGCCACATTTAATTTATCATAATCTATTTTAAAAAACAGTGCCTTAATTCTGTAGAAACACAGAAAATTAGCTCAGCTAAGTCTTATGGATGGAACAGGAGGATAGCAAATTCAAAGCTTTCCTAGGGTACAAAATAACTTTTTTTAAAAAATGAAAAAGGCCAGCAGGATAGCTCAGTGATGGAGTGTGTGCATAACATAGTGCAGGATAGCTCAGTGATGGAGTGTGTGCATAACATAGTGCAGGATAGCTCAGTGATGGAGTGGGTGCATACATAGTGCAGGATAGCTCAGTGATGGAGTGGGTGCACAGCATAGTGCAGGATAGCTCAGTGATGGAGTGGGTGCACAGCATAGTGCAGGATAGCTCAGTGACGGAGTAGGTGCATAGCATAGTGCAGGATAGCTCAGTGATGGAGTGGGTGCACAGCATAGTGCAGGATAGCTCAGTGACGGAGTGGGTGCATAGCATAGTGCAGGATAGCTCAGTGATGGAGTGTGTGCATAACATAGTGCAGGGTAGCTCAGTGATGGAGTGGGTGCACAGCATAGTGCAGGATAGCTCAGTGATGGAGTGGGTGCACAGCATAGTGCAGGATAGCTCAGTGACGGAGTGGGTGCATAGCATAGTGCAGGATAGCTCAGTGATGGAGTGTGTGCATAACATAGTGCAGGGTAGCTCAGTGATGGAGTGGGTGCATAGCGTATTCATGACCCCATGTTTATCCCCAGTACTGTGAGGATAAGTAAAGAAAGAAAAGAAATAAGGAGCCTTGCTTGAATACACCCCCTTTCTTCTCTTCTTCTATATACTATTATTTTCATACATAGTCCTGTGTGTCACAGGTTTGTTATAAACCCAACAACACATTGTTTTATATACTTACACTTTTAAAGAGGCAGAGCGAAGAAATGAGAAAAACATACACAGAATCTTTTATGTTTGCTCACATCTTTCTGGTATTTCATTCCTTGCTGTGGATTCAAATTATCACCCATGTTACTACATTTTAGTTGAAAAGACTGCACATTGAAATATTTTTGTTTGTCTTTGAGATAGGGACTCTCTATTAGGTAACTGGTTATCTGGGAAGCTATGTAGAGCAGGGTGGCCTCACACTCATAGACTCACATGCATAGACTGCCTCTGCCTCCTGACCTCCAGGATTAAAGGCATACACCACCATGCCTGCTTTAAATGGAATTTTTGAGCAGTCATGCTAGCAGCAAATATTCTTGATCTTTATGTATTTGATAATGCCTTTATTTTCTTCCCATGCAAAAAAAAATTATTTGAGTCAGGTCAGAATTTCTAGTTGAAATTCTGAAATTTCTAGTTGAAAATTTTTTTCCTAGCGTTTTTAATGTGTTAATCCATTTCTCTCTGACTGGCATTGTTTCTGAGGAGAAGTTAGCTGTTCACTGTTCTCCTGCACACATGAGTTATTTTCCTTTCACTGCTCCAAGTGTTTTCTGATTTTGGGAGGATGTTAATAGCTTTTTTTTTTTGTGTGTGGATTCAGGTATAGATTGCTTTTTGGTAATTATAATTAGGGTTTATTAAAATTTCAGGTGTATGGATTAATATTTTTCATCAAAATTGGGAAAATTCCAGTCATCACAGCCTTGAATACTTTTTCTGCTTCCTCTCAGTACTATTCTTCCTGGAGAGCACGGGAAAAATGCTGATATTCTAATAGGCCTTACATTCCTGCATGTGTGCACAGGATTTGTTGGCCAGGGAAGTGTAGGCTCCTTTGGTATGTTTTGGTCCTGTTATACATGCACAGGGTTGCTAGGAATCTGAGGACACATGAGGAATAACCTGTTGCTGGCTGTGGGGGTTTGAATGAAAATGACTCCCATAAGTGCCTATGCTTGGATACTTGCTCACCAGTTGATGGAACTGTTTGGGAAGGATTAGTAGGCGTGGCCTTGTTGGAGGAAGTGTGTCACTGGCGGTGGGCTTTGAGGTTTCAGAAAGCTCATGCCATTTTCCCAGTTAGCTATTTCTGCCTTGTGCTTGTGGATCAAGATTTGAAGTCTCAAGTGCATACCTTAAATCCCTGCACTTGGAAGGCAGAGGCAGGTGGATTGAGTTTGAGGCCAGCCTGGTCTAAAGAGCAAGTTTCAGGAAAGTCAGGGCTACACAGAGAAATACTGTCCTGAAAAAATAAATTAAATAAAAAAGATTTGAGCTCTCAGCTGCTGCTTCAGCACCATACCTGTCTGCCAGCTGCCATGGTCCCCTGCCAGGAGGGTCATGGACTCACCCTCGGAACCTGTGAGCCTCAAATTAAATGCTTTCTTTTACAACTTGCCTTCTTCATGGTGTTTTGTCACAGTAATAGAAAGGTGCTGAGCTCTTGAGACCCCTTCATTAACCCCTGCTAATTCATCTGTGCAGAGACAAGCTGGTGGCCTTGGGCTAGTTAGCTTGTTTTGAAATCATTTCAGTTGGTAATGATGCAAGTCACATGTCTCCGCCAGCACCATTGGTATTGCTTGATGGTTATAATATTACCCAAACTACTGGGGGAAAATAAAGTATGGGGAGCAACATGTTGCTCCTTCCAAAACTTGAGTGGTGTCTTAGTTAGGGTTTTATTGTTGGGAGAGACACCACGAACGAAGCAACTCTTTTAAAGGAAAACATTTAATTGAGACTGGTTTACAGTTTCAGAGGCTCAGTCCACTATCATCACGATGGGAAGCAAGGCAGCATGCAGGCAGACATGGTGCTGGTGGAGGAGCTGAGAGGTCTACTTCTTGATCCTCAGGCAGCAGGAGGAGGCTCTGATACCACACTGGGCAGAGTTTGAGCATAGATCTCAACGCCAGCCTATACAGTGACTCACTTCTTCTACAAGGCTACACCTCCTAATAGTGCCACTTTCTATGGCCAAGCATGGAAACAAATGAGTCTCTGGGGCCAAACCTATTCAAACTACCACAAGAGGGTTTCACTGATACATTTTCCTCAGGTTTTGTATAAGTTTTGTAAAGTCCTGGAGTGCTAAACTAGATTTTTGATAAATGTCATTCACCTTTATGCCTTATTTTGCAGGAGAGGTTTTGTATATGTGTTAACTATCACATTAGAAGTCAGAGACGGTTTTGTTTGCTTGTGAGTATCTGACCTTTCCTTTCTGGACACCCGTACCCATTGTATTTATGGCTCACTTTTATAGCAGCCACAACCGCGCTCATCCAGATAGGGTTAGGCAAAGCTCTCACTGCAGTCAGTCCATAGACTCTTACTACAGAGAGTGAGAACCATCACAGGCAGCTTGGTTTGCTATATTTTGGTCTCTGGGAAGAGAATGTTTTTTTTTTTTTTTTCCCCAGGGAACAAACTAGCATAAACAAGATTGTGGAGAATATGTTTGAACTACTTGAAATAACTTACTGTGCCTAAAGCCTCAAGCATTTTCTGCTTTCATATTAATCTTGCTAGTTACTAATGTGTATCATTATTTATTAAAATAGGCCAAGTGAGAATCCCATTTAGTAAAATTGGTTATTAGAGAAAATACAATTTCAGAAGCTCTGGCAATTGACCTTCATTTTAAAAATTTCTTTGTTTTCTTACTTTTTTTATTTACACTTGCATTTTTCTATCTATCTATCTATCTATCTATCTATCTATCTATCTATCTATCTGTCATCTATTTATTGAGTTTGGGTTTCTCTGAGTAACTCTGATTGTCTTGAAAGTTGCTCTGCAGACCAGGATAGCCTTAAAGTCACAGAGATCTGCCTGCCTCTGCCTCCCCAAGTGCTGACATTAAAGATGTGTGATGCCACTGCAGGACATATTTACATTTTTGTGTGTGCACCAAAGTCACAGGACAACTTATGGGAGTTGGTTTCTTTGTTCTGCCACGAAGACCCCGGGGACTGAACTCAGGTCATTGGCAGGCTTTGACAGGAAGCCATCTGATCAACTCTTCTTTATTGTCTCTATAAAACACGAGTGATGTCACCTGCTCAGTAAACACTTGTAACTATCACTACTAAATCAGTTGTTGGCTCTCTCAAACATATTTACGTAAGTTGTACCTATAATTTTAGTTACACAATTTATTTAGATATGATACAAACATCAAAAAAATGCAATCCCAAGAAGAAACAAGTATCTTCTATAATAATGACCTTAAATGTTTAGGGCATGCTCAGTGATGGGATGCATCAAAGCTACCACAAGACTTGGGAATATGTATGGAATCTAGGAGAGGTTAGAGGAAAAAAAATCATAACCCAAATAATTTCTGTAGGAAGGTTTCTGCTTGATTTTTAAAAATATTCTTGCTGTACTTAAAAAAAACAAAATTAGAACTCAGAGGAATAATGAAAAATGTTATTTTCTATAGAATAAAGTAGGTAGATGTATGTTCTAGAACATTGAGGGTTTAAAATGATGTTGGCTTTAGACAAAATTAGTGTTGAAATATACTTGCTCTTAAAGTATTCAAGGTTATGATTTATTATTTATTACCTTAACTCACCTTAAATACTTAAGAATTCGATCCTAAATGTAGTCTATATATTTGAATTGGAGTCTTTCTCATTCCTTGAATGTTGTCAGTTTTCTGTATATTTTTCAACAGAATCTTTGTTCAAATAAAACAACAAAAACTATATCTCCCCTATTTTGTAACATTAATTAATGGACTTTTTATTTTTTGAGTAAACTAATCCAACATAAGACCAACACACACACACACACACACACACACACACACACACACACACACACACACTCATGAGGAAAAAGGTTAGTTTCTTGCTTGATAAACTTCACCTGAGTTACACCCCACCCCAACCTTCCACCATCTGTCTTCAAAGTCCTTCATTGGGTAAAATAGAAAATCTAACTTCTGAATAGTGACTTCTTGTCCTCTCCTCCCCCAGCCCCTGGACACCACCATCCTACCTCTTGTTTGTGGGAGTCCAATGACTCTAGATATCTCATAGAAATAGAATTGAACAGTGGTTTTTGTTTTTTTGTGAGATCCTGGAGCCTGTTTCTTTTTCTGTCTTTCAGTCTGAAGCTGATATGATCCATCCAGTCTTTTATTTCAGTCAGTGTGTTTTTTAAGTTCTAATATTATTATTTCTGGATTATACAACCTATTTTTAGCCAAGACTTTCTATTTTTCCCCCCTGCTTGCTTAAAAAATGTTTCAATTGTTCATTGAACCTTTTTTTCTTTTTTGTATCATGATGGTTTTCAAATTTGTCAGATAAGTTTAGCATTTCTGATACTGACATTTACTGGTTGCCTTTTGAGGAATTCAGTTTGAGATGCTTCTGGATTTTGCAAGCTCCCCATTCCCCTTTAAATTGAAATAGACAAAAGAGAGATATAACATAAACTGACAAAAAGCCTATAATACCACTCTTTCCTATGTACCAGCGTACATGACTCTCTTTCTCTTCATATACACATGGTGAATTTTAACTCAGACAAACTTAGAGAAGTCCATATTAATTAAACATATCAACATCAAATTACTGAAAATTTAGGATACTGGAAAAATAGCAAGCAGTGTCTTACAAACAGGAGAAGGGAATCTGAATGGCAGGCATGCTTCTCATAAGAAGACATAGCGTCAGAAAGATGCAACAAGATGATGGACAGGGCTGTCTATAGTTATTTCCCACAGAAGTGCTGGTGTTGACACTTGTTTCAGACATTGTGGAAGCCTCAGAGTCTGGTGGAGAAGTTCCAGTTCCTCAGCAAGCAAACGAAATCAACCCAACCCAACCCAACCCAACCCAACCCAACCCAACCCCCAACCCCAACCCCAACCCAAACCCAAACCCAAACCCAAACCCAAACCCAAACAAACAAACAAACAAACAAACATAAAACAAGACCTGGGCCTTGTAGAAAAGGCATGCACTTCCTGATTCTCAGGATTCTGAGGCAGGAGGATCACAAATTGAAGAACTGCCTGGTTCAAGCCCTGCCTTGGCAACTTAGTGAGAGAGTGTATAAGCATTAAAACATGAAGAGGTCTGGGGCTGTGTACCCACAGTGGAACATTGACCTAGAGTGCCTGTGGGCCTCTGGGCAACCCAAATCTTCCACTCTTCCGTGCCTGTTCTTTGAGCTTGGGCTGGCAAAAAGCGTGGGAAAGCACCTTCTTGCAGATACCTGGTTCAAATGATGTTGGAAGAAATCCAACATGCTTGATCGCCTCAGGGAACTGCCCTAGATAAGATGAACAGGATGGTTCCCAAGCCTAATTTTGTTTTGTGGGACACTGAGAAGACATGTAACCCCTCCTCAAGAAAGAATAAGAGGCAAGTAATGGGTATATCTACCCCAAAGTCCAATAGAGTCCTAGAATGCCTAGTCGGGCTGTGGGGCAAGGATGCTTTCTCCTGAAGCTAGTCACTGGAAAGTTAAGGAGATGGTGGTGGTGGTGGTGATGATGATGATGATGATGAGTAGTTCAAACGACATAAAGAATCACGGACACAAGGTTCTATCAAGGGCACACAATCACATTCCAGTAACTGTCCCCAAAGGTATAGAAATTTATAAATTGCCCAATGAATAACTTTATAGTTTTAAGAAAGATTTTTAGGGAGCTATGAGAAGATACATACAGACAACTAGGAAAATCAGAAAAATAACACAGGAACAAAGAGGAATGTTCAATACAAAGAGAAAGCTGAGCTGAGCATCTGAAATGGAAACTTTGAAGAACAAAACAGACAATTCAGCAGAGTACAACAGCTAACTTTATTGAGCAAAATTGCCTGTGGATTCAGAGATAGGTCATTAAAACTATCCAGAGGAGGAAAGAAGACTACAGAAAGGAATATAGAAAGCCCAAGGGACTTAAGAGATGCCACCAGGAAAACTAACCTGTGTGTTATGGGGGCCTTAGCAGGAAAGAGAAGGGTATAGATACAGGAAAGATGGCACCCCAGGCATGGTGGCACATCCTGGAATCTAGGATTTGGGAGGCTGAGGTAGGAAGATCATGGATGTGTGGCCATTATGGGGGTGCTCAGAGACTCAAAAGCAAATAAAGGTGGCAAAAACTGCCCAAATGTGAGGACATCAGATATGTAAGTTATGAAGGTCTCTCTCTGGTAAGAGTCAACCCAAAGGAGCTTTACACACATTATAGTCAAACTGTGTGAAACAGAAGATGATGGCAAGAAAGAAATGAGTGAGGGAAAGAGTCTCACACAGGTATTTTAGAGTCTTCTCCTGTCGCTGTGATAAAGTACCTCGACAAAATCCACTTACAGGAGAAAGGTTCAAGGCTACAGCACATCACAGCAGGAACATCAGGGCAGCCTGCTGAAGGCAGCTGGTCACATGGTATCTACAATCAGGAAGCAGGACCCGATGCTTGTGTTCAGCCCACTCTTTTCCTTTTTACTCAGTCTAAAACCCAAGCCCAGTGCTTTCGGTGCAGGTCTTACCACATCAACTAACCTAGTGAGTACTGTCCTTCACACGTATGCCTGGAAGCTAAATCCCCCACAACTCTGCCTGGAGGCTTATCACTCAGGTGACTCCAGCTGTCATGCCAAGAACAGCTATGGATTTGACCCAACGAAAAATCATAAACTAACTTAAATCCTTACGAGATCAGTTTTAGCAACCTAGTTGTGCAGTTGAAATTTAGAACGATGCAAGACCCAACAGATATGCCCCCCAAATTCTGTCTAAACAGCAGCAGAATACACATTTCTCTCAAGTGTGGGTAGAATAATTTCCAGGAGATATAATATCTTAGGTCAAACGTATCTAAACCAGTTTAACAAGGTAGAGATCTTATCAAGTCTTTTGTTGTGAACATGTGTGTGGACACCAGAGGTCGACACTGGGTGTCTTTCTCAATTGCTTCTCCACTTAATTTTTTTGAGACAGGGTCATTCACTGAACCTGGAGCTCACTGATGCTGCTAGACTAGCTGTGCAGGGAGGCCCAGGGCTGCTGCTGTCTCTGCCTCTTCTGCACTGGGATTTCAGGCACATGCTGCTATGTGCAGTGTTAGGTAAGAGTTTGGTTCCCAGAACCTACAAGGCAGCTTACAACCACCTGCGACTTCTGTTCTAAGGGATCCAATGTTCTTCTGGTCTCCAGACATGCACATGCTACACATATAGGCCCCAAAGCAAACACTCATAATAAAATAGAAATAAATCTTTTGAAAAAAAAAAAAAAGATTCAAACAAGTCATGTTTGAAGGGGTGGATGTGCACAGAATGAAGGTCTAGGGATACAGATGCAGCTGAGTGGCAGCGTGCTTGTCCTGGCATGTGTGAAGCCTTGGCCAAATGTGTAGCAGTGTAAAACAAACAGCCATAAAACTACAAAGGAGAATATACTAGCAAACTGGAGAGCCTAGAAGAAAAAGGATTAATTCTCTGACACATATAGCCTATTGGTAGTAAATAGTCTAAAATTATCACCAAAAAGAAAGTTGAACAGGTGACAAGAGAAACTTACATCAAAGAGAAACTCAGCTGTTAAAAGAGAAATTAAGGGCTGGAGAGATGGCTCAGTGGTTAAGAGCACTGACCGCTCTTCCAGAGGTCCTGAGTTCAATTCCCAGCAACCACATGGTGTCTCATAGCCATCTGTAATGGGATCTGATGCCCTCTTCTGGTGTATCTGAACACAGCTACAGTGTACTCACATACATAAAATAAATAAATCTTAGCCGGGCGGTGGTGGCGCACGCCTTTAATCCCAGCACTTGGGAGGCAGAGGCAGGTGGATTTCTGAGTTCGAGGCCAGCCTGGTCTACAGAGTGAGTTCCAGGACAGCCAAAAAACCAAAAAAAAAAAAAAAAAAAAAAAAAAAAAAATCTTAAAAAAAGAAAAATTAATAGCGATCTTTGTTCTTTAAAAAAAATCTAAAAGGAGGGAGCACTTCTGCTAAGTCTGTGAGACCTGCAGCAAAGCTGAATGATACAAGGGGAAGAACAGACCATGTCCCCAGCAGATGTAGACACAAACCTCCTCAACTGTGAGGAAATAAAATTTGACATTGTGATAGAGTGACCACATGCTATGCTCAAGTGAGATTTGTTCTTGGGATGCTACTAGGATTCAACACACATAAATCCGTCAGTGAAAAAATGTGATGGTGTACCTCAGAGTGAAGAGTAGAGGTCTGAGCTCACGGGGCGCAGAGAAGGAGGTAACAGCCTTTCACAGGATGGGAAATTTGAACTAGGTATGTTAAGTGTTCGCCTTAATCTAGTAGAGGCCACACTTAGCAAGCCCACAGCTAACATAGCAGCAGTAGAACTGGAAATAACTTTTAAAAACCATGAATATGGCAAGGATGTCCATTCTCAATACTTTTGCTGACAGAGTCCTTATTGAGAAAAAACACAACAGACATTTGAGTCAGGAAGAATAGTCTCTGATGACGATGTGGTCATCTATGTATGTATCTACCTGTCTCTGTCTGTCTGTCTGTATATGTATACATATATGTATATATATCTATGAATGCATGCTTTTATGTACATAAAACACATATGTATCTACACATATGTGTATATATGTAGATACTTATATATATGTACACATATAGGCATATATGTACCTACCTATATATATATTTATGTATGTATATACACATGTATGTATGCACACATGTATTTACCTATATATGTGTTTATATATATGTGCACATATATGTATCTATGTATATACATCTATGTATCTATGTATATGTCTATGTATGTATATATCTATGCATGTACACATATATGTATTTACCTACATATGTGACTATGTATGTATATATGCATAGATATGTGTATATATATATATCTATATATTCTATCATCTATCTATCTACCTATTACTGCCTGTCTGTCTGCCTACCTACCTATCAAATATCTTTTAAGTCTCTACAAAAAAACTTCAGCACAATAAAAATACTCAATAAAGTGGCAAAATACAAAAGTAACATACAAAAACCAATTGTTTATACATATTTTCACTAAGGTACCTGAAAAAAGATTAAGAAAATAGTCTTATAATAGCACCAAACCCAATAATATATTTAGGAACAAAGAAAGGAGGTATAAGACATAAAACATTGGTTAAAAAAATTGAAGACTACACAAATAAATAGAAAAGTACACCATGTTCATGGATCAGAAAAATTCATATTTTCAAGTTTTCCATATTACCCAAAGTGGTAGACTCAATTAGTTTCTAACAGAATGAAATGGTGTTTTTCATAGACATAATAAACAATCTTAAATATATAAAGGACTCTAAATATGTAAAGCAGTCTTGAATATAAAAAACTGGATGACTACAATTTCTGAATTCAAATTATATCATAAATCTGTAATGCATAGTTCAGTGGTTCAGAACAAAAGTAAGAAATAAACCTACACATATTTGATTAACTAATTCACAAAGTCATCAATAATACATGATAGGGAAAAGATAGTCTCCAATAAGGATGCTGGGGAGTCAGGCATGACAGTACATGCCCACTGTACAGGCATTTAGGAGGTGATGTCAGGAAGACACGCGTTGGAGAGCTGTTTGGGGAACACAGTGAATACAGCCCATTTGTGCTACATAGGAAGGCTCCACCCTGAGGAACAACAGTGGTGTGTTGGGAAAACTATGTGTCTTATGCAGAATGACCAAACAAGATCTTTATTTTATGCCAAGTCTGAGTTAAAATGAAGTCAAGATTAAAATGTGAGATTCAAGTCCACAGAACTCCTAGAAAATATGGTAAAGTTTCCACGACATCGGGTTTTGCAGTATTGTTTGTATACAGTAGGGAAACACAGCTGGTCACGGCAAAAACAAGTGCAGCTCTGTCAAACAAATGTTCCTGGAATCTGCACTGGGAGCAGTTGACTGTAACAGAACGGGAGAAAACATCGACAGACAGCATATCCCCAAAGGGGCTAATACCCAAAATATATAAGAAACTCATATGCATCAATTAAAAGCACTACACAAATAACAGAATTTTAAAATGGGCAAAGACAACAGAATAGATATTTTCTCATACTGTCATCCAAGCACTGTTAGCAGAGAAGTTTGATAGAAGATAGAAGTATCACATATGTTAGGGCTGTTATCAAAAAGGTGAAATGATATGAGTTATTTAGGCTATGAAGCAAGAAACAAATCCTTATATGGTATTGCTAGGGATTCAAGCTGGTTCATCCAAGGTGGGAAATTGAGGAGTTAAAAGTTAAAAATAGAACTAGGCACACAGACAGAAAAACAAATAGACACATACACACATAATAAATGAAAGTGTAAAATCATGTTATCATATGTACCAGATATTATATAGAAATTAATGAGATATTTATTGTTAAGTAAAAAAATCCCTATCCCTTTATTGATAGTTTTTTTGTTCCTAAAGGAAGTAAAGCTTTTATTTTTGTTCTGAGACAGGGTCTCACTACGTAGTCCAGGCTGGCCTTGAAATCACTGAGATCCACTTTTCTCTGCCCCTCAGGCATGGGATTAAAGGTTGTCTCCACACCTGTCAATGCCAATATGTTGTTATTTTGATACAGCATGAAAAATCTTCTGTTTTAGTTGGAGCATTTTCTCAGCTGCATTTAGTATTATTGCTGAAGCAATGGGGTTACAGTCACCCCATTGCTTCTCTCTTACACCCTAGTTTCTGTATCTCCCCTTCAATTCTTGCCTTGTTTCAAAGCACACAGCATTTGTATGTCTCTATTTGTATATCTCACCCTTCTGTTATCCCATAATTACTTTAAAATTATCTTTACTGGTTATTTTACAGCAAGAACACATATATTTGATGTTTTCTCATCTTTTATTTATTAATCAATATGAAATAAGGCTTATATTGTTCTTTCCCATGCAAGTGCCTTGAAATTCTTTAACACCTTTACCACCTTAAATTTTAAAAAATGATTAATTTTTAAAATTTATTTGGATGTATGCATGCGTGTATGTTTGTGTGTGTGTGTGCGCGTGCGCGCACGCACGCGTGCATGCCCACCCTAATGGTTGTATGTGTACACATTGCCAACAGAGGCCAGAAGAGGGTGTTGGATCTGGATTACGGGTGGTTGTCTGCCATGCAGTTGTGGAGACTCTATGCGGCTGCAGCAGTGCATGCTTGTAACCTCTGGGAAGTCTCCCAGTGGTTCTCCAGCTTCCTAACGCTGTGAGCCTTTAATATAGTCATGTTGTGCTGACCCCACCATAAAGTTATTTTGTTGCTACTTCCAAACTGCAAAATTTGCTACTGTTATGAATCGTAATATAAATATCTGATGTGCAGGATATCTGATATGTGACCACTGTGGGGGTTGCGACCTATAGCTTGAACCCACTGCCTGTCTCCCACCAGCTTTATGGTTCTGTTTTAATAGAAGTAACATTAGCTTTCCATCACTCTCTTTTCCTTTCCCCTCTCTATATGTATGTTTAACATATGCAAATGTGAATGTATATGTATACCAGCTTTGCAGAATAGCTCTCTAGTCTACATCTCCAGCCACATAGCTGATATTTCACTTTAGGCTTTTTTTTTATTTTTATTTTTATAAATCAGGGTTGATTTTTGAAAATTTACATTCTGTAAATGTTATGTTTTTATGTGTAACTCTATAGAGTTTTGCCAGTGAAGTCTTGTATTTACCACAACAAGCCTGATTTGCAACAATGTATCATTCCAAAGTTCTGGCTACTGTAGTCAGCTCTGCCCATCTCTAAGCTCCGAAGCTCCAGAGTCTGTTTTTCTGTGTAGCCTTATGGCTCTGACTCTTCTCATACAGCAGAATGCAGTTAAGATTGACACATGTTCCTCTGTCAGTCATGTAGTGTGTTACTGTCACAGCCCGGTGGTATTCCTTTTCATAGTTGTACTAAATGGTGCTTATTCATTTCTGTCTTGAAAGACATCTGGGTAGCTTCCAGTTTGGGGTAATTATGAATAAATCTCTCATAAGCATTCATCTGTTATAAGCACAAGTTTTCATTTGTCATGTATAGATACCTAGCAGTGGGTTGCTTATTTGGATTGTGTGTTCTTTTAATTGTTTAAGCCACTGTTAAGTGGCTTTCTGAAGAGGCTCTGCTATTGTGCTTTCCCATAGCAATGTGGAGGCTTCTGTTGAGGTTCTGTCCTTGTCAATAATTGCCATTGCCACACATTCTTTTTAGTTTCTGTCCCTATAATAGGTATGCCATAGTATTTCATTGTTGCCTCAATTTGTGTGTCCCTAGTGATTAATTATGCTGAGCGTATTTTCCTGCACTTATTTAGCTATTCATATATCTTTTTTGATGAAATGGGGGTTTAGAATTTCTCGCATTAAAAAAATTGGGTTGGTAACTGTCAAGATGGCTCAGTAGTTAAGATCATATACTGCTCTTGTGGAGGACCTGAGTTCAGTTCCCAGCTTAAACCATATGTCTTTTTAATGCATTCACAAAGTTGTGCAATCACTAACTCCAGAGAATACCATCATCTGAAAAACTAAACCCCATACCCATTTTCAGCAGCTCCTTGTTCCCTCACATGCATTTTAGAATCAGCTCATCACTCGTGATTTGAAAAACGTCTAGTGACACTTTGAGAGGGACTTTCTTCTTACCAGTTTGTTTCTTCTAGTTGATAACATGCTGTCGTGCTGTGCTTAAGTTTCATTTGATTTCCTTCATCAATATTTTGCAGTTTCCAACATGTAAACTCTTCATACACTTAGATCACATAACCAAAATTATGACTAAATCTCATTTTTGGTGTTATTGCAAATGATAATGCTTTCAAAACTGTCGATTGTAATGGTCTTTATTAACCTGTAGAATGAAATTCATTGTTTTAATACTGACTTTCAGTTCTGTGATTTATTTAACTTGTCTTCTAGTCTAGGAGATTTTAGGGGGATAGATTCTCTGGAATTTCCTACACCAACAGTCTATTCATTGTAATAGCACATTAAAAAAATCATTCTTTCCTTCCTGGACACTGCTTCTATCTGGTATCAATTCTTCTGCAAATAGACCTCTCTCTCTCTCTCTCTCTCTCTCTCTCTCTCTCTCTCTCTCTCTCTTTTGGTTTTTCAAGACAGGGTTTTTCTGTGTAGTCCTGGCTGTCCTGGAACTCACTCTGTAGACCAGGCTGGCCTCGAACTCAGAAATTTGCCTGCCTCTGCCTCCTAAGTGCTGGGATTAAAGGTGTGCGCCACCACTGCCTGGCTAGACATCTCTTTTTCTCCCTCCTTTCTCGTCCATTCTGTTCCTCCCTCCCTTCCCTTCCCTCTCTTTCTTCCTCCTCCCTCCTTCCCTCCCCTCCTTCATCTCCTTTCCTGCCCTTCCCCCTCTTCCTCCCCTCTCTCATCTTCTTTCCTGTTCTTCTCTTCTCCCTTCCTATTCTCTCTCCCCTCTTTCCTCTCCTCCCTTCCAGGTATGAGCTGTAGATGCTTTCGTTGATTTTTGTTTGATTGTGTTGTGGGGGATGAGCCTTGTGCATGCTATTGAGGGCTTTATCACTGAGCTATATCCCTGGTCATCCATTCTATTTATTTTTATACATTTCCCTCCATTTTATCTTTCAGAAAACATTTAACAGTAAACCCTATTGTTTAGTTTACACATAAGAGTTTGTTTTGTTCTTTCTTGTCCCCTCCAATGACTCCCTCTTACTGTTTCTTTCCCCTCTCTGAAAAAAAGTCCCTTCTTCTAGGTTTATATTCACATGTATTTCCTTCCCCTTCTTGTTCTTCTCTTCCATTTAGACTGCTTCCTTTCCTTACACAGACTTTTTTGTGTTTTCGTTTCTTACATATGCATGTGTATATACATATAGCCATTTATATATACATTTAAATCTAGATTCTGCATGTGAGAGAAAGCATGGCATTTGTCTTTTGGAATTTGGCTTATTTTGTTTTCATAATGATGTCATGTTGTACCCGTTTCCCAGGGGAGGGGGCATAGCTCCAGTCTTTTTCATAGTTACAGACAACGTTGTGTGTATGAACCATATTTCTTATTTAAAGATTTATTTATTTGTGCTTTTAAACCTTGCATGCCACATGTGTTTTTTTTTCTTCTCATATTTTTCCCTCCAGCTCCCCCCACTTTCACCTAATTTTGCACCAGATGAAGAGCCCTGTTCTCTTAAAAACACATTTCCATTTCCTGGTGTGTCATGTGCCATTTTGCACAGTACCTCATTTCCGATCTTAGAGCTGATGAAGTCTGAGCTACTTTTAGGGCCTGGCCCCAGCTAAAATCATATTCATTCCTGCCTTCATGCTCCATTCCTGCCTAGAATATCTTTACTCCCTTCCATTTATCTGCTTCAAAAAATAAACAAGATGGTTTTCTGGATGGGGGAAGGGGGAAGGAGTAAGTCCCTAATTCATCCTCCGTACATCTGCCCTGAGCCAGATCCCCCACTGGATACTTACATACCAAGATCAAGAATGTACATTGATCAGCACATTGTGTACTGATCAAGAATGCTGTGCACCTGCCCCTAGTGTCTTATTTACCCGAGCTCCCGAGACCCACAACATTTAGTTCCCTTCCTGAAAACCACCTACTCAAACCCTGGAGATCTAGATCTGTGTGCTAGAAAGGGAATTCACAGATCAAATGTGCCAGTGTTTCCTGGGAGTAGAATAGGATGGCCCTAGGTAGACATCTTTAAATGCAATCATCTATGACAGGTGACAGTTTTCTTACATGGCAGGGATGGAAAACTTTCCCCCCTCCCCACTCTCTCTTCTCGTCTTGCACTCGAGGTGATGGATCACCCACCTACCCATGGGTATGGCTGAACATGACAGCTAAGGACCTGATTCTGATCCTGGCTCCTCTCAGTCCACAGCTCTTTATCTGAGCCCCACGAGTCCCACTTTCCCATCAGTTAATTCAGGAGAAGTGTATTATTTGAGTGGTGATATGTGGAAAGTGCTGAGCCGCAGGCCAATCACACTGCAGGGACACAAAAGATGTTGGTGAGGATTAAAAGTCACTCTATCCTGTTCCAGTTTGGGGGTGAGATTTCTACGAAGGCAACCAGGCTGTATTATCTTTGACTTTTCTGCATCATAGCGAGTAATGCTTGAGGGCTCTCAATTCTCTTCTTCCTCTCCTGGGACTCCTGAGGGTCTGGAGAGGCTCTTAAGGTCCAGAACTTTCTGTCAAGAGAGGAAATAGATAAAGAGTAAGCGAGATATCACAGAAGATGGTACCACAGGCATTAGCTTGGTAAGGAAACAGTAAACTCGAATTGAGCACCAGCTGCTCACCTGCCTTGAGGTTCTCTTTTGAGAGCAAGGCAACTTCAAGGGCTTGCTTGCTGTCTCTCTCTCCAAGTCATTCTTATCTTATGCTTGGCTATCTTTATTCAGAGCCTGGAAAAGTGTTTTCTCCTTTTGACAGGTTCTTGGTCTGTTTGGAGGAGGATGATCTTCACGTTGCCATCCTTATACCCTGGCTTCCACCAAAACTTATGTTGGGAGGTGGTGGGTCCCAGGAATAAAATGATTAGGTTAGGAGGCTCCAATCACAAATGAATTTCCATTCTTTTCAAGAGATTGGGTTAGTTTCTCTTGGGAGTGATTTCATGTCAGGGAACTGGATCATCGACCATGAGAGAGAACTATTATGAAGGGATCATCCTTGGTGTTTTGGCCTCTTTTGCTGTGTGTTGCTTGCTCCCATGTGTGCCGTCTGCCATGTGATTTCATAGCCTGGAGTCCTGATCATGTGACCCTTAGAGCTTGGTCTTTTCAGTCTACAAACCCAGGAGCCAAAAGAAGGCCTCTTGCAAAGAATCCAGTATGGCTTTGTCGTAATGATGCACAATTGACCAAAACACATGCTTCTAAAAATGATGCTTTGTGGTGGTGGATCAATCACTCGCCTACCTGTGGATATAGCTGAATATAATAGTTAAAGGCCAATTTAGGAGACTAAAGCTGGAGTCTTTGGCTAAAGGCGCCAAGTGACTTAACTGCAGAAGATCGTTGGAAGAGGATGGGAAAGTATCACAAAAATGTAACTAAGGGCTAGGGACCTGGCTCTGTCAGCAATGTGCCTGCCTTTCAAACATGAGGAGTCCCAGAACCTACACAAAAGCTAGGCACAATGGTGTGTGCCTATACTCTCAGAGAAGAGGCAGAGACAGAGGAATCCCTGGGTCTTACCAGTCTAGCCAAGTTGGCAAGCTCAGGCTTGGTTCAGTGAGATAGTCTGTCTTTTAAAAAATGTGGAGCAATTGAAGAAGACACCAGCAGGTGGTCTCTGGCATCCCTGTGTGTGTGTGTGCACACACTTCCCCCACTCCCCAAACACAACCCAAGCAACTCAGATCTCAAAATGTCTCTCAGGTTAAGTTTTGACTATTTAGGAAGATGCTTATAGAAGAAGCTTAAGACCTTGTATGTTGCTGGGGTATGTCGTTGAAAGTTAAAGAGCTAAGCAAATTGTTTGCACATAGGCTACCTTATGGGTGACATGGGTTGGGAACCTACCAGCAATGGGTCAAGTCATTTGTCCCCAGTGATACTGTGGGAGGAGCAAAAACACTGGGTGAGAGGGGATGGTGTTCTAAAGAATAGTTTTAAACATTTTGATGCTATTTTAGCTATACACATACAGCTTGTGGATTTCTATGAGTCAATCAACTAATATGAGTCATATTAGTTTCTCCAAAGCTAATATGGTGTGTTGTTTTGAAGCTGTGTAGGCCTCCCTGAGTCACCTCTTTGCATAGACAGGGAGTGAAAACAAGTGACATGGGAATTAAAATAATTGTCCATTACACACAGTGCTCAGAAGCAGGGCTTTAACCCCACTGTAGGGTGGCTAAGGGAATGTAAATTTGTCCAGTCTTTCTTGAGGCATTTTGGCAGTCTCAAAAGTCTTTGAAACTTCATATACATTGGTTCAGCAATTCTACTTGTAGGAATGTGTGTGCAAATCATTGAATAAGCAGACAAAGATCTAGGCACAGGGATGTTTGTTATAATTATGGCCATTATAATGAACAACTGAAAACAACCTAAATAGCCAGTAGTAAGAAATTAAGCAACAAGTAGGGTCTTCATGGCACGATGCTCTCCCACTGCAGAGGATGCTGCTACTGTTGTATGTTTAATGCTATGAAAGATGATTGTTACCTTTAGCAATGAAAGCAGACCTTAAAACGGTTTAATCATGAGTCCATTTATTTTTAATAGAGCAAAAGGGAGATGGCTCAGTGGTTAAGAGATCTTGTTTCCTAGAACCCATGTCTGGTGGCTCACAACTGTAGAACTTCAGCTCCAGGGAATCTGACACTTTCTTCTGGTGCTGTAGGCATTCACACGAATATGTACATGCACACAGGCAGGCAGGAACACGTGTGCACCCATACACACTCACACACACTGTCATACACTAAAATATTTAAGAAAAAGCAGAGATGAAGCAATGGGCATCACTCAATATGAGAATCTGAGTCTCGTCCCCGGAACCCATGTAGAAATTTCCCTGGAAATTGTAGAGTATGGCTGTGCTGGATGCAGACAGGAGGATGCCTGTCTAATTGGGATCCCTAGCCTAGTAAGAGAGCTCCAGACCCCATCTCAAAGGCAATAGGTGGTGTTTTTGAGGATGACACTTGAAGTTGTTTTCCTGCCTCCATGTGCACATGGGCACACACATGAACTTGCACATATACACACAAATAGATATGTTAATTTATTCCAATAATTTTTGTCCTAGACATATTATTTTATTGAAGGGGACTGTCCCATGTGGAAACCTGTCTTAATATAGTTTACAAAGATGGCTTATAATTTTATGGGTGCAGAGAAGTGAAGTATTACTTTCAAATTCTGTCTGTCTGTCTCTGTCAATCTTTCTCTCTCTTTTCTCTCTCCTCTCTCCTTTCTCTCTCTCCCCCCTCCTTCCTTCCCCTCCCCCTTTCTCTCTTGCTCTGGCTCTCTATCAATATCCCCTGCCCCCAGAGAAACTTGCTATACTAAGCCTATGTTCTGTCCCTGCCCCCAGAGGAACTTGCTATACTGAGCCTATGTTCTGTCCCTGAGCTACATCCCCAGCTCTTTGGCATGTTCATCAAACAGAAAGTATAATACAAAATTAGCAAAGTTTGTTGTTTAAAAATTGTGTTATTGCTATAAACTCAATTTTAAAAGGCTAGTGCAAGAAGCTACAAGTATAAATATAAGAAGTAAAGTATAAATCACAGTTAACAGTGTTTGACTAGTGTTGGGCTATGAACGATTGTACTTTTTTTGGTGTGTGTGGTTACTATGGTGTGTGTGTGTGTGTGTGTGTTGTGTACATGAGTTCATGGGCAGAGGCCAGAGATCAACTTTGGGAATCATCTACTTTCTGTTTGAGATAGGGTCTCTCCCTGAGACTTGAGGTTTGCCCATTAGTCTGGTTGGTGAGCCCCAGGCATCCTTCTGTCTGCCCTCGTGCTAGGTTTATAAGCACAAGCTGCCACATCCAGGTTTTTACATGGATGCTGGGGTTCCAGCTTAGGTCCTCATACTGGCATGGTGAGCACTTTCCTGACTGAGCCATCTCCCAGCCCACAAGTGGTCTTTATGCTACTTTTCCTTTTGCTTTAACACA
Organism: Arvicanthis niloticus; assembly: GCF_011762505.2. Taxonomy (NCBI): domain Eukaryota; kingdom Metazoa; phylum Chordata; class Mammalia; order Rodentia; family Muridae; genus Arvicanthis; species Arvicanthis niloticus. The sequence continues at coordinate 75,053,292 of NC_047660.1, forward strand.
ACCAACCTTAAAAGCAACAGAGCACAGGAGACCTCCTCATAGCTGTCTTCCTCTTCATTCAAAAGTTTTTTTTAAAAAAGACTTTAATTACTGATATAAAGTAAAAACAATTACTTGTTGGTTGGCTAAGAATTGCTAGAAATTAATAAATAGCTTAGAAATTATTTAGTAAATTCTAATTACTTAGCAAAAGTAATTAAAATATTTATAAGCGAACACCCATAAAACACCACCAAGCAAATACATTACTCAATAAATGGTTTAATTAGTATTTCATTACCAGAAATTAATCTCAGTAACCAAACATTACTACAAATTACATGTAGGACGGACAACTTATTTTACCGCTATTAATGATTTCAATTACAAAGTCTGTACAAGTCTCATTTCTTCTTGCTTCTACCTCCTCCTCCTCCCACCAGACGACTTTCCACACTCTAGGCTCAAGTTAGCATGTCAGCGGCTGGTTGGACCCATCCACAGTGTGGGGAACCCCAGGCACATGGATTAATAATTTCCTTCAGCTCATTTCCTGGTTGTCTTGCTGAAATAGAGGCCCTAGGTGCCTGTTAAATCAGCTGGAATCAGACTCTGGGGCTGGTGGGCTTCTTATCACTGATATATCTTCCTCCAGAGCCTTCTAAATCACTTGGCTATAGGGCTCAATTCCTTCCCTGGTGCCACTGCCAAAGCCTTGCTGGCACTGACTTCAATTTCTGGTTTGCCTCTCAGATGTAAGTGGTACTGGTAAGGGCTGGGTTCCTGGCAAGGCATGGAAAGGCAGCTCAGAAAAAAGGAGTCCTCTCTCCCACACCATGCAGTCACACACTGGAAAAGCTTTTAGCTCCTACTAGCTGCATAGTCAGGTTTCCCAAGGCAGATACCAAGACTCAACATTTGTATGTAGGAGTCTTACTGGGGAATGCTTTCAGGAGCTTCCCCTTTACTGGGGCAAGAGAAGCAGGGCAGGGCAGAAGGAGCTTCTGAATAACCCCAAAGGAAAGCTCTGGAGATTAGATGGTCCTTCCAGATGTTCTAGATTGAGGTGGTAGGGAAGAAGTCTTTGACATCCTAAATGATTGTATGTTATATGTAGGCTACATGAAGAAGACCATGTCTCTCCTTTTTTTTTGACTGGGGAAAGTGGCTGAAGAGGGACCTAGCTGTCACCCGTTAACAGTAGCACACCTTGGAGATGAAAGAGTGTCTTGATTCTGAAGAAGGAATCTGGCAGCACACAATAGCATCCACTTAGCCGTTGTCCACATAACCTCTTTCTGCATTTGCAGCAGGAGAAACCACATGTGAATTCCCTTCCTGGGACAGCCTAAGCGCTATGGCTTCTTCTTGATGTAGTGTTGGTCTACCAGTTGTCCCAACCTTCTGCTGGAGCTGGGGACAATTGCACTTTTGACATTAGGGTAGATGCTTGCTTAGGAACCAACTGGCATTTATGCCTAAACCATAGCCCATGATTTCAGGGTCACATCTCAATGCAGCCCTGGAAGTTAGCACAGTACAGGGCTCTGTTGATATTTACTGCTTGGATGGACAGTAGTGAAGGCAGATTGCACTACGTTTTCTCCTTGTGACAAAAGAAGCTTAAGGAGTGAAGGTCCTCATGGTGGAACCATCATTGGCTGGTAAGGCTGGTGGCAGGAGTGACTGTAGCTGTGGCAACAGGAGTTCAAAGTGGCTGGTCACGTATCCATAGTCAGGAAGTAGAGAGAGAGAGATGGATGTTTGTGTTCAGCTGGCTTCTTCTCTCCTCCACTCCCTTTAATTCAGGCTGGCAGGACAGTCTATGGGACTAAGCCACATTCATTCAGGGTGTCTTCCCTCCTCAGTCAAACCTGCCTGGATATGTGTTCATAGACATGTGCAGAGAGTGTCTCTGGAGTGATTAAAAACCTAGTCCAGTTGACAATGGTCTTGTTAATGCATTAATGTAAACTATGACACTCAACAGAGGGAAATAGTGGCCATGACTTAATATTCTGGGTCAAGAAAAGCTTTCCTAGGGATAGAAAATTTTGAGCTGAAATCCAAGGAGGTAAGAACTGGGCAAGGTGGAGATAGGATGGTGTGCACCTGAAACTTCTCTTGGACATCTACTTTTGCCTTACTGTGTACCTCCTGGGAGGAAACTGAGAGAACTCGAGATGTTACATTCATTGAATTTCTCCTGATATCTGTGGCTGAAATGGATCCTCTGTTGTTATCACAGTCCTATCTTGTACGAGATTCCTGTGTCAGAGGGCTTATTTACACCCAACCTCAGCCTAGGCTACTGTAAGTTGTTTTTGGCTGCACCTGGCTGTGCTTTCTGGTGTGGGAGGCATAGATGAGGTGTCCCAGATGAAGGAAAAGGAGATGAGACTAACCTAGGGTCACCCAAGGGGCATCTTGTATTTGGATGCCACATTTTGCCCACATCAGCAAGGAGCAGACACTGGAGACTGCTGGGCTGCATCGTGACTGAGTTTGCATTTTGCATCTATCTACCTTTGGCTCTGCTCCACCCCTACCTGTATTCACTGCTCCAAGACTGCTATCTGCTCTTTCACCTCTGCACCCACGCAGGTGTCCTCTCCTTTCTCTGGGACCATATCTCTGCTCACCAAGTCCCTCCTTGGGGGAGCTCTGTTCATCGACTCAAGGTTATGCTGAGTTTGGACCTTTCTAGGTGTCTGCATCTTCAGCTGCCCTTTGGCAAGAGGTTATTTTATTTTAGAAATCTCATGTTTCAAACTGTGCCTGGTCTAGAGTCCAGAGGTTGGAAGAGACTGAAAGGGAAGTCAAGGCCCACCGAAAGATCTCCAGATGCTCACCCCAGACACTAGCCTCTGGTTAAGGCTGGTAGTGTGAGGCATCATGTCGGGAGGGTCTGCATGACCTCCCTAGGGAGGCAGGTTGGGGGTTGCCCCCAGCCTGGCTTCTGCTGCTGTGGAAGGACTGAGGAAGATGGAGAGTTCACATTTATTGTGTCTGGGTTTTTGCCTGCCTTGTCCTTAATCAGTCTCTGGTTAATTAGCCACCTCTCCCCAGCTCTGCAGAGCATCGTTAATCATTACAAGCAAAAGCTGGTGGCTTTGCTTTCTAGTTCTTGGGAAATCCTGGCTCTTTGGGTGGGCATTTCTTTCGTGGGATATTAGAATTGTCACAAAGTCCTAGGGGGTTCTCTTTAAGGGTCCCTGGTGTATTTGGGAAGGGGCCATGGAGCTAATGAGATGACAAGGAGAAAGAGTAGAGCATCTTCCTCTTCTTCCTCTGATATTCCATTTTTTTTCATGGTGAAAATGTGCCTAGCCTCAGTGTCCTCATATTACTAGACTCTCTTGCAGCCATGGAAGGCCATATGACCAAGTTTAGCCTAATGTGTCATAAGCTAGAAGCTTTTAGAGAATCTAGAAGTTTTTTTTCTCTTCTGGGAAGGGTTCTTAATGCCACTAATACAATCTCTGCATGCTTATCTTTCTGCCTTGAACGAAGATCTAAAGGCTGAAGAAAGCAAGAGAATTTCAGTGGCATTGGCCTTGATGTTAGAAACTGGTAGACCAATGCCATTATCTACCTCCTGTATATTTCTGTCATGTGAGAACTGTAGATCTCTATTTGTTTGGGTCACTGTTAGTTGGGTATTTTTTAAAATCTGTAATAGAATATGTTTCTGAAACTTAGCCCGGTTATAGATTCCCAAAAAAAAACCCTGAGTCAATTCCAGACATTTCCAGGCTTTATAAACCACTGAGGTTATGGTAGCACTAGTAACTTGAATGTCACTGTTCTGCAAACAGCACCTTAATTTCTTCATCATTTAAAAAAAAAAGGTTCTGTTTTTTATTAGCGTGCTCTGTGTGTGTGTGTGCTTGTATGTGTGTGTGTGTGTGTGTGTGTGTGTGTGTGTGTGTGTGTATGTGTATGAATACAGCTAGCCATGGAGGCCAGAAGAGAGCTTTAGATGGAACCCCTGGAGCTGGCTGTACAGGGAGCCACAGATGTTTGCAAGTTGCCTGCCGTGAGTGCTGAGAACCAAACTCTGGGCTCAGTAAGAGCAGGAAGCACTCTTACCTGCTCAGCCATCTCTCCAGCCACTTCCTCATGTTGAAAAGCATCATTATCTAACACTTTTACCCACATATGTCATTAAGAAATTGCCTGATTGTGACATTGACATATTAACAGAATTACACTCAGTGTCACAGAGCACTTCGGAACTAGGCTACAAGGGCGAATGCTCTAAGAAGATTTTGATGGGCAGATAGTCATGGAAGTGAACATGATTTGCATAGGAGACAAGCATCATTTTGGAAGGACGGGGCTTGAAACCCTAATACAGCCTCCTATTTAAAGGTTAAGGCCACTGGAGATTTTCTGTTAACCTGAGTTGATCCCATCTGAGACTCTTGGAACAGGAACAGATGAAAGGACCCCAGAGGCTAGCTTACCACCAGGAAATTAGGGAGTTTGAGTAGGTGAACTAAGTTAATAGCAAACGTAGATTTTTGAGGGATGCTGGTGACAGTATAGCAGCTGCAACACACACACACACACACACACACACACACACACACTGTGGTTGTGGAGGTGTCAAGAGCACAGAGCTGGTTTTTAACAGTGGCTCCTTGTGTGAGCCAGCAGGCAAGGTTGTTCTGTTTGCCTCTGGCTTTTGGAGCCCTGGTCTTGGTGTATAAAGTTCTCTGGCTCTTGGGCAGTTTGGAGAGTCAAGATGTCCTAGTTTCGTTTCTGTTGCTGTAAGAAGCACCATGGCCAAAAGCAACTTGGGGAGGAAATAGTTTATTTCAGCTTATAGGTTAGGATTCCTCATAAAGGGATGTCAGGGCAGGAACCCCATTAAGGCAGGTCCTGAAACAGAGGTCCTGGAGGAATGACGCTTTCTGGCTTACCCTCAGGCTTGAGCCCAGCTGCCTTTCTTATATAGCCCAGGGCCACCTGTCGGGGGTGGCATTGCTTACAGTGAGCTGGGTCCTCCTACGTCAATTTGCAATCAAGAAAAGTGCTCCACAGACAGACCTACAGGCCAATCTGATTGAGGCAATCCCCTAGTGGAGACTCCATCAGATAACTCTGGGCTGTGTCAAGTTGACTTTGGAATCTAACTAGTCTGAGAGGCAGACAGGCACCATGATATGGTGACTAAGATAAATGAGTGGAGTCAGGCTTTTGGGTTCAAGTTCCTCTACTTGTCTATTTACCGGTCATGCTGGGTACTGGCCTGGCTCCAGGGTGTGCAACCCTGTGTGTCTCACAGAGCTCTCTCCTGTGAAACAGGAAGAAACAGGCTCCATGCTTAGCATCTTAAAGTCTTAAAAGAAAAAGCAATAGTATTAATTGCATAAATGATGTGGATTCACTGTGAAACATTCATACATGCATTCTGACTATTCCTCCCCTCCCTGTAGCCCTCTCTTGCCCACCTTCCTCTTCCCAATTCCCATCTTTTCCCCTCTCCCTTAACAGACCATTTTGAAAATATGAATACACTTTGAACAAGGCCTTTATGTTTACCCAGAGCTCTGAAAATTATGTAGCCACCTCTGCTTATTCTCTGTGACTCTGTTTCCCCATCTCAAACATTGGTAAACAAAACAAAACTCAAACAAGACACTCCCCTGCCCCAAACTTATTACCTGCCTCAAAGAGAATTGTCTTATGTGAGCTCTGTCTATTTAAACATGTAAAACAGACCTGGGCAGGAGAAAGCCTTTGTTTTCACATGTATTAAGTGAGGTGAGTGAGGATTGCAGCAACTAATCCATAAAACACAGAGATTCGACATTTACATCCTTGTCCAATGAGGCCAATCAGATCACACGCAAGGGGAGCAGCACAGGAGAGGGAGAGGCCTGGGAAGTGTGCAGTCAAGGGTACCCCACTTCTGGAGGGACTGGCAGCTGAAATCAGGTGTGGCTTACAGGTACAGATGAGGCACCTCTTGGATGTAGTCTGTATCTTCCCCTAGAGAGCAAACCAGGAGCCAGATCATCATCAACCATCCCCTGAACCTGATATACTCAGATATTAGGGAAGAGGACCACCCTTAGCCTTCTGTCAAGCCTCTGCTCCTGAGCCTTGAGTCCAACCAACCCCTACTGGGGACATGCTACACGCACATCCACTCACCCCAGATAGGGAACCCATGACAGACCAAATATGGATACTGCTAAGTCCAACTTGCTGAACCAATGCGTTTTATTGAGGTTACTTAGAGGAATATGGGTGACGGGTTACTTACAGGAGCAGAAATGACTGAAAGACAGCTGCATCACTAACAACCATCCCAGCATGGATGACAGCTCACAAAGCTGGGAATTTGGAGCACACTGCACAGCCTACAGTCAGCTCAACAGGTTGGACAGTGTCCTTCCTAGGTGCCTCTGTTGTTCTAAACCTCTTCTGGAAAGCTTGCCTGGCTTCTGCTTCTTCCAGGCAGCTGGAATGGTCTCAGAGTCTTCTTTGCATCTTGGCTTGTTTATATCTTGGGTGGGAGGGGCCTAGAGAATTTGGCCATTTTCAGGGACTTCTGGAAGCTATTTTGAGTTGTTTGCCTGTGCTTATGGGACTGCTCTGCAGGATGAAATGTTCAGTGGGGACACTGGGACACTGTACACAGAGTAGGTGTGTTCAGTGGGGACACTGGGACACTGTACACAGAGTAGGTGTGTTCAGTGGGGACACTGGGACACTGTACACAAGAGTAGGTGTGTTCAGTGGGGACACTGGGACACTGTACACAGAGTAGGTGTGTTCAGTGGAGACATTGGGACACTGTACACAGAGTAGGTGTGTTCAGTGGAGGACACTGGGACACTGTACACAGAGTAGGTGTGTTCAGTGGGGGACACTGTACACAGAGTAGGTGTGTTGAGTGGGGACACTGGGACACTGTACACAGAGTAGGTGTGTTGAGTGGGGACACTGGGACACTGTACACAAGAGTAGGTGCAGTGGATGGCGCTTTGTTGGGACACTGTACACAGAGTAGGTGTGTTGAGTGGGGACACTGGGACACTGTACACAAGAGTAGGTGCAGTGGATGGCGCTTTGTGGTACCTGTCTTTATTTTACAGATTTTAAAATTTTATTTATGAGTACACTTTAGCTGTCTTCAGAGGAGGGCATAGGATCCCATTACAGATGGTTGTGAGCCACCATGTGGTTGCTGAGAACTGAACTTAGGACCTCTAGAAGAGCAGTCAGTGCTTTAACTGCTGAGCCATTTCTCCAGCCCATGATGACTGTCTTAAGGAGTGTATCCATCGACACTAACGTACAAGTAGAGGTGAAGAAATCATCACTGCCCAGCTCAAATGTCCTATTCAGGCAATAGGACTCGCCAGCAGCTTCTTCCTCTCAAATCTACCACTATCCTGTGTGTCACTTTAAAAAATGTCACTAGGGGTCTCCTTTGTTAATTTTTATTTTAAAAATCCTAAATCTGTGAAGTTGGAAGAATAGGATAGGAATTCTCTAGTTTTCCTTATTGTTAGAATATAGTTAACACTTCTTTACAAGTCACCAATGCATCTTTCTCCTTTTAAAAATAACTTTATATATTTGTATGTGTGTGCATGCATGAATCCACATGCCACATGGCACATACAGAGGTCATAGGACAACTTGGAGAGAGTACGTTCTCTCTTCTACCATGTGGATTCTGATGATCAAGCTTAGGTCATCAGGCTTGGTGGAAAGCACCATGATCCACTGGACCACTGTGCTGCCCCACCCCCTTTTTTCATTTTTTTTCTCCCTCATTCCATCACTCTTTCCCTCCCTCCCTCCTTCTTCTCTCTCTCTCTCTCTCTCTCTCTCTCTCTCTCTCTCTCTCTCTCTCTCTCTCTCCATCTCTCTCTCTCTCCTTCTCTTAGCATTCTTTCTGCTTCAACCCTCTGAGTGCTGAGATCACAGGCATGTACCACCATGACCACCCGCTGTAACCTCCCTCTCTGCATCCATTCCTGACAGTTATTTGTAGATGACATGACAATCTCTTCAGCATGCTTTTAGGAAAGGAGGACATATACAGTGGAGTTACTATATTCCAGAAACCCAGCACTGTTCAAGTGCTGTGTTAGTTGATATTCATGTCTTTCCAACAATTTCTATAATGTTCTTCTGTATGTGTATGTTTTAAAATCTATAATACAGCTAGGTGTAGTGGCACATGTCTTTCTTTAATCCTAGCACTCAGTAACCTGAGGCAATAGAGCTGTGTGAGTTTAAGGTCAACCTGGTACACACACACACACACACACACACACACACACACACACACACACACAGTTTGAGGCCAGCCAGATCTACACAGTGAAACCCTGTGTCAAAAGAAAAAAAATCTGTAATCCAAACTTGGGACACAACTTGCCTTTAGTTTTATGTCTCTTTCAGTGATTTAGATCTGTTTCCAACTATTTATTATTTCACCATATTGACATTTAAAAAAGATACAGGGTAGTTTCCCAGACTTTTGTTTGTTTTTGGTTTTGGAACTTGCTATTTAGATGAGGCTGGCCTTGAACTCACAGAAATCTGCTTGCCTCTGCCTCCTGAGTACTGGCCTTAAAGGCCTGTGCCATCTGACTCCAGGTTGTTTTGTTTTAAACATACAATGTATTTAGTCTTTGAGAGTTTTACAGTGTATAGAATCTACTTTGATTATATCTGCCATTCCACTCCCTCCTCCAACCCCTCTCCCACCACCACACCCCTTCCCTTTATATCTTGTTTTTACTATTTCCAAAAATAGTAAATTTCCAAAAATTACACACCCTTTATATCTTGTTTTTACTATTTCCAAAAATAACTCCCTGAGTCCAGTTAGGCTGCCTGAGCGCACATGGGTATAAGGCCACACACAGGTAAACTTGGAGTACAGGTAACCTACCAGGGGCCACCCCTGAGGAAAACAGACTCTTCTAGGAACCATCAGCTGCCAATAGCTCCCCAGCTCAAGGTGAGTTTTCCGAGCTCCTCCCCTAGGCTGTTTTTTGTTTTATTTTTGTCTTTGAGATAGGGTCTTACTGTACTGTCCTGGCTAGCCGGGAATTGGTTATGTAGATCAGGGTGGCCTTGAACTCACAGAGATCCACTTCTGCCTTGGAGTCCCCAGATTAAAGGCAAGCACTACCATGTTCAACTTACTCCAGAAAGTTTTTGAGTTTGATTGTTTCTCTGTGAGTACCTGCCTTACGCATTCTTGACAGAGCATCACAGGAGTTGTGTCACCAAGCACTTATTATTTGTAGCCTATTTGCGTTATTAATATTAGCTCTAACTTAGTAGGAGTCTGACATGTGATTCTTGTGCCTATTTTATAGACGGGGGTAACTGGGGCAGAGAGTGGCCAAGCATTTTTACCAAGATCGCATAATTATCGAGGGGGTTGGCCAGGGAGAGCTCGGACTTGAACGCTGGTTTCCTGACTACTCTAACCAACTCCCTGTAACACTAACACCTCTGGGAGAAGATGGGCAACTGGATCCTGGAGGGCTGGGCTTATGTGTGCTCTCATCAGAAGTCCCAGATTAGTTAGGGCCAAACCCTGACCCACAGCCCATCTTTGCTGATTGATTAAATTTTCCGAGAACCAGGATTAGCTTGAGCTCACCAACAGTGTTATGGTAATAACCAGAGGGTTTGCCAAAGCTCTGCAGCTGTGGGCCCCACTATGAAATAATGAGATTGGCATCCCTGTCCGCAGGACCCAAGGAACGGGCAGGTCAGGTTTTCCTGAGGACTGTGACAGAGAAAAATTAAGTGAGAAAAGAGAGTTTGGGAACACTGTTTTATCCGCGGCATTGCCTATGACTTCCTGTGCTTAAAGTCTATGTGGTTATAGATGGGCTTGAGGTTTCACACATGATGCAAGGCAATTGTACCTCTGAGGAGAGAGACTGGGGAGCCTGGAGGCTGAGAGGGGGCTTTATCCCCCACCCTGTGCATTAGTAGAAATGACACAAGTAATGAATCATTATATTCTTTTTTTGTCTCTCAATTATTATATTCTTAAAAATTCATTTATTGCATGACAATTTGATGCATGTGTGTGTGTGTGTATGTGCACATGTGTGTGCACTGTGTATTCACGAAGCTAGAGGCTATCAGGTATCTTACTCTGGCATTCTCTCACTGAAGCTGGTTTTAGGGATGGACAGTTTCTAGTCTTACCATCTGACTGTGTGGCCTTGAGTAAATTGCTTTGCCTTTCTGGGCCTCCAACTCTTTATCTGTGGACTGGGGAAAACATTATGCACCTCTTGACTGTGAGCTGTTGGGCTCACACAACGGGAAATGTACAGGGCCTCTGGAGCCACAAAGTGAGCTCTGCATAAGTATTTGTTTCTATGCCCTGTCCCTGGTCTCACTATTACTGGGTGGATTAGTGTCACTTGAAGGTGTGTCTGAGAGCAAACAAGGTGTCATTTTCTCCTTTGGCACTGTCCTCATTCCTCCTGAGTCTTGGCAAAGGGTTGGTAAATGTTTTGGATTTTAAGAAAGAAGGGGAGGCTGCTGCAGTGGGTAGGCTCCAGTTCCAAGGTAGTTTAGGGTCTTATGGTGTTACCTAGCAACAGGCAGGGAGATGAAGTGGGAGCTATGGATAATTAGAACTGAGGAAGAATCTCTAAACCTGGGAATCTTTCACCTTTGCCTAGGGGATCAGCTAGTCCATGTCCTCTGAAGGGCTTAGCCTGGTAAGGGAGACATTATGTTAATTCCAAAGGAAGTTTCTAGACTGTTGGAATAGACGCACTCACATCTTGGAATGCTTCCCATCTTGTAGTGAGGACTTCTGCTTGTATCAGTGAGGACTTCCTCTGGTGTGATCCTTATTTCCTTATATTTCCATGTACGTTGGTCTCTACTAGACACTGAGCTTCACAAAGACCAATGGGAAACGTCACCCTTGGTATCTCAGGTCCCAGTTTGTTTTGGCACAAATTCTTTTTCCAAGACAGGTTTTCTCTGTGTAGCCCTGGCTGTCCTGAAACTTGCTTCGTAGGTCAAGCTGGCCTCCAACTCACAGAGATCCACCTGCCTCTGCCACTTCCTGAGTTCTGGGTGGGATTAAAGGCATGCACTACCACACCCAGCCAGTTGCTGCACACCATGACAGATGCCCTTTCTTAAAGGCTTTATAGAAAGAGGCAGGGCCTTCTACAGCTCAGAGGCTCAGGAAAGGTAATTTAGGCAAAGAGAGTTGAGGGTGTCCTCAGAGATGGTGAAGAGGAGGCCAATGGTGTGTGTGTGTGTGTGTGTGTGTGTGTGTGTGTGTGTGTGTGTGTAGCAGTCCCAGGGGCAGAGAGACCCTGAGAACCTGGGGAGCACTCACATGGTCTATCTCCTAGGAAGCCATGGGCTGAGAGTGTGAAGAAGACACTCCTGACTCTGGGCTGATGGGCAAGTCAAAACTGCTGGTTAAATGGCTTTAAAGTGGTGGCCATTTATAAGTTAATGAAAGAGAAAATAGGCACATTATACACACAGATTTGTCCTTAATGAGGGGAAAAGGCATTGTTTACTGATTCTCAGTTCTAATTATCCATGCACACGGCCAGCTTGTTCCAGTGCTGCCACGAGCCCTCGTCTACCATATTTTGCCTCCTCTTTTAACCCTTCTGTGCCTACATGGGCACCAAATCATCTCTCAAGCTGCAGGTTCCAGGGCTGGCTGAAGATCCCTTTCTGTCTCAAGTCTTTAGAGACTGTGATTATTACACACAGTCTGGCAGGAGCTTGTATCTTCTACTGTCCCCAGTGGAGCAACCAGCAGGAGGGAGATGCCATCAGGGTTCTTTGGAAACTGTCCTTGAGGGGAGCAGAGCTTTGAAGAGGGGCCCCAGGGCAGTATGGAGAACCCAGTCAGAGAGGCAGATGGAGGGTGGTGACTACAAATTGGGACACACCATCCCATCAGGAAGTGAGGAAGTAGAAAGTCTGAAGGATCCTGTAATGCTCAAAGAACGTGACTCTTCAAGTTTCGGAGAGGAGATTCATGGCCTCATTTCTGAGGCCACGGGCATTTGTTTTAAAGCTGACCCTTCCCTCCTTACCTAAAATCTCACCCCTCCTCTGTCTTAGTTTAGAAGGCTTGTCCCACATTTACGTGCCTCCTGTTGATTTGTAAGTGTGAAGGAATTGCCAAAAGACCATTGATAAGGACATTTATTAAGAGTCTCTGTGCCAAATAACTCACCTACATTGTCTCGTTTAGTCTGCCCAGATATTGTCATAGGGAGATGTCACCATAGCCATAAAAGATTCAGAGAGATGCTCTGCCTTGTCCAAGTCAAAAGACAGATGAAAGAGATGGAGCCCAGGGTTACAGGCCCTTGATGCCTGTTTCTTTCCCACTGGAGCCCCCTGCCACCTCAGAGCACTTCCCCTTCCACTTTCTTACACAGGTAGAAAGGCCATGACTGATTCCCCAACCATTGTGCTTCCAGCCCTTCTATCCTGATGCTGAAATACGGCAGTTTCTCTAGTTAGTCCCTAAACCTAGACTGGAAGCTTCCAGGACTAAATATAGCATTGAAAACTATAGTTTCAAATTCTGGTTATGTAGCATTAAGATAGAATTTAATGGTATAGAACAGACACTTATGCTTATGGGTTTTGTAGGTGAGGATTCCAGCTGTAGGCCATTGCAGTCTGATTTAGCTATTCTCCGGATGCACAGGAGCTAGAAGGTGCCAGTGCTGTCTGTGATATAGCTACTCAGGGCTGGAATCATCTGAGGCTTATTCAGTTATATGATTCATATTGTGTAGCTGTTGGCTGGAACTTTGACTAGAATATCTCAGTGTGGCTCCCATACAGCTCTGGTCTCCTTATAATATGGTGGCTGGCTTCTTGGGAGAAGGCTGGCTTGCCTTGAGTGATTTGGCTGTGTAGGCTGTACAGGATCACATCAGATGCATTGAATTTGCTGAGGAGCTACAAAGCCCTGTCTGATGTCAAGGGAAGGCATAGACAGACTGCTACCTGATGGGATAATGTCAAGGTTTTAGGAAAGCAGGGGAGACTGGACATGTTTCCAGGGCTATTTTTAGAAAATAGGCATGCTTTATTAGCCTCCCTCAGAGGGAGCTTTTCAACAAGACAACCTAGGAGGTGTCCAGGATGCCACAGCATTGCTGTAGTTGGAAAGACTATCCCCCCTCCACTGCCCACTACACCCAGGCTTAGGTGTTTGAACACTTGCTCTTTGGTTGGTGGTGCTATCTGGGGAGGCTGCAGAACCTTTAGGGTCTCTGTCCTAGCTAGTAGTGGACTGCTGAGGGTGGGACTGGAGGATGATATTCACTTTTGATTCAGGCCCAGCTTCTCTGCTTCCTGCCTGCTACCATGCTGGGACAGCTGTCTCTACTTCCTGTCAGCTGCCATGAAGTGACAGTTATCTCATTATCCTCTCATGGTAAAGGGAGCTACCCAGCTCTTCTGGATTCTTTGTTGAATTGGGAACTTTTTATTCTCAATTGAGTGTGTGTGTGTGTGTGTGTGTGTGTGTGTGTGTGTGTGTACATACATGAGTATGTGTGCATGTACACATGTGTGTGTATGCATGTGTAGGCGAGAGGTCAACTTTCTTTCTTTTTCTTTCTTTTTTTGCTTGTTGTTGTTTTTGAGAAAAAAAGTCTGTCACTGAATTTGGAATTCACCAATTCAGCATGTTGGCTAATTATTAAGTCCCATGGATCTATCTGTCTCTGGCCCTTCCCTAGAGTTGGAGTTACAGGCACATACCACCTCCCCTAGCTTTCTATGTGGTTAAGGATCTGAACTCTGGTCCTTATGATTGTGTTTGAAATACTTTACTGACTGAACCATCCCCACAACCTCTTGTATGTCCATGTAAGGAGTATGCACATTGAACAGTGTCTTGGTTACATTTCAATTGTTGTGACAAAACACCATGACCAAGACAATTTATAAAGGAAAGCATTTAACTGGGCTTATAGATCTAGAGGATTGGAGTTCCTGATGTCAGAGAAAAGGCATGTCAGCAGAAACAGCTGAGAGCTCACATCTTGATCCACAAGCAGGAAGCAGAGAACATATTTGGAATGACATAAGTCTTTTGCAACTTCAAAGTCTGCCCCCAGTAACACTATCCCTCAGCGAGGCCACACCTCCTAATCCCTCCTGAACAGTTCCACCAACCAGGGACCAAATACTCAAACATAAGATCATCTGGGGGCCATTCTCATTCAAATCACCACAGACTGTTTGTCCTCTACACTCTGGACTGAGCATTATACACAATCGTTTTTTTAAAGCCCTTTAACAATGCTGTGTGAGCAAGGCAGGTGAAGGAAGTTACTTCTCTAAGGTTCAGAGAGGTTATCAATTTGCTTAAAGGCATTCAGCTAGGAAGTGGTGAAGTTGGGATTTGCGTTCTAGGTGCATTTTCTCTAGAGCCTGCTCCCCCATGGGGGCATGATGTGCAGATGGTAGGCCTGGTAGCTTCAGACAAGAGGCTGGAATCAGACAGAGGAACCACGCAGGCCTGAGGGTTTTTGATCTCCTTTGCCTGAGCACCAAAGATTCACCCCCACATCCCCACACCCCCAGTCTTGGCACCTGCAAACGTCTGAGTGAGCTGTGGAAAGCACTACCTCTGTGCTCCAGATCCCGTGGGTGCTTTTCCATGGGTACTCAGTGCTTAGTTGGAGAGTCCCTTTCCTTTTGTTTCTCATTATCTTTTCCCTGGAGATACCCTCTTAAAGGGTTCCCTTCCCAGGGCAGAAGGGAGGTGGCAAGGATGGCCTTGAGGTCTGCCCACAGCCATGCTCCAACCCCTAGGTTCTGATGCTCTCTTTGGGTTTCAGGATCCTGAGCCTTCTCTGCTGTGATTTTCATTGGAAGGGCTTTAAATGATTTTTTATAAAAACTGCAAATGTACAAGGTAATTGAGTCTTCTGTTTTATTACCCCGAGCTGCCTGGACCTTGCCTGGCCCCGTCCTCCTCACTCACCGAGCCGCCAGAATAAAGTTGGAAGTGTTTGTGCTGGTAATATACAGGACTTAATTAACCTGGCCTTTTATAGCATTTCCAATGGGGGCTTGGAACGAACTTGGAGGAAGCTTGAGAACAGGGAAGGGGGGCCTGGAGTGGGGGCGTGTATGTATGTACAGCACTTGATGTTGTTTTTTTCCCCTCCTGTTCTTTCCTCCGGTACTTTAATCAGCATTTAATGACCCAGTTGAAAATTCATCATTCAGGCCCAAGTGCTGGTGGGAAGGCCCGGAGGGGAAGGCTGCCTACCTCCTTCTCTCCCCCCTTCCGTCCCTCCCTCTCATGCCCTGTAGTAGTTAGTGAGTCCCTGCTGCTGCAGCCTCATTTCCAGGAACTTCCAGTAGAGGTTAGTCCCTCCTATGTTAGATAGGCGATAACAAATTAGCATCCCCAGATGGACTCCAAGCTGGCGAATGCAGCACTCTCTATACAGTGCAAACCTACCGGAGAGGGTTCCGATGGGCCATGTTCCTGTTCTCTGGACCCGAGGCTGAGCCGGTGACCCGTCCAGACCATTCTGTACCCTCTAGGCTCCAACATTCCTTTCCTTTCCTCTCTCAGCACAAAGCTGCGTCTGAACTGGGCACCCTTCTCTCCTGGCCCAGGAAAAAGTGACTCAACCAGATCCACCCTGGGCAAAGGAGGACGGTGTACCTGCCAAGTTGCCTTCATGTCTTACAACCATTATTTTCGGGAGTAGTCCAAGTGAGGGCATTAGGGCAAGTGCCTCTCACCAGCTGCCTGCTCAGACCTGGCTCTACATCCCCCGCCTCGTAAATCCTGGCCCAACCCTGCCGAGTGGTTACATCACCCCAAACCTCATGCAACAGTTCGATTTGGAAATAAAAAGGCAGGTGTTAATGGACTCACTCCCTGTGCCCCTTTGTGGTGTTCATGACCCTTGATAGCTTTTAACCTCACAGTTAATAAAAATTTGGGGGCCAGTCCCAGCGCAGATCTTCATTCATTCTTTCATAATGTCAGCAAATTCTTCCTGAGTGAGCATCAAGCACGAGACTTTTCAAAGGAGATTGAGGGACAAAGATGAGCAAAAAAAGAACCTTAGCAAGGCCTACAGAGGATGCCCACAAATCACAGGGACTCAGGGATAGACGCTATAGGGCCTATTCTGGCCAGGGTTACTATTGCTGTGATGAAACTGTGCCACCATAGCAATCTGTGGAGGAAAGGGTTTATTTGACTTATGCTTGCATGTCACAGGCTAGAGTACAGATCCTAAATGGGCTTTCATTGTTCAGATGACCCACCCAGCAAACATCCCTCCTCCAAGAATGCCCAGGTTTTCCACTGGGGAATGTCAGATCTCCCATTAAATCTGTTTCATTCTAAATGGGCATGAGCTGTCCCCATGGGTCAGCCCATGAGTAGAGGCAACCACGAGACTAAGTTAGTCCTGGCAGCAGAGGTTGGTCCAGCCATGGAGCTATAACTGATGAGTCAGCGGCAGTGGCTGTTGTAAAGCCCAGGAAGGGACAGTGATTTTTGTACTGGGATTCTGTGGTGGTTTGACCACCAAGGCTCATACTTAGGGAGTGGCACTGGTAGGGGGTACGACCTTGTTGGAGTAGGTGTGGCTTTGTTGGAGGAAGTGTGTTACTGGAGGTAGGCTTTGAAGTCTCAGAAGCTCAAGTCAGGCCCAGTGGCTCAGTCTCTCTCCCTCCTGCCTATGCATCCAGATGTAGCCCTCTCAGCTCCTTCTCCAGCATCATGTCTGCCTGCATGCCATCATGCTTCCTGCCATGACGATAATAGACCAAAACTCTGACCTGTAAGCCAGCCCATAAATGCTTTTCTTAATAAGAGTTGCTGAGGTTATGGTGTCTCCTCACAGTAATAGAAACCCCGATTAAGACAGCTTCCCAGAACTAGAGTTACCCAGGAGGCCCACTGCTTCTGCTGGCTTCCTGCCCTCACCTGGGTGAGTTTCTCTGAACCACAGGGTGAAACTAGGCTTCCTTCTATGACTGAGAGTGTTGGGTGGTTGGAGCTCATCCTGCTGAGGGCCAGACCTCTCCTAAACCTTTTTCCAAAGGAGTCCAGACAACTCCTGGGATTAATCTGTGGCTTATACTTATGTGAACCCATTCTTCTGAACTTTTGTGGTCTGTCTAGCTCCCAACTCACAAGTTTTCTAGGTTCAAGGACCAATTGGAAGTCACTGCTCTCTTCCCTCATTCAAGGTGGTCCAAGGACTTATGGGTTCCTTCCTACTTTCCTATTTGTGACAGAAACAAGGCATTTTTAGGGTCAAGGTTTGGCCTGTGAGATGCCTGGAAGATATTTGTTGGGGCTGTATCAGTTAATGTTCTTATCACTGTGACGAAACACGTGATAAACTTAATTAAGGAAGGGAGGGCTTATCTCGTCTCATAGTCATAGAAGGCATGGCACAGGAGTGGGAGGACCTGGCCATCTTGTATCAGTAGACAGGAAGCAGAGAGAGGCAAGTGCCTGCATCCAGTTTACTTTTTTCCTTGCTTGTCGTCTTAGGCAGTCTGTTTCCTAGCTCACGGGATGGCGCTACCTCCATTCAGTGCGGATAGTCCCACCTTAGTTATATTTCTCTGGAAGTACTTTCACAGACATTTTCAGAAGCATATCTCCTACATGACTTCAAATCCAATCAAGTAGACAATGAAAATGCACCATTCCAGAGGGACCTTCCTTTTTAAGGCCTACATCTGTGAGATTCTCAGAGCAAATGCCCAAAGTGGGGCTTTCTGGTTTCATTGGAGACTCAGTTGTGTCATGGGATGTTTTTTCGGAAACTGTATCATGAGAGGATGTTTTGCAGGGAACAGATATGTGGTGTATTTCTGGAAGCTGCCTGGTGAAAGGGCGTGTGGTGTTTTGCTGGAGTGGACGTGTGAGAGGACATGTGATGTTGGAAAGGGTATAAACATAACCCAACAGACAGTGGACAATGCTCTTGCATTGGTTTGCCTTGCAACTCTTTGCTGGTCATCCTTGGGATTCTCTGATGCTGGTCGTCTCCGACAAGGCTCTTGCATTGGTTTGCCTTGTTTTCTTCAATGATCTTCACTTGTCGTTGCTTTGTAGAGAAAAACACACCAAAGAACTCTGCTTCTTGCCACTTCTGTGGACTAGTGCCAATCCGGTGAATCCTCGAGGTTTCTTCTGGATCAAGCTAGTGATTTGTGTTTGCCAAGTAGACTGGACTGCCACTGCTGTTTCAAGTTTGATGTTTTGCTAGTGGACTGGACTGCTGACAATGAAGATTAGAATAGCCCCAAAGACCTATTTCTAAACAGGTCCACAACCTCTGTTTTCTGCTAACCTTTCTTTTCCCTATACTGGTGGGTGGTGGGCTAGAGAGAGGTTGAAGCATTAAAGAACCATGATTAAAATAGGTTTAAAAAAATCTAAACTTACAAATGCTTCCTTAAATGTTGTACCTTAGGCTTCCCTTGTTTCTTCCTAGACTGGCTGGTCCTTTCAGGTTGCTAGGGCCCAAACTTGTCTGTCTACAAGCCAGCCTGAAACATTCACAACTGATAGCTGCCATTTCCCCATTTTTCTTCATGAATTATACTTTGGACTTTCAAATATTATCTTCTATAAAGACCTCCTCCTCTGGGGGGCAGGGGTTGGAGAGATGGCTCAATGGTTAAGAGCACTGACTGCTCTTCCAGAGGTCCTGAGTTCAATTCCCAGCAGCCACATGGCGACTCACAATCATCTGTAATAGGATCTGATACCCTCTTCTGGTGTGTCTAAAGAGAGCTACAGTGTACTCATACATAAAATAAATAAACAATCCTTAAAAAAAAAAAAAAAAGACCTCCTCTGGGGTTTTAACAAGCTGATCAGAGTAGAGCCTGATGTAGCTCATTCTGGCTCAGGTATCCTTGAAGGCAAAGGACCTGAATTCGAGATGAGGTTTCTCTGTGTGGCACTGGTTGTCTTGGAACTTGCTCTGTAGACCAGGCTGGCCTCAAACTCAGAGGCCTCTACTAGGATCAAAGGTGTGTGCCAACTGTGGTGATTTGAATAAACTTGGTCCAGGGAGTGGCACTATTAGGAGCTATGGCCTTGTTGGAGAAAGCGTGTCACTTTGAGGGTGGGCTTCCAGACCCTTGTCCTAGTTGCTTGGAAGCCAGTCTTCTCCTGTTTGCTTTTGGAACAAGATGTAGAACTCTCAGCCCCTCCTGTGCCTTGTCTGTATGGTGACATGATCTCACCTTGATGATAATGGATTGAACTTTTGAACCTGTAAGCCTGCCCCAATTAAATGTCTTCTATAAAGGTTGCCTTGGTCATGGTGTTTGTTCATAGAAGTAAAACCCTAACTGAGGGCAGGATCCATTTGTGATACCAGCTATATCATTACTTGGCTTGTGTTCTTCTATGATGGGACTTACCTTAGAATGCAAATACATACTTCTTAGGCACAGACTGCTGGAAGGGCACCGAGAATGGTGCTTGACTTTGGGGATGCCATTCCTAAGGTAATACAGCAAGAGCCATCTCTGTTGGGGTGCTAGGCATAGTCAAGGCCTGAAGTCATTAGTACCAGTGTCTCATGTCCTTGAAGTGTATCTTTTATTCTTCTCTCTCTTGTCAACTAGATCTCTTACTCCTCAGGTGAATCCCATTTGGAGACATTTTCCTCTGTAGGAATCACTAAATTAATTCCTGGTAGGGACATCTAAAGAGTGAATAAAACAGCAAGTTTCTCAGCACAGGGCTTGGTCTAAATTCTCAATGAACTCGTGTTGGTGCTCAGAAACAATGTCTATCAGATAAGAATTACTGTAAGCCAATTCTAGACCCAGCCCAGCCCTCTGAGAACTGAGAGTCTGTGAGGTCAGATGCTAAAAACAAACCCTTGTGAACTGAACTTTTACTATACACTCTCTTAGGGAAGAACCAAAGCCCGTGTCTTTGGTTTTAAGGGGGTCTTCAACACCCAGTGCACAGCAAGCTCCCCATCAGCACTCCTTTCCTTCCTCTCCCTCAGTGAATACATTTTCTATATGTTCTACAAAGAAATTCGTACTCATTAGGTAATCCACTTGGGCAACGCACAGTTCATGTGCCTTATTCATGCGTCTTTGTGTGTATGTGTGTCTTGTGTCTATGTGCATGGTGTGCCTTGTTCACATATTTTTGTGTGTATGTGTGTCTAGGTGCATGGTGTGCCTTGTTCATGTGTCTTTATGTGTGTGTGTGTTTATGTGCATGGTGTGCCTTGTTCACACATTTTTGTATGTGTATCTATGTGCATGGTGTGCCTTGTTCACACATTTTTGTGTGTATGAATGTGGGTGGGTATGCCTACATGCATGTGGGCGTGGCCACAAGAGATTGACATAGCTTCCTCAATTACGTTCCGATTTATTTATTATTGTTATTATTTTTGAGACAGGGTCTCTTACTGAAGCCTCAAGCTTTCTGAGAGTGTCACACTGCCTGACCAGCAAGCCCTAAGGATTCTTCTGTTTTCCTACCTCCACTGTGCTGAGACTACAGGTACATATACCTCTGTGCCTAGCTTTTTTTTCTTTTTAAAAAATTTAAAATATTTATTTATTTATTTATTTATTTATTTATTCCCATTACATCCCACTCACTGCCCCCTCCTGGTCACCCCTCCCACAGCCCTTCCCTCCACCCCCCTAACCCCCCACTTCTCCTCTGATTGGGTAGGCCCCCACCTGGGCATCCCCCACCCAGTGTGTTAGCTTTTACATGGCACTTGGAATCGAATGGGGTCCTCATGTTTGCAAGTTAAACACTTTACTGACAAACAATCTTTCAGCCTCTAATTTCTAATTTCTTTTCCTCTAAGGGTCCCTTGGAGACAGGGTTAGCTTAGGCTTGGTTTCCTAGATGCCCCCATTCATCTATCTAACTACAGAAAAAGCCCTCAAGCATCCAGGTTAGTTTCAGGAGGCTGGTAGCTGCACTACAGCTTGATACTATGGGCCTGGACTAAAGACAGGGCATTCTTGGGGATGAAAAAGCCTTCTGGCCACTGCAGGGAGCCCAGTGCCCAGACTCCTTTTAGATAACTGGAATCATCCAAAAATTCTGTCTGTAGCAACTTTAACAGTCAGAAAGACCTGGGGCATTCAGTTACCCTTTCCAGGGCTGTGACAGCCTAGGGTAGCCAGTTTAGTCTCTCCCCCAGCCCCAGGGCTGCAACTGAACAATGTTGGCTGCTTAATAAAAACAGCACCAATGCCAAGCCCTAACTCCATTGGAGAAATAGCCCCGCGCCCTCGATCCCATTAACATCTTACACCTTAATGCGGCCATATTTTTGGAAAGCCAATATGTGCTGAATAGCTTATTGGTATGCAGCTCTGGCTGGGGGTGGGGGCTCCTGGGAGGGGGGGCTACTCTGCAAAGGGGATGTAATTAAGCCTCAGAATGTTCAATATATGCCCCAAAAGGCAGGCAGTCAGGGGTAGGAGAACAAGAACGATGGATTATCTAGAAGCAGTTTGTGTGCTGAAAAAAACTTGACCATGAGCTCCCACCCTGGCCCACCCCAGGTCCCCAGATAAGCAGAATAGGGCCACCCACCCATCCTTTGGGTCTCTAACTTCACATTTCCCACGCAGGTTCTATTGGCAGTTCCTCTCAGATAAAATACATCATCATTTGCTCCATTAGAAAATAAATGTATGGCTATATTATGGGATTTGCATTCCATTACCTTGGTTTGCATGCCATAAAACATTTATTACACCCTTGGGCTAAAGTCTTAATAATGACTGGGTGCACGGCACTAATGCAGTGCTGGTCTTGCTCGGGAACCAGAGATTAATGCCTTTTGATGTCACCCAGCTAATAGTTGCGCTCACCAATTTGTCCCATCAGAAGACATTAGAATCAGGCCTGGTGTGAGGTGGGGGGCTGGGGAACCACTCTTCAGCTATAGTGGGGTAGTTGGGGCTCCCCTTTCTGCTTCCCTACCTGATCTTAATCAAAGTGAATTCTCAGAGTCAGCCTCTTCAATCCTGGTTAGCTGCCATCCCAATCCCTAGCCTTGGGCAAGTCCCCACCCCGGTGTGAAAGCTACAATCAGACCTTTAAATGCCTGTGTTGGGCTAGCCAGCAGAGGCAGCTGCTATAACAGCTGTGTGCATGTGTATACGTGCAAGTGTGTGTGTGTGCGTGTATGTGTGTACACAGATGCTCTTATACAGGATGCAGACACACACCCACACTTCCCTTCTTTGTCATTTATTGCTCCACCCAGACTCTCCCAGAAGCCTATCAGCCCAGAATAAGAACATGGAAGCTGTCTTCATGCCACAGCCAGATCTAGGGATAGTATCTGTTAGGGAGACAGGGCTGGAAGGTGAGCGGAACAAGACTGTTGGGTATTGTGTCATACATAGGTCCTTGTGATCTCTCCCACCTTGGTTGAAGCAGTCCCTGGGTTAGGCCTTGTGGAAGGTTAAGGATAGTGGGTTGCTGGGATTTTCTGTAGGGTCCTGGGCTGGGATTATCTTCTACTTCTTTTGTCTAAGGCTGTGGCCAAGAGATAACCAGTCAATTAACATCTTTACTCTGTGTGTGTGTGTGTGTGTGTGTGTGTGCGTGCTCACCCAGGTCTCTGGCTTTCCCACCCATCCTACAGGAGTATGTTTGCTTTAGTGAGGGAGTAGATGGCTGTGTGGTGGACAGCTTGCAGAACGGTCAGAGGCTGTATAGGCTTGGCAGTGAGCCCAGTGGAAGAAACCTGTTTACAGCGACCTGACTCTGAACCAAGCTGTTTTACATGCAGGCACAAAGAATATTTGCATGACTGCAAAAGAGATACTGAATGTCCCAGAGGCACAACCTCTGGGACAGGGGTGGGCGAGGTGGAAGCATATCCCCTGTCAGGCCCAGAGCCTTACCTAGAATCTGTCAGAAACTTCACACCACCCTCAGCTCCTCAGCCGGCAGCATGTACCCCTGTGGAAGGCCATGTGCCACTGACAACTGTCCCTTTGAGTGCCTGTAGATATATGTGTGGCACTCTCCTTCCTCATCATTTTTGAGCATTTTCATATCAGAATATACATTATCCCATTAGACCTCGCTTTCCTTTGATTTCTCCTTTATATTACAGTATGGTCAATATATCGATTTTTTTTAAAAAAAATTATGTGGATAAGTTGGTTATATTATCTCTGCCTTCCATTCTGAGATGGTAAATGGGGCGTGACAGGACCTGGTGATAAAGGGAGACCGTGGTTTCTATAAGCTGCTACGAGCTGGGGGTCATAGCTGGAATTCTACCGGCATGGAGGATTCCAGACCTTGCCTACTTCTCTGTGTATCAGCTTCTCCACCACACGTGTGACAGAAGCAAGTTAAGAGAGGAGAGGCTTATTGGGATCCTGGTTACAGGGTTTTGTGATGAAGGGGAGGGCACACTAGAGCCCAAGGCAACAGCCTGCCCAGGAGGTTTTGTATGCAAATGAACTGCAAAGTAGAGCCAGGGCTATGCTCCTCAAGGGCTGTGCTCTCAGCTTCCTTGGAAGCTGGAGAGGCAGCTCAGCAGTTAAAAGCACTTGCTTTTGCAGAGGACCTGTTTGGCTCTCAAGACTCATACTGGGTAGCTCACAAGTGTCTGCAATTCCAGTTCCAGGAGATCCAATGCCACTTCTCTGGACTCCATGAACACTCATATACACATGGCTTCTGCACCTCCCCCCCAACATACTCTAAAAACAATAAATGTAAACGTTGGAGAGAAATCTTGCAGAGAAGTTCAGTCCCCAGCGTTTGTTTGAGGTGGCTTACAGCCACCTGTAACTCCAGCTCTGGAGGATCCAATGCATCTTCTGGACTTAGTGGTACTGGCACCCTCACAGAGCAATTTAAATACATTTAAAAAAATCATTAAAAGACCCTGCCGAACATTTTCTCCAGCTAGACCCCACCTCATAAGATGTCTACAACTTCCCCAAGTAGTACCAGCTGGGAACCAAGCACTGAAACACACAAAGTTCTATAGGGGAGTTTCATATCCACACATTTATTCAGGAAGGCGTTCCCTGAGACTTCAGCCCAGGCCCCATCAGAGTCTGCATTGCTTCCTCAGAGCAATGGAAGTACCAGGTCATACCAGTTTGTCAATGGCTTCTTGATCATCTCAGGAGTAATCATGCCACTTGTGTTACAGTAAATAGATAAGCTCTCTAGGGATGGTCTTCCATGATCCCAACTGGGCCCATTGGAAAGGATGGGCTGGATCCTACATGGCTACATGGCTGCTGACCTACAATACACAAGTCAAGGGCCACAGGGCCCCTAATGGCAAATGCCAGGGAAGGGTATGGACTATAAAGGAATGGTGCCAGAAGCCTCTGCCATCAGCTTGAGAGAGTTGGGGCTCATGGGGGATCCCAGACCAGAGGAGGGTTTTCCTAACAGGTTCAGCAAAGCCAGGGTTGGTTTGAAACAAAAATTAGTGGTGGAAAAAAAATGGCAAAAATTAGTCTGGGCTATTAAAAAGTTATTAGAAATCCACTGGGCTGGAGAGATGGCTCTGAAGTTAAGAGCACTGGCTGCTCTTCCAGAAGACCCAGGCTCAGTCCCCAGCACCTATATGGTGGCTCACAGCCAACTACAACTCTAGTTTCAGGTGATGAGATGCCTCCTTCTGGCCTCTGTGAGTGCCAGGTATACACATGGTGTGCAGGCATACACAAAGACAACACACACACATAAGATAACCAATATTTTACGAGTTACTGGAGGTCCAAAGGTAAGACATGTTAAAGGAAACCATCGTGTATGGTGAAGTGGTGGTGCGTAGGCCCCTTTTGTAGCCAAAGGCAGCTTTGTTACGGGGAGGTTGAGCCCAGAGAACAGTATTTGCTCCATCCAGGTAGGACAGTACTGTCAACAGTGATTAAGGGGAAGTTGGCTCCTCTCAGGTGATGTGTCTGTGAAATATGGTCATAGACATGTATCTCTGTACTGAGCCCCTTTCACCCCGCCCAACCTGAGGCTGGATAGAGGGATGTGATGCCAGCCCTCTCTTTAATGCCTGGGGTTTTCCAAATGGGGGCAATTTTCTATGTCAACTTTTTGTTTTGAGATAAGGTATTAAGTAATGAAGGTTGGGCTTATACTCACTGTATAATGAGGCTGGCCTTCAACTCCTGATCTTCCTGTCTCCATCTTCCTGCTGGCATTATAGGAATGTGCCACCATCCCTTTTTTTTTTTTTTTTTTTTTTTTTTTTTTTGTAAGAAGTGGTTAGTCAGGGCCTGGAAAGATGGTTCAGTGGTTAATGTGAGTACTTGTTTTACAGAGGATCAGAGTTCAGTTTCCAGTACTCTGTTGGACAGCTCACCTGATACTCAGGCTCTGGAGGTTCTAGTATCGTCTTCTGGCTTCCTTGTGCAACTGTATGCATATGCTTGTACATGTACACAGGCACACACACATACATATAAAACATGTATGTACACACACAGAGACACATACATCTACATATAAATAAATAATTTTTTCTTTTTTAAAATTTATTTTTATTGTATAGTATATTTACATTTCAGATTTTATCCCCTTACCCCTATTCCCCCCACCACCCAGGAACCTCCTATCCCATCCCACCTCCTCAAGGTTCTATGAGGATGTACCCCCACCTACCCCCCACTCCCACCTCCCCACCCTCGAATTCCCCCCACTCGGTGTTCAACCTTCATGGGACCAAGGATCTCCTCTCCCACCTATGCCTGACAAGGCCATCCTCCCCTACATGTACAGATGGAGTCATGGGTCCCTCCCTATGTGCTCCCAGGCTGGTGGTTTAGACCCTGGGGAGCTCTGATTGGTTGGTATTGTTGCTTTCCTCATGGGGCCACAAACCCTTTCTGCTCCTTCAGTCTTCTCTCTAACTTCTTCATTGGGAAACCCTTGTTCAGATCAGTGGTTAGCTGTGAGCATCTGCCTCTGAATGTGTCAGACTCTGGCAGACCTCTAAGGAGACAGCTATATCAGGCTCTTGTCAGCATGCACTTCCTGACATCCACATCTGTGTCTACCTTTGGTGACTGCACATGGGATGGATACCCAGGTGGAATGGTCTCCAGACGGCCCCTCCTTCAGTTTCTGTCCCACACTTTGTCTCCATATTTGTTTCCTTGAGTATTTTTGTTACTCCTTCTAAGTAGGACTGAGGCATATGTATGCACATGCTTGTACATGTACACAGGCACACACACATATACATATAAAACATGTATGTACACACACAGAGACACATACATCTACATATAAATAAATATATATATATATATTTTTAGAAAAGTGATTCTTTGGTACTTGCTACATTTCTATTTGTGTGTGTGCGCGTGTGTGCACATGCACCTGTGTGTTTATGTTTCAGTTCAAGAGAAACATGAATGAAACCCAGTGGAAATTCAGGTATCCAGCTTTTTAGGGCCAGTGTCTTTATCACTGGGATTTCTCTGAACTCAGACTGCCACGGTCCTTATCCTAACCCCACCGCTCAGTATCTAGGTAATGTCCCAGGCAAGCTCCTTAATCTCTCTGTGCTTCCACACTCAAAAGCAACATGGCTCCTTTCCATTTCCTGCTCACTTCCTCACTCCTGGGGTCACTTCCCAAATAAACTGCCTGCTCTCCTCCTCATCTCAGGAGCTGCTCCTGCCAAACGAAGGAAAACTAATTGTGTGACCAAAGTGAGATCATTTTCCACAGTTGGCCGCCATGCGGTGCATAATAAGTATCCACAGAGCCAGGCCCACGCACAGCCCAGAACGTACCAGAACATTTGCCTCATTAGGAATCAGCTCTCCCCTCCGGCTCAGGAGATGATGGACCTCCACCCCCCACGCAGAAGGTCTTGTAGGTAAGAGCTTGGTGACACGACCTCCCTCTGGCTTCTCTCACCAACCGTCTGTTCCTAATAACCCCCACCCACGCACCAGAGCGGCTCTGACTTGATATTGCAGGACGCTGTCACTTGAAATTAATTGCAACTAATTAAAAATGATCCGGTTAGGACAATCGCACAATGGCGCTCCGGAGACCGCTTCATTCCCAGAGGTTCGGTGGCGTTTGTGGCTGCTGCAGCCCGGGTCTGCCGGATGGGGCCATATATCATCATGTCATTTTACATTGTTATTTCTCTGAAAGCCGCAATTTAAAAGAGTCTCAGATGAACCATGAGCAACTTCGTGCTAAAAAGAAAAATGTTACTGTCCGAGATCTGAAAAATATAACTTATAGGCTCAAAGCAGCCTCTTGACATGAAAAGCCGTCTTAAGTTGGTGCTCCGATTTGCATATAATATATAATGTTGTAGTTAAAGGACCCACAAAACAGGCCATGGCTTTGGAGCATCGATCCTCTGCCCCTTTGTTCAAACTGGGTCACTTACTGTTCCTGGTCATTATTTCACCATGGCCATTCCTCACATAAGGCGATGGGTTGGCATTTAACCCACTGGGTTCTGGAGACACCTCCCCAAGTTCCTGGAGGACCTAGGCTCCCTCCCTCTGGTTTAAAAGATTTATCCCATTCAGCCTAAACTGGTCACAGAAACAGCAGTAGTCAAGGGTAGATCCATTTTCAGGCATTAGTGGAAGGGGTTGGCTAGAATTGGGGTGTTCAGCTATGCTAAGCTGTTGAGCAGCTCCCATACCTCCATGGGGCAGGAAAGGTGGTTGGAGTGGATCTGGGTATTGTGTTTTTGAGATAATAAGTCCACTGGCTTTCCATCTAGCTTTTCACGGGGTCTGAGAGCCTCTCCTTACAGGGCAGGATAGAAGCAGACTTTTTTGTTTTTAGATTTATTTATTTATGGATTTTATGATATGGGTATTTTGTCTGCATGTATGTCTCCACACCAGAAGAGGGTATTGGATTCCATGGGACTACAGTAATATATGGCTGTGAGCTACCATGTGGGTGCTGGGGACTGAACCTAGGTACTCTAGAAGAGCAGCCAGTACTCTTAACCACTGAGCCATCTCCCTGGCCCAGAAGCAAACTTTTGAGCAGAAGAAAGTGTGTTAGAAACGTGGCTTTCACCACTACTTTAAAAAAGTGCTCTGGCTTCTTTTTAATTTCTTAAAAAAAAAAAAACAAAAAAAACAAACAAAACCCAACCAAGCAAACAAGCAAGCAAGCAAAACAAATCTCTGCAAAATTGAGACAGGAAGTTAAAAGAACAAAACATTAGGACAGTTACAGCAATGCTTGCCTGTAATAGTCATCTTGGGAGGCTGAGTCAGGAGGATTTGGGATTCAAGGCTGGCTTGGGCTAAATAATAAGTTCTAAGATAGATTGGAATATGCAGCTAGACCCATGACAACAAAATTAAAAACAAACAAACAAACAAACAAACAAAAATGCAAATGGATCAGGATGATTAAGAATAGCTGGCTGTGGCCACACAGACCTGTAATTCTTGTACTTAGGAGGCAGAGGCAGAGGGATGAATAAGTACCTAGACAGGTAAGCATTAAGGGCAGGTACACACAGGAAGTGGATATACAAACCAAAATTTCCTTTATTTTTATATTTTATCTTTGTGTGTACCTGATGTGTGCAATATGCATGTGTGTGTTAGCATGCACATGTACACATTTGTGTGTGTGTGTGTGTGTAAATTTGTGCATGTGTGGAGATCAGAAGACAATCTCATGTGTCATGCCTTCCACCATGAGACTAGGTGTCTTTTTTTCCTCTTTTTCTCTGCTATGTATACTAGGCTTCTAGCCCACAAGTGTCCCCATCTCCACCTCACTGAAGGAGCAATGGGGTTAGAAATGCAGGCACTACCTCAGATGGCTTTCTGGGGATTGGAGCTCAGATCTGCACACTCAGTATCTCCTCTGACCCAAACCAAGTTCTTTATTTTTTATTTTTATTTATTTATTTATTTATTTATTTATTTATTTATTTGCTTTTTGAGACAAGATTTCTCTGTCTGTCCTGGAACTCGATCTATAGACCAGGCTGGCCTTGAACTCAGAGATCCGCCTGTCTCTACCTCCCAAGTGCTGGGATCAAAGGTGTACATCACCACTACTGAGCTTAAACCAAGTTTTCTTGAGACAGTTGTCTGCCTCTTCTGGTGCACAGGTGGATGAACAAGTGTGAATGATCTTGATGTCAGCAGAGCATGAACACTACCTACTAAGTTGCTATAGCAGACTCTGAAGCTGGTGCAGTTCAGAAAATGCATGCATGCATGCACGCACACATACATGCACGCACGCACACACACACATACACACACACACACACACAAAATCTTGTCTTGATTCCTATTTAGATATGTAGAAAACACTTAGTCTCTTTCGTTGTTATTTTGTTTTGATTTTTTTTTTTTTTGAGACAGAGTCTCATTTTGTAGCTCTGGCTGTCTTGGAACTCACTCTGTAGAACAAGCTGGCTTTGAACTCACAGAGATCTAGCTGCTTCTGCCTCCTGAGAGCTTGGATTAAAGGCATGTGCCACCATGCTTGGCTTACATTTAGTCACTTGTAAGCATTCTAGCTATTGCCTTCTCTTTGTCTCTCTGCAATCTTTGTCCTCCTACAAGTGGGGTTGTTTCATAGGAGATGCGACGATAGGCTGGCAGGAAGAGTAACACTGTAGGTCACAGGGCAGGTTGAACAGACGTGGAGCTAGAAGAATCCAGCCATCTCTGGCTTACAGAACACATGCTGCTTTTAGATTTGATCGTGCCTATCAGCTGCATTTGATTCATCCATGCTTACAGAGTCCTGGAAGCTTAGAAGAGGAAAGAATGCTGAGACAGGCAGTTCACTGCTGGCTTCAGATCCTGTGCAGGTCTTGGTTTCCTGTTGTAACCCAACTGGGCTTATAGCTTGTGGTCAGCTCCTAGTGCTGATCACCTGTGGCCTGCTCCCTGTGCTCCTGCCTGGGTGTTCTTGGCTCTGTTTTCAAAGCATGATTCTGGAACCAGCAACTTTAAGAGCATGTGGCAGAAACTTGCTAGAAACACCAGCTCTCTGGCCTTACACAAGAAAGAAAGAAACTGTTGGGGTGGGGAGGACCCAGCAATCTGCGTTTTAACAGTCCACCAGCAAATTCTGGCTGTAGTAAAGTTGAAAGATAAACTGTCCATATTCACTCAGATTGAACAACTGCAGGAGAGACTAGTCTTGACATCCTAAGGACCCCAAAAGGGAAGCAATAACCCACAGCTCTCAGAAAAGGCCCAAGAAAACCTAGGGTACACAATCTTTAGAGGTTCTTAGAGCCCAGTGGGTCCCAAGGTCTTGACTGGATGCCACCTAAACCCTGAACTAATTTACTCTCTGCCTCATTTCATTAGTCGGCCTAATCAATAGATGCAGGTTTATAAAGCATAGGCCTGGGCACAGGAGTGTTTCAGACTTGTGTTGCATCTATTAAACACGGCATGTCTTCCTAGCAGAAAGAGGCCTGCACTATCTCCCCAGACCTCTTTCTTGGATGGCTGTTCAGGCTGGTGTGGCCATAGGTCATGAAGAAATGAGGACCCTCAGGGTCACTGCTCTGCGTACTTCCAAGGGGTGCCATTATGCAGTGTAACATCTGTCCAGCCATGGGTGGCACCCCTTACTTTTCATCTGTGGTTCAGAAGAAAGAGACTCCCTCTTTTCCACCCTCTATTTACTCTTGATTCCATAAGTGGACAGGAAGCCCCACAAATGTGTCCGTTAGAAGGGTGACAGGACTTTTGTAGGTGTCTATCTTTTTTCCAGCAAGCCGTACAGCCTTGTGAGTCTCCAGAATGGATTTCTTGCCACCATCCTGACTCCTGCTGATTCTGTGCCCCTTGTGGTGGGTACAGATCATTTGGGTACCAGTACCCATCCCTCCCTCTCTTCCTCACTGCCTCTGCCCAGGCACCATGCCTGTATGGCAGCCCTCCATCCATCCTGGTCACTCAGTGGCCTCTGAAAGTATGCCTGTCAATATAATGCATGGCCTGTTGAGGGGAAGTGACATTTTGAATAGTGGACACTTTCCAGGGAGCATTCATCCTAGGTCAGCCTCATGATAAATAAATACATTTGGCATCTGAAGTCAGAAGCTACTCTACACAGACTGAAGGCTTATGTGCACACGCCATGGGCTGGGATGACTTGGCGGAAACAGGATGTGAGAGAAACGGGGAAAGAGAAGATCCTGGGGCCAGATTTGGGGGCACATTTATTCCCTTTCTGCCTGGCATCTCTGGGGAACACAGGAAGCAGAAGGAGGCTGTTCTCCTCAATACCCTAACCACAAAGGGTCCCTAGTTCGAATGCCTTCTTCTACTTCTCACCTGTCCCTGTGCCCCTCCCACCCTCACCCCCGGGATCCATCTTAATTACCCATAACAGTGCCCTAAACAAAGTATTTATAAGGCTTACTATGTTTGTCTTCCCGCTCCTATTAATAAAGTCTGGGAATGTAGGGAAGAAATATGGGCGGGTGACAGGGTTTTTAATGGTGCCTCACCTTAAATGCATTTTAAAATATGTAAATCAATAAAAAAATTATTTGTAATAGCAGCCTAAGAGTGCTGGTTAGCCTGGCGCAGAGTGAAATGCACGCTGCAAGCCCTATTACCATACATCCTGGGAACTGTAGTTAGGATTAATCTGTCAAAGGGGATGGTTTAGTGTTGATGAATATGACATGTGACCATTAACGATGTTGATTTTATCTCCCGAGATTAGCATGATTTACTTCGGATGGATAATAATGTCATTTGCTTGATGCAGTAGATCTGTTTACGAGCTGATTAAATTGTAAGGCCTTGCCTCATTTCATGCTATTTGGTTTACAGCTTCATTACCACAATCACAAAAGCTGGGGAAATGTCCCACACTCCATGTCACAATAAATCACCGCTTCACGTTGCCGGGATGGATTTGAGCGGTTCTGCCCAGCGTGGACCACTCTTAGCTCCCCACTAATCTAGGATCCAGAATACATTAGGAAGATCTCTGGGACCATGAGAGCAAGATGGGGCAGGGATCTGGGTGGATTTTTTTCCCTGAGTTGAAGGAAATCTCGAGTAATTAGGTGTAACAAATTACCTTATTATTTAGACAAGGAAGTGACTGTTTTTGTTGTAAGGGATGATCACAGTAAATATGCAAACCAGAGCAGAGCATGGAGACAATTGTCACTGTTACCCCGTGATCCTTTGTTCTGTGAGAGGAGCTGTCTGTAGGCAAGGTATACAGGGTGCTGTGCCTAGATGCTTGTCCCTGCCATGTCAGCATCTTCCAAGAGGAGTGAGAAAAAAGAGTGTAGGCCCTCACCCTAGGCACCTCTGGGTGGGGAGTGGATGAAGGAGGGGCTGAAGCAGTAGTTGGTATATGGTGACCCTTTTATTCCATCCAGCCTTATATCCACTAGGTGGTGGTCATGTCTAGAGGCATGCAAGGTGGAAGATAGGGCCGCATGTCCCTTTCCAAGCTGCAGAGTAGGGAACCAGGAGCTCAAGTGACTGTCCACATGTCTGGAATGTACACAGGACTTTGAACTCCTGCTGGGTTTGCTCTTATCCACAAGGTTAGGACCATTGCTGTCACCTCAGGTTATAGACAGGGAAACTGAGGTCTGGGGCTATATGCTCAAGGTCACAAGCTGGAATTAGAACCCCAGAAGTGGAGCTCTAGAATTCTACACAGTGCCCATCTGCTGCTGATTAGACTCAAGGGGGAGTCCTCAGGGTTCTAGCTTCTGGCTCTGGGACTTAAGGAAGCCTGTGGTCCAGAATGGGCTGTGTTCACTGGAATCAGAGCACTGGGACCAACTCTTCAGAGGTAGCCTTGACAGAACCAAGTCATTGCAAGGTGGCCTCTTTGAGGCCCTTTAGGAAGAGAAAACAGGTGTCTCACAGGGTGAAAGTGACTCTCTTGCTGAACCCAGTATCTCTCTAAGACAGCAAGGAGTCATGGGGAGTAACCACAACCCCCTGAAAACCCTGCAGAATTGGGAATGTCATTCTGAAGGTCTATGCTATTATTTCTGAGCTTGAGACTTGGATGCATCATGCAGCCTGAACCCAGAACCCATTATTGTCCTTTAGGACAGAGGGCAGCCACCTGGCAGGCACAGAGACTAGCTCTGAACTCTGCCGGCAAACATCTGTAGTCTGATCTTCAGAGGGTTTAGGAGACCTCCAAAATCCAGGAGGGGGCGCCCTTGAGCTATGATGGAAGGCTGCAGCTTAGGACCCCTCTGGTTCCTCTCCAGGCTTGTTCCAAAGAGGCCTCTGTTCAGGCCTTCTGAGATGTGGGAAGGGGGCACCGTGTGTGCTTCTGAGAACACTGAGATCTCTGTCTTAGACTCACTATGCTCTCCTGATTATAGTGAAGACTCCCAACTCACAAATAATCATAAAATAAAGCGCGCACGCACGCGCGCGCGCACGCCTGCACACACACACACACACACACACACACACACACACACACACACACACACAGTGTCACTTGGGCCTATCCCAAGGCAAGCATGCCCTTCCACTGCAGCCAAGCTCCACACCTAGACACATACACTATTGCCACACTCATACAAATGCCCAGGGATTCCAGAACACAGTTTTCTTTGATACCTTCCCCCTACTCAATGCCCACACAGCTAGCATATCCCAGCACCTCAGTAATGCTTTGGTTACATAGTCCTGTATAACTTCCTATAGTTCCTACTGGGTTTGGTGCATTTTTATCTCCATAGGCTGTGATGCCCCACCTTCCTGCTGGTCCTCTGGGTGGTCGTCATCATTCGACCCGACAGCAGAATCCCTCACATAAGCATCTTGAATGAAAGCTGAGCGTGCTTCCAGGAGCCCAGAGACCTTGCAGTCTTTGTTGCCCAAAGTCCCCCACCCCTGCCTCCTGACTGCCCCTTTTGGCTCCTGGAGGTAGAGCTAGATGTCTGATTTTAGTGGGGGTCCATTCAGGTACCCCCAAGGTGGGTCTAAGCAGTGAGGTGGAGTGTGGAGCTAGGAACTCAGCAACAGTGTGGTAGAGCTTCTGGAGGAAGGAGAAGCAGGGTGACGTTAGGCAAGGGTCTAAGGTGAGTGAGGCCAGCCTAGAGCATCGCTTCTCTGGATTGGAGACATTTCTTGAGTGGGGAATGAGATTCTGGTCTCTGTCAGTTATCTATTGCTACAAATATTGGTGTGGTCAGGAGGGTCTGGTTCCCCTTCCGTTCTACTCAGAGTCAAGTGGGGTGGCCCCAAAGCTGCACAGGAATCACTAGGACCTTGCTTACTCCAGTCTGGCAGTGAATGGGCCTTGACGGGAACAGATGACACAACACCCCCATGTGTTTGCTTGGCTTCCTTAGTGTGGTGATTGGAGTGAGGAGAGTAGACCACGGGATGGAGGGATGGTGCTGGTCGATGCAGCTACACGCTGCAGGAGGCTCTCCTGCTTTGAGCTGTGCCTTAGATCAGCTTTTTTCTCTCTGTCTCTGGGGACAGATCACCCTCACCCAGCTTCAGCTCTCTCTCTCTCTCTCTCTCTCTCTCTCTCTCTCTCTCTCTCTCTCTTTCCCATTGGGGCTCTCAGGTGTGCATCTCTGGTTTTGATTTCACGCAGGCATCAGAAACTTAACCCATCCAAACCAAGCATAGAGGCTCATGCCTGGAAGGAATCTCAACACAAGAGAAGTCGAGGCAGGAGGATTTCAATGAGTTTAAGGCCCGCTTGAGTTATGTAGTGAGTTCTACACCAGCCTGGGCTACAGAGTGAGACCCTCTCTCAAGATGCCACTGTTGTGGGTTTTTGTTTTGTTTTGTTTGTTTTTTTTTTTTTTTTTTTTGTTTTTTTTTTTTTTGTTTGTTTGTTTGTTTTGAGACAGGGTTTCTCTGTGTAGCCCTGGCTGTCCTGGAACTCACTCTGTAGACCAGGCTGGCCTCGAACTCAGAAATCCACCTGCCTCTGCCTCCCAAGTGCTGGGATTAAAGGCGTGTGCCACCACCGCCCGGCCCACTGCTGTGTTTTATTAAAGAGAGCCAGGATATGCAGAACTCAGCATGGTGAGGTGGGAGGGGCACCGCAGCGGGGCCCATGCTGAGGCATCCCTCCCCCTGAGGTTCCAGCCATAGTATAGAATAGAATAGAATAGAGTTTATTCAGGGCATGGGAAGGGGACTTGGAAAGGGAAGAGAAGGAGGAAAAGGAGGAGGAGGAAGAGGAAGAAGAGGAGGAAGAGGAGAGAGAGAGAGAGAGAGAGAGAGAGAGAGAGAGAGAGAGAGAGAGAGAGAGAGAGAAGTGGGGGGAGGCCAACCAGGAACACATGGTGGGGGGAGAGTAGGAAAGGGTCAGGGAGAGAAGACAGTCAGAGAAAGGGGCAGAGAGAGCAAGGAGGGGCCAAACATCCCCTTTTATAGCAAGCCCGGCCTACCTGGCTGTTGCCAGGTGACTGTTAAGTGGAACCTAGAAGGAATACAACCAACCACTGTTAGGGCTGGAGAGCTTGCCCAGCAGCTACAAGTATATACTGCTTTTGCAGAGGACCCCAGTTCGGTTCTCAGAGCCTACGCTGGCAGCTCACCACCATCCACAATGTCAGTTCCATGTCCACTATCACTTGAAAGAGAAACTGGGCTGATGAGAGTAGCTGTGTGTGGGGTGGGGTGGGGAGGCTGGGTTGTCTCTTGGTTCCTTAGGTGTCTTTGTCTTTGCCTTCTCTTTCTCCAGCTACTGTCCTTCTCCCAGATGCTCTGTCTTGCTTCCTTGCTTTCTCCCAGAACAATCCTTTCTTTGCGTCATCTATGGTTTCTGGCTGTGACCAGCTCACATCTTTTCTCTGAGCCACTGGAACATCAAATTGGTGTCTGTCTCCCACGCTCCACTATTCTATCACGTCATGTCATTCCTCTGCTCAAGGACTCTTGATGGCTCCCTAGTGCCTATGGAAGAACAGGACTCCATCTGTCCCGCCTCCACGGCTTAGATCTCACTAGTCTCTCCTCCTTCATTCTGTATCCTCACTTTTTACCTTTTAATGGCTGCTCATCATTGAGGCTGCCGCCTCTCTGATGATTCTCACATCTTTCAGCTGGGATGAAGAACGCTGAACTTGTACTTGTCTTCAGAGACTATCCCTCGTCATAGCCCGCCTACGGTGGTAACTGTTTCTAAGACCTCAGCGGACCGAGATCATGTCTTGGTTATTTTTCTACTGCCTCCAGGCCAAAGGCAAGGCTGTGTATACAGTAGGCACTCAACTTTCAAGTGGACACTCCCTGTTCAGGGCTGGAGACTTGACACTCTGCTAGGCTCTAGCTTGCCCACAGGCAAGCAAACTGTCTTTCTTCTTGCCGTTTGGGGTTTCTCAGCAAGATACTTTTCCTACAGTTTGTGCATCTCCGGACATTATGTAGGCTCCAGGGGATAGAACCTGCGAATAGAAGAACAGGCTTT
Source organism: Arvicanthis niloticus (assembly GCF_011762505.2). Taxonomy (NCBI): domain Eukaryota; kingdom Metazoa; phylum Chordata; class Mammalia; order Rodentia; family Muridae; genus Arvicanthis; species Arvicanthis niloticus. The sequence goes on from NC_047660.1 coordinate 75,089,758, forward strand.
ATCAAAGGGGCTTTGGAGTAAGACTGAATTGCCTTTTATCTTAACCCTAATGTTTATTATCCATGAGACTTCAGGCATGCTACTTAACTTCTCTGGGTCTCAGTTTCTCTCTTAACATAACGCCTATCTTCTAGAGCTTGTGGGAGTCAGAAAGATAATATGTTAAGAGCATTTAATATAGAACTCAATGTGAAGAAGATACTTATTAAATAGAAATAATAATTATAATCTATGTTTTCCTAAGGAGTGTGGTAGGAAGACCCTAGGGCATGCTACATTCTAGGCCTGGCCCACTGTAATCCTTGCTGTAGTGGGCAAAGGCACAAAGTCAGAGATGTGTATTGTCACTGCCCCTTCCCCCTCCTCCCCTAAATAGTTTGCTGGATGCATCCAGAAGGTGCAGAAGAGGAAACTGGTACTTAGTACTTGGTAGAAGGGAGGGAGAGGCTGGGTTAAATCACATCTGAACAGCCTATATCAAAAGGCAAGGGTTCAGTGTCAGGGGCACAGAGAAGGCAGGCTATAGGACTTCCATGTAGCTGAGGGCTCCCCATATAAGCTGGGCTGCCCAAATCATGCTATGGTATGTTTGTTGTACTGTAAAGAATCTAAAATAAGTGAGAGAAGGGTCAGAGTGGCAGGCTATACACTCCCTAAATGGTCACTCATCAAGTTCCTGGCAGCAGACGTGTCCCTTCCTCATTTTCAGGGAAGTGACTTCTGCTTCCATGGAATGGCCCTGTGGCAAGCTGGTAAATGTCCAGAAAATTTCTCTCTGGGAAATAAATGCTTTTATTTTCTATTACAGTGTTTGCCAATTGCCCTAGTGTAAATATTCCTAGCTCGATCACGCTACCAACGTAACAGCACTGAGCGAGGAGTTATGGGGAAAGATGTGCCCAATTGGTGTTTGATCCAGCAAAGCTGATTATGTATATATGTATGTATATATATATATATATATATATATATATATATATATATATATATATGTAACATATTACTGTTAACCACATGGAAGATCTGGAATGTCCTCCTCCTGGTCATAATTTAGAAAGGAAAACCCGGCATTCCTTAGGGGGATTGTCTAGACATGCTTGCTTTCTGTTGAAATCTTGGATTTTCTTTAGGATTTAGACTATGCATTTGTTGGTTTTTGTTTGTTTTCTCAGTGGTAGGGATTGAGCCCACACCATTCAACATGCTAAGAGTCTCCAATCCAGAATTTTAAATCTGCAAGCCCAAGAATTACCTGGTATTATTCATGTGCATATGCCCTCCATCCTTGCAAGAGTGGTCGTGGCATATCTGGGGTTCTTTAAAAATGGTTGCAGTTTCTCAAACTACCCTTAAGTCTGGCACGGAGAAGTGTGGACTTCCCATTCCATGGGAAGCACCCCAGGGATTCTGCAGGAGAGGAAGGGATTGGAAAATGTAAGAACAAAAAACATCAGGGGCATCAGAGGACAGCTGAGGGACCAGCATGCTCCTCCCTTCCTCCCTTCGTGACAGCCAAAGCTGGAGAATTCTTCCAGGAAGAAGAAATCCAGAAGGGTTCATTTCCCACTGAACCCTCTCAAGGGACTGGTGGTAGCCTATCCCTCTATTCCTGCTTACTCCCCAACCTCTTAGCTCCAAGCCTCTCTTGCTCTTTCCCAAGTGGCCACCCTCTTGCCTCACTCTGGGGGGCTCTGAGGAGGAGTGAGGTGCACTCCATAGGTCACTGTTGGGTGGGTGACCGGGCAGGATTAGAACTACCCTCACCCTGCCATGGTCAGTGTTACCATCTGTCTTCTTCTAATTTGTGTTTTTTTTTCCTGAGGTCAGTTCAAAGTTGAGCCCTGGTGGGCCCCTATGTTCAGTGTGTGTGTGTGGGTGCCTTTTAGGTTCTTTTTTTTTGTTTGTTTTGTTTTTTTGGTTTTTTTGTTTTTGTTTTGTTTTTTGTTTTTTTTTCGAGACAGGGTTTCTCTATGTAGCCCTGGCTGTCCTGGAACTCACTCTGTAGACCAGGCTGGCCTCGAACTCGCCTTTTAGGTTCTTATCAGTGACACAGAGGAAGGAGGCAGGGCAGTTTACAATGTTACTTCCTTTCTATCAACCCAGGTTTTTGGTTTTATTTGTTTTTGTGGGGCTGGGGAGTCAGATCTAGGGACTCAAAAAATACTGGACAAGCTCTTCAGCACAGAATTTTACCCTTAGCCCCTTTATATTTTAAGCTGGGTCACCCAGGTTGGCCTTGAACTCATGACCAGCCCCACCTTAGCCAATTGAGTATCTGGGAGTAAAGATGTATGCTCCTATTCCTAGCTTTTTCCTTTTCTTTATCATCTTTGTGTAAGATTATACACCACATGTATACACCAAGCATGTGGTATATTACACAAAGATCATAATTTTGTGTAAGATTGTGTGTTGTGTGATGTATGTGTATATGTATGAGCATAGATGCATGTGTGCTATGGTGGGTGTGTGGAAGTGAGGACAATTTCAGATGTTGGTTCCTGCCTTCCAACTTGTTTCAAACAAGGTCTCTAGTTCACTGCTCTTTACTCCAGACTAGCTGGTCTGCAAGCTTTAGGGAATTCTCCCAGATTGCCCTCCCACCTTGCTACCGGAGCACTGGGATTACTGCCATATTCAGCTTTACATGGTTTCTGGGGACTTGAACTCAGGTCCTCTCATTTGGGCCACATGTGCCTTGTCTATTGAGTTATCTCCCTAGCCTTTTTTTTTCCTTTGAAGATCCATTGTGTGTGGATTGTAGGGCACAGTGAATGAGTCTCTGGTCAAGAGTTTTTTCTCCCTTCCTTTTTTCCTTTGTGTGTGTGTGTGTGTGTGTGTGTGTAGAATCCAGTCTGATGTCAGGAGTCTTCCTCCATCAGTTGCCTCTGTCTTCACTGTAACAGGATCTCTCAGTTGAACCTGGAGCTCACCAATCTGGTTGTTCGTTCACTTCAGGGTTCCCTTGTTTCTGCCTTCCAAGTGCTAGAATTACAGGCAGGCTGTTCTGCCCACCCAGTATGGTTCACCTGGGTTCTGGAGTCTGATTCTTATTTTCCTGACAAGTGCTTTAACCATCTTCCCACTCCTAACCAAAGTTTTTATGGGAGTGAAAATGATCATTGACTGATCTTATTGGACAGCATTGCATGACACATGGATAATATCTAAACTTACAACTGAATCTCCATTGCCTCAAGCCTGAATCAGGGCTTTTGTGGGCTTAGCAGGCATTTGTCCTGTCTACTATACCAAAAACCTGTGGTTGAGCTAGGGGTAGTTGTGTCTGCCTTTAATCCCAGCACTAGAGAGGCAGAGTTAGATCTCTGAGTTCACAGCCAGTCTGGTGCATATCATGAGTTCCAGGACAGAGTTAAACATTTAAAAAAAAAAAAAACACTATGTTTTACAGGTAGAAGTCTCTAGACAATGTCCCTGTAGGAGTCTGCTAACGTCTTTTATATCTCCTAATCTCTCATCCCTCTTAGTCCCATGGCTCTCTGTAATAGTCAGTTTAACCTGTTATGCAAAGTAGGGAAGACTAGAGGGCTGAGACAATAACAGCTAACTTCTCATGGTTTGGGAGGTTGCAAGTCCAAGATCAAGGAGTTGGCTGGTTCTCTTTCTGTTAAAAGTTCTCTTCCTGGATTACAAGCCAATTCTCATATTCTTTGTATGTGGAAAGAGATGGGATGGGAAAAAAAGGATGAAGAAGCAACAAAAGATATCTCTTCTTACGAGGCCACAAATCTTCTCAGATTATAGTTCTACCTTAATGACCCCATTTAAATTTAATTACCTCCCTTAAGGCCTCATTTCAAAATATAGTTACATTAGGAAATAGAGCTTCCAATGAGTTTGCAGTGGGAAACACAATTCAGTCCATAGCAATCTTGAGTTGGTCTGAGGTCCTATTGTACCCAACTAAACATCATATTCTTAGCCTCCCTTGCAGCTATGTGTGGCCATGTGGTAACATTCTAAACACTTAGATACAGTCTAAAGAGTTATGTGGTCTCTGGGAAGACTCATTAAAAGAAAAGAGGCTCCACTGGCTTCTTCTTGCTTCTCCTTCTGGCTGTTTGGCACCACACAATGGCAGCTGAGCTCAAACAGCTTTCTGGGACTCATGACAAGAGAATGAAAAATTGCCAGATTGGGCTGGCAGAGTGGTGATTGAAGACCCTGGGTTCCTGGTGACCAATGGTCTTCCAGCCTGGACTGTCCATTTATACTTTGAGAGAACATTTATCTTCCTTATATTATGATGTGTGTGTGTGTGTGTGTGTGTGTGTGTGTGTGTGTGTGTGGTGTTACTGTCAGCAAGTGTAGTTTCTAAGTAATGCATTGAAGTTCACCTTAGGCCTAGGTTTTAAGTTCAAACTTTCCAAGTTTACTAAGGCCATGCATGCTTCTTTGTGTTACCCAAACCCTATGGAAGCATAATTTACCCTAAGAGAACCAACTTGTTGCATATTTCTCTTTTAAAAATTTAATTGTGTGTGTACATATGTAGGTACATATGCTTTCTGTATGAACAAAGAAGGACACTGGGCAGAGTATTTTCTGCCATTCTTCTGTCTTTTTTCTTTGAGATGGAGTCTTTCATGGAACCTGGAGCTCCGAACTCAGGTCCTCACTATGTGCAGGAGGCATTCTTGCTTAGTCCTGTTTTTCCTCTCTGCATTCTCCTTTTACCTCCCTTTTCTGAACACATAACAACACCTGCTAGGTTCTATGTACCATGCTAGCTGAGGGATATAGTTTTCTCCATTAATTCTACCTCCAGACTTGGTAGACAATAGGAAAAATGTCTGAGGCTGGGGATGTAGTTCAGTTGATCATGCTTAGTATGCATGAAACCCTAGGTTGGATCTCCAACACTGCATCAACTGGGTATTGTAGTGTAATCCCAGTATTCAAGGAACAGAGGCTGGAGAACCAGAATGTCAGTATCATCCTTGCTTACATAAAGAGTTCAAAGCCAGTCTGGGGTACCTATGACCCTGTCTTACACAGAAAAATATGTGTCTGGAAGATATCATATGCTTCAGACCCAGGACCTGGAGGATCCTACCTGGTTCTGACCTGAGGAATAGCTTCCATGGTAGCAGAAGGAGCCATGAAAGCTCCCAATGGAGAGAAGCAACCAGTTGTTCTAGTCATCTATGAGGCCCACAAACTAAGGCAACGACCAGCATGGCATGATATCCCTAAGGATACAATAATGGCATGTGTACGTTGGCAGCAATCAACAACTCTCAAATTGGACTGAAGACCCACTCAACAAGAGGAAAGTCATCCCTGGTGCTGGAAACCAAGGCATTAACAAGAGGCTTGTTAGGTTACAGGTCTTGGAGAAGAACCTACAATTGCCACTTCACCAAGCCAGCATCACCCCTAAATACATTTTAAATATGTACTTATGCCTACAGGTGAATGTAGTCCTCTTTGCAACAAATGGAGACTATTACAAAAGACCACAGCCAATCAAAATGCAGAGAACAAGTGACCATGTCCTGGCTGGCCCCAACTGATGCATCTATAATACAGTTTCTACACTTAAGGCTCAGAGATCATAGTGGAAGAGGGGGCAGAAAGATTGTGAGAGCCCTAGGAACAGGGGGTGTGCTGTGAGACTTAGTTTCCTCAGAATGTCAGAGAAATAATGAGACCCATGAAGTCTCATCAAAATAGCTGCTTAAGTAAACTCTGAACAAGGATACCAAATAGACACTCTAACAGGGTTGGGAGAAAACTCACAAGGCCTCGGCTATAGACCAAGAACTGCAGGCAACTAAGGAATGCTAAGAGTGGGAGAAACAGACGTGCCCAGAGAAAGGCACACCAATTGATCACCACCATCAAGTGGTCATCCCTGAAATCATATATGTACAAGTAACATTATAGAGACTGAACAGGCTGTATTTATATTTGGAATATGCATGTGTGTGTATGCATATGTATGCATGCACATGCACCCGAGCGACAACAAAAGAAAAAGTGGCCATGGAGAGCAAGGGGGTGCATGGTAAGAATTGGAGAGAGGAAATGGCAGGGAGAACCCGACGTAAGAATATTTTAATTAAAAAATATATATTACAAAATAGAAACAATGTTTAACAGTGGACAGGCAGAAGCTACAAGGGGAAAGGGGAAGGACATTAAATATGGGAAGGACCCAGGGAACTTTCAGAAGGTAGGGTGGTAACAACTGAGGTCAGAGAAGGAGTTTGGAGTTAGTAATATGATAGAGGGTGTCCGGAAGGCCCAGGGTCCAGTGCTGTGTTATATAAACACATCTTTGTTCACCCTCTGCTCCTCACTTGTGAGATGGGGAAGGTAACAGAGATACCGATGAACGTATGGAAGTGTAAGGATGCCATACTCTCAGGGGCATCAGTGTCTGAGGCACCCTGCCATTCACCTGCGTACGCACAGCCCCAGGTCACTTTTGGAGATGAACCTCACCATTATATTTGTCTTACTTCTGGTCATACAACTGTAGAAAAATCCTAGTCAAAGACAGTATCCTTATCCCTGGCCCAGTGAGTGGCTTTCATACCTCTACTCTTACCTCTGTGTTAATGCAAATGAGTGAGAAATGGGGGAGACGTGGAGGTGAGTATTGCTAGAATTTCTTTCTTTAATTCTTTCTTTCTTTTCTTTCCTTCCTTCCGCCTCCTTCCTTCCTTTCATCTCTCTCTCTCTCTCTCTCTCTCTCTCTCGATAGTGTCACACTATGTAGCCCCGATGGCCTGAAACTCACTGTGTAGACCAGACTGGCCTTGAACTGCCCCTGCCTCCTGAGTGCAGAGACTAAAGATGTGGCTACTAGGCCCAGCCTAGTATTGGGAGAATTTTGGGTGGTATATTAGTCATTTTTCTTGTTGCTACAATAAAACACCTGGTAAAAGTATCTCAATGGAAGAAGGACTCATTTTGGGCCCCATTTGGAGGGGACACAGTTCATCACAGCAGAAAGACATGGGGGCTGGAGCATTCTCTGCAGTGCCAGAGGAATCTGCTCATGTCTGAGCAAATCAGAAAGCAGAGAAAGATCAGAAAGTGGGGTGAGCTATTAACATCAAAGCCTGTCTTCAGTAACTTACCTTCCAGCCAGCCTCCACCTCCTGAGTTGATTCCAGCCCAGCCCCCACCTCCTGAGATGATTCCATCACTAGATGCCGGGATGTAAGTTCAAACACACAAGTCTGTGAGGCCCTTCACACTTGCAGCTGTAACAGCGGCACAGAGGAGGGGAGAAGGAAGGCATTCCAGGAGAAGACCGTAGGATTGGTATTACTGAGTAGGAGACTGGGGTCTAGCTAGCAGGCAGAGGGTTTGAACTGTGTGTGACGAGCTATGGATAGCAAACAGGACCCATCAGAAGATGATCCATGATCACAGGTACTCTGGAGAAGCTACTGGGTCGAGGGAGCCATAGACAGCTCCTCAGTCTTTACTGAGAGCCACAGTAAAGGCTCAGTGTAGGTCAGGTAGGAACTTGGACACTTCAAAGTTTAATTATTGTTGATTTTTTCCCACCCATGTTGAGAATGAGACCCAGGCCTCACATGTGCTAGACACATGCATGATCTATCAATGAGCTGTCCCCAACCCTTATAATCATTATCTTACTTGAGGCTCCTAATAACTCCTGGTAGGATGGAATTAGTGTCTCCATTTCACTGACAAAAACATGGAGGACAAGAGGAAAGGAGTCATAGAATAAGCCAAGGTGGAGCTTAGAGTCCGGGTCATTCAGTTTTGAACCTGTCCCTTCTACTATAGCATGCAGCTTTAAGCTGACACATGCTACAGTAGAAGGGACACTTTGAGAATATCCTCTACTGCCAAGCCAGGCCAGGATTCAAAGTCATTTTACAGACCCGCCCACACACACCCACTCCCCCTCCCAGTTCCAAACTAGGCACATTCTGGGATCAGTGTCCTCTATTTCAGGGGAGGTTGGGTGCCAGGCCTGTGGTCTGGTAAGCAGGAACTCACATATTCCAGACCACAGATGCCAACCTAGGCATGGGTTGGATCTCTGAGTGGATGTGACTGACATCTGAGGAGATAAAGTTGCAGGCTGTCTGCAGTCAGTGTGTGGGGTGGGCTTTTGGATAGGGTAGAGAGGAAATAAGTGTGCTCGCGAGTTGACAGTTATTTAGGTTGGATGAGAGTTCATGGGAGTCCATTACACTGTTGCTTCTATCTCTGTGTTTGGAAAAATCTCCATAATGAAAATTAAGATAGCTCAGAGGACCTCCCCTGCCCACTCCCATACCAGATAAGTCAACTTCTGGTTTCGAGCATTGCCCTATTTTAAAATCTCCTCCTGTAGGTGTAGCCAAGTTGAGAATCTTGCTTATGCAGCTCAAAAACCTCAAGGTGAAGTCATGCCCAGCCTCAGTTTCCTCATTTGGAAAATGGGGTGAATGACATCATGGTGGTGTTGTGAAGGATGAAAGCTAACATGTTGGCTGTAGTCCATAAGAGATGCAAGGTCACCTCCCACAACAAGGACATCGGGATCACTTGGCATCTCCACCAGAGGGACACATGTTTGATAGAGCAGAATGGAGAAGGCAGTGGCTTTGCCCTTTGACCTTAGCATTGGCTGCTTGGACTTTGCCTCAGTTTCTCCATTGAGGTGAAAGACTTGCAGAGAGACCTCAAGAGGCTTCTGTGAGCCATCTCCTGGCCTGTGAAAAAGGCACCCCAAAGGACCCTGGGTCTCTCACTGTATCTAGGATAACTGCTCCGGGCAGAGAACGCTTGCCCACTGAAGAGCATGCGAGGCAAGGGGGCCTAGCTGGAGCCTTGAAAGTGACACAGTTGAAGCTTCTAGAGGTTAGGAGGGACCTGTGAGGCCTGTACCAACCGTTTGGAGACAGGGAAGTGTGTGTTTGTGTGTGTGCACGCATGCACATACGTGCATGTGTCAGGGGGGCAGTCAGCTGAACTGGAAGCTACAAGGGGTGGAAGAGGTGGCTTGCAAGCAAGGAGGTTGCAGCAAGAAATGACTGAGGAATGACAGGTTGAGGAACTCCTGAAAACAGGAGAGGTGGAGGCGGCTTGGGGTCCTAGGTTCCTGGTGTTTTTACCGGCTCTGTTGGGATCCGCAGCGCCGCCTAGCGGACACTCTCGGGGTTCAGGATCCCGGCGATGACTGCTGCGTTGGGGCTCTCCCTCAGCTGCGTAGAGAGGTAGAGAGCGGCTGAGAGGCGGAGGAGGGGACTGCTCCCGTATGGCGCGGGGAGGGGTACATGTCTCTCCTGGGAGGCTGCAGAACTCCAATCGGACCCGCAACACATACTGGCACCCTCCATCCTATAACTGCCCCGGAGTGACTTGGCTCTATCCCACAAGTCGGAGAATCCTTCCTGCCCTAAACCCCAGCCCCGAGGTTCTGGAATTTTGCTGCTTATGCCTAACTTCTTCCAGAAAAGGGTTTTATTAAAGTCTTTCTTTCTTTCTTTCTTTCTTTCTTTCTTTCTTTCTTTCTTTCTTTCTTTCTTTCTTTCTTTCTTTCTTTCTTTCTGGGGTTTTGTTTTGGCTAATAAAATGCCAAGAAGGAGCACGAAGGCCCGAAAGTCCCAGTCATCTTTCTGCAGGTCCCAGGCTTGAATTGCAGCGCTGAGGAATGTTTAGGCCTTCCCGATCAGAGCGTTGTCCTGGTGGGCAGGAAGAAGCAACGAAAGAACCCTTACCCAAACATGCAGGGTCGTGGTGGGCGAAGCTTGTGGGTCCCAATACCAGCGGCCTGTGGCTGGTGAGGGCTTAGATAGCAGCCTGGCTTTTAGATCCCAAGGCATGGATGGGCCCTGAGATGTGTGTGTGTGTGTGTGGGGGGGGTGTTCCGGCGGCATCATCTACTTTCCAACCTGGTGTGTGGAGTTTGTCCAAGCACCTGGGATGGTGAGCTGCCCCATGTTCTCAAGAGGCTCAGACCAGTCTAGTGTCTATCCTCCGAACCAGAGTGGCAGCAAGGCCGCAGTGTTTCTTCTCTGGCGCCAGCTCTGGGTGCCAGAGTTTCAGGCAGCTAGGCTATACCTTTCGGGGGAGCAGCAGGGAGGCCAAAGAGTCTTCACAAAGTCTGCTCCTGCGGCCTTTGGGAGGTGGCCGGTCCGCTCTGCGTGCCACACGGGGAAAGGTCCCCCAGCGTTACGCTGGTGCTAAAGAGGAGGGTGGGAAAAAAAAATCTAAAAAGCCATTAAGTCCTGTGCAAATGGCACCAGGGCCCGGGTGGCTGTTCCTCCCTCCCAAGGTCCAAAGCGGAGATACTTTGCGGGCGCTCAAAGGCGACAGAGAGAGCTGGGGCAGAGGGAAGCCAGAGGCTGGGGAAACCCAGAAAGGCCTAACTCCAGGAGGATGCGCCTTGGGGTGTTCTCTCTATGCCCCTACTCTCTGGTCCCAGGACCCCACCGAAGGGCGTCCTGTGCCTAGCGCTCTCAACAGCTGAATAACTACATCTTCAGCAAGGGCCTCTCGGTCTCGCTGAGACCCGGGCATCTCCCTACACTGTTCTGCCTGAGCTTCTGGCTGCTGGGCGGTGAGTCTCAAGTTGGGGAGAAGGGAGCACGCCGCGGGGATCCACACACGGATCCTGCCGCGCCGATAGCCCAGAACAGCACAGAATTGCTTCTTTGAGGTGAAACGGGGCCGCCAAGACCCTCGAAATGCTGAGTTTAAAGGGGGATTCTCCGTTCCTGGCCTCGGAGCGCACTTTTGCAACCCCGACTGGGCTGCCGCACCCAATGAGGAGCGATCTGGACAGGGAAAAGCAGCCTAGGCGCAGGCCTGCCACCCTCCCCGACTCCAACAGGAAGAAGAAGACAGGCGGGGGGGGGGGGGTGGCCAGGCGTGTGAAGGGGTTTGGGATATTTGACTATCTCTAGGTCTAAAAAAACTCACTTTGTTCCCGAGGGACAAGAAGGTCCTGCGCGCTTTTTTCCAGGCCAGCAAATGTCCTCCCATCCCTGCTAGTCGGCTCAGGCTGCTTGCCCCAGGCCGGGGATGCTTGAAATGTGAACTGGGGAATGGCTAGGCAGTCGCCCGTCCCGGGGGGCTCTGGCACAGCCAGGCGAGTCCCAGCCTCCTCCACTCTTTGAACAAAACGAAACTCACACGCTACCCCACTCAAAAAAAAAAAAAAAATCCTTAAAAGAGCAATTTAACAAAAGCTAAAGCGTCTATTTTCTCTGCTTTCACTTTTCACACAGCAGCTTCCCAAGATTTAAATAAAAACGAAATGAGCAATTAGCCAAGGATACTATCTTTCCACATTAGAATTCTCTCTTGAAAACCATTTCCCCCCAAGGCCAACCGTTCCGCAGGCCAGCCCTTCTGAAGCTTTTGCCTATTCAAGAAAATCACAACAAAGCAGTAGGAAATTCATAGCCACGATCCTGGGCTGAAGGTATTAGGGAATCCGCAGCGGCTGAAACCGCTTTAATAAAAGTAAAAAATAAAAAAAGATAATAAGAAGTAAAACCTTTTAATACATCAAATATACGGAATTTTAATCTTTAAAGCGATACATTGTCTATTATTTTAGCACATGACGTAAACCTTGTCCCATTCTCAGCGGGGGGACTTAAAAATTAAAAATAGTTAAGTGTTCCTTTTAAAGAACAAAATAAGGCAAATGAGGTTTTGGAATAGAATTGTTTTTCCTTTTTTTTTGTTTTCTTCCAGAATACATACAAAAAAATACCCATTCTCTTTCGATGGTATATACCTTAAAAATAATTGCAATTTGAAATCAGAGTTGACAAATTGTGACTTATTTTGTTTCGTCTTTTTCATTTCTTTTTTTGTAACAAACATGCATGTAAATTTGAGTTTCAATCAGACATTAAATAAGAACGCACAATACAATCATAGCAGTTTAAAAGTAACATTAATGAGAAGACCCCTAATTCTGTAGCGGCTTTGTTTTTATTTATACTCTACAAGGGATCGGAGGGTTTGTTTTCCACATATTTACCCTCGAGTTTTAATTCCCCCCCTCCTCCTTTTAACCTACGGAGCTCAAACTAAATAATGCACTTTTGAACCACGGGTCCGCTTGGAGCTAACATAAATAAATACCAATGTTCACCGGCGAAGTCCTCAGATGAACACTTTCTCAATTATTTTTCCTTCTTTTTCTATAAAAAGTCCAATGATTTTTTTCAACTTTTATAAAGTTTGGTTGGGAGAGTAAGGGTGAAGTTTCCCGTCCAGGCTCACTCGCTCTCTGTGGTTGGGTGGATAGTTAAGATTTAAACTTTCTTTTCCCTTCGGTAGCCCGGGTCTTCTGCCCCTGCGGGCGTCAGGAACCTCACTCGGGTCCTGCCCCCTCCCTCGCTCCTCCCATCCCCCCAGCTCCTTCCTCTTTTTCCACATTCCTCCAGGGCGCCCTCACTGATACCCCAGTGCGGAGGCAGTGGTCAGTCTCTGTCCGTAGAGGGCATAGGGGGAGTAGTACGGTCCGGTGGCGGCAGGCACCGGCACTGGGGCACCGGGCGTGGGGAGCGGGCTCTTGGAGTACGGGTGGTAGCGGCTGCTGAGTCCCAGTGCGTGGTGGGGGCTGCGCAGCGCCAGTGTCCCTGGGCTGCCCGGTGCGCCCGATGTGGGGATGTGCATGTGACAAGCCATGGCTGCTGCGGCGGCGCTGGCGAGAGACGAAGAACTGGGGTAGCCCGACAGCAGTTTGTCTGTCCCTGGGAAGGCCGTATGGGTCCGCAAGTGGCTCAGCAGCTCTTCAGACGTGGCGAAGCGCTTGTCGCACGGCCCATTAGCTGACACCCAGTTGCAGATGTGGGGGAGCGGGTCATTAGGGAGCATGAAACCGTAGGGGTAGAGGGGGTGGCCGGCTAGGGAGGGTGGTGTGGCGCCCGCAGCGGCGGCAGCCGTCAGCGAGGAATGCACGCCGTGCAGTGGGTGCGTGGGGTACACCAGCGGGTATCCCGATTTGAGCGCTGCCGCTGCAGCGGCCGGATCGTGCGCGCACGAGGCGCTGGCCGCTGCAGCCCCCGCCAAGTGGCTGGCGCAGTGGTAGCTGAGGCAGTATGGGTCCCGGCACAAACTGGCTGTCATCACTGAAGGCGGCGACGCCCCGGCCAGAGGACTCGAACCCGCTGGCTTACTGCAGCCAAGAGAGCCGGCTGCGGCCGCTGCCAGCTGAGCCCCTACCAGGCTGCCAGGCTTGGTGGGGTCGAGCGCCACACCGTGTGGCAGGAACTGTGGTGGGTAGCCAGCGTAGGCCCCAGCCAGGCTGCCTGGGTAGGTCATGCCCGCGGGGGGTAGAGGGAACACTGTCTGGCCCGGTTTGTAGGGAGATACCGGGGCCACCAGACCGGAGCCCAACACCGACGACGAGGTGGGCGCGCTGGGGCCTGAACCCGAGCTGGAGCTGGAAGAGCCACCACAGTCCGAGCCTAGAGACTTGCCTCCTGGACCCCCTTCCGAGTGCTGGTTCACGTCCACGTTAATTCCGGCGCCGCAGCTAATCCGGCCGTGCGCCAGCCCGGCGGGTACCCCGTCCGCCGAGGCGCCCCCGGAGCCCTTGCCGCTGCCACCGCCGCCAGCTTCCGGATCTTTCTTGTCGTCCTTGCCCTCCGGGCCGCCCCCGGCGGAAGGCAGCATGCCTCCCGGCGAACAGGCCGAGGCGCTGGAGCTGGGACTGCCTGTCCTGGGCGTAAATGGCTGGCAGGTGGCGCTCGGTACCCGGAATCCTGACTTCTCCGCAGCAACACCCCCGCCGCCGCCCCCGCCGCCGCCGCCTCCACCGCCGCCTCCCGGCTCCTTCTTATCTGAGCCGGGTTTGGAGTAAGGCTTGAAACTCGACTTGTCTTCCACGCCGATGTCGCTTAGCTTCAGGGGGCCCGACTTGGCGTCCTTGTCGCCCCCGGCTCCACTGCCTGTACCACCCGCGCCGCCCCCATTGGAGGCGACCGAGGAGAGTTTGGAAGAGGGCGAAGGGTCCGGCTTCCCTATCTGCGAACATGTTTGAGCCAGCAGCGCCAGTGGGCTCTTCTTGGCGTCCAGCTGCGGAGTCAGATGGGGAGGGGTTCACACAGAGAAAGAAAGAGAAACCCTTTAGAAACCTGCACTTAGGGTTCTAACGCCCTCCTTAACAGCCCGCGAAAAGCATTTCAACTTCGAGGCGCAGTTCTAAGTGGCACCCCACTCCTTGGGAAAGATGCCAGAACCCCCTGACCGCTCTAGGATCCTTCCTGCATTCTTTAGGCACTACTTAGATTTGGAAACAATCTCTCTCAAATGTTTTGGTTTTCGTCTCCTTAGATTCAGAATTGTACCCTCTTCCCTCGCACACACTCCTTGATTCTAAAGAGTAAGGGCTTGAGCGGTTGGCGCCTGCGAGGCTGTGTAAATACACTAGCTTCTGAGAGACGGAGGAAGGCGACTTTGGAACACTATACAGGCCCTTGTCCGCCTAGGGGCCGATGGGGGAGGGCTAGGTATATAGTGGGTTTAATACAAAAAAGACAAGTTTGTGTGGTTTTGCCCGTTAGAATTTGCACCCAATTTCATCTCGTTGCTCTTTTTCCGACTAAGGTTGAGGAAGCACTGTCTTTTCCTCCCAACCTGGAGCTGAATCACTCCGACTGTCCCCCCCCCCCCCCCGCGCCCCAGATCCCAGGGGAAAGAAACCCCACAGGAAGGCAGACCTGGTAGGGGACCCAGCTTAACCCCGAGAGAAGGTCCTTACCTCGATGGGGCTGACGGGCGTGGAAGGCAGGGGTTGCAGATACTCTGGGTGCAAAATGTGGCCAGTCCGTGCCGTCAGCATCTTCAGCACCTTGATGGGCAGGCGGTTAGCCTGGCGCAAGGGGTCAGAGGGGGGCACAGCGTGCACAAAAGGCTTGGTGCTGCCGGCCGGGGAGGAGCCTGGGCCGTGGCCGGAGCAATTTCCAGAAAGCGCGCTGGTCCAGGCAGGGTCCGCACTGCCACTGCCGCCGCCGCCGCCGCCGCTGTGCTTACTGCTTCTTAGGGCAGAAAGCGAGGGCGCTGTGCTCATGACCCACCCGCGCGCATGGGAGCAGCGGGGGGGAGGGCTCCGAGACGCGCGGGGCGGGCTCGGGGCTGCGCGCTCGCCGGGGGAGCGGGAGCAGCTGGAGGAGGAGCTGGCGCAGTGGACGCGGGAGCCCCGCGCGCCTTCTCGCCGCCTGGAGCCAGAAGCGAATAATCCTGGGTGGCCCGCAGCAGAGCCGTGGCGGGGCTAGAAGAGCAGGATGGACTGCGGGAGTGCCCCCGCGGTGCGCGGTGTCTGTCTCGGGCTGCGCCCTGCGCTGCGCTCTCCCGGCCCCGAGCCGGCGCTGCGCTCTGCGATGTGAGCCGCTGCTTGTCCAGCCGGGGCTCTGGCGAGGAAACTCACTTCAAAAGCAGCTGCACCGAGGGGGAGATTAAAGCCTTTGCCGCCTTCCAATCAAATGGGAGCCCGAGGTGATTGGAGGGTCAAGGGGATGTGACGCGTCCCGCGCCGCCGCCGCCGCCGCCGCCAGGACTCTCAGAGCTGGTTTTAATGGGCAGCTCCCTCTTCACCGCCCCTCGGCTTGTCCCCTCCCTCGATTTCGCTACCCGGACGAGATGGACATTTATTCTACGTTTGTCATCTACCGCCTTCTTTCTTTTTAACTCCTCGTCGTTCTTCGTTTTCCCAGCAGGAAAACAAACTGAAACCTTTGGAGGGAGGGAGTGCGAGTGAGTTAACAGACTTCGGGAGAAGAAACGCCTGAGGTAATGTGGATACCTGCTGAACGGTCAACTCCAGGGATGAGTGGGGGCCTGTACACACACACACACACAAATCTTCTCAGAAATTGAGATTTTGCGTGGTGCGGCCACCCGGGTAAGGAAAGGTGGAGACTCGATGCTGCAGGAAGTCTGCCCGCCCGCTTGGATTTCTGGAGGTTCAGCAGCAGAGAAACCAGAAGCTAGAAGGGCAACGGAGGCGGTGGCTGCTCGTCCTCGCGACGTGCGCGGGGCTCTCCGCCCTTCCCGGTCACGTGACACCCGAGGACGCTCAGATTGGGGCAGGAACGGGGGTCACATGTTTCCCCTGTTTCACACTTCAATCTCCCCCCCCCATTCTTGCTTTCCTCTTGCTACCCTCTCCCCCCGCACCCCCCCCGTTTCTCTGGGCATCTCCACCCCTCCATCAATTGTCAATGTGCCTCGACCGCAATCAATCAGTTATTTGTCAGCTC
Source organism: Arvicanthis niloticus (assembly GCF_011762505.2). Taxonomy (NCBI): domain Eukaryota; kingdom Metazoa; phylum Chordata; class Mammalia; order Rodentia; family Muridae; genus Arvicanthis; species Arvicanthis niloticus. The sequence continues at coordinate 75,105,984 of NC_047660.1, forward strand.
TTGTCAATCTGCCCGTGATTTATGTCAGCTTTTGTTGCTGATTACAAGGCGGGTGAGACTTGAAGGGAAAAAGAGAGACTGAGAGTGAGACAGAGGAAGAGACCGAGAAGGAGCTGAAGGAGGGGGAAAGAGCAGCAGCCTCCTGGGACGTGTGTGTGTATGTGTGTGTCTGCGCGCGCGCGCGCGCGTGTGTGTGCGTGCGTGTAGAGGGAGTGTAAGAAAAAGAAAGAAAGGGGAAAGAGGCGTCCACCGTCAGGAAAATGAAATAGTGAGAGTAAAGTGCGCAGGTGCACCCAGGACGCTGAGTCTGGCGCACCGGCCTAGGATGTGCTCACTCCCTCTTGGGGTTGTCGAGACAGACACACCCTCCACCTTTGGGTACTTCGGTCAATCCGGGTCGCCCAGTTCGGGTCTGCTTGGTACCTAAGAACGGCGCTGGAGACGACGTCTAACACGGAGGTTTCCTGCCTCTCTGGCATAATCCCTCCCGGGCATGTAACTTGAAGAAGTCCAGCTGCCAACCTCTGTAGTGTTCCGACCCCAAACTCCGGAACTTCTTTCCAAAGAGCCACACCACCAAATATAGCCCGAGTTCTGGAGCTTACTTGTGGGATAAACCTCCTTAATTCTGTGACCCGAGTTCGTAGCGAGAGTTGAATAGCTCAAGAGAAGAGGCCTGACCATGTGCATAGGCAAACAGGTCTCAGGCTCGCTCTCTTCCTCTCCCGGGTCCTTCGCCACTACCCTCCGCTTACCATCCCGACAGTCCTGGGAGCCGGGACTATATCGGGCTGCCCGACGGAATAATGTGGACGGTTCAGACAGGACTGACCTAAGCGGGGAGAGGAGAGGGAAGAACGCGAGAGGGAGGGGCGGCTGCCTGTGGAAACCGGTTCTTCCAGGGAAGCGGAGCGGGACTTCGGCGTTCCCCTCGATTTGCTCCGTCACTCGGACTGTTTGGAAAGAAGAGGGGAGGCGCTGTGCGTGCTGACTTGTACCTGGATCTGGGTGCACAGTGCGTACGCACTCCTGTGCCGCTGGGCGACTTCCTTAACGTCCGCTCTGGGGTCAACCTCCAGAAACTCGTAGAAAGTAGAAGGGGGTGAGAAGAGGACACACCTCCTTGCACAGAGGGACTTGGGAGACTTTGAATTTCCCCTCCCCCCACTTTTCCGCAGAGCTCTTCTTTTGTTGTCAAGTCCGTTTGATAAATGGTGGGGCTGGGAGCGCTGGGAGCCAGGAGCCGATCTGCGCCTTGCGCAGGGGCGGGGGGCCCAGCCTGGAGTCCGGGTTCCGACCACAGCGCGCACCCTGAGCTGAACCGGGTACGCTCAGGGGTCTGGTTGGGGACTTTCCTTCGGTTTGCTAGCCTATTCTTTCCCACCATCCCAATCTCCCTTTCCCTTCTGTTTCTGTCTCCCACTCCACGCGGATAAAGAGAACTTTCTGGGGTGGGGGTGAGTTTTATAATTTTATCGTAAGTATTCTTTGACAGAGTTTTGATTTTATTCCTTGACTCCTTAGGTTGGCAAAGTTAATGGGATGGTAACTCGATTAATGGTAATTTGGAAAGAAGAGAGGCGTTTTGTGCTGGTGCTGGTTTTGCGTGTGTGTGTGTGTGTGTGTGTGTGTGTGTGTGTGTGTGTGTGTTAAGAACACCGGCGGTTTGTGATGTCCCTGCGACAATTGATGAAGGTAAGTCTGTGAGACTATGGCAAGATCACAGGTATCATTGTGAAGGTGCCTGAATGATCTCTGGAGAGTCCAGCTTACATTTTGCCAGAATGGCAACCCCAAACTCTGCCGGGCGATGTCTCAGAAGCTGCTTGTAGCCTGCGGGTGTTAGTGACTGCCAGTGTCGCCCATTGTATGCCTGTAAAGGTGTCACCCTCTGGTCAGCTCCTGTGGTCCCAGCATAGCAAGCTAGGTCTTGGGCCACCTGCCATATTGGCCTCTCTGATAGGCCTGGGCACTGAAAGCTGGAGCTGTGGACAGAACAGCGCAGGCCAGGGTTCAGTTTCTAGGCTCAGTGTGTCTCCTTTTCTCCAATTTCAGTAGTTTTCTCATTGCACTAGGCTGTTCAAGAGGGGGGCCACCCCAGCTCTTCAAGACTGGTTAGAATCCTGGAATGGCTCTTGTCCCACATAGAATACACACGGCTCACGTGCATGCGCCGCTGTGTTCGGTGAGCTCCGGCTGTTGGCCGCTGTTAAAACTCAACTCGGAAGGCTGGAGCGCACGGGGGCGCCTGGGGGTCTGCGTTCCCCGGGCTTTGGGGAGGCACCAGCATCTGAGCCTGCGCACCTCTCAAGGGAGGCCAAATCTCTGAAGGCCGAGCAAGCTATGGAAGTTGGGAGGTGGGGTGTTATTAATTACTTCAGGCTAGGCCTAATGCTTCCAACCCTCAGAGGTGGTTGGCATGGACGTCCTGCGGATTTTATTTGCACACAATGGACATGATTTGTTTTCTTAAAAAAAAAAAGGTGTGGGCATGGCAGATATTTGAGGAGGAGGTGGAGGGGAGAAGGCGGAAGGGAAGAGAGCTGAGGAAAAAAGTTTGAAAATGCCTTGAACTATTCACTGTCGAGATGGCTAATCAGTATTGAGGCCGGAGGGCAGGCGGGCCGCCTTTCACCACCGCTTCCCTTTCATCTCTGGCTCGGCGGAGGCGCTCAATTAAAAGCCTATCAGTTTGTAAGTAAATCAACGCCTATCAGAGTTGTCACATCAAACAAAACGATTATTATTGCAGCCCGCCTCCCCTATTAATCTCCCTCGAAGATAATCCGCCTGACAGGTCAGGCCCGGCAAGTTGGAAAGCCTGGCCCAGAGCGCCCTAAGAGTCCTGGACCGGCGCAGGCCCCCAGGGGTCTCTACACCCAGGTTCTGTTCCGCCCTGCAGTCCTCCTTGGAGGGGTGAGGGAAAGAGCAAGTTGAGGCTGCTGGACCCATTCCCTCCCCACCAGACTATAGTAAGGTCTGAGATTCCTAGGGGCCACTGAGGTGTCATGCCCAAGCCTAACAGCTTTTCAAACCAGCGAGGCTTGGGGCGGAACAAGACTTGTGGCTCGGCTTAGTCCTGGGACCTTGACATAGCCTGCATTCTTCTGGGTTCGCCTCTTTGACTCTGCTTATTTTAAAAATCTCACTCTTCTCCTTTTTGTTTCCATGACTCTCTGAACCTTCCCCTCTTCATTTCCTCTCTCCTTTTATTTTTATTTTTTGAGTTGTCAGAGAATATTTCTTATTGCCTTACTTTCCCTGCTCCATGTATAAGTCTCTACATGGTAGTCATATTCTCAGGAATAGAACATTCTCAGGGCCCGGGTTATTTCTCTCTCTGCAGGAGTGCACGTGAGTCTCAGGTTTTTTTTTTCTTTCTGCAAATAAATAAATAAGCCCCTTAGTTTCTTCCCCAAACCAGGAAGGACTTTTAGAGGCTCTTCACCCCACCTCAAGGGTTTTGTATATTTGGGGAAAGGGAATTAATCCAGCCAGTCCAGGATAGCTAAATATGTAGGCTGTTGCAAGCCCCCTATTTGGAATTAGTATCTTGCCCTGGAATTTCACAGTTCCAGCTTTGTTGACCTGGCCAATAGCCTCCGTGGAGCTTCATGGGTGTTGGGATCTTAGCATTTGGTGTATGAAGGAGCACCTAGGATTTCTTAAGTGCCTAGGTTATTTCCTCTCTGACCTTAAGTTAGAGCCTCAAGGACTGGCAGGGGTTTAGCTTCTAGACTCCTGAATTGTGGCCTTCTTCCTGGTGTCTCTGGCTTCCCATTCTGGTAATGACTTGAAATTGAACACCACCCACCTTTCTATGTTATGCTTTTGTCCAAGCTCAGACCCAAGTGGCCACTGCTAGAACTAGACTAAGCTGGGACTGAGCGCTGGCTGAAGTGTCTGAGGGGAAAGGGTTGTTGGAGGGACCCAGGGCCTACTAATTTAAATGCCAGCTCTTCTCTAAGACACCGGGGTTGCCATCCACAAGAACCCCAAAGGTGCTCTGCAGCTGACCAGCCACACTGAACCTCTCCAGCCAGCAGCAGCTGAGCTGGGTTTGAAGGCCGTGATTCTCCACCAAAACCTATTTCAGACTGCTTGGTGCCATGGGCTGCAGGACTGGGGGTTCCCACACAAGGTTCCCCAAAGTCCCTCGATTTGTACTCACTTTCTGGTCTTATGAAAACAATTTATTTCTAAACTGAGAAATACTGTATATTCATATATATTCATATATAGTGAATGATGCACGGTGGCTCAGTTATCTGTCCTCCTCGGTTTCTTACGAGTTTATGTTTGTCACCTTCACTGTGCTGCAGATACTTAAAGAGCTATAGACAGGGCACTATTCAACTCTGTAGGAAATATTCACTGTGCTCTATCTTGGGCCCCGATAGAAACCAACCCAACCCTTGCTTTATAATTTTCCCAATTTAATTATATGTGTACGTATTTAGAAATATATATATATATATATATATATATATATATATATATATATATATATATATATCATGTAGGTATCAATTTCCAGACGTGTTATCTGCCCTTGAAGCCAGAAGCAATAAATAGTGTTGGTACTGAGTGTTGAGATGTTTGTATAATTTTACCTTCACATGGATAAAGCTTACACATGGCTCTGCAATAAATTCAATCTTGTCATTTTTTAGAATCGACAGGATTTCTCTGGCCTTCGTTGGTGCCATATTAAACTGAGTAAGTCCAACCAGCAGGCATCCAATTGAAAATGGCTCCCGGGTGGCATGTACCAGTGAGCCTCGGCTCAGTTACAGGCACGAGGTGACTCCCCATGCCCAGGAGGCAGTGAGTTCAGCCCTACTTTTCTCTTGGCGCCCAAGGTTTCATGGCCTCTCGCTGCTATGCTGGCTCTAGTAGCCTCGGCGTCTGCTCAAGCCTCAGAAACCTACAGGGTTTCTGAAGAGTCCGCCCCCAGCGAAAACTGAAAGCAAATTCCGCCGCAGAGTCTGAACTTTGCTTCAAGCAGTTTTCTCCAGAGAATCAATGTCGGCTTTGGGAAGACAGTATGAGCGCACGAGGGAGGGAGGGAACCTGGTGGCCTACCTTGGCCAGAGGCAAAGTGAAGGCACCCCCTTCCTTATTTCTATTACTTCTTAGTGCCCACCTCCGGTCTGCTGCAGGCGCCCAGCATGGGCTTCTACAGTGCGCACCGGCTGGTACAAAGCCTTGCCCAGAATCGTCCGCCTGATCCTGCTTGAGAAAATTTGAGTCCAGATCACCTTCTGTGGGGAAGAATGGTTAGTCAATCTGAACAGTCCCCGGCCTAGCTCTCTGCCCTAACTTCCAGCCAGAGTGTAAGTAACCTGGAGCCACCTGCGCAGCAAACTTCTAGTTCTGAGCCCCGACCTCTGATGGGGGCACACACGGGGCCGGGCCGTTTGGGCTTCAGCTCTTGAGAAAAGCTTGCTTCGGGAGGATGAGTGTGTGGATCTCACCCACATGTGGTGGTTGCACAGACCCTTCTAGATCCCCTAACTCGAGGCGCTTCCCTTTGAAATTTCTCGATTTGGGATCCCGGCAAAGATGCAAACTGAGCGCTTGGACTCTGGCGGGGGCGGTTGCCAGTCTCTCCGCCGGGCCTGTCCCCAGGCTGGCCATAGTGGGTGAGTGATGAGGGCAGAGAAGGGCGCCCATAAATCCCGAGTGTCAGGGCGAAAAACTCTCTTTATTGTCTGCATGATGGATGGGCCCGGGGACGAGACACCAAATACTTCGTATCGCCTTTAAATGGGAACACATTTTTCGCGGCCATAATTCATGTTTTTTAAATAGAAAGTTTGAAATGTTGCCTATATTTCACCGGCCCTGACATATTTATGAATCGCTCCTTGCATGCAAATATCATTATTTCAAGCGACCGGGAGAGCGCGGGGGAGGGGAGGAGGCGCGGCCCCTGGGGCGTGGGAGTGGTGAACCGGAGACCTGTAAATGGAGGGGGTTCATCTCCCTAAAAGGCAGATGATGGGGCACGGAGAAAAGCTGTGTCTGGAAGCTGAGCAAGCCCTGGGGCTTCGCTCCCGCTGAAGATGTTGCTAGGCCTCCTGGGGAGGTTCGCTTGGCTTGGGACCAAGTGCAAGTTTCCTAATCTGCGGGGGAACCAAAAGATAATTTGCGACCTTCTTTGAAGCTGAAGCCACATTTTTCCAAGAAGGAAGTTTAAAAAAAGAGAAGAGTTTAACAAACACAAGTAATAATAACAACCCAACGTGTTTCGTGTTCTTTGCCATTACATCGATTTTATTGATTTTCATTCTGCAAACCTGGGAGTGTGCGCTCCCGGGTGGGGGCAGCTGTCAGTACCAGTCGCCATGCTGAGTGGGTGGGGGACAATCCTCGGGTGTCACCGCCCGATCCCCCCCCCCCCCATCTATTCAGTTCAACATCTCCCAGGCAGAACGGAGACTGCGCAAGACGCGGGGACAAAAATGACCCGGCCCCCAAGCTGGAGGGCTTCAGTCCCGCCCCTTCTATCTGTCCAGCTCAAGCACCACTCCGGGGCTCGGCGTTCTCTCTCCTCACGACTGCAGGACCAATACAGTCTCTTCCTCTCTCCTAGTCACTCTTGCCCGGGAGACACCTACACCTGCGCCCTTACTTGCCCACACTTTACCTGTGAGATTCTCAGCGGCGCCAGCGGCCCCGCGGATAACCGAGAAAGGATGGGGAGGGCGGGAAAGTGGGAGGGACGAGAGCAGCCAGTCGCTCCGAGCCTGGATCCGCTCTCTAGATCCGAAGCTGGGGCGCAGGTTTAAGTCGCTCTCGGAGCTGAATTGAGCGCTGGAGGATTGAGATCCAGGGATGGGCGGGCCCAGCAGCACTTCCGCTGGGGTGGGGCTGAGAGCTGACGTGGGCTCCGCCCCCGCCGCGTCGACCGGCCTCCTACAATTCAGCCTGGGTCCCTAACGCTCACTGAGAGTTTCTTCAGTACCAGCCCAAAGCCTGAAGGCAGTGGCAGCTCCTTTTTTCTACCTGCCCTTACTTTCCTTTTACACCTTGAGAACAGAAGGGGCTACATATCAAGAGCCTAGGCCCTAGATAGCGTTTTTTGCCCCCAAGATTTATTCAAACTTCTGTCCTTTTAGACTTACCTGGTGCAGAGTCCTTCAAGGTTTTTCTGGTATTCAATCATATGTTCTGTGGAATAGGTGGGAATACAACCAGTGCCTCCGGGTTCTCACCTTTCAGGAGGAACAAAACTTTTTTCCACATTAAATACGTTTATGCAACTGCATGTCATTGAATAAATCCATATCTCATTTAAAGGAAGTGACCATTCATATGTAATCAGTTGTCCAAATTAGAGCAAATGCTCTGTCAGTGGGGAAACGAAACTAAGATGGAAAAACAAGGAACAAAATGCTAACACTTTTTGATAGATTGTTTTGTGTCGGTACTATCAGAGTTTTGTGTGAATTAAGTCCTCAAAGCAACTCTCTGAGATAGTTGCCATGAACATCCTGTTTTATAGATAAATTGAGCACAGAGAGGATATATCAACCCTGCCTTTGTCAAGTCTCTTTCTTCTCTTCAGATCCTGGGGGCAAGACTTTTAGGTCTGGGATGTTTGCCTGGTTAACTGTAGGTATTTGGAGTTGAGAGGAGCACTGAGCCAGAGGAATTGTATGGAGAAGTTGAGAGGTGTCACTGGGGTGGTCCCAGTCAGCTACTTGCCTCCTGGAAAAGCTGACCATTGAGCATCTTGGTTTCTTCTCTGAAGTCCCAACCAGGGAGGGCCAGAGAGCTCTTTGGGGCGGGGGCGGGGCGGAGTAAAGCAGAGGCTGGGGACAGACACAGTTGCCTGGCATGCAATAAACAGAAGCTCAGTCCTCAGCACAAAGTAGATGTGGTCTATTCCTGTAATCTCAGCATCTGGGCTGGAAGCAGCATTCACGGGACCCTGTATAAACAACAACAAAACAAAACAACAATAACAATAACAAAACTCCCCAACAGCAGCAGCAACAACAGCAGCAACAGACAAGAGCAACGACAAAGGTGTGTCTGGAAGCTGAGGGGCTTGTTTCTCTTTTAAAAAACATTTGTGGGTTCCAGCTGTTCTTAGCACCACTCTCATGGCTGACCTGATCTGGCTTCCCTGGTCCCTCACTCGTCCTGGGCTTCCACTACCCCTGGCTTTCTTTTGATTGCTCTTACAGGCCAGGCTACTTCCCACCTCAAGGGCTTTGCTGATGCCTTCTGTCCTCTCCATCTGGCTCCCTCTTCCTTTCCTTAGATCTTCAACTACAGGCCACTTCTCATGCACACTCCCATCTCTGTGACCTCAGCTGTAACAGGGTGTTCTGTGGAGAGTTTGTCTTCTCCCCAGGATGGTAAACTCAGGCAGAGCCTGGAACCCTTTCTTCCACGGAAAGAAGATAAATAAAAATAAACTCAGTGACGTCGATTGAATAGATATTATATCTCAGGTTCACTGCACTTCGAGAGGGGCACCATGAAGTCTTTGAACATCCCAAGATATTCTCGGTTTAGAGAGGGGGAAACAACACGAATCTCATGAGAAATATGATACCTTGATCTTTATATTGTAAATATCAATTAAGTAGAAGCTGGAGAAGTTGAAGAGGAGTAACGCCTTGCTTGGACTTTCAAAGTGGAAGATGTGCTGATTGACAGGCTGCAGGAGGAAACATGCCCCTCCTCATGACCATTCCTCCCAGTTCAGGCATGTACACATCAAGATGCTGAGACTCTACTGGACAAGCTGCCCATCCTGGTTGCCTCCTTCCTTGCGGCCCTCTTTACATATGGTAACCTTTGTCAGTCCTTTGCTGCTGTGATAGCCAGCTCATTCTCCTGCCTAGCCTCAGACTCTTGCCCTTCTAATCCATCTGTCACACCTGCCTGGTTAATTTTCTTAGGTACATCATTCCCTTGATCAGAAACCTGTGACGACTCCCCATTGTCCATGCACAACGCTTAACTCTTCAGAAAAAAAATACAGTTTCAGATTAGTTATAGAAAGCTTTAAGTTGTACTTCAAAGGTATGTATGTTCATATCAGTCAGGAAAATACTCAAAAATATAAAAATAAAGGAGAAATAAAAAGATTGCCCCACTTCCTCTCCATTTTCCACTTAGTTTCTTGAGGTAAGTATCCAGTGCTAGCTAGTTTTGAGTATACCTTTTTAAATGGTGTGTGTGTGTGTGTGTATGTGTGTGTGTGTATGTGTGTGTGTAGGGGGCTCAGGTTCTGGGATCATAGACAGAGGCCTTGTATAGTCTGTTAAGTACCTTACTTACCCCATGAGCTACAGCCTCAGCCATTACTTAAAAAGATACATTTATCTATTTTTTTTTTTTTTGCTGTGTGCATACACTTACATATACATGCATACACATGCCACAGGACCTGTATGGGGGTCAGAGGATAATTTTTAATAATAAATTCTTTCCTCCTATCACATGAGTTCTGGTGATGAAGCATAGGTCTCCAGGCTTAGCAGCAAGAACTTTACCCACTGAACCATTTCACTGTCCACCCTAGCTTTACTTTCTTTGAGACATGGTTTCTTTATATAAGTCAGACTGGCCTCCTCGGGGTCCTTTGAGTTAGGCTCCCTGGTTCTGGTTAACTTGTTTTTAAGCTTCACAATAATATATACAAAATATAAATGCATAGAAATATCTGTATTATTTTAAAGCTACTTCTTTAATGTTAATTTTTATTTATTTTTCCATTTTATGTGCATCGGCATTTTGCCTGCATATATGTCTGTGTGAGGATGTCAGATCTTGGAGTTACAGTCAGTTATGAGCTGCCATGTGGGTGTTGAGATTTGAACCTAGTTCCGCTGGAAGAGCAGTCAGTGCTCTTAACTGCTGAGTCATCTCTCCAGCCCCATATATACATATACATGTGTATGTATATGTGTATGTATATGTATGTATATATGTACTATATATACACTTATATATATATACATGTAGTGCTTATTCAACCATTCTACCATCAATGCACAAATAGATTGCTGCCATGTTTCTTTAATTAGTAAAATTTTGTGCCTATATTATTGCAGCCAGTTATTTTATTTTTGTAGGATAAATTACCAAATTACAATAGTCTACACAAAAGCCAAATTAAATTTCTTTGTTCTCACTACATGTCATGTGTTATTCTTTTCTTCTTTCCTTCCCCCTTCCTTTCTCTTTCCTTCCTTCCTTCCTTCCTTCCTTCCTTTCTTCCTTCCTTCCTTCCTTCCTTTCTTCCTTCCTCCTCTTCCTCCTCTTCCTCCTCTTCCTCCTTCTTTTGAGACAGGGTGTTTCTGAGTAGCCTTGACTGTTCTAGACCTCACTCACTCTGTTGGTCAGGCTGGCCTTGAACACAGAGATTCCCCTTGTCTCTGCCTCCTAAGTACTAAGATTAAAGTCATACATCACCACTGTCCAGTCCCTGTATTTTTTCTACCTCTGTCTCCACTTGCTGAAATGGCCCTTGTCCCCATGCTCAACCAACTTCTAATCCTGCAGTGATCAAATCCAGTACTAACTATGCTTTTGCTTCCTCTTTTCTTCTCTCCTCAACAGTATAATGATGTGTCAGGTCCAGGAAGTAGTTTATATCAGTGTAGAACAATCATAACAATCCTGTCTCTTTCCTAACTGTCTTTGCAGCTAGGGATGGCCAAGAGACCATCTTCTTGTGGTAACTGGGGATCAGGTGGCCAAGCAGGAGAGGAATGTTGGGAAATACTCTTGTGTCATCATCCAAGGGAATGTTGCAAATGATCCGGCCCATCTCTCACTTTCTGTTCTCTCTTTCATGAACTTGAACCAAACATCTAGAGCAGTAGCCACCATGACCACAAGGAAAAGTCCAAGTGAACAGCAGAGCAAGCCTCGGTACTGTTGTCACTGGATCGTGAAGCCATCTTCAGTTTTCCCCCCAAATCTTCCTTAGGGGAAGAAAGTCTCTACTTTAGCCAGTGAAAATCTAGGGTTTTTATATTTTCATAAAAATACTGTATTATGTCTTAGGGTTTCATTGCTGTGAAGGGACACCATGACCATGGCAACTCTTAAAAGGAAACCATTTAATTGGAGCTGGCCATTATTATTATTATTATTATTATTATTATTATTATTATTATTATTGTGGGAAATCCATTATTATCATGGTGGGAAGCATGGCAGCATGCAGGCAGTCATGGTGCTGGAGAAGCTGAGAGTTCTGCATCTTGATCTGCAGGCAACAGGAGATATGAGCCATACTAGGTGTTGTTTGAACATATGAGACGTTAAAGCCTGCCTCCACAGTGACACACTTCCTCCAACAAGGCCATGCTTACTTCAACAGGGTCACACTTTCTAATAGTGCACTCCCTAAAGGACAAGCATCCAAAGACATGAGTCAGTGGGAGCCAAACCTATTTAAACCAGCACATTAACCTTCCCACTTAGAAATTCTCTCCAGTGGTGTTAGGCCATGGGGTTACCAGCACATTGATCAAAAAAGGTGTTGGAAACCTATCTTGGAGACTCTCCTTCATGGGTGAGGTGAGGGTTAGGATGAGAAATTTCTCCCATAGTCTCTGGTAGGTAGTGCTGTTCTGGGGGAGGCTTAAGGATGTATGGCCTTATTGTTGGAGGAAATGTGTCACTCTGATGGCAGGATTTGGAAGTTTAATGAGTCAAGCCCTTTCCAGTTTTCTCAGCTCTCTGCTTGTGGTTCAAGATGTGAGTTCTCAGCTTGCTACTTCAGCCACCATGCCTGCTGCTCCCCAACCAGGATGGACTCAACCCTCTGGAGCTATAAGCCACAAATAAACCTTTCCCTCTATAAATTGCCTTGGTCATGGTGTTTATTGCAGGAATAGAAAAATAACTAATACAGATGGATTTTGAAATAGCCTCAGAAGCAGACAAGCATTCCTGTGAGATGACTTTGATATTTTAGAATAGTAGTTGAGTGTGAGAAAGCCTTTAATCCAGGGCACTACAGTGAAGTAGTTAGTTCATATGGACACTGCTAGTTCTCTTTTCTTTGACTTTCAAGTGTTTGAAACCTTTTCCTGTTTGTTGGAAACTGGGGTCTGCTCTACGTACTGACACGGGATGTGAGAAACACCGCATTTACCTTCTTCCTGCCCTAGCAGCTGAGTCCCCACCAGTAGGACCCCCTACCTGGGTCTTTGATTCTGAAATAGGAGAACAGAGGATTAAGAATCATTTGGAAACCCTTGTCAGAAGCACTGAACCTAAGACAATGGCAGTGATGGCATTGGGAGGCAGAGTGCAGAGGACAGATCCTGCCCTCCATGTAATAATGGTTCAGGCAGTGGCCTAACTGAACTTGTACAGTATCATGGCCATCTCCATCTCCAGTCCTATCCATTGCCAGTTCCTATTTACAGTGACACACCCACTCCTACAGGTCACGCCCACTCCAACAAGGCCACTCCTGCCTATGTCCTTGCGTGGGTTGCTGGTCTTCTTTCTAGTTCCATGAACTTCTTGATAGCCTTGTAGTTGTCTCTTCCTCCTTTTCTTCTTCCTCTTCCTCTTCCTCCTCTTCTTCCTCCTTTTCCTCCTCCTCCTCCTTCTCCTCCTGTTCCTCTTTCCCTTGAACTGTTCAGAGTTAGTCTTTGTTACTCACAACCAACAGTGTCAACTGATTTGTCACAGTCTGGCCTACTGGGTGCTTTCTAAACAGGCCTGATGGTTATTAGATTGTACTGTGAGTGCCATCAAGCAGTGTGACCAAATGCCTCCAACCTAGCCTGGGGATGATCTCAAGTGAAAAATGTTATATTCAGCTCAGGTTCTGCTGAGCCATGTGAGAGAATCATGCTGAATGGCTTTATTGCATTCAAATACCCATGGTGTCCCACGCACTATTCGGGATAGGTTCAGGACACTACCCTGCCTACATCTTACCAAAGCCCTCAGTGGAGAGAATTCTTAACCTTACCCTCTTTGCAAAAATATACAACATCTCTCCTCTTTACTTCCATCTCTCTCTGGATGGCACACAATACGTCCGACTGTGGTTTCTAAGCATCAAGAGACACTGCCAAGATCAACCATTCTAGATAACCAACTCTGAGTCTTCCCAAAGAGCTCAGGATGCACAGTGTTGGTGGAATGTCCTCTTCTGTGGACCCTGCTCAGAGCCCAGCATCTATCTCTTCTTCCACATGAGCTCATCATGAGCTTCATTCAGCCTGTGTGACAAGCTCCGAGTCCAACTGCTTCAGTCTGAAAGGTAGCATCATTATGACTTCATTTACTAGGTGTGTGGCCAGGTGAGGGGTTTGACCTCTGAACTTTCCGTTTCCTCCTCTGCAAAATGAGAGTACTAACGCTCTCCACTTCATACAGTCAGTGGGGAAATGAGAAAGGAGCACTGTGCTTGGCATGTGGGAAGCGCTCACGGTGGCCATTATTGTGAGCATTTGCTCTTTCTGACCTCTGAACCCTTGGAGTCCTGTCTGTGCTTCTTGTCTGGCTCTTAATTATCTACTAGTTAATGATAACTTTTATTAGCTATTTAAATTCTCCTAGTTTAATTTTGGGCTCTCTGTGTGTGTGTGTGTGTTCAACTTTCTAATTAGATCTTGAATTTCTCTAGGCTTGAGCCTAGATGCAGATGTGTTCATTATAGCCTCAAAACTGACTAGCAGCGGGCTAAGTAGAAAGCAGGCATTAATTAATAAACACTTATTAAAATGAGTTGTAAAATGTCTAACAACTGGAATAGTCCTTTCACAACCAGACTCTCCCTTAATCCCTTAATCCCCAACACTACCCTGTGAGGCATATACTGTTATGCCCACTTTGCAGATAAGGAAACTTAGGCTTCTGGGGGGTAAAATCACTTGCCCCTTATAGTCTCCAAACAACCCCCTTTCAGAAATTCTCTAAATGCTTCCTTCTTGAGCTCCATGCACTTTCTCTTCCAGTCCACTCAGCATCTCTGTCAGCTCTGATCTTTGTCCATGGGGAAGGATGATAGTGATAGAATATTCAGTCTGAAGAGCTGGCTATGAAGAGGCAAGTACCTGCCACCTCTACAGCAGGCTGACAGAGCATCTGTGGGACCACTGATCCTCTCTGGGATTGGGCTGTGGGTGACTCTAACTTGCTTCTTGCTTACCCACTGTTTCTGCCACAAACATGCATTGCCTCTAAGAACAGGGAGCCAATGATGGGACTTTGCTTTATTTACTTGTTTAAAGGAAAGGAAGATACAGACCTCTTAGGTACATCTTGCTGGAGTAAAAAAAAAAGTGCCTGGACACCTATTGGAAGGAAGCAAACCACCCCTTGCTTTCAGCCAGGTGGAAAGGGCCCCTTTCCTGGAACCTATTAGTCACAGGTTTGAAATGCTGGGGTGGGTTGGAGAAGAAGTGACGGGTGTGGGGTGGGAATTTGGGGAGTCTTTTATTCCCTGCATCTCAAAGGCTGTCAGGCTGTTGAGGGGTGGAAATGACTGGTAATTAGTGAGCCTTCCCTGCTGCATACACTAAAGACACTTCGCAGTCTCTGTGACCTCTGCGCCCGGTGAGGCTTTGTTATGTAGATATTCTTAATTGGGTGAGTCACTTACTGCAAACAGCCTAGGCAAGAACATTGTGGGCTATGTTGCTGTGAGGCTTCAAACCCGGGCCTCCAACAGATGCTTGGAGGTAGGTGTGAGAGCTGTTGGTGCTGTCATCCAAGGTTCTGAGGTAAATTTATGTCTCCCCAGAAGGAAGACATAATCTCACAGCATGGAAGTCTGTACAGTATGCCTTGGGTGTCTTTAGGGTGGAAAATGACATCCAGTGGCCTCCCCTTCGCTGTCTTTCCCTTCTTCCTTAGTTTATTGATCACCTATTCTGGGCAGGTGATCAATAGATTTCAAAAGGATTCCCTATATTCAAGGGTTGACCACCTCATTGGGAGGCCAGGAACAGACATCAATGCAGAGGCAACCACTTAATAGCCAATATCAAAGTAAAGGGGGCATTGATAGGGAATTTTAGACCCTATCAATCACTGGAGGAGTCACTTACAGCTTGGTCCATTGCAGAAAACTTGTCCATGGGTGTGATAGTTTGAATGTAATTGGCCCCGTAGGCTCATGGATAGTGGTACTATTAGGAGGTGTGACCTTATTGGAATAGGTGTGGCCTTGTTGGAGGAAATGTGTCACTTTGGAGGTGGGCTTTGAGGTCTCATATATGTTCAAGTCACACCCAGTGATATATGTTCTCCATCTGCTGCCTGTGGATCAAGATGTAGAACTTCCTGCTCCTCCAGCACCATGTCTGCCTGTATACTGTCATACTTCCTACCATGATAACAATGGACTAAGCCTCTGAAACTGTAAGACAGCTCCAGTTTTCCTTTGTAAGAGTTGGTGTGGTCATGGTGTCTCTTCACAACAATGGAAACTCTAAGGCAATGGGTGAGGAGGGTCTTGGGAGGGCCTCCCATGAGAGTAAGTCCTAGAAGATGGAGACATTGTCAGGTCATTGTCATACCCAGAGTTGTGACCCCAGCGTTCTGATCTTAGCTTACTCATTAAAGGAGCACAAAGTAACATGGGAGTGACCCACAGGGTCCCATCTGCTGCTTCTTCCAGAGGAGGACACAATGAATGTGACATAAAAATCATCATGTTCCTAGCAGGGCTCATCACTCCATCTCTGCCCCTAAAAATTAAAGCAAGACGACACTATGTTTGCAGACATCCCCCAGTAAGCTCCTCTCAGTTTTCTCCCTTCAGCCCTCGTGGCTCTTCACAGGAGGTAGAATATGTTCCGAGAGGACATTTCCATGACCCCTCTCCTCATCTAAACATCCTCTACAAACTGATGGCCCTGAAGCACGAATGTCATCATTCCTGCCCCAACATCGTCCTCTGAGCTAGACCCACAGAGTTGTCTCCAGTCTGGTCCCTGCCTACCTCTTTTGCTATCTATATTGTCAAGGTCACCATGACTCCTATGTTGTTCATTCCTAGGTCAAGATCCCTTGATCTTGAGCACTCCAGACATAGCTTATCATTCCCCCTTACTTCCTTAACGTTTTAATTATGAAGATGTCAAGTTTATGAGAAAATTTAAGACAGCGGAATCCCTCTGCTCACCCAGAGTCCCCAGTTGTCACTGCCATGTTCTCTGTTACCTTTCCCACTGAACTATCTTAATGCTGTATGGATTTTGATGTGTAGCCCTAATTTCTTCACATTGCATATTCCAGGCCAAAGGATAGTTTCTTTAAAAGCTATGGTACAATTCGCACAAGTAAGAAAATCAATGTTAACTCAGTATCATCAATCATATTTTCAAACTGTTCAGATTTAAATGTTCCCAGTTGTCTGTGAAATGCTCTTGTAAGCTTTTTATCTCCAGTCCCACTGTTCAGTCAGAAATCAGGCATCGTGCATGGCTTCTTCCCCCCACCCCCCACCCCCCACCCAAGGTCTCATAGCCCTGGCTGACATGGAACTCATGATGTAGCCTAAGCTACCCTCAACTTATGATATTCTAGTGTCAGCGTCCCGAGTGCTGGGGTGACAGATGTGTGCCTGGTGAGAAGCTATGCTGTATCTTCAGCTCATTTCGTCTCCCAGACTCTTCTATCCCCCAACCCCATTTGCTTTTTGGACAGCCCAGTCCAGATCTGTCGTGAAATACTCTACTTTCTGCATTTGTTGTTTTGGTTCAACATTTCGGCAGGAATAGCATACAAGGACTCTGTGAGCACACAGCCCATCTGATCACATCAGAATCTGAGATGCTAGGCCATTGGAGATGCTGTGTGTTTATTGTAGTAGTAACAGAGAGATTGTTCCACTGGCAAGAAGTCCATGCCATGTAACTTATAAGTAGTCACCTGTCATGTGATGCTCAAGCCCTCGTGAATGCCACAGTCATGTAGTGCTTCTGCCAGCCCCTCATGACCCTTGTCTGCACAGCAGTGACATTCCCATTCTCCTTTTTGGCCCCTTATTGACTTAAGAGTTCTCAACCTGCTTTTGGCCTTCCTTCCCTCTTTTGTTATCTCTCAGGTTCTGTAGTGTTCCCTTAACCCTCCTGACTTGTGGCTCCTGGTGTGCACCAGGGCCCAGGCTTCCTATTCCCCACTCCTCTTTTGGGGCTTTATATGCCAAATAAAGCTGCGGGCACTCATGTTTCTAATTCTACTCCAAATACATCTCCCAAACTTTGTGACAATCTCCAACCTTCAGTTTTGCCTCTCCACTTAAAGTCTCAAAGTCATGTCAAATATGTCAGGTCCAGAATTAATACTGCAATCCCGTCTCTCTGCCCAATGGTGTCCCTCCAGCTCACTGGGACAGCTCTACCCTGTGACAGTTGTTCAGCTCCAAATCTCGGAGTCACCTTTACTTCAATGTTTTTTTATACTATTCTTGTCCAAGCCATCAGCAAATTCAGTTGTTATCATCTTTAAAGGTGGCCTGGCGATATGCACTGCCCACAGGATTCCTGTGATAGCCTGCTGTTTAGTCCCCCTGATCCTGTCCTTCTCTCTCTATGGTCACAGTCACCACAGCAGCCAAAGAAATCTTCAGCAAATGCAAGTGAGTTGGTCATGTTGGTCCACTGCTCGGGCCACTCCTCAGCTGAAGCAGAACTCCTCAACTTAGGTTAGTGTTTCTGGTCTTATACATCAGTGCCCAGTGCACCCCACCTCATGATGTCATGTGCCACTTCCCTTTCACTCACTTCAGCTATTCTGATATCTCTCCAAACTCTTCAGATGCTCTTCTGCCTCAGGGTAGGCCTTTGATTCTTCCATTCCTCTTGTGGGGACCCCTCCTCCCCAACCCTGTGTCCATGTGACTCTCCCCCTACTTCCTACAGTGTCTGCTCCAGTCTCTCTTTCAGTGGAGACTTCTTGGTCATCTCATCTCATGCTTCCTGACACATGCTCTATTATTGTCCAGAACATGCCTCACCACCAAGTGAGACTGCTTATTAGCCATTGAAAATAAGCTCTCCACAGTTAGAAGCTTGGTTTTCCTTACTAGTCCATCACCAGGGTTTAAGTTAATGTTAGGCACATAGTAGGCAAAATATATGTATCTGTATATTGCATGTATATGTATATTATATGTACATTATATGTATCATATATATTATATGCATTATATATTATGTACATATATATGTATATAATATTCAAAAGCAATATATATTTTTAAAAATATTTGGAAGAAAGGAATTGAGTGTGTGTGCATGTGTATGTGTGTGTGCGCATGTGTTTGAGACATTTTCATGTAGCTTAGGTTAGCTGAGGCTGGTCCTGAACCTTTGGTCTTCATATATTCACCTCCTGTGCTGGAATTGCAGGTGTGTGCTACCACACCCTGCTTCAAATTGTATTATTAATTTCATTATCATTTGAAGTATCATTTGAAGTATCAAATGATAATTTCATTATCATTTGAAGCATTGCCAATTCTTAACTTGCTCATATTCTTAACTCATATTCTTAAATCGTCAGCCTCATGAATTACTGGGTCCATAGGCACATGCGCTGAGCCTGGCTAATACATAGTTTTTGAATAAATGAAGAGACTGACTCTCCAATACCGCACCACAAACTATAAATCCTCATGGTTTTAATGAAGTAGTGGCAATCTAACATGTCCACATTCTATACTGGTCGCTAGTAGCCAATGCAATGTAGTGAGAAGGACCACTTGGTGTGCCTAGGGCTGGAATTCAGGATGGGGATAGTAGCCACTAGAGAACAGGGACTTGAGGCTAGTGTGGCCTATGATCTTTACACGGCTATGTGTGTCTAAGCTGTGTCTGTGAGATCTGTGGTGCAGCCATGTGTAAGGACTGGCACCTCAGGATTTCCCTTCTCAAGTATACTCCAGGCCGTCCACAGGACAACAGAGGCTGTCTCACCCACCTTAGCTTCAGCTCTGTGGTTTCCAGGCCTCATCCCACCTATGCTTTGGAATCAAAAAGCACATTAAACCCTGATGTAGCCGCCCAAGCTTCTCTTCTTTTTGGAACATACATTTATCTATCTATCTATCTATCTATCTATCTATCTATCTATCTATCTATCTATCTATCTCTGTGTGTGTCACAGCACTCTTTTTATTTATTTATGTGTGTATATGTGGGTATGTCAGAGTACAACTCTCTCATTCTACTATGTGGGTCTCAGGGGTTGAACTCAGGTCATCAGGCTTGGGAACAAGTACCCTTACCCACTGAACTATCTTGTCAGTCCTGGGCTTCTCCTCCTGTTGGCTGGGATGATGTTCTTTGAAGCACTTCAGTTCCGGTTTATTACTCATAATTTTTAGTATTGTCGACTTGACAAGCTATAGAGTCTCTTAGAAGACAAGCTTTTGAGCCTGTGAGGAACTTCCTAGATTAGGCTAGTTGAAGTGGGAGGATCCAAATGTGGACAGCACTGAACTATAGGTTGGGGTCCTGGACCAAACATAAAAAACAAAAGCGAGCCGAGTAGTCTGAATATCACAGTTGATCTCTTTTTGCTTCTGACCACGGATACAATGTTACCAGCTGCCTCAAGCTCTTGCAGTCACTTGTGGTCAGAACTTCCCTATAGTGATGGACTGACCCCTCAAACTGTGAGCCAAGATACAGCTTCTTTTCACCACTTGAGTCATTTTGGTCAGGCATTTTGTCCTAGCCACGAGGCAGGTAACTAACACCCCACTCAAACATAACTAGTAACAGTAAGAAATCAGGCACAGCTTTGTGCTTGCCAGTCTTTCTGTATGGGAGACCTTTCTTCCAGGTCTTTCTGTGGCAGGCCCCAAGTCAAGGTTCTTATTCCATTTCTTCCTTGGAAAAGCCCTTTTCAGGACACCCCACAGCTGCCCAAAGGTTATGCAGGTTGGGTATCACAAAAGACGCTGTCTGAGGCAATGAGTAGAGCTCAAGATGCAGCCAGGTATCATGGGAGAAAGGCTGATTATCAGTGCCATTGACACAGTGCCTAGCCAGCTTACCCACCTCCCACATTTTCATGGTATTTTCATCTTCATAGCCTACATCAGTGTGTCTGAAAGGATGCATTTCACATTCTTGAAATCATGTTATAAGCCTTTTTGGTACCTGCCTCCCTCTGCCATAACCAAAGTCTCACAGGCACAGGCATTAAGAAAAATATCTAAGTGAAGGAGTGGTGGTGCACTGCTTCGGCACCGGCCTCCAGAGGTGACCCCTCATCCTTGCTCTTGCTCTCCCGGTTCGAATCCCACGTTCCCCCCCCCCGCCCCCCCCCCCCCCCCCCCCCCCCCCCCCGTGTGACTCTGCCCGAGTCTCATGGGGAAAAAAAAAGAAAAAGAAAAATATCTAACTTGTTTCTGCTTGTACCCCAGGGCCCAGCAAATAGTAAGCACTTTGTGATATCTGCTAATAAATCTTTTCTTTGTTTTTGGGAAGATAACACATCTATTTACATCATTCTTCGTGGCTATCAGTTTTCTGATATTGTAACAAATTGCAGAGACAATAACTTATAAAGATGAAAGGTTTGTTTTGGCAACTGGTTTTAAGGGTTTCAATCTGTGACTGACCAGCCTTTTGGCTCTTTCCTCTGTGGGGATCATGGCTGGAGAACTTCCCATTAGGCCCCACCTCTTAAAGTTTCTACCACCTTTCAATTATGTTGCACTAGTCACCAAACCTTTAACACACAGGCCTTTCAGAGAACCCCAGATCCAACGTGTAGTACAGTCTTGTTCATCGAGAGATCCCAGGCTCGGGATGGGACTCAGCTGGCAGAGGGTTGGTTTGGCATGCACAAAGCCCAGAGTTGGCTCCTATACTAAATACATGCGACGTGGTAGTTCAGTCTGATAAAATCTCAGGAGGAACAGGAATTCAGCTCCATCCTAAGCTATACAACCAAGTTGGAGACCAGCTACAAAAGACCTTGTCTAAAAAATACAACCCCCCCCCCAAACAACAACAAATTTCCCCCAAACAAGCTCCCAGGCTCCTAAGGTTTGGTTGCACTTGGGGAAAGTTCAGTTGCATAATTTTTATGGATTCCCACTACTTAGTGACAAAGGTGGATGCCATACCCAGGCCAGAGTGTGACTACAAGGCCAGGCCAGATCCTCCTTTGTCCTCAATCTCTGGATCTGGTGGTTTTAGGTTCAAGACTAAGTTTTATTGCTTTTGCTCAGAGCTTCATAGTCTTGAAAAGTAGGAAGAGAGTTGGAATTAATTTCAGAAAATCCTTCCAGAACTCTCGTGTGTGCATTCTTACTATTGCCATCCATGTATTCTAAAATAATCTTTGTAAATAATTATGAGAATAAATCTCAGGGGCAATTATTTTATTTCCAGAAATCCATTTATTCACCATCAACTCTTTGATGAACGAACAGGAGCACTGGGGAGTGAATACGGTTTGCAAGTAGGCAAGATAAGCAGAGAGAAAATGAATATGCATCCCTCAGAGCTCTAAAAGGAGAGGAAGAACATGAATAGCCATTTCCTTGCAGATAGAACTTCAAAAATGTTATTTCTGATGCATCAGTGTGGGGCTCTGGGTGAGGAAAATGGTTTCAGCATGACAAGCAGCGATTAGATGTGAAATGGTACCTTCAAGTCCTCCTCAGCCTGTGCCAGTGGGTTGCAGGAGGAAGCTGGTTTCTCAGTCGTGATGGGGACAGCTGCTTGCTCATTTGCTGGCTGTGCTGGGCAAGTCTCTTCTAGTCTCCAGACCGTGGTTCTCAACCTGTGGGTCGTGAACCCTTTGAGGGTCGAATATTAGATATCCTGCATATCAGATATTTAAGTTACAATTCACAACAGTAGCAAAATTGCAGTTACAAAGTAGCAATGAAATAATTTTATGGTTGGGGGAGGGGGTTTCACCACAACATGAGAAACTGTATTAAAGGGTCACAGCATTAGGGAGGTTGAGAACCACTTTTCAGACTTTGATTTCCTGAGAGAGTAGTTGGAGTCGATGATTTATCCCCCTCCCTCCTTCCTTCCTCTTTTCCTTCCTCTCTGCTTTCCATTCTTCTCTCTCCCTTCTCTCTCTCTTTCTTTCTTTCTCTCTCTCTTTCTTTCTTTCTTTCTTTCTTTCTTTCTTTCTTTCTTTCTTTCTTTCCTTCTTTCTTTCTTCCTTTCTTTCACATTCCTTTCCAAGACACAGACTCACACTTTGGTTTGGAACTCACTATGTAGCCCAGACCAGCCTTAACATTATGGTGATCCTCTTGACTCAGCCCCCCAAGCTGAACATGGGGATTGCACTTTGGAGCGCTGACTTGGACATTTACAAATCCTAATTACAGGAGGGGGAAGGAGACCTGCTTCCTGAACTTACCCTTAAATTCTGTGAATTTAACTGAGGATCTGAGGAGTCCATCCCCAACTTCTAGACCATAGAACCTCTGTAACTGGGGTTCTTCCAGTACCCCCCCCCCCACTGGAAATAGACAATTGATACGGATTTTCTTGTTTCTGTTCTAGTTTCCTTGCCAAAGTCTAGTTTGAGTCTCTTTCTTCTGAAGCACAGACGACTCACCTCCTAAGCCAGGGGAGACTTGAGTAGCCTGCAAGCTCCAGGCAAAGAGACCAAAGCTGGATTCTCAGAATCTGTTAAAGCTACGCTAAATGAAGGGTAGGTGGTGAGTGCAGTGTGAGTGGCCAAGTCTCTTTTCCCTGTTCCTTCTATATCAGCCTCTCTCTGTTTCTTATTTTATTTTATTTATTTTGAGACTAGGGTCTTACTATGTAGCTCTGGCTGGCCTTGAACTTACTACATGGACTAGGCTAGCCTCAAACTTACAGAGTTTTGCCTCCCTTTAACTCTTTTGTGTTGGCATTAAATGCATGTGCCGTCAGGTTCGCCTTCTTCTTTCTTATTTTTAGCTGCAAAAGTAGTACGTTCATGTCACAAATATAGAAGAGAAGGCAGAAGCCCCTCCCACTTCACCTTCCCCAGACTCTCTTCCCTTTCCTCTGCTGTTTGCATTTGGATAGGAAAACAACTACGTAATAATTTTGTATTCTGAGATAGGGTTTTACTCTGTAGCTCTGGCTAACATTTGTGATCTCCCTGCTACTGCAGCCTCCAAAGCATCAAATTATAGACATGTATTGAGTCTGGCTCCCACAGAACTTCATAAGAACTAGGGCTGTGGAGATAGTTCCTTGGGCAAATTGCCTCCTGTGTTTGGATTCCTAGCACCCACATAAAAGCTGGTCTGGTCAGCATGTGGATCAATAGGTAACCCCAGTGTTGGGGCAGGGGTACACGGATAGGTGGATCCCTGGAGATCACAGACCAGCCAGCTGAGCTCAGTCTCAAGGTACTCCAGGTTCAGATGAAGACCTTGTTTCAGAGAACAAGATACCTGAAGGGGACACTGAATGTCAGTCATGCATGTACACTTGTATGTACATGTGTGCACATCCACATATGTATGTACACTACATATACACACACATGCAACAACAACATCACCAACAAAAGCCCAAACCCATTAAAACCTAAAGTGAAGGTGAATAGAGTAACAGGAAACAGTAATGAACTAGCGTTTGTAGGCGTCCCCAAGCCAGATATTGTGATGGCACACAATACACTTAAGATATTTGTTGTTCTCACTGAGGAACACTGGAAAGCTCTGGGAGCATCTACCACCATTATCAAGGAGCATTCCATAGGCACATGTCTGGTTGTTCGTTCAAAGCTGAAATCTCAGTGTAGAGAGCCCGAACCAGAGGCTGGCACATGGAGAGTGATGGCTACTCATCCTCCACTTCCTTGAAAGCAAGGAGGCCTGGCTGGAGACAATGTGGAGAGTCTCAGAACCGGCTCGGCCCTGCTCTCTGTTGCTAAGGCACAATCTGAAGATTTAAGGAATCAGTTCCTGTTTGGCTGGTCCTGGCTGACCCCAACATCAACTCCTTTGACTGGAAATAAACAGGATCTTCCTTTGTGTCCTCGGGAATGCAACGGAGAAGGAACTCCAAAGGGAAAGGGTCTTTTCTGCCAAGGACTATCAACAAGGATGACAGTGGGAGCTCAGTGTTGACTTCTTCCTCTAGGGTGGCAAGGGAAGTGCCCTCGTGTGTGCCAACCCTTCTCTCTCCTGATGAGCTCCATTAGAGGCCAGAATCACAGTCCCAGAGGGCCCGGCCATGTTTGGTTTGGATTTCTATTCTGTGGGCCTCGTGTGTGCATTTACACATACTGGGCTACACACCTTCAATGGGGGTTCAGAAAACATAATCACAGTGACAGCATCTCTTATTGATACAGGATTGCAGATGTCCCTTGGGCAAGCTGGAAAGTTTATTCTGAAGGGTGTATGTGACTTGAGAATGTCCCCAGTGAGGGTGAAAGGGAGCCTGCGACTCTCATTACAGAACAGGGTAATGAGATTCAAGAGGAACCCCAATACTTGCATGAGCCTCCCTTTTCTTTCAGTGCTCCTGGGGCCAGAGTGGAGTTGGTCCATCCAGAAGCCTCAACAGGACTCGTGTTCCTTGTCCATTTTTATAAACCCCTTGCATTCTGGCTCATGTTTACTGTCTTTTCTGAAAAAAAGAGGATTACTATTTACTTTCAATTTTTTTTTTTTGTTTAGCCAAAGGGGAGCAGAAGGGTGTCTCCCTCTTCCCTCTCCATCTTCTTTGGTCTAGGAAGACAGGATCTTGTGTCTCTTCATCTCCACCTCTTTCCTGCTTCTCCTTGTCCTCTCTCCTATTGTTCTTCTGTTCCGCAGATCAATGCCCAGAAGCTAATGGGCAAGAGCAGAGGTCAGTCCCCTTGTTTTTGCATAGGCTTCTATGAGTCACCTCTGCCTAAGATGTTTCTAGTCAGGTTGAGGTATGAGGTGGTAGGGGGTGGGGAGGGACAGAATGTCACAACTGTCGCAGTACTGAACTATTTCTTCCCTTTCAGGCAGGAAACCCAAGCAGAGAGACACTGTATTGGAGAGCCTGGACCCTGCACTGGATGTAGGAGGGGAACAACTGTCCTGGGGGCACCAGGCCTTGGGAGGCTCTCTGGAAAGAAGCTTTCTGGTTTTGCCTGTCACTTGAAGCATTTCTGGGCATCCCCTAAAGTAAATACAGTCTGACTGCATTTCCACAGCTCCAGTTGGCTGTGGCCACTCTTCCTATGGGACAAGTGTAAAAGAGAGGAGAGGCAGGCTAGCCTCCAGAGGTCAGCCCTGCACATCAACAGGCTGCCATCCTAGTCTGCCTGCCTAACGATGTGCTAGGAGCAGGGCTGTGTGGACAGAACAAAATTCCTGACCACAGTCACAGTTGTCACCATCAGAGGCATAGCCAGTGACTTCTAAGTGTTGCTTAGACACAGGAGACAAAGACAACCAAAGCCCCCTGACCATTTTCCCCATAAGGAGGTGGCAGCCACAATTATCTGTGGTCCTGCTGAGCTGCGGTACCTGCCCTGAGAGTGAGACCAGGACTCAGCCTTTCCTTATCTAGTTGAATGATATTGACATCCATCTGTGAGGAGGGCAGAACAGACAAGTCAGGGCAGGGGTCAGAAAGTGATACTCCACAGCACAGGGCTCTGGCAGGCTGAGCATTTAGAATTAAAGGAGAAAGGGGGAGGGTGGTGAGATGGTTCAGTTGCTAAAGGTGACTACTGTCAAGCCCAAGGACCCGAGTTAGTTCTCCTAGACCTATGCAGTAGGAGAGAACCAACTTATGAAAGCTATAGTCCTCCTCTTCATGTGCATGTATATATGTTATAATGGGACACACACACACACACACACAATGTAATAATAATTTAAAAAATAAAGGGGAAGGCTGCAGCCCAGCCTCTGAATCAATCTTTACCTGACTGTCTCCTGCTCTTCTGTCTCCAGCACCTTTTCTCTCTAGAAATGGGTCATAGAAGCAAAGACTCCTCATCCCCAAGGTGGGTCCTGGGAAGCAGAGCCCCTCTTTCCCTGAGCAAGACTTACACCCTAGAGATCCTACTGGAAGCCATCTTTCTGGGTGAGAGCTGGTCAGTCATAAAGAAGCTCTCTCGAGTGAGTTGCCTGATGGAGACAGTCCTTAGATCCTGATCCCAGAAGGGTCCTGGAGGGCTCCCTGGAGGAAGGGGTACTCGCCTGGCTTTTCCCTCCAACGTTCACACTCAACAACACACTCTTTTGTCCATCACATTCCTGTTCAGCTGACTCAGCTTCTTCCGGTCTAAGCTGTATCTTTGTGCACACATGCACACACACACACACACACACACACACACACACACACACACACACACGAACATGTACACTATGTTCTCTGAGACAGGGTCTTGCTATGTAGCCCCATCTAGTCTCCAGTTGAGATATTGCCTCAGCCTCTCCAGTGCTGCGATTACAGGCCTGTGGTTTCCTATCCACTGCATCTTCATTTCTGAAGGCTCCTCTACCATGGAAAACTTTGATTAAATGCACTTTTCTCTTGCTAACGTGTCTCTTGCTCTAGGCATATCAGCCATGACCCTTATGATAGGCAAGGACTGGCATCATACCCCTTATCCTTAGAGTGGAGGTGGGAAGGCAAGAGAAGGCAAGGAGAAGGTTCCAGAGGGAAATCTGGAGTGTGGGAGCTACCAGTCTTGGATTGGATTTCCCAGTCAGGAGGTGACAATGGCCACTTCTTACTTCTGGAGGGGGAGGTGGAAGGGGCGTGTGTGTGTGTGTGTGTGTGTGTGTGTGTGTGTGTGTGTGTGTGTGTACTGTGTGTGTGTTTAAGCTCACTGTGCACTGCCACAGACAGAATTAATAGCATTGATTCTTACACATGTCTCTTCCCTTGGAGAAGAATAGGAATAGGAGGATCCTGAGATTTGGAGACATTACCAATATTCCTGCCTTAAGCTTCATTACTGTCAGCTGCTGGGGTGGTGATGGGCCCAGTGAGGGCGTGTGAAGAGAGTAGGGGTCTTAGGACCAGCCAGCACTGTAAGGGGAAATTCAACTTTCCCTTGCAGCCTTCTGTCTAACAAGTGGAAGCTCCATCCCATCAGGAGGCCCATTCTAACACTTTTTAGACAGTAGTGGGGACTCTGAGAGAGGAAGCCCCTCCTTCCAGCAGTTGAGGGCGGTTATGTAACCTAGATTGTGAAATTCTGGGAAGGCCCAGTTCTGAGCCGGGAACTAACAGCGGCTCTGATGACACGTCTATGATGGGGACCCCCTTAACCCCACCCTGAAGCCTTAGTCTGATAAATGCAATAAAGTTCTGGGCATTGGATTCTGGAGGGGGCACCTCTTGGGGAGCAGGGACGGGGCAGGAAATGTGCAGGAGAGAGGAGTAGTCGCGTGGGGTTCCCACGCTGGGTGCAGCGCAGCGGACCACCCGCTGCCAGCTGCCGGGCAGTGGAAGTTCACGTGCACCGGGTTGAGCCAGCCAGCAGCAGCAGCAGCGGCAGCGCTGCTGCGCATAGTTCTTGGTGGCCGACCAGCGCCTAGGGCTTCCGCTGGTCAGCTGACCGCCTAGTGCGGAACTGCACCGCCTGCTACCCTGCTCAGTGCCGCCCGCCTGCTGGGTCCGCGCCACCATGGCTGGGCTCATGGTCAGTGGAACTCAAGTAAGTCGGTCCAAGTGAGCCCTGTCTAGTCCCGGGATCCAGTTGGGGATGGGAGGGACAGCGGGGCACGGATCTCCAAGGCTTAACGTGAGTGCCCTTGCCCTGGGATGTCGCGTGTGCAGGTGATGTGTGCCCAGTGCCCACACTTCCTCCAAGTTGAAGAGGTCAGACCCTTCTTTGATCCTGGCACACTCTGTAGTGGTGTGGTAAGCAGTTGAGATCCCCCAACTCTCTCTGTCCCTAGAGTCACACTGATCAACACTTAGGGACTAACTTCTCCACGAGACCCACTGCTGCTGGCTCATATTTTTCAGGGTCCACCAAAAGCGTTTCAGTTTCTTCTTCCACAATGCGTGTTTTAAAAGAACTTTTGGGGTGTAAGAAAACTGTTTTAATATGCAACCGTTTAGCTGTTGATACCAAGGCAATTGTATAGAAGATCAGATACATTTACATCGAGGAAAGAGGAAAGGGGGGTCCATGACAGCAAAGAGCACGGAGTCACCTGAGCCACAATAAAAACCACAACTTGTCATCTCCCGGGGCTGGAGGAGCTCTCTTCAGAATAATCTTCCTTTTCAAGGCTGGT
The DNA here is from genome assembly GCF_011762505.2 of Arvicanthis niloticus. Classification (NCBI taxonomy): domain Eukaryota; kingdom Metazoa; phylum Chordata; class Mammalia; order Rodentia; family Muridae; genus Arvicanthis; species Arvicanthis niloticus. The sequence continues at coordinate 75,134,179 of NC_047660.1, forward strand.
GGAGGCCCAGCGCGTGTTACAGTTTTACTTCATCTAGGACTTCTTGAAAAGGTGTCACTAGGGCATGGTAAGACATCTAGCAGTGCTTGTTTTCAGTGAGGTCTCTGGTGTTCGGAAAGAACACCACTAGGCCCTGTATCTGCTGAAAAAAAAAACCAACCAAGGTTTCTCTTTTGCTTTTCCTCTCATGAAGCCAGCACTGTCTTTGCAAAGTTCTTCTCTACCCTGGGGAAACTAGGGGTGAAAGCTCTCCCTCTAGGTGCAGAGAATCAGAGATAAGGGAGTGGTTCCTCCTCAGAGGCCTAAGAATTTTACAAATGGGAAACACAAGCCTGCTGGGTGCACCCTACCAAACGAAACTACTCCATTTTTTTTTTTTTTTTTTTAAAGAAATGGTAGTTCATTCCTCAACTGAAGTCATTTATTGAGTGACTACTACGCACCAGGCACGCTGCAGGTGTTGATGGAAACGAGCTGAAATACCATTTCTCTGCTGCCCCTATTGACCTAATCTCTCAGGATCGCTGGCTCTGCCTGGAGCCTCAGGCAGGCACAAGTCCAGAGTTCAGAAGTGAGCCTGCCAGGCTGCTGTCAGCCTGTGCAGAGTGGCCAGAAAATGAGGATCCTATTCTGAGCCAGGTTAAAGGGGGCTTCTGGGAGTGAGTTTGACTTCCTAGAAAGAGGGGTGCGTGCGTGGGAAGGGTGTCCTGTCCTTCATGCATCTACCTAAGAGGCAGGGTTCACCTCCTGCATACTGTGGTCTCTGCATTTTGGGTCCCAGCATTCTTTGTGCGAAGTTTCTTCCATGTTCCTAGAGAACTTGACAGCGAGGTTGAAACTTCCCAAGACTTCCTTTTTCTTATCTTGTCCTCCTCAAGACTTGATGTTTCCGGTACCCCTAATGGAGCCTGCTTCACGGGGCTCAGGGTCATCTGCTGACTTGTGGGTAAGACGTTTTTTTGATCCCTGCCCAGTACTTCAAGATAAATTACTGGGAGGAGCTAGGAAGGCTCCGGAGTGCCTCGGGGCATTGCTATCTTCTTTCCTACACCATCTGGCTCTGGGGCTACACTGTTTGCTAGCATCCACTCCACACAAGCTATAACAGAACCCACTGTGAGAGGTAGCACCTTGAATGTTCACAATTCCAACAGGCAGTTCCTTTTTTGAAAAATACCCATTTAATAGGATGCAATATAATATTTCAATACATGTATATAATGTGTAATGATCAGAAGAATAGGACTGGTGTATCTATTATAGTAAATACTTATCATTTAGTGGCTTGTGCTAGAGGCTTTCTGCCCTCTCTGCTGGCTGTTTTGAAACATACAATTCACAGTGGTTATCACCCATTGCTACTGTGTATTATAGAACATTAGAAGATATTCCTTTTAACCTCGTACCAGTTAAAATTCCAGTAAACCACTATTCTATTTTCAGGTAGATATTTTATTAATTAATTAATTTGGTGCTGGAACTCTAATCCAGGACTGTCACATGCTAAGCAAGCATGCTACCACTGAGTGACATCTCCAGCCCTAGATCCTTCTTTTAAAAAAATCTTTAAAATGATTTACTTTGAGCTGTTTGTGTGGTACACACCTTTAATCCCAGCATTTTGGAGTCAGAAGCAGGTAAATCTTTGTGAGTTTGGGGCCAGCCTGGTCTACAGAATGAGTTTCAGTACAGCAGCCAGGGCTATTATAGAGAAACTCTGTCTTGAAAAAACAAACAAACAAACAAACAAAACAAAACAAAAGGAGAGAACTGATTTCAATAGGTTGTACTATACATGCATGGTCACACACACACACACACACACACACACACACACACACACCCCTGTGTGTGCCCAAGAAAACCGGAAGGGTACATCACATATTGTGTTGGTTAGGTTTTGTCAACTTGACACAAGCTAGAGTCATCTGAGAAGAGGGAGCCTCATAGGGAAAATGTCCCCATCAGATTGGCCTGTAGGCAAGCCATGGAAAGCAAGCCAATATTTGGAGTTCCTGCTTGGTCTCTGCTTCACTTCCTGCCTCCAGGTTCCCCCCCCCTTGCCTTCCTTTCCTCAGTGGACAGTGACCTGGAATATTCAATCCAAGTAAACCCTTTCCTCCTCGAGTTGCTTTTGGTTAGTGGTTAGAAGCAGAAGGTCATCCTTGGGTACACTGTGAACTCCAGACCAACCTGAGATGCCTGTGACTCTCTGAACAAAGAAAACAATATAAAGCAGACTATGACAGATCTCCTGGAGCTGGAGTCACAGGCAGTTGTGAGCAACCAGACATGGGTGCTGGGAACAGAACTTGTGTCCTCTGGAAGAGCAGTAAGTGTTCTCAACAGTTGAGCTATTTCTCTAGCTTACTCTACCCTGACTCTTCTTAAAGGGGGAGAAAACCTCCTGAGAAGCCCAAGAGATGGGTTATCATTTTCATTATAATGTAACTGAAATATCCAAGCATAAAATTGGATGTAACTTTTTCAGTACTTAGAGAACATATATCCTAAATAATGGAATGAATTAAGTGCAAGGGCAAGAGCTCAATAAAAATTTAAAGAACGATTTAAAGAGATGGCTAGTGATATTTGTTTGATGCTATATTGGTGTTCCTGGGGCCACCATGGGCTGATGGCTGGTGTGGGCCACCGTGGGCTGACATGCAAGTGGGACAGTTGATGCTATCCCTTCCCTTTTCTCTGTTAAATCTTTTTATTCATCTTGGGCCTGACCTCATTTGGCTTTTCTTGGCTTGAGTGCTTCATTTATATTCAACACAACACCTTCCCTTTTTCCATTAACGTATGACAGCTACAGTTTGTGGCTTGGATACAATCACAGACATAAACGCAAACTTAAAATTTGGGCACTGAAATCTTAGGCTCAAGAAATAATGAAAATAACCAATCCCCTCCATGCAGATATTGATCTGAACAACAGCTATTGATTAGGTGAGTGCTTTTCATATGCTATTTTAGTTCTGTTATACAAGTACAATGGGGACAACACTGCCTGATCCCAAAGGCTATTCCTTGAGGATGCAACAGATAACTGGACTGCACAGGGCTTGCATTTATTAAGTGTCATTGTGCTATCGAAACTGCTCTTGGTGGTAGTTGATGATTGTACTGGATAAGTTCAAAAAAGAGGAAGCAGAGGCTGAGAGTCACTCGGTTGGTCCAGCACCTGCTTAGCATGCACAAGGCCCTGGGTTTAACCCAGGCAGGAAGAGCAGAAGCTGAAGGTCATCCTTGGGTACATAGTGAACTCTGGGCCAGCCTGAGATACATGTGACTCTCTGAATGAAGAAAACAAAAGAGAACAGGTTCCAGGTCACTGTGACATATTCAAGGAAAGAGCTAACAGATAGCAACACTGGTGCTCGAAAATGGACCTGGACAAGGCTTCTGGTGAGAGTCACTAACCTGGTAATAGACAGGGGTGGTGGATGGAGTGGGTGCATGTGATGTGGTGGTAGTGTGTGTGTGTGTGTCCCAGGGAATCTACCCCCAATCTGGTGACTAACAACACATTAGAAAGGCCCTAGAAGCAACTGTCCTGAGGGTAAGCACTCTATGGTCCCTACATTGGGAAGTGCTTATTCACAATTTAGAACTTATCAGGCTCTATTTGTCTCATGTTATGTTGAGAGGACTGTGGAGTTCTTCCCTATGTGGAAGTTGAGATTTGACAAGCTGGGTCCGCACTAGATCTAACCCTTGCCTAGTCTCTGAGGACAGGGCTCAGTGTCTCTATTTAAGACTAAGAGTATCTGCTTCGGATATCACAGAAATCTTATGTGTTGATGGCACAAAATGGCGGTGGCATATGCTGGGTTTTTGAGGGAGCCCCATGGACCTGGAGGGTTAATGTGAACCCACAGAACACGTTAGAGATTGAGACCAAGCCTAGTGGATTTATTGGGACCTTATAGCCTTAGTCTCTCCTTGGCGTATGATTTTCATCTCAGCATGGAAGCAGAACTTACTTTATTAAACTAAATGCTGCAGAAAATGAATCTAATATAGAAAGGGAACAGATTGCTTGATTGATGCAAGATCCCATTATTACTTCTCCTCCTTCTCCTCCTCCTCCCCCTCCTCTTCCTTCTCCTCCCCCTCTTCTTCCTCCTCCTCCTCTTCCCCCTCCTCCTCCTCTTCCTCCTCTTCCTCCTCCTCCTCCTCCTCCTCCTTCTTCTTCATTGTTATCTTCCTGAGTCAAAATTATTTTATTGGGCCATTAAGATAATTCAGTGGGCAAAAGCAGTTGCTACCAAGCCTGATTTTGATCCTGGGGACCTATGTGTTGGAAGGAGAGAACTTCACGTTGCCTTCTGTCTACTAAGTATGTACCATGGTGCACACATGTACACACACATACACACACATGAGTGAGAGAAAATAGACACCTGTTAAAAATTAAAAATTATTTTGTTGAGGTTATTGCTCCCCCTTTTTTTCTCTTAGAGGTGTACAAAACAGGGGTCTGGCTATGCTTCACAGGCTGGCTTTGAACAAATTAAGTTTCCCAGGCAACTGCTTTGCCTGTGTTGAGATTATAGGTGTGCAGTGTGATCAGTTATAAGTCACCTGTCTTTCTGCCACTTCTCATCTCTCTTTGTCTCTTCCTGGAATGAAATTGCTGAAGGACAGTGAATGGGAAGACAGAAAATATGAGACATTGTGTTGCCAGCATTTGTCATCATATAGGAGGAGAGGGGTGTCTTAGAGAAGGAGGGTGCTGAGGTGCTTGTGATGTCATGGGAACACTCTGCTTTGTAGTTCTGAGATGGCTGGTTATGTTATGGCTGATGGCTCAGCCCAATATCTCAGGATGTTTGATGACTGCCACATTTTCTTCCCTGTTAAGAGACAAAGTGCTCTGGGGACCTGTTGGTCATCACAAGACATCTTTGTATGTCAGCATAGAAGGTAAATTTGTAGGGAGACAGGACCAGGGTTATAGCCATACGAAGGGCCTGAGTGTCTACCTATGGTTTGAAAGTAGTGTAGTTCAGTAACATTGTATGTCTATGTACCTCTTGGTCATGCTTTTCTGCCTGCAGCCTGTATAATATATCTGTAAAAATGGATTCCCAAACTGGGTGGTTAGTGTAGAGAGCAGGGCCCCTGAAGGTCTTCTCAAAAGTTCTAGGATCAAATTTTTTAGGCCTTTTAATATTTGAAAATATACACGAGCTGCTTAAATGATTACATAGAACAAGACAAAAATAAAAAGAATGCTGAAGGAAGCAAAAGGCTTACCAAAAACTCTCTGAACATGGACGTACATACATGCTATGTGTGCTGCCGGGGAAGATGTACCCTTAGCGGCAATGGTGGCCTGAGTTATGGGGGTAACCAACCGCTGGACTGAGTTTCCATGGGAAGAAACTCATGCCTGGCATTGTAAATGTGGCCAAGAATCCAAGGTTGGTGAGAACCCCAGGGATGAACCTACTACTGCTATTTTGTTAAATGGACATACTATCAAGTGGGCCTCCAAATTCATACTGTTAAACCATAGCTTAATTCAGCTTTCCTATCTCACCAGAGAGGTTTCTGTGTGCAGTTAGAGATGGTTAATGAAGAAACTCACAGCTATTCAAAGTGTAGAGAGTGTCAGTGGCAGGCTAACCTGAGACACTCACATCAGTCTTCTCCAACAATGAAAGAAGTGGGCTAGGAAGACTGTAAGAGCTAGAGCTGGTGGAGGACTGGCGTGACACAGTTGTCTGGACACGACAGGACCATCGGACTTGTGAACATACAGCGGCTATGGTCACCCTCACAAGACCTAGGCAAAATCAAGTCATGGAGCAGGGCAAAAACACACAGGCAAAACCATTTAAATAGAAAGCGGCTTCCTGATGTAAAACCTTAGAAATGCTGTCCACATGCTACCCTAGGCCTTGTCAGCACTTTGTAAGGACTGTGGTGGGCGTTTACACACAGAGGTAATGCAGTGGGACTGATGGCCTCTTCTGTGCCCAGCTTGTTTTAGTGCCTTGGGGGTTCAACTATAGGTTCAACCTGTGGCCCGAGGGCTGCATGCTGTCACTGATAGCTGTGAGCGGAGTCCAACACAAAATCATGAACTTACTTTAAGTGTGGTTTTAAGATTTTTTAAAAAATAACTCGATCGTACAGTTGAGCACAAACTTTGTAGATACAAGTTTTGTGGCAGGGTCAGAGGGTGGAAGGAGCATTTTTCAATGGTGATTTTAGGGATTTCTTCTGAAGCTGGAGAAAAGGCTGAGGCCTGCTTGGGAGAGTATCCACCCTGTCTTTCTGTGAGGACGAATGTAATATGAGGTCGTTGGGAGAGGGAGAAGGGGAGCCAGATGGGCAGCCATCACAAAGATGGCTTCAGGGTGGCCGAAGGTGGTGGTTATCCTCACATGTTGTGAATTGGACTTGTTTGGTCACCTGTACCTCATCCAGTTTTAATCTAATTTCTATTGTGCTACATTATATCTCCATCAAGCTAACTGCCAGGAATGGGAGCTGTTGGCAGAGTCCCCCAAAGCTTGAGGAAATAGGTACAGCTTAGCCTTTTTGTGTGGAAAAACCAGCCTTAAAGGTTGAGGAAACAATCATGGGATCGGATGTTCTGGATCAAAGTAGCTGGGTAATTTCTATTTTTATTCCATTGAATTTGCAGGTGTCCTATGTAGGCCAGAACTGCAGAGAAATTCCAGAGTACCTGGGCCGGGACTTTGGACATTTTGCGAAGAGGCTTGATCTGAGCTTCAACCTCTTGAGGTATGTAAGCTAAGAGAGATGCAGGCCAGGCCTGAGCCACCCAGTTCCCTCCAGGACTTTGGGGCAGCAGGCGCATGTCACAGGTCCCTGGTCTTTACAGGGTCTTGAGAAAGATGGGACCACATGCCAGACCCTGCTGCAAATTATCTTAGAGATCATGGCTGGTCTTCTAGTAAGTGCTGCCTACAAAGGTCAGAGCGTCTGAGCCTTGTTCACCTCATGACTCTGTGTGTGTGTGTGTGTGTGTGACCTTATACTTTGTACTTTGTTCTTTTCATTTTCCATGGACACACACACACACACACACACACACACACACACACACACACACATATATATATATATATATATATATATATATATATATATATATGAGTCTGAATCCTTTTGGGGAGAAAAATGAGATGGGCCAGTGAATGTTTTAGGGGTGTTTAGCTTTGTTTCCTAAGCGTGACTGCCTCTCACAGAGTGTATCAAATCACAGATAGGGTGTGTAGGTGTTTTTCAGCTTTGATGTTTTAAATATTCATGAAGATGCTCTCAGGAAAGATGACTATTGATGTGAGGTGGGGGGGGGGATGGGGTTTCTAGCACCTGTCTGAGTCTCCACCAAAGGTAAGTGTGATTTTGTAATGACAGTACAGTGGAGGACAACATTTCCTGTCTTCTTAAAAGGTGATGTGTTGTGCTGGTGTGTGGGCTTAGCAGAGAAAAGGTGGTGGCACTTGGCCAGTAGGCATTGATGGAACAGGTATAGACGAGAGTCAGGCCTGGCCTGCTCTTGCTCTCTGCTTGAAATCTGATCACCATTCCAAGACCCAGGTATGTTCTTGCGTCTAGTTCTTAGAGTCCTTGTCTCTTTCAAAGAGTGGGAATACTTGGGAATGAAGAATTTGGGGGGAAATGGATAGAACTCAGGATACCGGCTCTCAGCAGGTAAGGGAGAATGGCAGTTTCAGTAGGTCAGCCTCATGTCACCTAGTGGGTGTCTAGGCTACACTGAACGGTGTGGTCTCCTGAAAAGGGGTGTCTTGAGGGTGATAGAAGGAGAATGTGTCCCTGACTCCCAAGAGGTTCTTAGCCTCTGAGCACATGTGGAGATCTAAACCTTGCAGTGTCAATGCAAAAGGTGGCTGAATGGAATTGTTGCCCCCTAGAGAAATCCAGGGTGCTTTGTGGTTGCAGTGTCAGAATGAGGACAGAGTGTAAAACCTGGAGTGAACTGGGTCTAAGATGTTTATACCTTACATAGCTCCTCTGCCTGGACTCCAGCAAGAGGTTCTTTATAATGTCCCAAGTTCTATCCATGTGGATGACCTCTAAGGGACCAGGGCCTCATGGCTTGGGGTTGTAGTTGCCTAATTAATGTCTGGTGGAAACTCAGAGGTGGGTCTGAGGAGGCTTGGTTCTTTGAAGGAGTGTGTCAGTGGGTGCAGGTCATGGAAATGGGAACTGTCATGTGAAAAACGTTGTCATTTTGGAAGGGATTGCAATCTAAGTATAAAGTCCCTTTAGCAAGTCACCCAGGCAATAGATACAGACTATGTGCTCATTTATTTGTACTGTCTTTAAATTGATTTTAGGAGTGTTTTATAGTTTTTGTTGAGTAGCTCTTTCACTTCTTTGGTTAAATTTATCACTAAGTATTTTATCTTCCTTCAGTGCTGTTGTAAATGGGATTGTTATCTCACTTATTCTGTTCTGGATTATCCTTAGTGCATAGAAATGAAACTGACTTTTATATGTTGATTTTTTATCTGGTGACTTGCCCGAATTTGTTTTGATAGAATCTTTGTGACTTCTCTGTGTGTGTATAATCATAATGTGTGCAAATGGAGACAATTTTCCTTCTGGTATTTTGATTTAAATCCTCATTATTTCTTTTCTTGCCTAATTGCTCTGACTGGGTCCTCTAGAAATATGCTGAAGAAAAATGACAAGAGTATCATTGTCCTTTGGGTAAGGAGAACCTTCCAGATTGTTACCATCCAGTGTCATGTTTGATAGGGCCTGCCATCTAGGGCTTTCTTATTTTTTCTTTTTATAATGGATTTTAATCATCGATAGATTTCAGTAATGTGACATTCAGTAAAAAGTATCAGACTGCCTTTGGTTACTACATAAAAATCATGAATCCCTTGCGGCTCCGGAAACCATAAACTTCCAAGTTCCAGGCTCAAGAAACTTGTATCTGCTACTGTTATGCATACAATACGAAGGCCACATTTAAAGTACTATTTTTGTTTTATGTACATTGGCATTTTGTATGTTTGTGTGAGAGTCTCTGATCCCTTGGAACTGGAATTACAGACATTTGTGGGCTGCCATGTGGGTGCTGGAAATTAAACTCAGGTCCTCTGGAAGAGCAGCAACTAGCTTTGTACCACGGACCCATCTCTCCAATCCCCCAAAGCCACATTTAAAAGTATACTAATTCCTTAAATACTCTGGCACCTGTTTATTAGTAGTGATAAGTTTACCACTGGCTTGCACTAAAAGTGTCCACAGTCCTCACAATAAGCATTTCTGTTAGTGAGTGGCAAGTTTATTGTGTAGTTGAATAGTTTTTCTTTCCTTTAAACATTTCTCCTGGGCTGGATGTGTTCACTTTTGTCATATTATATTCCCCAAGAAGCCTGTTTGTTTTTAATGAGAGACAGAAAGGGCATGAATTGAGATGAGGATGAAGTGGGGAGGAAATGGAAGTAGTAGATGGAGGGGAAACCATAGTCAGAATTCATATTATGTGAGAGAAAAAAATCTATTTTCGATAAAAGAAAAAAAAAAAAAACTCCCCCAAGTAATGTTTAGTTTCTTTTTTAAACATTTATTTGGTGTGTGTATGTATGTGTATGCAAACATGCATGTGTGTATCTGTATCACAGCCTGAAAGTGGAGGACAGAAGATAAACCCTTCCTCCATGTGAGACCTTGTGACTGAGCTCAGATTGTCAGTCAGGGCTGGTGACAATCACTTTTACCAGCTGAGCCATCATGCCAGTCTAGGTTCAGCAATTGTGTTTAAGAACTCAGATCTTGGGCTTGGAGAGATGGTTCAGCAGTTAGGAACACTTGTTGCTCTTGCAGAGGTCCTGAGTTTAGATCTCAACATCCAAAGTGGCTCACAGTTGGCTGTAATTCCAGTTCCAGGGGACCTGATACCCTGATACTGTCTACTGGACTATGCAGGCTCCTCTATTCACACACATGATTAAAAATAAACATAAATCTTTAAACTTTTTCTTTCTCTTTTTTCTCTTTCTTTCTTTCTTTCTTTCTTTCTTTCTTTCTTTCTTTCTTTCTTTCTTTCTCTCTTTCTCTCTTTCTCTCTTTCTGTCTTTCTTTCTTTCTTTCTTTCTTTCTTTCTTTCTTTCTTTCTTTCTTTCTTTCTTTCTTTCTTTCTTTCTTTCTCTTTTTCTTTCTTTCTTAGACAGGTTGGCTGGCCTTGAACTCACAGGGATCCATCTGCCTCTGCCCCCTGAGAGCTGGGATTAAAAGGACACGCTACTGTGCCCAGCTAAAAATAATCATAAATCTTAACTCAGATTTTTGTAGTCATCATTCGCTGTTTAATCTGTATCTTTAAAAGTTTAGTTTAGTTTTGACAATTCTGTATATGTATATGGTATCTCCCACCTCCACCAGCCCCTCTTCTCCATGAGTGCCCTCTCTCAGCAGTGTGTCTTTTTTTATTTGTGTGGTTTTGTTTTGTGACCCACTGCATTTGACCAGGTTGCCCATAAATGGCCATGGATATGAATTATTCACTGGAGCATGGGAGACTCAAGCAGCTACATCACGGAAGACAATGACTCTCCCTCTCCCAGGAGCCATCAACAGCCAGTAGCTTTCCATAGAGGGGCTGATGGAAAGTCTTCATTATATGGAAGTACAGCCTGTCTATACCTGATTCATTGAACTTCTTACCAAAGGGTATGGAATTTTGTCGAATGCTTTTTCCTGGATCTGAGGTGACCACTCGACTTTCATCATTTCTTATTTTGGCAAGGGCTGTGACATTATTGATTTGTGTATGGTGTACCAATCCTGTTCCACAGTATATGATCCCCTTTAATGTGCTGTTGGATTTGCTTTCTGGTATTATTAAGGATTTTCAGACGTTAAGTTTATCAGAGATATTGGCGACGTTTTTGCCCAGCTGTGGTATATCGGCAATGCTGGCATTGTAGAAGGCATTTGGAAGTGTTCTTTGTGTTTATGCTAGTATTATGTTCATCTGTTATTTGAGACAATCCAAGGATTGGCATGAACTTTTTTCTCCTTGGTCGAATGCACTAGTGAATCCAGGAGATCTTGGACTTTCTTTTGTTGGGCATTTTTGATGACTTAATTGCCTGGCTTGTTATTGGTCTGTTCCTGGGTATCTCAGGCTGGCCCAGTTCAGACTTAACTCTTGCCAAGATGTTAAAAAGGAGGCATTAGTCTTTAGGCATGCACGTGAGAATAGCTTTCTGGGTTGTTTTGTTATTTGTTCTCAGTACATACACTCATCACTGTGAATTACCTTCAGAAAAGAGCTCTGTGAGCACTGGAGACAGGGCTTGGGGCAGAGCATGTGGCTAGCACGGATGAGACTCTGAGTTTAATCCCCACTCTGAAAGAAGACATGGCTGGTACTCTAGTTATTGCCCAGCTTGCTGTTCCTTTGCTGTGCATTCAAAAATTATTCTTTAAAAATACATGTATGCATCTATGTATGCATGCATACATACCTACATATATACATGCATGCATACATACCAACATATATACATGCATGCATATGTACATGTATAGGTATATGCATATATACACATCACACACAAAGAGTTCTGTTCATTTTCCGTAATTATGGATTTTAAAGTTTTGAACTTTGGCTTAGCAGTTTGGTGTGTGTTCTCTCATTCCTATTACATACAGGTCATGGTCTTCTTTTTTTAACTGTAATAAACCCATCTTCCTCTCACTTCAGCTATCCAATAAATTGGTTAGTTCTCCCTGATGAAATCACAGATTCAGGTTACGTTGTTTCAGTGAGTCTTTCTGGAGATTAGTGTCTTTGGAACCACTGTGTGTCTTATCAAGTTGTGTGCTGGAAATGGAAGCAAGAGAAGAAACCCAAATGAAACCTCTGTCTCCCTTCAAAGGCTCAAAGGTGTCTGCCTTCTGCCTCTCCATCCTGGATCTGTTTCTTGTGATGGATGGGACCCAGGTCAGCTACAGGAATGTGGCTCAGATGAGCTCCTGGAGCATAGTTTCCTGGGTCAGGTCCTGTTGTCTTCCTTGGAATGAGATTGGAATGTGTGAAGAGTTAACCGGCTAATAGTCAGGAGGCGTGGCATACTGTACCTTGAGTTTACACGCATTAACAACCACACTCTAACATCTAGATTTATGCAAAATACTTATGATTTATTTATGAATTCCCCCCCCCAATCAGTAATAGTCTATGTAGCAATATTGGAAAACTCAGGAAGGTAGGCAGAGGACAGGTATCCTCTCACGTCATCGATAATATATCAGTCGTATACCTTCGTTACACTCTGGTTTCAGAGGCGTGCCTGCTCAGCTTGTTGAACACAGCAGGCAGAGCAGAGCTCCCGTGGTAAACAGTGATAAATATGCCCACGTCAATCTGGCAATAAAAGTGAGAGGCTTTAATTGATCTATGGCAACAGGAAGCTTACGTTTTAAAAATTAAATTATTTGCAGTCGCATCTTATTTAGCACTGCTGATAAATGCGCTGGGTGGCGAATTGCTTGGAAGAACATTTCTGATGGGAGGTTGCTTGCTACTCTCTTGCCTTCTGCCCGGTGGGGGAGGTGGCAAGGACTTGGGGGGAGGTGTTGTGCAGCTCCAGGTAAAAGCCACTGACTCTGCCCTCTTCATGCAGACTAGCTGCATGTCACAAGATGGGTATTTGGCGCACTGTCACAGCTTCTTCAGAGACAGATAGACCACACACCATTTGTCCATGTTGCAGACAGTTGGGTGGAACTGAGCCAGTTAACTTGCAGAGATGGGCAGTGAGTACTTTTGGGCTTAGAACACTCTGGATCAATCTTCTTCTGTTGCTTACTCTATGTTTAACTGGCTTTGGTCTGTGTGCTAAACTGTTAAGTGCTATGTATAACATGCCTACTAAGTTGATTGGGACATACTAGGTCTTCAGTAAGTATGGCTGCTATAATAGTTCAATGGACAGGGTGCTAGCAAGAAGGCTTAGAACCTTGGTTCAACCCAATGAATTCTCTGGCAGTCACCGGGACTTTTCACAAGGCAATGAGGGTTCCTCTCTACCAGCATCCAACACACTCCTCTCCTCATATCATAAATCTTAGATTTCAGCCATAAATAAGCATGCTTATCAATTTAAGATATAGACTCGAAGTGAGGAAGAAATCTATATTGTGACACTTTGGAACTAACTTTTTATTTCAGCGTAGCCTAACCTATCCTAACTGTAACAAATAATGTAGTTTTCCACTTGCTCCTAATATTTTGCAGGTTAAATCATTTCATGTTATATAATTTTAATTTCTGCCAATTAGAGATAAGCTCACAGAGATGCTCCTTTGTTACTGGGTCTTTATTAAATAGTGTCTTTACAGTGGAGGGCCTTGTACAAATTATTTCTGAGATCTAGGTGTCCAAGTCTTTTCTGGGGTACACAAGGACCCTGGATGGGATAGTGTTAGTAACAAAGATAGACTAGGAGTTCTCTACAGTGTAGTGTTACCAATCAGTCTTTTATGATTCTTCAGAACTGTCATGTTCTGCATAGGCTGGAACTAGTCTCTCCTCTAAGGTGACTAATATGGTTAAAGGCAACAACAGAACACTGAAATTTTTTTTTTTTTTTTTTTTTTTTTGTTCTCAGAGTATTACTGACCATTCAGGTGTCCTCAGAAACCAAGCAAAAATACAATCAAAAGGAAAATGCACAGCCATCTGACAGGTCATATATAACACTCAGCTGTAAGACCCTGATTTCTGTACTTCCAACACTTTCTGGCATGCCTCACAGAGACAGAAAACAGTTTGACTCCATTAGGCTAGAAGGAACACTTGGGCAGGTGTCATCCCATAAATGGTTGCCATGGTACTTTCTTCCTGTCACTCCATCTGTGAGTCTTCCTGACTACTTGGAATTCTACCCACTGGGCACAGAAGGTAGGGTGCTGGGCCATAGAAGGTAAGCCAGGGTTGGGAAATGGGGGAGGGGGCAGCCGGAGAGAGTTGTGACAAGCTGCAGGTTACTTCTGAGCGTCATTTTCTCAGGGATGACTATGCTGCTTGTAACTCACAGGAAGCGCTTTCCACCAGCTTTGCCTCAGCATTTTCTGTATTAAAATTTCTAGTATTAAAAATTCCTGGCATTTTAAGGATCAACTTTTATTTTCACTGAAACTGTCTTTCTTCCCTAGAACCTGAGGCCTCATAGCTCTGCCCAACTCTCCGCCCGCCCTCCTGTCTGTTCACAGGATATGATTTTGGGGCGTCCAGGTGTTAGTGATGTTGCTGTTGATATTATATTGGGGTGGCTTTGGTACTTCGAGGGTGGGCAGAGTAGAAAGATTGGCAGGGCCTTTAACTCTTTTATACTTACTTGTCACTGTGCCACCAGGTTCTCCACCACAGAGTCCTGCTGCTGCATGCAGTTTGTTGCTGTAGTGATGATGTTGGAAGTTGTACCGCTGTTTAGTGCATTCGGCTAGGATGTTAAATGCCTTGCTCAGCATTTATTTGGGACCCAAAAGAACCAACCCTCTTCCCCCGAATGTGTGTTCCACTGAGGACCTGTGGATGCTTTGGAGGCAGTTAGACAGTTTTTGTTTTTTTTTTAAGAATGGCTCCCTAGATAGCCTTTATGGTAAAAACAAAGTAGGCAACCTATGAGAGGCGGTTGGTGTTCTTTCCAAGGGAATCCAGGGATGGGAAGTTGAAGAAGTGATCCTAGAAATTATGTTTTTTTTTTTCTTATTAGCAGATAGCAGCTAACGTTATGCAAGATTTACTCCTTCCAAGGCTGGGCAGAACACTTCCCATAAGTATTCTATGATAGCCCCACAAACTCCAAATGAAGCTATTGGAACCCACATCTCACAACAAAGTGGCTGAGGCCCAGGGAAGCCCAGATGTTTGCCCCAGATCACATCGATGGCTAAAACAATCCGAGAGCTTGGATTACATGTGCTCAGGTCTGATTCTGGTTTTGTAGTTACTCTAAATTGCTCTTATTATACAAACTGGCACCATTTGCTTATTTATCTATTTATTTTTTTGCACTAATACTTCTAATGACTTCTAAACTTTTGCTTCTCTGTGTAGCAAGGTTTCTTTCCTTTTTTCTTTTTCCTGTTAAATCCCAAACAGCCAGCGGAAATAGCTATGGTAGGGTTTCTTGTGCATCCTCAAGACTCCCGAGGCCTCAGCTAAGCCACACTGGTTCCCCTCCCTTTTTCTCCTGCCTTTTAAAAGCAGCTCTAGTTTGGGAAGGTTAGTACAGCAGTACCCTAGGAGGCCCAGGTGGGCTCAGAAGCAAGGGTTCCCAGAGGACTTCACCCTGGGATGCAATCCTTCTCCCTTTAGGCTGTGCAGGTTGGCTCAAATCCAAGGTGGTGGTCATGTGAAAAATTATTCAGCCTTGCTGTCCCAGCCCTGGAACAGTGGACCTTGGTTTTTGAGTCAGAGAAAAGATGTGTGTGTGTGTGTGTGTTCACTTGCACATGGACTCACACTCCCATACACTCCCTATCTGAAAAGCCTCTTTCGTCTCCTCTGGGACTGGCTGTTCGTGGTTTTAGCTGTTCCACGTTCTTGGATGATGAAAGGGAGCCATTATCCTCTTTTTGCTTGGGTGTCTGTGTTTAATTGTAGGAATTTAATAACGACAAATTCTCCTTGGCTGAGACTTTTCATGCCAGCTGCTTTCTCTTTTCCTTTGGACCCTGCCTCATCCGTAATGTAGCACAAGGTCACTTAGGGTTTACAATGAGATACAAACACATGCGTAGGTTTTCTTTGAGTTGAAAAAAAAAATAAAGGCTCCTACCCCAGTCCCATCATTATGGAGATCAGCTGTGCACCCCCCAATCCCCTAAGCTGCTCTCTTGACTATACACAGAACCCTGTTCTTCATGCTTCAGGGTGTCTGCTTTTTCTCTGGTTATGCAGACACAAGAGATGGGCACAACACAGAAGACCAACAAAAGAGGTTTAGAAGAAAAAAAAAAAAAACAACCATTCTTGAGACTTATTAAAAACAATTGGAAGCCAGAGCAAAAGAGGGGGTTCCAGCCCCCGTACAGCCCATCTCCTGCTTCTGGAGAAGTAGTTTGTAAGGAAATGCACCATTGTTAAAACTTTTTCCCCCTTGATGGATTTATTTATAAGGTAGAGAAATATTTTCCCCATAATTGGGTAACTCTTAATAGTAGCAATTGCATATTTATCAGTGTGAGGGGCTGTTATTAATGTAACTGTCAGGCCCAAACACATTTCTGCATTAAATCCATTTAGTATGTGCATTATTCGGGCTCGAATGTCACCGGGACATCAAAGCCCCGTAGGCATGGAGAGCTCAGTGCCCTGCTGCGGCTGCCGAACAGGCCCTTGATCAATAAATGTAACATGTTAATGCAGAGCAAATAGAATAAAAGATTTCTTTGACAAGACATGAAAAATCACCTTGTGGCAGCTGGCATGTGATGCATTTCTGGGGGAGACACCAGCAAAGTTGATCTGACAAGTAAAGAGAGGAGATGATGGCTGGAAGGTGCTTTTGTTTCAAACTTCTTTCTTGACCTGTCAGGTTTTGAAGGCGCCTCAATGGCTCTTTTTTTTTTGTCATGTGAAAATTGTAGTCTTAGGTAGTTATGAAGCAGTTATCTCTTCTCGGGATTGTGAATGCTGCTGTTTAATTGATTCACTTAGCATTTGAAACTGTCACGCATTAATAATTGCGAAATCCTGTAGATACTGCGCACGGAGTGTGTCATGCTTAAATGTGTAGTTATCAGAAAATTAATATCCTTAATGAACCAGTGCTTTCAAACTAACATTGCATGAAATCTCTTTGGCCCTTTCATTTGTGAACGCCACATCCTCCAGTTTGCGGAGAATCACCTCTCGACAGTTTGCTTTCTTGATGCCCGACAAATGCCAGCTTTGCTGTGGGTACATCGCGTGCTCAATGACAATAAATATAGTAATTATACTGGAGTTAGTAATTAACATAATTGTAGTCAATTACGACAAATACAGTGCAGCGCTAAATAAACGAGAGGAGGAGAAATTAGCAAGCTAATTGATTTGTCTTTACTCGGCTTTCTATTATAACTGGCAGGGCTGTTTTTCTTGGGGTGGCTTGGAGAGGAGGGGACAATCCCCCACAAGGATTGTTTACAAATAACCGATTTTGTTTTGAAGCCACTTTGTCTTTTGACTTATTAGACTTCACCCCTACTCTGCTTAGCAAGGGGGAAAAGAACGGGAAAGAGATTTTAAACGCCAAGGGAGCGTTTTTTTGCTAATTTAGCTACACTGAGCTGATCACTGAGACTAAGGCAAAGACATGATTTACCTTTTCCTACGGCTTGAGGAGTTACATTTCTTTTTCTTTTTTCCTTTTCAGCTATTGCTTTGGTAAAAGAAACTGTGTGTGTGTCCTCAAACTCCACCAGCAAGGCTGTGCTTTGTGGCATATGTGTTTGGGAGGTATTGTATGTGTGTGCTAATTTGATCGGCTCTATGCTGTTGCCTTGGTGGAAGAAATAAGCACCTTTTGCTTGGCTCTGTCTCCCCTCTGTCTGGGTTACCTTTATCCTTTGTAGCCATGGAAGAAAAGACATGGGCAGGTCTGTTGGAGAGGGCAGAGGAGGGGTTCAGCCCTCGACCCCTGCTCATGGTCTCTTTTTTCCCCCCTCACTTCGGGACTGTTAGGGTCCTGGTCAGTCATACTCCTGAGCTGCCTGGAAAGTTTGTGCTGGGGTCTCATTGCCCATTTATCTCAAGCTGGTTTATTCTGGCTGCCTGGAGCCCTGGTTAATGGTGTTTATCACGCGCCTCTGTTCTTTGTTCACCCTTTGCAGTGTGACTGCTGTTCATACCGCTCAGGGTTCACACCACTCAGGGAGAAACCGTATGTGTTTGGAGACTCGGGGTCACGTCACAGCCCTGTTTTTTCTCACAAGTTTTAGACACAGATTTTTTCCCCCTCTTGCATCTTGTCACATGATGAAGGTGAGTAACCAGAACCTTCGCAGGATGGCATACTAGAAGTATTGCCTCAGCTTACCTGAGAAAAATCGAATGCTTTTAGAATATGATTTTTTCAAGCATTTAGCATCATTTCTCCGTCTGATTTACTTACAGTATTCCTTTGAAAAGTCAGTGGCTCAGCAAAGAAGGTGTTGGTTGAGGTTTTCTTCCTGAAGATTCTACTGGGTAGCTTTTTAGCCTGATTCGAAGGGAGTTGAGAGCACTGGTTTTCATGTTACATAGTGCATAGAATCAGTCATGACCTGGCAGACAGTTTGCCTTCCCAGGTTCCCTGAAGTGCTGCCACATCTGTGTACAGCAGGCTGTGCCCAGACATGGCTTGGTGTGGTCATCTTTCACGTATGTTTCATTTGGAAATCAATTTCTGATATCAAATATTTATATGCAAGGAGTCATTTAAATTATCTACAGTATTTGGACAAAATGTTTCTCCTCATGAAGCCTCAAATTATTTTAATAAATGTGTGGGACATTTCTGAGGACATTTTTACTTTGGCAATTGGGAGGGGTGTGGGAGACACTTGGAACTTCAGCCTGATGTAATTACAGAGGGTTCAGAAGAAATGGGAAGATTCATACTGAGAGCTTTGTTTACTCAGAAAAGTTAAATCAAGCTAGGGTAGTAGGCCTCGGGGCGTCTGCTCTTCTGTGGAGGCCTGTGAAAGGTGGCAGAGCGTGGGCAACAGGAAGAATGAGATTGTGTGACTATTGAGAGAAACCTGGCCTCTGATCACTGCCAAAACGTGATCCTTGGAGTCATTTTGTCTCCTGCTTCTTCACCTGGCTGCTGGTTTTTACAGTCTGTGGCACTTAGATGTTTAGCAGAAACACCCAGGATGTTGACAAAGGAAGCCATTGCATCTTTATCAATGCCACAAGGAAGTTGGGCTAAGTAGAGCTAGCTTTGTTTGGCTCCCTGTTTGCTTAAGAAATACTAGCACAAGGAATCTTTTTTTTTTTTTTTTTTTTTTTTTTGTTCTTTTTAAATAAAACACTGTGTGCAAAAGTTCCACACCCCCAAGACCCTATTCTGTTTTTCTTCTACATATACTTCTCTAGAGGCTCAAGCGCTGGATTTATGAAAGTTTTGCTCTTTAGAAGTCCTAATATTTTGTTGTCGTTGTTTGTTTTGTTTTTCTTCTTCCTTTTATCATTTGGTGGGTTCAGTGGCTGGATCCTTAGAGAATGTGTCTGTGGGGTTGGTTGCAAGGAGGGCAAGGGAATGGGCAGGTTGAAAGCTTACTGTCTCTTGCCTTCTGAGAAGCTGTGTGGGTGTGCACCTGCCCACTGGCGTGCTAGTCTTTGACGGGAGTATGTTAGAATTGCTTGGTGGGGTGCTTGCTTTATTTCTGCGTTATATTTTTCAGAGTATCTTGATTGTCCCCTCTCAATGCATCGCTTGCCTCCTAAGAGCAGATGATGGCCCAGGACTGGGGAAGGAGTGTGGGAGGCAGATGTCTGCCTCTGTGCTGACAGTTGAACAGAAAGGTCCTGGCTGGCTCACTTTTGTGAATTCTTCTCAAATACCTGAGCTGGATCAACATCACAGAAAGGCAGCTGCCAGCCCACTGCAAGTGGAAATAGCCAACCATTATCCTGAATTCTATTGTTGGAGCTGGGCTTTAGTTAAGAAAATTCAGCCTCTCACAGGGTTTAGAGAAATGAAGCCTGGAAACGGCCCCCCAAGTCATTGTCTAGTTCTTTCCTCTGGGGAATACTGAACTTGTCCAAGCCTCATGGCATGCAGTTCCATAAGAGTGATTAGAGAGATAAATTTAACTGTATAATTTTAAGGTTTATTTTATCCTTTTTCTCCTTAGCTGGAGGTGGAAGTCAGCCTGGGGCCTGCTAACGTTTAGAGGATGCCAGCAGGGATACAATAGTCTTTCTAACTGCCATGGCCATTTGGATTCCTCTGTGCAAGTGCCTTTTGGGTTGGTAGGATGGTAAAACCATGGGCTTTGTACTACCAGGGGTTGGTTAGGATTCTGGAAGAGACAGCTGGAAGCAGGGTACACTTCTTCTTGCATAGGAATACATATCTCTGGTTCTGTGCAGAGTAGGGATGGCTGTACCATGTAGAAGTTGGCAAAGTTAGAGTCTTTTGGGGAAGCTCATCAAGTAAGGAAGGACTAGAGGAGATATGGGCTCTCCTGAAGCCTTCACTGTAGAGCTACAGGCTCAAGGTGGGAGAGAAGCCACCTCTAGCTGAAGAAGGGTAGCTGATTTGCAGGCTGAGCAAGGACCAAGCATGTACCCTGACATGCATACATGGCAATTATGCTGTTAGAAGGGTCACAGCTAATGGAGTTATTCTACAACTTGAGCTGCAAGCGTGCAAGAACTCTTTGTACCCATAAGACCCCGTGGGCTGGCCCTGTGCTCCTTCAGAAGGGGAGAAGCTAGACTTTCAGAAATTATGTTCGTTATTGTTCTTCAGTCTGCTTAGGGGGTGCACTCTCCCAGTCTCCCCTGGTGGAGTTTGCCCCTCAGTTCTGCACATAGTGTGGGGCTCATGGAAGACTGTCAACATCCATTGAAATGCAAGCACATGGCTGGTCAGTGGTAGGCCAAGATGGAAATATAGCTTTGCCCTAACCGCTGAGTTGCCTGCTCTGCACTGCTGTACACAAACAACTTGACTGCTCCGTCTTGTCTTCATGTTCCTTTTCCGGAAAATTGGGGTAGGTTGGTAACAAACACATCAGAGGGCAATCCTGTTTTCCAAACCTTTGAAAAGGAGACCCCTCCACCATGCCACAAAGGCCATTGCTGTTTTATTCTCTTCCTTAACTTATGCTTGACTTTATCTTTTTTCCCCACAAGAGGCAATAAAAATTCTAGGTTGTGAGTACTGGCAGACCTCAGAGAGATAGCAGGTTGGGTTCCAGGCTGCTGCTATAAAGTGAATGTTGCAATAAAGTGAGTCACACACAGTTTTTGATTTCCCAGTGGATATAAAAGTTATGTTTACACTGCACTGTAGTTTGTTAAGTGTGTAACAAAGAATGTCTAAGAAAATGGACACCTTAATTAAAAAAATACTTTACTGCTAAAAAATAGTAAGGGTTATCTGAGCTGGTAGAAAACCTGGTGGCAACGGGCTTCCATGATGTGAGGTTGGCATATCTGTGAGGTACAATAAAGAAAGGCTTGATGACGTGAGGTAGTCTTGATGTTAAAAGTCTGTCAGAACATGGTTGTGTAACATTTATTGTCTGACTTCTTTATGGACCTTCAGGATCCTATCTGGTTCCATTTCTAGTATGTTTTGGTCCTGTTCTTGATTGTGTTCATCTGGACAACTCTTAAGAGCCCAAGTCTCTGTTGTCCCAAAGAAGTCATCTGTGGTCTCAATCCTCAGGGTCAACTTAGGTTGCACATGCTGTTCGAATGCTGGTCAGTCCCTAAGCTACCCCAAGGCACCACTGACTGTGTCTTTGTTTGTAAATGAGAAGCTGAATTCTTGCTAGCTTACAGTTGAGAGTCACTGTCAGAGACCAGGAAGCCAGAGACACTTAGGCTGGAGGATGGGCTGGTGGAAGAGCAAGGAGGTTATGGGAGAAGACATTACAGGGCTTTCTTCTGTAGCCCATCTTATGTCTGTGAGCTACCAAAGAAGAAGAAGCCATTTAATCCTCACTGTCATCTTCCAGACAGGGATAATGGTGCTGGCCTAGCAGGGTCATGGAGATCAAATGTGAAATATGAGTTTTGTACTCTCAGAGGTGTCCTGGCAGAACACAGATCCCCAGAGCACTTTCTGTCACTTCTGATTCTTTTGTTTGTAAGCAGAGTTATTTTAAGGGTTGTGTGGCCTTGGTAGGTTTGCAAAAGCAGGGCTCAGAGTGCAAAGCATTGGGTTTGAATGGCCAGGTTTGGGGGATACAGCTCAGTGGTAGAGCGCTTGTCTTACATGGATGAGACCTTTGATTTAATCCCCCATAGTTAAAAACTAAACGGTATGGCCACACTTCCCTTGGGCAAGGACAACTGAGAGAACTTTTCCCAATTTAATTCTGTTCGAAGGGGAGGGGAGTAGGGTAGGGAGGAAGGAAATCTTCATTAGAGTACACTAAGCATAATTATTATTAGTCTCCATGGAATATTAAGTAAGGCCGTACGTGCTGGGGCCACAGCTGCAGTCCCAGTACTCACAGTGTGAGGCAGGAAGTTCTTGTGTTGAAAGTCAACCTGGGATGCCTAGTGAGACCCTGTTGCAACCCTCCAAAGGAATATTAACTGTTAAATAGGATATGGCAAGGCTTTAAGAAAGCCAACTGCCAGAGTGAAATTCCATTTTATTTAATGATTTTTAGTGACTTATTGTTTCTTTAAATCTATCTGTACTGGTGGACTCAAACTGGGGAGGACTTTTCCCACCCAAGGCTTCTACCTCAAGCTGCATCCGTGGTCTGTAACTAAGTATTGGGACCAGCTTTCTCACTGGGCAGGAGGAAGAACTGATTAACACCTTTTTCAGGAATGGTGGAGCCTCACTGCATTGTGCAGGCTTGTCTTGAACTCCTGGGGTCAAGTGATCTTTCCACCTCAATCTCCTGAGTTGCTAGAACTATGGGTCATCACCACTCTGCACTTCTGAGCTACCTCCTCCTGCCTTGGGCTGGAGGACCCCTCTCCTTCCCACCTCCTACAAACCAAGAGGATCGATGACCCAAAGAATATTTCCTAGAATGGCATTTGGGATTATTCCTACAAGCTTAAGTGTGATTTTCCTGCGTTTTAAAGAAGTTTACAGGATATGATGTATGTGCACATATGTGTACATGTTCATGTGTGTGGGTAAGGGCTTGTATATGCCAGACATATGTGTGGAGGTCAGAGGACAACTTTAGGTGTTGGTCCTCACTTTCTACTTTGTTTGAAACAAGGTTTGGATGTGGCTGGATTTCTGTCTGTAATTCTAGCACTGTTGTGGTGGAGGTAAGAGGCTTGCTGGGGCTTGCCAGCTTGTAGCCTAGCACCAGTTTCAAGGAGAGAGTCTACCTTAAAGGAATAAGGTGGAGAGAGAGGACACCTAATGTCCTCTGATTTCTGCACATACATGCACAGGCACACACATCTACACACATACACATATACCACACATAACCTACCCCCGTATACTAAATAAACAAAATTAGTTTTTTAAAGTTTCTTTTCTTCTCTTGTAATTATAAACATCATAGTATTTATTTTATACAAATATAAAAATTTGGAAAAATATACACAAGGAATTAAAAAACAACCCACAATCTTATTGTAGAACAATAATCTCTACTAACATCTCAGTATGTACCAGGTTTTACAAAAGTAGGATTGAATTGTATACAAGGTCTTGCAGCCTATATTTTCTTTTAATGCTTTATGAAGTTTGGTTTTTCATGAATGTGTTTTCACTGACAACATAATTTTTCTTTCAGATAACTATGCTAATTTTAGTTATTATTAGTTAACTTATTGTTTGATATTGTTTAATGTCTCTCTCTCTCTCTCTCTCTCTCTCTCTCTCTCTCTCTCTCTCTGTGTGTGTGTGTGTGTGTGTGTATTTTCCTACTTTTTGATGTTGATAAGACATACTTTGAGGGTCTTAAGATAGCTCAGCAGGTGCTGCCGACAAGCCCAGTCACTTGAGTTTGATTCCCTAGAGTTGTGGACAGAGGGAATCAACTCCAGCAAGTTATCCTCTGACCTCCAAAATGGCAACATGGCACACACACACACACACACACACACACACACACACACACACACACTATGAGGTAATTTGTCAAAGAGAGAAATCACTGAACTAATCATTATTTAAACAAACCTTTCCACAAAGCCCCTGTAGAGAAATAAATCTCTTTCTTTACTATATATCATTAGGTTTATGGCTGAGGCTTCTTGTAACAGGTCCCAAATTAATAAGTGAAAAAAAAACACACAAATTTATGTAATATAATGACTTATAATTTTATTATGTTAATGTAAGTACATAACAAGGGGACCATCAGAACTGAACATGTAAAGAGGCAGGGAAAGCTGTGTATATTCTATGCTAGATTTGATGGAAACGAATGTATTTGATGTATTGCCATGCTCCTCTCAATGAGGGCCTGGAGATATGCTTCAGGTGAGAAGAACTGGGGAAGCTGAGATGGATCTTCCTGCTTCTGCTGTCTAACCACGTATGGAGAGGCTGTATTTTCGAGCAGGGTACTCTTTACTCCCTACCTCCTCGCTCCCTATCCTCCTGTCTTGCTCACAGACTGTCCTGGGTTTGGCGTTTTTTCTCTTTCACTACTGGAGATGGATAGGGGCTGTCTTATGTGGCCTCCTCACTATGAGCATCTTGAGTTAAGCCCCACCATCTTCATGCATGCAGTACTTGTGTGCACATTCAGCTTAACTTGCAGAGTTGCTGACCGCTTCACAGAGGGCAACACCGCTTCCCATAGGCCTTCCTCCCTTCTCTGTCCATGACTCACCATTGGCTACCTTTGGGACATTGGTTACTTCTGTGCAGAAGGCCCTTTAGCAAGCCTCTTACTTCTACACGCAACAGTGCTAGGATTACCTTCAGAAATCCAGCCACATCCAGACTTTGTTTCAACCAAATTAGAAAGTGAAGTCCAGCACTGAAGGTTGTCCTCTGACCTCCACACTTATGCCTGTTATATACATGCCCTTATCCACACACATGAATATGTCCACATGTGTGCACATACATCATCTACTGTAAACTTCTTTTCTGCACAGTCTTTTGCCAAAAAGGGTGTGGGGTATGGTCCTGCAAGGCTTCCAGACTGGCTAATGGGGGAAAAGCAAGGCACCCAAACCATTTTCAGCTCTGCATGTGCAGATCCAACGTTTTAAGCATACCTACATTTACCTGCGCCAGCGAGAGGCAATCGTTTTGCATTTTAATGACAAATCAAGTACGCTAACTTGCATTTGAAACGAAAGTGCCTTAAATGTCTCTGGCTGTCAGAATGAGATGTTAGGAGCTTGATGAAAAGCGAACAAAGAAGACAAAGTATGAAGCCTGGATACAGTGCAAAATGAAATAAAACCTTGTATGGCCTGTCAGGGGTGTCAGTTGATATTCATATCTAAAGCACATTATAGCGTTACTTTGCAGCTCACAGCTTACTCATCTGTCTTGTTTAATTCATCACACTGGAGCCCACATCTTTTAAGTCTCGTGTGTCAACAATGGGAGAAATCTGTTAATTGACAAATGAGTGTCACAAATGTGAATTGGTGCCTTTACATCAGCGGCAGGTGTAGTCTCTTTTGTTTTTTGTTGGATCTATTATTGGCATAAGCCAGTGTAAGACATCTGTCTTTGTCGGAATGAGAAATGACAGGCCTTCTTGGCTGTCATTGTCTTAGCGCGTGCTCATTCTGTGAGATGCTGTATAAAGATAAAATGTCAGTTAAAAGAATATGAAAAACTATCTGGAGGAAGTCCTTAAATTACTCAGAGAGGGGATCCGGGAATTGGGGCTGGAATTGAAATCCGAGTGTTTCACTTTGCATCTATCACACCTATTTAAAAATAATATTTCCTGAGGAACAGGATGAAGTGATCAAGCATTTAGGGAAACGTTATGTTGTGCTGGTATAATTAGCTTGATAAGGTTAGGAGAAAACTCTTCCTCTGCAAGACAGGGATTTATTTATTATAAGGCCATCTCTACGACAAGCACAGAGTTGTCGCAGTACAAATAGTCCAGGTGGGATCCAGGGCACTGATTTGCATGGATCTGGAGCTATTGCAATTCTTCTCCTCCAATTTCTCATTCAGTTCTCTTCCTATCTCAGACTGACGAGAAGCATAATGGGGTGGAAAGCGGTTGGCCATAGAGCAGGGTGAGGCAGAGGCAGAGGAGGCAGAGGCAGAGGCAGAGGCAGAGGCAGAGGCAGAGGCAGAGGCAGAGGCAGAGGCAGAGGCAGAGGCAGAGGCAGAGGCAGAGGCAGAGGCAGAGGCAGAGGCAGAGGCAGAGGCAGAGGCAGAGGCAGAGGCAGAGGCAGAGGCAGAGGCAGAGGCAGAGGCAGAGGCAGAGGCAGAGGCAGAGGCAGAGGCAGAGGCAGAGGCAGAGGCAGAGGCAGAGGCAGAGGCAGAGGCAGAGGCAGAGGCAGAGGCAGAGGCAGAGGCAGAGGCAGAGGCAGAGGCAGAGGCAGAGGCAGAGCCGAGCGAGCAGAGAGAGTGGCATGTGTTGTCAAGTGCTGGTGTGCTGGGCAGGGCACTTAGGTCTAGACGCTGGAGGCTTTGCAGATGGCTCAAGGGAGTGCTGGTCAGGGGAGGTAGCAGGTCTAGTGATGGAAAACCATTCTTTACTTCTCTGCACTTCAGTAGGAGCCTGGACACCAGGGATGGTGAGGACAAGGGGACTTCAGTGAGGCACGTCCTGGTCAAGGGTGGGCAAACTCTAAGGAGGGCTGCCCAGACTTGAGCGTGTCCTCAGGTCATCCATACTGTGTGTTTGATGGAGTCGGTGTAGGGTTAGCCAGGATGCTCTGCCTGTCTCACAGGTTCCTGCATAGTGTTTACCTGCTGCTCAGAAGACCTAACTCAAGTATCGGTGTCCTGACCATCTTTCCCACAGGACATCTGAGGTATTCCCCAGACACCCCAGGGTTCTGAGAAAAGGGAAGTCTAGATGGGACTGTTCCAGATGGCTTCAACATCAAGAAATTATTTTGGGTGGAGTAGATCTCCAACAAGGCCTGTAATCCTGCGGGGACCTGGTAAATCCTGGGGAGACCATTCCTAGGACGGGAAAGGATAGGGGGCCTCAAGGCCAGGCTTGCCCATCCCTTCCTCTCTCATTTCAGCTAGTTGTGACTCAGTACAAAGCTTACCCCTTTCAAGTCACGAAAGCTCACAGTGAACTAGGGAGTTGTTGGGAGGATAGAGTTAGTATTTTTCTGAGGAAACCCTGGAAAGTCCATTCTGTTTCTCCACTTGCCCCTCCCTCCTGTCTGTCCCCTCCTTCCTTTCAGATTCTGTGTGGCAGACATTTTCTGGCTGACCCTTACATTCTCTGTTTTGTAGGAGATTTTAGTTTTGCTTTTAAAATTAAAACAAGGCTTACCTGATGCTGTTAAGGCAGGCCAGAGAGAAAGGGAGGGAAACAATCTTTCTTAAAGACTGTCTATAAGCAGAACCAAAAACTCCCTTCTTCATAAACCAGGCTGCTTTTTGCCACGTCGAGAAGGGGCTGTTTGGTTTCAGTGGAGGCTCATGGTTCATAGGAACAGGGTACCAGAGCACGGAGAGTAGAGTAGGCACGTGTGGCTGCACACATCTCTTGTTCACCTTCTAAAAATGGGCAAGGCATGCACATCTACCTCGTGTTTATCCACACACACACATCTGTACGCACAGACACAGGCCAGACCCGTGAGCAGACGTCCTTTGCTGAGCACACTGAAGGACATCAGAAGACTTTTTTTTTTTTTTTTTTTTTTCTGGGCCCTCTTTCTGTTCTTCACTGCCAGCTGTCACAGAGGGTCTGAAACAGACACACAATTTATTGGGTAGTGTTTAGAAACCTGTCGGTGGTAACGACTGTAGCTCTGATTTCAATTAACACCCACTAAATTTAGGCGAGCTTCATGCATGTGTGGACCTGTTGAATGCGCTTCGCATCACATTGAAAAAAAAAAAAACAACCCTCTAGTGGTAATATTTTAGAAAAACGATGGCGCTCTGTGGTCAAGTGGCTTGTCTGTCCCTTCCCTGACCTGGCACCTGGTGGCAGCTCTTCTTTGAAATGCAGGTTTTGAGAGTCTGGTTTGGGTGTTTGTATAACAACTTCTCAATTGCAGAAGAGCACAGCTAAAGTTTTAGCATCCAATCTGGCTTACTGAAATACTACCTCACAGTTCATAATTCACCATTTCTCACGCCACGCTCAACCCCCTTTTCTGGCTATTTGGGTGAAAACAGCCCGGGAAGGGCCACATTTTATGATTAAGGCACTAAAAGATTAGCTGTAGACGCTGCCCCATCTCTGGGACTATGGAACTCTGGCTGCTGACAGCAGATCTGTTTTGAATCGGACTCAGATTAAAGTGAGTGAAAATCATTTGGGGGCTGAGGGCTGGAAAGGTCACACATGTAATGAATTGTGGGTGCTTGCCTGGCTTCCCAGGCGAGAACCGTAAGCAATTATTAAATGCCATTGTGTGTCAGGAAGGGTTGGTTGGTGGTGACTTTGAAGCCTTCCAGAAGGGAGCCTGGGAGATTGCAAGAAGTGGTAATGAGGCCTTCACCGAGAGGGACTTGGGGGTGGGGTAGGTGTGCTGCAGCTTTATTTGGGGAGGTACATTTTATTGCTTTCTCATCTTTGGTTTGCTTCTATTTGTACCAATGAGAGGAGCAATTGTGGAGGGATGGCTTTCGGGGCTGGGGGTTGTTGATGGTACCTTTTTCCTTTGCCTGAGTGAATTACTTCCGTGGCTCTCTGCTGTAGCCTCTCTGGTTTTGTCCCTGCCTTGGGTTGTCCTGCAAATATCAATATGCACTTACCAACTACTTCTTTATTAAGGCCATGGCAACCTACCCTGGCCAGCTGGGTAGCTGTGAGGAACTGATAAGATCTGAGGGTCATTCTCTCTTGCAGGAAAAGAGGTGTCATGGCCTTGGTTGAACAAGGCTGTGTTCTGTTGTTCAATGTATTTAAATCCAGGCCTGAGGTTTCTACCCATTCTTAGACCATGTAAGTTCCTGGTTGAAAGACACACACACACACACACACCCTTTATATTTACAATAAACCTTAAACAGCACAATAGTTGGGCTATTACCTTCTATGTTGTTGGAATTTATCTTCTTATCTATAATCCTGAGTTATTACTTATTATGTTTCATCTGGGCTGCTCTTGACTCCAGTTAGTCCTCAGAGCCAAGTTCTCTTGACTCCTACCCCATGGTGGCTTCTCCTTCCTCTTCCTCCTCCTTCCCCTCATGGTTCTCCTCTAACCTCAAGCCTGGGAAATTTAAACTCCACCTATGTCTCTTCTGTCCAGCTATTGGCTGTCAGCATCTTTATTTACCAATCAGAAATAACTTGGGGGCATGGTCACAAGGACTATGTGCAGACTCTAGGTCTTAGGGGCCCACACTTAGCATCACAATAGACAGTAAAAGACAAACACTCAGTGTCCACTTTCTGTTCTCCTTTGCTGCTTTTCATCTCAGGTGGGGTAGCCAGGTGCTGTGGAAAGCTTCCAGAAAATTCCACTGAATGACCCACTTAGAAGCCATTTTCTCTGGACTCCCTGTTTTAGCTTGTGTGAAACCTTGATATCTACATCAGAAAGTAAAAGGACCTAAATGACCCCCTTCACTTGGCCATCATATTTGTTCTTTTGGTGCCTGGATAGGTTTACTCACTGGTTGCTAAATACTTGCTGTGTGCCAGGTGAGGGGCCTGACAGGGATGATTCAATAATAGCTCACTTCCCAGGAGAGATACCCATGTAGGGACATGTGACTACAACCCAGGGAAAGGATGGATGGAATGCCCACCCACCCAGGGAAGTGTGGGAAGTCTTCCTGGAGTGGGTGTATTTTGGAGTTGAGTCTGGAAAGAGGAGCAGGATAGGCCATTTGAAGGAATGAGACTGAGTCTGTAGGCAGGAAGGTAAAGCCTGAACAATGGCAGAGAAGGCCGAGGAAGTCACAGCTAGGGCTGTGCTTGGCCTGGCAGGAAACCTTCCTACTGGTCATTTCTTTGCCTTCTCCATAACCTGCCTTTCCCGTGTTTTGAGACCTGGTCTCATGTAGCCCAGGCTGTTCCAGAGCTTACTATGTAGCTAAGGGTGACCTCAAATGCCCCGTTCTTCAGCCCCTTCCTCCCAAATGCTGGGATTATAAATATATGTCACTATACCTGGACCTCACTTGTCATTTGGCCCCTAGCAGTCTCTGGCTTGTCCAGTAACACACCCAGAGTCTCAAGTGTCTTGGTTACTGTCTCTGATCCTCAAGATGGCCCAAAGCAGACTTTTTGTTGTTGTTGTTTGTTTTTCTCATCTCTTCATTCTTGAGTTTCTCTCATCTTCGAGTGGGAATCAATCAGGATGGTGAGGAAGAAAGAAAGAGGGGAAACACAGAACACCAGGAGTTCCTGGCAGGCAGAGAATGTTATAGACTCCCTGTAGGCATGCTTGTGAGTAGCATACATCAAACTTTCCAGTTCTTCACCTCCCCTAGTTCCCATTCCTGTTACCCTATTCTCTTCGCTTCTTACTGAGAAACCCCTACTCATTCAGGTTTTGTGCAAATGGCTTATAAAGAAGGAAAAGTCTTCAAGGAACATCTCCAAGCTTCTGGTGATGGATCTTGGTCCGAATGCTTAAGTATCAGGCATCTCAGGCCCAGCAAAAGAATTTGTTTTTGGTGGGGGGGGACACTTTATGTACCCATTATCATCTCAAAGGTCTTCACATAGGTGCTAATGGAAGATCTTTTGCTCTCTATTATCTGTAGTTAACCAGTCTCTATTTGGGGGGCTCTGACTGGGAAATGGAGAAGACTTGTTGTTTGTGAGTCAAGAGTAGAGAAAGATGCTCCATTAGAAGTCTAGCTGTGCTTTCTGTTTTCATCACCATCTGATCAGTGAATGTTGGTGATATAGCCTGTTGGTGGTACCCTCTGTTGACAGAGTTCTTTCTGGAAGGGATCCTTCCAGAATACAGCCTTTTTTTTTCAAAAGGGACACCCCATGTGACTAGACAAAACCTTAGCTAGCTGGTAGTTCTTCTTTGCCATGGCCCTGCAAGTTCTTGTGGGTTAGAGTTACTTTATGATTTTCTCTTTTGGTCCAGTGAACTTAGAATGAAGGGAAACTTTTTTTTTTCCCCTGTTATGATAGTTTTTTTTCTTTTTTCCAGAAGGCCTTTGTGGGAATGTTGGGCACAGGGTTTGGTGGGGGGAAGGGTAGGAGGAATGAATACCAAGCCCCAAAGGGGATGGTGTGGGTTGGGTAGGTAGGGGCTTGTCTGCATTATTGGTCCATGGCGCCCATCCAGCCTGTGGCCTCTCTCACACAAAGCCATCGTTCTGATTAATGGCATCCGTGTCTTGGAGGCATGGATTGTATTAGACCTTGTTTAACAGTTCCCTCTATACATCCACTTCCCCTGGAAGTGCACCAAAATAGGAGGAGAGGAAAAAAGGGGCCGAGAGAAAGGCTACATTTGGACAGGGTAGAAAGGAAAGTGTTTTTTTTTTTTTTTCCTCCATAACTGCTTTCTGCGACTTTCTGTAGGCTTCGAGGCTTTATCGCCACAGCACTCCTCTGGGAGAGCCAGGGGGAAGTGAAGACAGACATCTTGGGAAAGAAGATGGGTTTCCCTGCCAAAACTGGGAGATGGTGCTGGCTCTCTTGGCTCCTTAGAAACTCCAAGAAATCTGCTGACATTTTAAAGGAAAAGAAGGAGAGGTTGGGGTGGGGGTGGGGTGATTTATGATGACATCACATGTTGCCCAAGCAGATCCTGTAAGAGGAAAATGGCTTTTATAGTGAGCATGTTGCAATAAAGAAACAGTGAGTCATGGGGGAGCATCATCGATTGAACTGCCTTTACTTATCTGCTTTATCTACTGCCTCCCCGGACCCAACTGGAGACCCTGGCAGCCTCCAGAGCCTTGCTGCATAGAGCCCTGAGGTTTAGGAGCCTGAGCCCAGACTGAATCCAGAGCCTGTATACTTATTTCCCTCTCTTCAACGTTTTCCTGATGACATTGATTGCATCTGGTGTCGCTCCTAGCTTCCTGTCATATGCAGGTGTATCACATCCTGTGTGTATATGCAGACACACTTGTGAGGGTGCGTGTTGGGGATAGGTTGTGTGTGCATCAGGAGATAGGCAGCAGAGGAGGGAGCTGTCAGAGGAGCCAGCAGTGTCTTTGCTTGTCTTAGAGCTGCATAACAATGCTGGACTTGAGTGAAAGGATGGGGCATGGCTTCCTTGCTTGTGTAGTCAAGATTGGCTAGGTTGATGTAGCTTGTGGGAACTAGAGGCATGCTAGTGTGCTGTGCTAACCACTCACAGGATACCAACAGTAAACTGTAGTGACAGAAGGGTCCTGGAGACTTGTCCACAACAGCTCTGCCTTCCTGGTTCTTGGGTATAACCTCTCCTTTTGCATGATGTGCTCGTCCATCTCTCTCAAGACTCCAGTGCCTTCTTGCTTTTTGTTGTTGTTGTTTATTTTTGTTTTGTTTTTCCTCTGTAGACACAGTCTGAGGACCAGGTCTGAAAACTTTTTAGATGAAGGCCAAGTTTTCAGGATATTTTCTGATTTGTTGGTATGTGTTTGTATAACAGTGATGGCCAAAGCACGAAGCTGGAGAGTAAAAGTGCTCCCCAAGAAGTTCTGGCCATTAGGAGGAGGGGCCTGGGTGTATGGTAGAGTTTGGGGTCTATAGGAGGAGGGGCCTGGGTGTATGGTAGAGATTGGGGTCTATAGGAGGAGGGGCC
This sequence comes from Arvicanthis niloticus, assembly GCF_011762505.2. Taxonomy (NCBI): domain Eukaryota; kingdom Metazoa; phylum Chordata; class Mammalia; order Rodentia; family Muridae; genus Arvicanthis; species Arvicanthis niloticus. The sequence goes on from NC_047660.1 coordinate 75,166,715, forward strand.
TGGGTGCATGGTAGAGTTTGGGGTTTGTAGGAGGAGGGGCCTGGGTGTATGATAGAGACTGAGGTTCTATTTGAGGAACAGGTGAATAGTTGTACATCTATGTTGGAATGGCGTCTTTCCTTCTCTTGGTTTGCTATGCTTGGATCCCGCCTCTGTGGAGATCCTCCTTATGGCTCCCTTGGATCTGAGCAGCCCACTGATGTTCCCCTGGAACTGTCAGGTCCCCAGAGGGCATACGTTTGAGAGTCTTTGAGAAGTTTTGGAGTCATAAGAAGATCTGTTATTTACAGTATCATGGTTAGGACATCCTTAGGCCTTGACTTTGAGGGACCAGGACAGGCAACATCAAGTTTTCCTATTAGAGAGGGTTTGATAATCAGCCTGGCCCAGCATGTCCATGGTATGGAACTACTATTGTCCCCAGTTGTTTTTGTGGGGTCAGAGGCTCATCCCTGGGCACTATGCTTTGAGCAGAGAGGTTGGCTTCATTCTGAAGGAATGATCTATCATGTTTATGTTCTTGGTGTCTGCTGGGCACAGGCTTCTAATTCAAGATGCTTATCTTCTGGGTCTAAATTCAGATGTACTCTCTTTTAAAAGACCCCAATTCAATCCAAAGAGTTATGCTTTTCATACTTCTGGTTGTTGGGGGGTTGAGCTTCAGGTATGAGGCAGGCTTTTCCAACTGTCAGCAGCCATGGGATGTCAGTCTTACCATGATCCTTTCACTATAGGGCACTAGGTAAACCGTGCTCTGGCCTCACAGCGCCCGACTTGCGGAGTCAGCATCAGAACTTGGCTTGGTCTGTTCCAAGAGTCTCTTGTTCCCTCTACCCAACCGAGCTCTTGCTCAGCTAATGGTACCCATATTGTTTTGAGTTCTGCTGTTTTTCACTTAACATGTCAAAAGCATTTTTCTGTGTTTCTATAGTGTTCACGATAATCTTTTTAAATGACTACACGATTTCTCTCCCTGCGCTGATGTTCTCTAAATGTAAACCAGCCCTCGAAATATTGAATGTTTATTTCTCATTTCTTTGATGTTGGAAATGGAGCAGAGAGTTCCGAGTTCCCTTCATGTCCCCCCAAAGAAGCAATTAGCCCAGCGCAGATGGAGCCTTGTGGGGGGCTCCAGGTTGTGTGTGGATCCCTATGTCAGGAAGGTTCATGGGAGGAGAGAGTGGCTCAGTGTCCTTGATTCTTGGTTTTGATTCAAGCCAGACTTTGTTGCTGGGTTCTTGACCCCTCTTTCCTCAGGGAGGACCCAAATCATCTGACAGCCTGTTCCTTCTGTCTCACCCATTTGCACACCTTATTCTCCAGGCCAGAGTCCATTCTCTGTCTAGAATGTCCCTTGCTTTTCTCTCTTCCAGTTTCTCTCTGCCAAATCTGCCTTACCTTTTAAACTTCACTCCCCTCATCAGCTTGGCCAGTGTCAGTGTCTTCTTGTACCAAACTGCCTGGAAACCGCCCCACCCAACCCCACAGCAACTTACAAGCTGATAAGGGATTTTTTTTTTTTTTTTTCTGCTCCAAACTGAGTAAGGAAAGAAACAAAGGGGCCAACCCCCACCCATGCCCTCAACACGCTCCAGGCTGCCTTCCTCTGGACTCCTGTTAGTCCTTAGGACCCTTTGTGGTGCAAATCATTGCCTTCCCCTCACAGGTAAGTAATCTGCTCAAAGTTGTCAGAGCTTGCACGTCATGTAAACTGCAGTGCTCTCAAATGGCAGGGCCCATTTCTCGAACTTTCTATCCGTTTCCTTTCTCTTTGGTGTCCAGTGTCTGGTTCAAGACACAGAGTAGGTGCTCATTAAGTGCTCGCCGAGTGGCACATTGGACGGTCTCTTTCGTGGGGGTAAGAATTCCCCTGGCACACTGCTGAATCAGGAGGGAAAAATGTAGTCAGCCCTGCATGCAGCCTGTGCATTTCATTCCAAATGCTGATCTCTGCAGTTTAGCAGGGGTCAGGCAATGACAAGAGGCGGAGAGGAGGAAAAACATCTTGAAGCTGCCTTCTGCTCCAAGCTAGAGCAAAGCCCCACATCTGGTCCGTGTCTTCATCTTTTAGTTTCTCTCTTCTGCTGAGGTCCTAATAGCAGGCAAGATGAAGCATGGCCAGATACCAGAGGGAGATGATCTGTGCTTGGTGGCTCCAGGCTCAGGGGCTGGGGCTTAAGGTGGAAGTGGGAAGGAGCACCTTGGGCTTGTTCAGGTCAGGTGTGTCCAGGACAAGGTTTGGTCTCTGCAACCTTGAATTTTGCATCTGTTTTATTTGTGTTGGACCAAGACAGCTGTTCTCCATATCAGACTTTTAAAGGAAGCTTCCGGAAGCTATGGAGGCTTGAGAAGAGATATGAGACTGGATGTTAACCATGATGGGGACCTGACCAGAGGTCCCCACTAAAGCAGAAGCAGGTCTGGTGCTTCCACAGAGGCCAGCACCATACATTGTATTAGGCTGAGAGCTTCAGAAGCCACACGTACCGCACAGTGGTAGGAGTGTTGGCTGGCAAGTTAAAGGGATCATAGAGATAGGCATTTTATGGAGAGATGTTAGCAAATGTTACACAGGCAAACATGTTTGGAAGTGCTGGTTTTCCCAAAGTTCAATGCTTTCTCAGTTTCAGAACTTCTCAGAGCCCCCTACTGACAGTATCAGGCAGCCTAGGTTTAGAGATAGGAGTTGCGGGTGCATCTGCAGGGTGGTCTCTGGTGCACGAACCCAGGCAGGGGCCTTGGATTCAAGTCTGGGCTTCATGTGCATTTCTCACTACAAGGTTGGAAAAGCTGCCTGACCTTCCTGTGGCTCAATTTCCTCTCTCATGAAATGTTGGCTCAGAGGGCAACATGAGGTGATTCTTACAGGCTGTTTGTTCATCTAGTGTCTAGCTTATAGTAACTGTTCAGTGTGTGGTAGTGGCTAGTCCATTTGTGTCCTCATGATCTGGGCCACCATCACCAGTGACCATGGAGACTTTGCCCTAAAGCATAGAAAACAAGTTCTGTTCCCTACTAACATAACCATCACCTGGGGGTTGCTGGAAACTTGACCTCCTGGACTGTTTGTTATCCCCACTGAGTGTCAGACTCTGTAGAGCTGGGATGAGGTCCAAGCGTCCGGATCTCCACAGATACCAGTGTTATTTTATAATATTATTTAGAACACATATTTGTATCGCATGCTGTTTATTCCTTACCGGGGGGATCCCTCTGAAGTCAGGCGTGTGGAGGTGAGCTGGTGGCTAGGTAAAAAATGGGATGGGAATAACGCTTCTCTCTAAGCCAGTCTTGCTCGATTGAGTACATATTATCTTCTATCTGGACCACTGTAACAAAAGATCATAGGCTAGGTGGCTTGTCAATTCTTTTCTCACCAGTTTGGAAACTGGAAAGTGTAAGATCAAAATGTTGCAGATTGTATCTGATGATGGCCCACTTCTTAGCTAGCTGTCTTTGTATTCTCACACGTTAGAAGGCGCAGGGGTAGGCCCCAGCTCTTTGAGTGTACTAACCCATCTGTGAAGTTCTGCTTCTCCATTGGGTAATGACAGGAGTAAGGATTTTAACTTTTGAATTTGAGGGGTGGGTGGAGACAAAAGCATAGACCACAGCTGGACAGGTCAAACTTGTGAGTATAGCAGATTGTCAGTTAGGGGACGTTGGCACAGGGGTAAAGGGTAGTCAAAGTGAGACATGCGCTAAGCTTTTTTCCTGTCATATCATTTTTTATGTGTTGTGTGCAGGTGTGTAGGTATGAGTGTAGGCACACATGTGTCATGGAACATATGTGAAGGTCAGAGGGCAGGTTTTAGGAGTCAGTTACCACCTTCTACCTTGTTTTGAGACAGTGTCTCTCTTATTATCTTCTTTACCTGGTACTTCAGGCTAGCTGGTTTCAAGCTTCTAGCTGGTTCTCCTGTCTCTGCCTCCCATGACACCACAAGGGTCTGGGGATTACAGAGATACACTACCATATCTATATATATTTAAAACGTAGGTTCCAGGGTAAGCACTTTTACCTACTGAATCATTTCCCCAGATCTCTCCCCCCTTTTTGAGACACGGTCTCATGTAGCCCAGGCTGACTTTCTGTTCACTACATAGCCAGAGATGACCTTGAATTTCTGATTCTCCTACTTTTACCTCCCAAATGCTAGGATGACAGGCATGTGCCACCATGCTCAGCTTAAATGAGAGCATTTCATCTTGTACCTTGTCCTATTATTCTAGGACTGGTTCCTTGCATTGGATTGTAAGATTCCCCTGTGTACATATGATATGGTAGTTGATGCATTTGATAACATGGCTTTGAGGATGCCCATTACCTATAGGAAATGGTCCTTGTTGTCTGCCATATCTTGACATTTGGCACCTGTGTATTCAATGGTATATATCATATTGCAAAGGCACGGTTACTATATGGTACTCTCTCTCTACCAGACTGCTCATCAAAGTGTAAGTGAATTCTTTTATATCTGGCCTAGAACCTGGCAAGCAGTCTTGCTATCATAACAACAGCAGCGAACAATAATAACAACAGCAGCAGCAGCAACACTAACAGCAACTCTCCTGAAACCCTTGAAATGTCTTCTGTGTGTATCAGAACACCGTAGCTCCCAATTTTCTTTTGTGGGTCCTATTTCCTTCTTTCTGTGTTTCCTATGAGATGTTTCACCCTGAGAACCATCTGGGAAGCCTCCTTGGAGGTTATTGTAAGAGTAGCAGGGCTTTGGGGTGGGGACCGTTGGTGGGATCCAGTGTTTGCAATGGAGTTCCAGAGGAAGCCAGAGGAGGTCTCTTAGCCTCAAGCTTTGCTACCCAGTGTTAAGGGAATGTTCCTGAGAGACAACTGGATCAACAAGTCCTCCACTTAGTCAAGTAAAGAAATATTTTTTCCTAAGGAAACACTTAAGAGCCCCTGAAGTCCATTGTTTCAGATAACTCATGGTTTGCTATCCAGGCTCCTTCGAAGCACAGAGTCCAAAATATAAACCTTTCTCCTCACAATAGAATCTACTCTTGTTATGGAAATCCTAGGGATGCTACATTACACCCATCAGGCTTGGAGAGAAATGAAACTGCTCTCTGTCAATGTACTTGTGATATTCTTGCTGGCTGAAAATGAGCCCGAAATCAGGAGGTGTCATCCAATCTCTTGTCTAGTAAACAGGACCACAGCATAAAATGGCTTATTAACTCCTCCCCCTAAGGCAGTGTTTTTAATTTTTAATTTTTTTTTTTCCTGAAAGAAGGCATAGGTGTTGAAAGTGATTTTTGGTTATGTTTTTCTGAGGTGGTCCAAGACCATGTTTGAGGAAGAGCCTCCCACCTTCTTCCTCCCAATACATTTGACTCCTGCTTGAACTTGGGTGGAAACACTTGGACATTCCCACACTTCCACAGGAATCTCTGTTCTGTCCTATCACAGTGGATCTCAGGAGGTGTGTGTGTGTGTGTGTGTGTGTGTGTTTGTGTGTGTGTGTCTCCGTCCTAGGCTGAGAGTGAAGCATGAGGTTCAAGTCTTTCTGATTTCTGTTTGAAGACCAACATGCTGAAGTTAGACTTGGCTGGCTACAATGTCGCCATGCATGCCTGATTAATGATAAGCATCACTGCTTATCAGTGTGGGTCTCCGACGGAAACACCAGGGCTTGTGTGGACCCACACACGGCCAGGGAATGTAGTATGATCAGCTCTCTGGAGACAACCGTGGGGGTGGACTCCTCCCCTAGTTATGTGCAAACTCAGCCTTCCGCTTCCTCCCCGAATTTGTTCCTGTCTCCTTTATCTCAGCTAACCGTGGTGTCCCCATCCTCCCCACATCCCGAGTGAGTTCCAGTCTAAGTTAATTCTCTTAAGTGTTGCGATCACTGTTCCTAGTTCCACTCCCTGCCCTCCCCCCCCCCCCCCCCCCCCCCCCCCCCCCCCCCCGTTTCTTCTTCCAGCCCTGCCAACAGAGCAGTTGGTGAGAGTCAAGGTCAGATCCAAATTCTCCCTGCTCAAAACTAGTGGCTGTAAGAACCTAGGTCAACATCCTGGCCATGCAGGGACATTTTTAAAAAAATTATTATTATTATTATTTAGCTTAGCTCAAGTTTTCTTAATCTCTAGTCAAGTGGACTGACTTTGTTTTGTGTTTTTTCTTTTCTGACACAGGGTCTCATGTAGCTCGGGCTGGCCTTAGACTTACCACATTGTAGAGAGTGCTTTTGAATTTCTGATCTTCCTGCCGACCTCCTAAATGCTGGGATTTACAGCCATGTGCTATTATGCCTGGTTTATGCAATGCTCAAGATCAAAGCCAGGGGCCCTGTGCATGCTAAGCAAGCACTTTCCCAGAAGAGCCTCATCCCTACCTAGGCCTTGTGTTTTTCTAGCTCTGTCCTTGTTTGTATACTCCCCTGGGGTGGTTTGCCAGAGCAAGAGTACCACAGGCTGGGTGGCTTAGGAACTATAGGTATTCATGATCTCATATTTCTGTAGGTTCCACGTGCAAGGTGCAGACAGGGCTGCTCTCTCTCAGAGTCACTCCTTGGCTTGTAGGTGGCCATCTTCTTGTGTCCTCACAGACACTGTCCCTTGTGTGTTGGCCTATGCTCTAAGCTCATCTTCTTATGAGTCCAGCAGGCATGTTAAACCAGGGCCGACCCTGACCCTGATAGCCTCGTTTTTGCTTATTTGTCTTTAAAAAAGACCTGTTTGTGAGTGCAGTCATATTGAAAGTCCTGGTGGTTAGGATTGCAAAACATTTTTTTTTTTTTTTTGGGGAGAAATCATGGTGGGGTGGGGGTGGTTTGTATGGATTACAATTAAACCTGTAACACCTGTCCCCTAGGAAAAAGTCCCTTTTAAACCTCTGCTTGTCATATGTGTAGGTTCAGGGCCTGATCTGAGCTATGCCTTTCCAGAACTACCATTCTCTGTGTCCTTGTGCAGGACTTCCTGGCAGCCCTAAGTCTCCAGAGACTGTCACAGCAGCCACATGGCGAGTGCGGTTGCAGAGGACAGTGGTCTTGAGGTTGAGTTTCGCCTTCTATTTGTGGGGGACCCATGTAGCACCTGGGGCTCTGCTATCTCCACCGCCCCACAGTTCCTCCTGCTTAAGCATCACTCGGAGTGCATTGATCACCTGTATAATTCATGAGGGACGCCTTGTGTCGCCCAGCCTGCTGCTCATTTGCAAGAATTATAGGCTTTGACAGGGCTGGCTGTGGGGCAGTCTTCCTTGTCATGGCTGCGGTAATTACTATTCCTTTTCTAATTACTTGTCTTCTTCACGAGGCCCCTTTCAGCTGCCACAGCGAAGGCCTCCTGTCCTCTCAGGCACAGGCAGCCAGGTCACTGCCATTACCCGGGCCCCAAGGTACAGTCTGAGTTGAGCCAGTCTTTCCCTCACACCCTCCACCTACTTTCTTCATTCTCTGGTTTCTGAGCCATGTTCCATTTAGGAAAAATGAATTGCAACCCCTTGTTCTTTTTAGATCATCACCCTGAATATCAGAGGATGGGGCGTGGCTCCGCTGAGCCTGTGCGCAATGGCTGTTGATCCGTGTTGCTGGCTGTGTTCACCTTGGGCAAGGCAGCTCTCTCCCGACATCCTAACCTGCTTCAAGTCAGGTGGAGACAAATAGCAAAGGGAACATCATATTTAAGAGTCTGAATGTGCTGAGTGGATGCTTTGGAAACTAACCTCAGGCAGAGGTCCTTGGTTCAGGCTTGGTGACTGATGTAGCATTGTCTGCTGTTAATAACTAGGAGATGGAAGACCCAAGAAGGCCATATTTTTGCCTGTCAACAGGGAATCTCCAATTCTTCAGTTTTGAGTTTCAGCAGATGAATTTGCCTGTGTTCTCTCCTGGGGCTCCTCTGCTGAGTCCCCGATCTCATGGCTCTGTTTAACTGAGTTAAGGAAGGCGTCTGTTTCAACTCCAGTGCTCTTCATTTCCCATTTAAAAGACCATTCTTTAATAACTTTGGAGGAAGTTGACTGATTTCAATGAAAGCTTACCCATTATGAAGGATATTACCACACACTGTAGATTTTATTTAAATGTAGTCTGTCCCCTTGAAAATGGCAACGGGTATAAAGCTCTGTAAGACCATTTTCTCTAAAAACATGTAATGGGTTTTAGTGGAAATTAGTACATGTTTTGGTAAGGTACGGTCTTTTCTGAACGTTTTAAACCAGTAGTGTTATTTGGTCTTGCTACTTTGCACACGGTGTTTAGCAGTCTCTTTGAAGTCTCCTGCCTACTGGCTTTTATTTTTATGGATCTTGCAGATGTCAATTCTAGCTTTTAATTTCTGGGTTTTTAGGGACAGTCTTTCCTGACATCCTCTATGTAGCCAGATCTCTTTGTTGTTCACAGAACATCACTCGTCCCTCCTCGATGGCCGTGGCTAGTCACATTGCGGTCTCAGTTCTGTTCTTGACCTTCATCTGTGCCCTTTGCCATGTGGCCTCACAGTTTGTCTCTTGGAATGAATTCCTCTGACCCACTGATATCAGCATAGCCTTGTAGGTGGAGATAAGACAGAGTTAGATCTGAATCCGGACTGTAGTGGACAAGGCTAATTCCACATGCCTCTCTTGAGTGTGTATTACTGTCTGACACCGGCTTCACCATGAACTTATAATGAACAGCCTGGAGCCAGACCTGCTGTCTGTACTCTGTAGTCCACCTAGCTTAGGCATGTTGTGGGATACATAAGAATAAATGTTTCTTTATTTCATTATCATCTAAAATGTTTATTTATTTTATCCCTGTGAATGTATTTGTCTGTGTGAGTTTATGTGTACTGCTTGTATGCAGGTGTCTGTGGAGGCCACAGGGTGTCAGACAACCATGGGGCTGGAGTGATAAAGTTGTCAGCCACCTGTTGTAGATAATGGGCACCGAACCCAGGTCCTCTGCAAGAACAGTAAATGCTCTTGGCCACTGACCCTTCTTACCAGCCCTTATGATTACTACTTTGAATCACTCAATTTGTTAGGCAGACTCCTGGAAACAGCAGATACACTGGCCACCACAGGTGCAGTTTTATATCTATTTTTTTAATTTATTCCTGTTTTCTTGATTACGTACTCAGTTCAATGAGAGTATTTATCATTATTATTATTTTTTGTATGGTGTTTCATGTATCCCAAACTAGCCTTGAAGCTGTTATGCAGCTAAGGATGATCTTGACTTTCTGCTCCTCCTGCCTTCACCTCTTAAGTGCTGGGATTGCAGGTGTGCTCCACCATTGCCACTTTGCATAGTGATGGGGACTGAAGTCAGGAATTTCTGTGTGTCAGGCAAACACTCTACCCACCGAGCTACATCCTAGCCCTGAGGCTGGGCTCTGAGTCTATTACTATGCATGATATTTCTAAGAGTCCTGTACACATGCCCGACACAGGATAGGCATGCCACACATATTTGTAAACTCTGTGTCTCAACTCATTGATGGAGGACATGTCTCTAAACTATGGGAGTTTACTAGTGTTGCCTCACTGTTGAAGGTGTCAGGATACAAAATGCATTTACTATAATACTTCACTAATTTGAAAGACATATGTTTTAAAGGTAGCTTTTCTGGAACATATAAAAAATGTGGTAAGGTGTTTATTCGTGCTAAAAAGTTATAGAATTGGGTGGATTGACGGGAAAACACCCACATCCCATCTATGATTGCTTTTATTATAACTTTTTTCATGTGTACATTTATATGTGTGTATATAAGCATGTTTGCATGTGCGTGGGAGCACATGTATGTGCAGAGTGTGCTCATATGTGTGGTGGTCTGAAGTTAATGTCCACAATTGCTCTCCAGTTTATTGATTTAGACAGAGTGGCCTCACTGAACCTGAACTTGCCATTTCCTGCCCCTAAGGACCTTGTCTCTGCCTCTTGAGTGAGGGGGGATAACTTCCTGGTTTTCATGTGGGTTCTGGGGATTCAGAACTCTGCTCCTCATGCCTGAACGACAAGTACTTTATTCCCTGAGCCATTTCTCCAGCTCTGTTTCTATCTTGTATGCACACAAGTGTGTGTGTGTGTGTGTGTGTGTGTGTGTGTGTGTGTGCCATCTAAGGCATATGGAGGTCAGAGGACAACCTTGATATTGGGACAAGGTCTCTTGTGCGTTGCCATTGCTTATGCCAGACTAGCTAGTGCATGAGTTTATGAGCGTTCTTTTGTCTCCGACTCATCTTAATAGCATGGGGCTATGGACATGTGCTACTGGGTCTGGCATTGTGTGGGTTCTGGGGATTAGAGTTCCGGTCCTTACACTTACACAGCCAGTGCTTTACTCACTCAGTCCCCTCCCCACCCTTCCACTTAAGATCTCAAAGCAAAAGAAATGTTATTCAGATCCTTGGTTAATAATCTCCTTATCTGTTTAGATGCATCTGATGTTCGTTGTTCTCCATTATTAACAATAAGAGTATTTTCATGGATCATTTCTGTATTAAAAACAAGAGTCAGGCATTTAAGATTGGCTTTTGATTTCAGAGTAAGTTTTGGCCAATTTGACAAAAACATTCATGAAACTTGATGTTTCTTTCTTACATGGGACCCCCCACCCCCATGTCTTCTAAGAAATGAAACAGAGCTCAGAGGCAGAAGCCGCTCCCTGCTCGTCACTGCCTCCATGACCAGATGTGACTGAACCTTCCGAGCATTACTTTCTGTACTTATGGAGTTCCCATCTCTGTGTGAGGATCTTGACAGAAACTTTGCAAGTACTTAACAAAGATTATTGATAGTAAATATTAATTATTTCCCTTTTCTTCTAAAACTCTTGAGAAATTTTATTGAAAATGATAAAATATACATTTTCTAAAAATTTCCTAGTACTGTTCTGGCCATTATTAAACAAAACAGGTTTCAGATTCCAGACAGCACAGGGACCTGGTCCTTTCCCTGTTCCTGTGGTTCTAACCCGATGCTCATCATAGCTCTTGGTTTTAGATTCTGCCCTTTTGACAGTGGGCAGCAGTGGTTTAATCTAACACGTACCCACGAGAACTGGGTTTATGCTCTTCCTATTTGGAGCAAAATGTTAATTTTTAAAGCTAGCAACCTTATAAGTGTCTTTTTAAATTTTCAGTTAATTCTTTGAGGGTTTTCTTTTAGAGCATATATTTGTATCATCTGCAAAAGTTATTTTCCTCTTTACTAATTTTCATGCTTCTTACTTCTTTACCTTTTGTAGTTGCTTTGACTAATAGTGGATGGTGTGTGTGTGTGTTTCATTTTACTTATTTTCACTGTGTTCTCTTTTCAAATTAGGAACTTTGGATATCTGGGGGAAAGAAGCATATGGTTTTCCCAGTTTCACCTACTAATGTGATAAACTGTCTTAGCTCCTTAATATAGAGCTACTTACAAAACCCATTTTTTAAAGGCCTCCGTGCATGGTGTTATAAGAGCTGAGTTGTGAAGACAGGTTTTCTAGATCTTTGTGAAATAGGATACCATCCCTGTTGAACATGTTGCCTAGGTCCTGTGTGCTAATGTTTGGTTTGGGATTTGATGAGTGTAATTGGCTGGAGTTTTCTTTTACTAGGCCCTTCTCAGCCATGTTTGTTTTCTGTATCTTCATAGACAGATTGTCTTCTGTCAGATCTATGCACTGAAGGGCTAACCCCCAATGCAACTGTCTGGAGTGGAAGAAATTACTTTCAAGAATGAAATTATGGTTAAATTAAGTTGAAAGGACCAATAGGGTCAATGTCTTTGTAAGGAAGAAAAGATGCTCCAGAGAGTTTCTCCTCTCCCATCTTGTGCAAAGAGTTTAAGAGCCAACTGTGTCTTTTCATGTGGGACACAGCAAGACATCAAAAAGCCAGGAGGAAACCAGTGCTCATGTTAACTTGAACCTTAGTACTGAGACAGTAAAATTTTCTTATGCAGGTGACCAAGCTATACTTTTTTTTTTTCAGGCTGCCTGGGCAGACCAATACAGTGTTCCATGGATGGTTGTTGAACTTGAAGCAGTTTGATTTATGTCCCACACCCCAACCTTGCTGCAGTGCAAAAATAATGTGCACTACAGTAGAGACCATACTTTGGATTCGGATTTAGCACCATGTGGTGTGACACTGTCTCACGGTGCTGGCTGTGTGCATTAGCATGAAGAAGTCCAGCTAGGGTGTTTGGTAGCCTAGGCGAATTTGATGCTTTTCCAGCTTAGACAAGTCACCAGGGAACTGCACTAGAAGCCAAAGAACCCCCGTGCTTGCTTGTCAAGGTATTCAGGGTGCTTCTTTAGGTTCTAGGTTAAAGAGTGCAGATGACATCCATTCTTTATTTCTTGAAGCCGTGAGTGGTGTTTATCTGTAGAGCACACAGGGCCTAGCTTGGCTTGTCTGTCACAGAATAATTTGATACCTTCTGCAGTACATGATTTCTTTAGATTTTCAATACTTTCTGGATTCATGCTACTCAGTTTCCATAGGCTCTCAAATGTGTGAGAATAAGGTTTACCAAAACTGTGTTTTGGGAGCTGGAAAATGGCTCAGTGGTTAGGAGGACTTGCTGTTCTTCCAGAGGGTCTGAGTTTGGTTCCCAGCACCCACATGGGACTCTATGGGCAATTATACACATGCGGCATATAATTTCACACATACACATAAGCAGAAAATAAAAACAAGTCTTTAAAATTATCTTCTTTTCTGTTTCTGAATTCTGTTTTTGTGGTTATCTTTATGTTTTCCTTTGTGTTTGTGTGTGCGTTGCCTGTGTGTGTGTGTATATGTGTGTGTGTGTTTTGTGACAGGGTCTTACTCTGTAACCCAAGCTTGCTTGAAACTCACTTTACAGCCAAGCTCAGACTGGCCTGTAATTCACAGCAATCCTCCTGCTTCAGCCTCCTGAGTGCAGTTATTGTAGGTGAGCCAGCACCCCTGCTTCCATGTGCGGTTTTTGTTTGGATAGTTCTTTCTGGCTTTCCCTTTGCCTGATGGCTTAGTGGATGATGATTGTCTCAGTGCCTCCTGGATTTTCAGTGCTTTTCCCCTGTGTATACTATTTGTCTCTGCCAGTCTTCCCTCCTTGTGCCCATCCCGTGCTTTCAGCTACAGGTCTAATGTAAACGCTTCATTCATTCTTGCTTATCACTGAACAGACTTGAACTTGTGGCTTTCCTTCTGAGCACTGCTTTAGTGGCATCCTGGAGACTTAATGCATTGTGTCTGCATATGGATTTTCTAAATCTTTTGGAATTTTGACTTTAATTTTCTCTTTCCCTACAGTTCTCAGAGAGGGTTTAAAATTTTCTGCCAAGTGGGATCAGAGAATGTAGTATGAGCGATCACTACTCTTTTTAAAGAGGTGAACTTATGACCTTGTATATGGCTAGAGTTTTGTCAAACACACACTTTAAAATTTGGGTCTCCATTTTCAGCTGTAGCACTCAGAGTCAGATCTACTATGAAGTCAGATCTTCAGTAGGCTTCTTGGAAACATTATTTGTTATAAAAGTTTCATGAACTTTATAGTTATCGAGTGAGTGTGGGTATGCACACATGACATGTATGTACACTGGCATGCATGTGGATGTCAGAGGACAGGTCTATAGAATCGCTTGTCTTCTGGGGATCAAACTCAGGCCATCAGGCTGAGAAGCAAATGCCTTTACCCACTGATCCCTCTTGCCATCTGTTTTCCTTATTTTGGACTCACTAACTTAACATGGCACGAGGCACACGGAGCCACTGTCATTCATTATTATGCTGGGGACATCAGAGATTACACAGGCGATGAAGATCCATCCTGGATTTATCAAGGAGGCATTTTTGACCTTGCCCCAGCAGTGCTGGGAGACAGGAGTTGAAAGACCAGACAGAGCAGCTGGAGACCTGATAATGACAGAAAACTATATGCAGGGTTTTGAAGAGGAGGTAGGAGTTTGGAGGTCAGGAGTCAGTACTGGGGCATTTTGAGTTAGGAGAATGTATGTGAAGCACAGGGGGAGAAGGCACAGAGCCTGTTTCCTAGGCATGGCTCTGCAAGTCTCCATAGCTCCAAGTCAGGAGTTGAACGCCTCCCGGCACCAGCTGTCTCCACTCAGTGGACTGTGAGAGCATCCTTGTGGGGATCATCACCAGTCACCAGCCCACCACCTAGCAGCAGAGGAGGATAGCACACTGCTTTCCACGCCACTCTGCCGGCGGGCTCTCAGCTCTGCGCTTTTACCAGAGAGCTGAAATTGGCACCCATCTCCATTTGATAGCATTAGGTCAGTGTTTGAACATTAATCAGGGAGTCAGAGGCATTTCTGTGAAAGAATTACAGTGTCTGATACACACTTGCTATATGGAGCTGTTTCATCCAGTGACCCTAGTAAATTACCAAATATTTAACACTGCTGATAAATCAAACAGTGTTCTGTCAGTAGGAAGCGCAGGTATTTAAATAATTAAGGAGTTCTTTCTAGAGCCTCTTCACATGATGGTATTCTAGACTTCAAATCAGTTTTCCTCACCCCACCTCCATGTAATATATAGTTATTTCAAATCAGCTTTACTTATTGGGCTCTTTTTAGTAATGCAGCTACGTCAGCAGAAACTGTGTGGACCAGCAAATGGTGAGTGATGGGCTCACGTCAGAAGAGAGCTTGAGAGGTGCTTTCTGCTGTGAGATGGATGGGTCTGGAGCCAGAGCTTGAAGCTCTCTGAGTGTAATAGTTTCAGAGAAAAGGTATGTCTGAAAGAGGGGTGAGTGCCCCATCGCTCAAAAGCTAGGATTTCATACACCCGTGCCAGGTGCTGCCTGTGCTGTGGGTGCCTGCTCAGACTGTGGGGAAGGCGTGCAGTTCTTTAATGGAATCTTGGCTGTGTTTTCTTCTTGCCACTCCTGGCCTCTTACAGCTGGGACCAGCTGCTTAAGATAGCACGGCAGGATATACAGAAGCAACTGGGATTGTAATAGTAGGTTTATGCAGCTTTTCCCATGATGCTCCTCGAGCCAGCATCGTCCCTGTGAGTGTTCTCAGCACCCAAGCACATCGTGTCTGTGAGTTGTATGAGCTTGTTAGACTTGGGGCAGAGTCTTATAAAGCAGCTTTTGGTGAGCTGGGCAGTCACTGCTCAATGCAGGCTCCGAGGACAGCCATCCCGAGAGGATAGGATATGGCACACTCTGGTTTAAATCACTTCTAGTTTGAAGTGCAGGATTGTGCTGAGTTTGATACAAACCAGTTTCTCTGTTGGCAGCACATGACATATGAGGTGGCCGAGCTCATGTGTCAGTGGGTCTGATACCTCTCTGGACCTTGAGTGTTGCAAAGAGCTTTGTGGGAAGAAACCTGACTTATGGTATAAAATAGGGAACCTGAACTTGGGATGCTGGGGCTTCTGCACAGTGTATGCTCTGCTTCTGTTTTATTGCTGCATCTTGTCTCTCAGAGGAGGCTCTTTAGAGGCTGCTCAACAAAGCTCCACTGTCAGCTAAAAGGCTTTTAGGACTTCATAATCATGGCTCAGTATCTTTTCCTTTTTCTTAAAAAGAGTGAGGAGAGACAGAGAGAGAAAAGGAACTTTTCCCTTTCCCACCTTTTTTTGAAATCGTTAGCCTTCATGTGAAGTGAAAGGGACTTCAAAACATTGGAAGAAAATAGCTTGGAAAGCTCAGGGTGTGCTTGGCTCCTGGTAGGTCTGAAGGCTTGATAAAGAGGCATCCTTTTCACTGACAGGTGTTTGCGTGCCAGTTGGTGAAGGCTTTTGATGACAAAGCCACTTAGTTTTCTACAGCTCTCCCTTCCCTTTGTGCGGAGGAGTTAGGAAAACTCTAATAAAGCGGCTAAATAATGGGGCCAAAAAATTGGCGTTGGCATTGCTGCCTTCTCCTTTTCTTCCCTCTTTCTTGCCCGTGTGTGTGTGTGTGTGTGTGTGTAGACCAGAGGTTAGTCTTAGGAATCCTTCCTTCCTCAAAAGTCATTTACTTTGCTTCTTTGAGACATTGGGATCCAGGGCTGCCAATTAGTCTAGACTGGCTGAGCATCTTGTCCGAATCCCAGAGATCCACTGTCTCCCACCTCCAGTGCTGGGATTCTAAGAATGTACCATCATGCCTACCTTTCTGCGTGGGTGCTGGTGCTCCAGTTCAGGTCCTCATGCTTGTGCAACGAACACTTTGGTGACTGAGCCATCTCCCCCAGACTCCCGCCCATTGGATTTTGAGACTCATTTTGCCAGGCATTAAGTAAGTCCGTGGCAGGGGGGGGTGAGGTGGCAGGTGTCTTGCCACCCCCTCCTTGTGGTTTTGGGATGTATTGATATTTAAATGTCTAGATCTCACAGCCAACTTTTCTTCCAGCCAAACAAAAATTTCAGTGGGTGGCAGAACATTGGTTGAAAGTGCATATAGAATGGAGGGTCTTCCCTGATGCTGAAGACTGGCTTCTCTGTTCCCTGGAACCATTTACACGGCCCCAGTGCTACCAAGTATAAGGTAGCCGAGTATAAGGTACCACTTACTGTGGTATCTAAAAGGCCTGCAAGGAAACTTGTGCACTGAATTCCATAACGATGTATAGAAATATCCATCTTCTTATTTTATAGGACTAATGATAAAATTGGAAGAAAGCTTAGGGTTTTCTGGTAATGGCCCCACCAGTTTGCTTTTGCAGCTGTCTGAGAAAGCTGCTGCTCTGAGTTGTAGCTGTATACTGGGGGCTACCAATCATTAAGATTTGTATAAGAGAGGAAACAGCTTGCCATGTGACTTGCACCTTTTTTTTTTTTTTTTTAAACAGCTGACAGGTAAGGCTGTACGGCATGTGCATCCACGGTGGTCTCCAAGCTTCTCACTTATGTCTTCTTACATTGCAGGGAAAGAGCAAGTCTCCTAACTTACACTCCATGGTTCTCTCCATCCCTAGGTCCCACAAAAAATTGGTAGCTTAACTGGGGATGACGACATTTGTGTTTCAAGAGACCTGAGCTCGGAGAGATTCTACTGTAAAGGGCACTTGTAAAAAGAGCAGAGCAGGGGAGTGTGCACTTGTATGCCAAACTGGGGAGGCAGAGGTAGGCGTGTCCCTGAGCTAATGTAGCTTGACCTATTTGATAAATTCTGAGCCGGCGAGAGACCCTGACTCAAAAAGAAAAAATATGTATGACAAAAGAGGAAAGACATCTGAGATAGTCTTCTTTTTTATATACACATGCATATGTATGTGTATACTAAGTGTGCACCTGTATACATGAACACACACACACACACACACACACACACACACACGCACACTAGAAGAGGGAAGAAATCTGTAGTGGGAGATATTTAAATCTCCAACCCAAATATGACCGGTCAATGAAAACACAACTCAGTAATTATGAATATATTCTGTAAGCCTAGATTGGGCAGATACCCCTACACTACTCTGTTCCCCAGCTATGAGACCCTTATAACTTGAGGGTTTTCCAGACCCTGCCTTTGTCTTTCTACCTCCTGCTTCCCAGTCATCCTCATCTGTCTTCCTCCACTGTCATCTTCTCTCTCCTCTCTCTCTCCTGCTGCTTCCTCTATGATCTCTTCCTACCAACCTTTATTTCTCCATCCTCCTCCTTTCTCTGCCCAATCACTGGCTCCAGCCTTTATTTTACAAATTAAGATGGGCAGAAGGTTCACTAGAATTCACCTGTGTAGTGACTTCACAAGAAAGGGGAATTAGCATAAAAATACAAGGCCGGGGCTATCCACAACAGAGATCTTCACGGGGAAGCAAGAAAGAAATGCACAAAGCCATGCAGTGGTGGAACATGCCTTTCATAGAAGCACTTAGGAGGCAGAAACAGGTGGATCTCTGAATTCAAGTCCAGTCCAGTTTACAGAGCATGTTCTAGGACAGCCAGGGCTACACAGAGAAACACTGCCTCAAGCCCTGGTCCCCCAAAGAAACGCATGGGCTACCCTGGTGCCAAGAGCACAGTCACTCTGCAAATGAACGGAACACATGATCAGAACAGCAGCAGCCTTTATTTGCTTTTACCAAGCGCCAGGTACCCATGCTAAGTACTTAATAAGAGTTCTCATTGAACACTCTCAACAATCCAGTGGGATATTCATAGCAACAGTGGTGGTAGAGGAAAGTAATAATAATTACGGCAATTACTATGCCTGCTCTTCCCAGAGCATCTCATTTGCATCTCACAGTGATCTGATGAGGATGAGTAGAGTACTGTCTCGTATCTCCCAACTTGCTAGAGGAAGAAACAGAGGTTTAAAGATGTTACAGAGCTTGTGTGAGGAGCTGACAGGTGAGTCAGTCATCGGGTACCAAAGGCTAGGCTCACGTCTGACTTCGAGATCACATGTAAATAGTTAAGCACTGGAATTCCATAACGGGCCCTTCATAAGTCTGTGAAATGAGAACTGTGGCCAGATAGGTGTGCACACTTAGCCATTCATTTATGCCTACACAGTCAGCTGCCGAGTTGAGTTCTTACTTTGCGGGTGACCGGCTGGCTGCGCGGGAATGTGGAATGTCTTTAAAAATGTTTATTTCATATTTCATTTTAATCTTATTGTCTTCTGAGACAGGCCCTGTATCCCTAATTGAAGTCATTATGTAGTTGAGGATGGCCTTGGCCTTTGAATCCTCCCGTCTCTGCTTCCAAAGCACGAGGATTACATTTGCAGTGCTAGGGAACGGAACCCAGGACGTCAGGCACACAGGACAAGCCCCCACACAGCCGATCTGCCTCCCTAGTGCATCACATCATCTTCAATATCTAGTCCATTTCCATGTTTGCCTGATGACAGACAGTCAGGCAATATGAACTCATTTAGTGTAATCCTAAGTGCAGCATTTTTGGGATGGCCAGAGTAATGAGATGGTTTGAGAATAAGAGCACTGAATGAGGACATGGGGATGGGCAATTAACCCCTTGCTTTAGACAGAAAGCACTCAGGCCCTTTAGGGAGACCTGGGTCCCTTGGATGATGATGCTTCGGATTGAACTATATTTTTGGGGATGCCTCTTTACTGATCTGGTGAGCTTTTTTTCCTGTGTGACCTCACTGCCCAACAACTAACCTATGAAGCCAAAAAGAAATTAATTTTAATTTTATATATGTCTATTGTGTGTGTGTGTGTGTGTGTGTGTGTGTGTGTGTGTGTGTGCATATGGAAGTCGGAGGACAACTTTTGGGTTTTCTCTCTCTTCACCACATGGGTTCTGGATATTAAACTTGGATTGTCAAGATTGGTGGCAAGCACTCTTACCACTGAACCATCTTGCCACCCTGAAACTGGGTTTTCATTATCTACTTTGAAGAGCAGTCCTGATCATCCCCCATTGACAGCATGGCTGGTCTACACTTGACTGTGCCACAGTACTTCTAGACTCCTGTAGGTTTACTTACCACATGGCTTATGGAGGTGACATCTCCCAGCAGATCCTTTGTGTCAGGAGCACAGTAATTTTTTTTTTCTCTAACACAAGAATATTTTTGTTGTCTTACTGACTCACTATGCTTAAGGAATTAAGCTGGATTATTGCCTATCACCGGGAGGTAAGGAGAAGCAGAATTATTAATAGAAGTGTGTCTTCTTTGAAGTTGCGAGTTTGCTTATACTTTTAGAAAAATTTTCTTTCCTGACATGGAAGAATTTCACTCCCTGGTCACGGGCCTTTCAGTTTGTAGCTTCTTGTCACTACATCAGGTGTGCTGCCATAGTTCCCAACTGTCTTAAGATGTTTGCAACCAAGCTCCATAGTGTAAGGAAATTATCTGTTACCTAAACCCTCAGAATTGGATTAGTTATGACCTCCACACTCCCGTAGGCAGGGTTGTGCAGGCAAAGCTATCTTTCCTTATGTCTTATAGAAAATCAATCCTGGCTCCTGGCGCTGGCTAGTTGCTGGAGTAGGAAACTTGTCCCCCACTGCATGGTCCTCACTTCCCATTTTTTCTTCATCCTTTGTTCTTCATTTCTGTCTCTGGACTGGTTAAGGCAATCACCGGGGCCAGGGGACATGCTTGGTGTGATGAACACAGAGACTCTTCCAGGAAGAAAGGGTCCCAGGTTGAGTGATAAAGGCCTTGTGGTGGCTTTTCTTGCATAGCCCTTATTGTTTATAGAGTGTTTGCACCAGAAACACAGGAGCTTGCCCTTTGGCCAACAGCATGTGGACAGATGTGGAGACTGGGTCTGCACTGGTTTGGGAGTTTGCTGTGTTTCTTCTATAGTTTCATCACCTGTGTCTCAGGATACTATTCTCTATTGTCATTTTAATATATGAAACTCTTTCACCTCATACAACCTCAGAGACTAAGACATGGAAGAAAAATTCGCATCAACCACGGCGTGCCTAGGACAAATATCCTTACAATATAAATAGTTATTCCAAAATATGAACCTCAGCATCCTGTTGGGACTACTTGCATTTTTAGTGCCTTGGGAGCCTACCCTCAAGATAAAGCTGAGCACACCAGCAGGGCACAGAACACAGCACAGTTAGAAATGTTAATCTATGTGCACTCAAGTAATGCCTGAGGCATCCCATTCTGCCTTCCTTACATCTGTCAGGAGGACCTACAAGGCATTCCTCCCCAGCCATGTGACCACGGTGCCTTGGGCTTTGCCATTCCAGCCAACTGACCCCTCTACTGAACGTTTAATAGGGATAAATTCACACGTGAATTCATAATCCCCTATCTAGGCTAAGAGCGCTGGGTAACAAGCTTGTAACAAAGCAAAGCTTGCATCTCGTCCTGATACTCTGACCCCACCTCACATCTCTCTTGCTAACCTTTCTACACCTCCTGGGCTGATGCTTAAAGGCATGTGCCCCGCCTGCAGACCTTGCTGGCCTGTGCTCTGTTAAATGCAGCGTGATCCGTGTTTTTAATAAGTAGTTCCCGTCACCGCCAGCGTACACATTGAGCTGTTTAAGGGAGAATGGCGTACATGAGGCAGGGGAGTGTTTGGGGGTAGGAGAAAAGAAAACAAGGATTGGTTCTTCTGTTATTCTTTCACTTTGAGCCTCACTCCCTTCTGTGTACTGCGACTTTCCCGATGAATCCACCAACAAAGCCACGGCCTAAGTTCTGAAGATTAAGCATCACAATTTGCTTTTTCTCTAATGCTTTTATTACTTTCCGATCTCTTTTTCCCCCTTGGTGTGGGTTGCAGTTGACATTATCTACATATGTCTATAAATACTGAAAATATTTTTGATACAATGTGCATTTAATCAACTTTTTGTTACTGTTACACCGTGTGTGGAGGGAAATAGTTTCTGTCTTAATGTTCTATTGAAGTGCCTTCGGAGTGATGATATCATAATCACTTTAATACATTTAAAAGCTTCAGGGCTTAGCATTTATTGAACAAAGCTCATTGAAGGAATATAACGGATGTCTTGAGGCTTTCCGTTGCTGTAAAAAAGGACAGTATTGTTCATGGCCTCGGTAAAAGAAAATCTGAATTTTTATTTTACTTTGCGCCACATTGCAATTATATTTCAAAAGCTCTTCAAGCGAGCCTAACAAAGGGGCTGTTTTTATGAATTGTTATAATTGCAGATTTTAGGGCCGACTGCTGTGAGTTTAACATTAATAATGGACAGCAATTTAAAACTTTATCACTAAAGTCTACCCTCTGAGAATGGAAAAGATGACTCCCCATGCTCACTTGTCTTTGGAAAAATCCTTCCAAATTGGGGAGTGAGCGGGAAATGTTTTTATTCCTAAGAATCTAGTGGGAGGTGCCTTTTTGGGGGGGAGGGGTCTCCTTGGAGGCCCGGAGAAGGGAGAGAGAAGCAGGATGCTCAAATTTGTATGAGAAAGGGAAGGCAACTTGACTGAAGCCACAAGATTTCCTTTCCCACTCACGAATCTTTGTGGATCAAAAAGGTTTCTGCTCAGAGAGTCACCAGACTGATATAAAGACAGGCTCCAGAGCCACCCGCTAAAGAGTGCAGTAGAGAAGCTGGTCCTGTTGCAGGTGTGATGGGCTATCGTCATTTGCAGGGCTGGAGAGATGGCTCAGTGGTTAGGAGTGCATGTCACCCCTGCAGAGGATCTGGGTTCAGTACCCACATTAGGCAGCTCACAACTGCCTATAGCTTCAGGCTCCAAAGCATCTGACACCCTCTTCTGGACAGGCACCTGCACTCATGTGCACACACCAGGCCTCAACACATACATGCATATAATTAAAAATAAATCATACAAAGTATGCATGCACTCATGCAGAGGACCCTGGTTCAGTGCTCAGCATCCACATTTGGCAGCTCAACACTGCCCAGAACTCCAGCTCCAGGGAGCTTTAATTCTTCTTGCCTCTGAGCATACCTGCTTACGTGTGTGTGTGTGTGTGTGTGTGTGTGTGTGTGTGTGTGTGTACTCAGACAGACAGGCAGAAATACAATTTTAAAATTTAAACCTAGATCTTAGAAAAATAGTCATTTCTGCAGTTGACATGGCCAGGTCACACCCTTTAAGCCTGGCATCTCTTAGAACCTGGGCCTCATCGCCACCTTCCCTTTACTGCCACTGCATCACCCACAGGCGCCTGCCTGGTCTTGTACTGTATTTTAGGAAAGTGTCTTTATCCTACTCAGAGATCACCAGGGAGAAAAGTGCCTGGGAAGACTGTCACCATTTCCTAGTTCTCATCCCCAGGGTCTCATTAGCCAGCTCCTGGTCTTTTGAGAACCTCACTGGCTTGCTTGAAACGTCCTTGTGTAAAGCCTGCAAGCCCCTGAAATTTCCTTCCAGGAGAGTGGGCAATGCCAAGTTCGCTTACTTTGGAATGGGGGCGGCTGAGGCCTAGTTAATGATGAAACCACACTTCTTTCTAGATGTAATGCCCCAAGCAGGGGAGTTTGACTGGGTGACTTGAACAGGATGGCCTTTTACTATTCCTTTGAAACAGGGAGGGTTGGAGCTTCTTTCTTCTAGGAACCAGCTGAGAGAATTTAGATTTTGACTCTCCTTCAAAGGCCTGTGTTCTGGAAGCTGCACTCTATGCTTCTATTGTGGGTAGAAAAACCTTTAAGAGGTGGGGCCTAGTAGAAGGAAGTTAGGTCATTGGGGGGGGGTCTTTATTTGGCAATGAAGGACTCTGGCCATGTCTATTTCTTGCTCAGCTTCTCACATGCTGGGGTTATAGACATGTGTCGCCATGGTTGGTCTTAATGTTTTGTGTCATTATTAAGATGTCAGGATATGGTAGACCTTTTCAGAGCACCAGCTTCTCAAATTCCTCCCCTGTAATGCTTTCATGCAGCCTGCCTCACAGAGGAAAAGGTGACCAAAGAGCTGGCAGCTTGGCTCTTGGAAGCCTCTGAGCTGGCGTTTTAGCAGTTCACAGGATCAAGACTTCACTCCTTTCTAGCCTTCTCCTGATTCCCCCTGCCTACAGCTTCGTGGGCCAGAGGGAACTCCCCACCCCCAGCCTCCAGGGGCTTCCTACCTCATAGAAATGCCTAGAATACAGATACTGAGGCCAGTGATTCACCTCTCGTGTACAGACTCACTTGAAAGAATTCTCTGGTAGCAGATGAAGGCAGTGCCTTGAGGTGGCTGTTCTTCATAGTGTGGGCTTCTGTAAACCCAGGGGAGTGTGTGTGCTGGGTCCTGGGACTCTGGGATGTAACTCTCTCTGCATTCCACTGAGGTGCTTTGAGGAAGGCTGTGGAGGGACATGCTGTTGTTCTGTCCCTTCCTGTACCAATTCAACCATTCTCTGTCCTTTGCAAGAATGGAGGTTTCCTAATCAGAAACTGGGCCATGTAATCCAGTGAGTCTGCCAACCTCCAACACAAAGTGCAGTCTCTGTAGAGTGTGATCCTTTTTTTTTTCTGGGTCATTTTGAGTCCTTTTAGAGCTTCTGGAACAGATTATATGAGACCTGCAGGACTTTACGAAGCCCTGGGTTTCATCATAATGGTAGCTGGAGTCTGGCTTAAAAAACTGTGAAGAAAATGAATGTTGGAGACCTGTGTGGTATCTCTAAGGAGAGATAATCTTAGACTTAGTTTTTTTTTTTTTTTTAATGTTTAAAACAAGGCTATATACTAAAAGAAGAAATTAAATGAAAACTGTCCAGTGTATAGTAGGTGTTCAATAAACTCATTTCTTTTATTTAATTTGCTGTACTGAGTGCTTGATAAATAGTTTCACTTACTGGTTTTATCAAAAGCTTAGAAACATTGGGGCCAGGGAGATGACTCAGTACGAAAAGCGCTTGCTATGGAAACCTGAGAATCTGAGTTTGATTCCCCAGTGCTCACTCAGCTGGCGTTTGGCCATGTTTGGTGATATACATCTGTAATGCAACACTGGTAGAGGCTGAGACAGGCAGACCCCAGGGTCTTGTTGGACGGCAAGTCTAGCTGAAATGGCAAGCTCCAGGATCAGAGACCCTGTCTCAAAAAGTAACACAGAGAAGTGACTGAGGAAGACATCCTGATGTCAACTTCTGGCTTCCAAATGCACCTGAATGTGAAAGTACACCTGTGCACATGTGTACACACACACATACACACACACACACACACACACACACACACACACACACACACACACACACCTTTAAGGTATCATCTACGGTATTGTACTTTTAGTTTTATTTTATTCTTGAATAATGCAGATCTTTTTGCAAACAGCTTGAGATGGTATTCAGGCTCCCAGATGTCTAGATTCTTAATTAGCCCTCTTCCGTTCTACATGTGAGGGTATACCATGAAGAGATACTTGGTCAACTAGAAATAGATATTTTCCAAATGGAGGCATGACCCAGCCTACTTTTGAAAGTACCATTTAAGAAGTCTTCTCGGGCCCTTCCTGGGACATGTGTCTCTGTGACAATTGTGAATCTGAGGAGAACTAAGGATACTGTCTCAAGACAGGCACATCTGTACACACATCAGCTTTGCATTAGCTTCATGTGGCCTGGGGTCCACTTTCTGACTCCCCTGTAGGAGTCCTAGGGTAAGAATCCCTGGTCTATCACCACCCAGGATGGAGAGATTGATGGGAAGTGGGGAGGAGACGAAGAGGGAAGACTTGAAGGGGAAGGGTGAGGGGAAGAGTAGCCACACCTAGAACCAGAAACAAAGTATTTCAATAGTGACAGAATGATAGTCACAACAGATGTCGGTGTTGCCTCCATGATTCAAAGAGGCCTACACATGGAAAGGGATGGACTTTTGTTCTGACATTTTCTGATGGGAAATTCCTAACCTGCTGAAAATAAATTATACAGGGGCCACAGTTAGATCCCAGCTTCCTTTGAGATCATTTTAACAGGTTCCTTTGCCTCACTTCTTCTCATCCTTGGTCCCTCTTGGGTTTCAGTACTATAATAGCGATGTGTCTTGTTGCTGTGACAAAATACCCCATGGAGGCAACTTAATGGAGGAAGGCTTGCTTCTGGCTTGAAGTTCCAGAGGATACAGTGCATCCTGGCAGGAAAGGCCCGGCAGCAGGGGAGGAGACAGCTGGCCACGTAGCATCCTGAGTCAGGAATTGTGATTGATGGTGTGCTCAACTTGCTTTCTCTTGCCAAGGATCCCAGTCTGTGGAAAGGCACTTCCCCCACTTAAGTTGGAGTCCCTTACCTCCATTAACCTTTTCTGGACAATCCCTCACAGACTTACCCTTAGATCTGTTTCTACGGTGATTCTAAATTCCATCAAGTTGATAATCAAAGATTGACCATCACAAATATGTACCATATTAAGCTGCAGAGATCAATTATTTTCCTTCTAAATTAGTGGTTCTTAACCTGTGGGTTGTGACCCCTTTGGGGTCCAATGACCCTTAGGAGCCACCTAAGACCATCAGAAAATACAGCTATTTATATTGCAATTCATAACAGTAGCAAAATTACAGTTTTGGAATAGTGACAAAATAATTTTATGGTTGAGAGGTCACCACTACATGAGAAGCCGTATTAAAGGGTAAAGCCTTAGGAAGGTTGAGAACCTCTGCTCTAAAGGTCGGTATGTATGGTATTTTCTGGAGCTCAGTATTTATTGTTTTGTTTGTATTTTTTCTTGAAAAACTATTTATTATTTTATAGGTATTGATGTTTTTGCACAGTTCCTGGAAAGGCCAGGAAGAGTTGGATCCCTAGGAACTGTGGTTACAGATGATCGTTAGCTACCATATAGGTGCTGGGAGTGGGTAATGGGACTCAAACCTGGGTGCTCTACAACAGCAGCCTGTACTTTTAACTGTGGAATTATCTCTCCAGCCTATTTATTTACTTACTTATTTGTTTTGTTGTTTGTTTTCTTGTGGAATGCACAAACGCTGGATATACCCCCCCCCCTTTTTCCATGGAGGGGGTGTGGTTGATAAGTGTAAATAGCTATACAATTCAACAGAACCATTCCTTCTGCTTCTTCCCAGTTAATCCCTGCTCCCTTCTTTCCAGGGGCTACCTGCGCCCCAAGCCCCCATGGTAGCTTAATTTGAACAGTCTCAGGTCTTTGTCTGCTTCAGGTCATTGGGTATGTGTTTTTCATAGGTGTGAGGTCTTCTCGTCTATGGCTTGATTCTCCTTTCTGTTGAGTTCATCCAGTAATGTGTGGACCCTGATTTGGTCTTTTCCTACTGAGTCTCAGCTAGGATTCTAGATTGTGCTTGTTAGATTGATGTGGTGTATGCTCACAAGCCCTTGAGAATATATTTGCACTTCTCTTGAGTAAGTACCTGGAGGTGGGGTTTTGAACTTACTTGTGCATTTTGTTTTAGAATTTGCCAGATCTTTCGCCAAAGTGACCTTTTGTTTTCTTGTCTACCAGCTGGGGGTGAGAGTTCTGTTTGGTCTAGATCCTCACCAACATTTGGTGTTGTAAGTCTTTTTAACCATGGATGTTACTTGTGGGTGTGTAAGGGTGGCTTGTTGAGTTTGCCTGTAGCTTGGGGCTCCAATATGGCCCTTCCCTGGCTCCCTAAGTTCTTTGAGTTCACAGGCTTCCTCTGTATTCTTGGGGAGTGTGTGAGTCTCTAATGAAATATTATGGGGCTATAAAACTTTCTTCAACTCTCTTCCACGCCTTTAAGTCCTGCAGGGCACCGGAACCTGGGAGAGCATTCTGAGTCTGAAAGATACCCAGGCTCACTCTGAGGTGATGTTACTACAGCTTTGGTGCTAGGGGCTGGCAGCTGTCAAGGTGGCTGCTCTAGTTCTTTCTGAAGTATATGTGTGTGCGTGTGCATGTGCATGTGTGTGTGCATGCATGTGTGTGTGTGTATGTGTGGTATGTATGTGGTGAGCACAAGAGCTTGTTTGTGTATGCGTGTGTGTGCAAGAATGCATGAGTGTGTGTGGTGTGTATGTGTGTGTGGCATGTGCAAGAGCACATGTGCATCTGCGTGTTGTGTGTGTGGTGTGTGCAAGAGCCCATGTGTGTGCATGTGCACGTGTGCAGGTATGTGTGTGTAGTGTGTTCTCGAGTGTGTGCACGTGCACACATGCATACACGTGCGTGCCATGCTCTCCCTGGCACTCCCAGTCCTGTGTGAGTCAGCAGCTGAGTTTCACATCCAGCCCCGTGTCACCACATTATCAGAGATGTGAGGAAACTGGATGGAGTTCAGAGAGGAGCAGCTAGCACGATTAAAGGGCTTGGAGGGATTAAGGGATTGATTTATGAGGAAAGATGAAAAGAACTTAATGGGCGCTGCTTGGCTAAGTGGGTACATGATAACAGCCTGCAAATATCTGAAGGGGATAAACACCGGAGAGGGAGAGGAATTAGCGCAGGGTGAGGAAACTGATCCAGGAATAATGGGGGGAATTAACAGGAGGGAAGATGGCGCTGGCCCAGCTTTAGCAAGGGTGTGGCTCATGGGAGGCTTCTTCTCTCTGAGAGGCCTGGGGAAGATGAGCCATAGAGGTGCTGTGGGTTCTCCATCTACAGCAGGAGGGTAAGGGGGCAGTGAGGCAAAGTGCCAGCTATGTCTGCGACACGGGAGGGGAAAGCTGGTATGCTGGCCCAGGCTGGAACTTGGAGGGGAGAAGGGTATGTACTGTGGGATGTAGGTGTTTCCTCCACTACTCCTGGATTGAGGAGCTGGCAGGTTCAGTTGGTTTGGGTTTTTGCTCTCTACTTTGCTTTAGGAGTGACTTCTCTATGTCATGTGTCTTAAGTACCAGTCACCTTCCTGTCATGTCCCCAACCTTCTCACTTCTAACAGGGAACTATTCTTGACGTGACCATGGAGTCTCTCTCTCACAGCCTGTGTGTGAGCTGCAGGCTTGGGGTGCAGTGTGTAGAATGAGAAGAGGGTGGAGAAGAAGTCAATGTGCACGGAGACAGAATCTGGCTCCATTCTTCCAGGATGTTTCTCTTTTCTTTTCTGGAAAGTGGAGATGACAGTGGTTTGCTACAGAGCCGTGTTTAAGGTTATATGAAGTGCTGTGTTCACAGTG
The DNA here is from genome assembly GCF_011762505.2 of Arvicanthis niloticus. NCBI lineage: Eukaryota > Metazoa > Chordata > Mammalia > Rodentia > Muridae > Arvicanthis > Arvicanthis niloticus. The sequence goes on from NC_047660.1 coordinate 75,195,110, forward strand.
CTTAGTAGAGCATCTGGTAAAGAAGAAATGCTACCGTGATGGAAGCTACAGCTAGGACAATTCTGAATAGCACTGTCCTGGAACTGAGATCTGGTGGAGGGCCGTCCTGAGCAGGACTCAGAGTGGAAATCTTCTATGTCAGCTTGTGATGGGGTTCCTGTGCTCATTACAGCTTTAGGGCAGTGTGGGATGAGTCACTCCCCCCCCCCCCCCTTGGAGAAGATCACAGAGGAGACCACTGCTTATCTCATGAGTTATCAGAGACAGCCTTTGGATACAGCCAAAGGCTAGAGACCAGAAGCTTGTGCTTGGCTGGAAGACAAAGCCAAGAAACTGTGTCGTCAGCCTGGTTCATTAAAAGATCATTGAATAGGGAGTCAGGTTTTCTCATCTACCTTCATCTTCCTTGATGGTTTAAAAAAACAAGAGGAGAGTAGCTGGGGCATGGCTCAGTGAGGAAAGTGTTTTGTCTTGAAAGCCTGAAGACCTGTCTTTGATGCCAAGAAGTCCAGGGAAAATGCTGCATGTGGAGGTGCACAACTGGAAACCCAGTCTATAGGACTTTTTGGTTTAATGATGTGTTATGTGGAGTCTTAGCATAAACTAGGTCCAAACAGAGTGGCATATGAGTAGGGTAAGGGCTGGACACTATCCTGACTGGCCCTTCCTGGCCCCCTGGCAGAGTCTTCAAGTGATTTCCAGGCCTCTGTGGAACACAAACATCCTTGGGCCCTTCATGATAGCAGCTGGTGTTCTGAGGACAGTAAAAGCCAATCATGGGCTTACCTTTGCTAAATGTGTTACAAGGACTGGCTAACTGTAGCCCCGTGGTATCTTCACAAGCAGTGTGGGATCACTCTTCTCCCACTGAGGATCCAGAAAACCAAGGCTGGGTGGTTGCACCTGAGTTTCATAGCTGTGATGAGACCAGTGACTTTCGTGATTTCTTTCACCTCTAAAAGAGTCAGCTACTTTCCTCAGCAAGTTCTCAAGGGATACAGTAGACGATGTCTGGGAAATGCTGGGCTGTGGGAATGGCTTTGTTCACTGGGGTTACCTTCCCAGAACAAGACTACACTGCACCCCCATCAGGCAGAGTCTCTTGTTGCTCTTGTTTTCTTTGTGTCAAGACCCAGATTTCTCATGGCAGGTGCCTGCCATTCTTGACTTGTCTCTAGGAACACAAGTCTAGGCTTTCACCCAGCTGATGTGTGCCTTCTAGGGGTAGGGAGGGGCTTTAGGCATTCACAGCTCCAGGGACTGTTCTGTTGAAAATACTTCAAAAATTTCTTTCTACATATTAGCCCAGCAGGAGTCAGTGTATGGCTTAGTCTTTTTAGAACATTCCATAATGATCTGGAAGAAACTGAACAATTCATCCTTTGAAACAAACCTTTTTTTTTAATTGGCGATCTCAGACAAGGAAACAGGTGACAGCTTGTCCCATTGATTTGAATTCCTGCTTATCCCTCACAAACGCAACATTGCTTGCTTCTCCTCTTGACAAATGTGTGTGTGGAGTTAAAAAAAAATTATTTTTTTCTTTTCTTATTAGTCACTGGCCTAATAAGTCCATAAAAGGAGAGAGTTCCCTGTGCCCTGCTTATTCCAAGAGAGAGGCCAGAAGCATACGGAAGTGAGATGGGCAGATCACAGCTCAGGGCCATGTGTGGATATCCGCTCAGGACCTTTCCACACTGAGTGCTTTCTTTGGTGAGATTGCTATACTTTTCTTTTCTTATTGCAGGCTTGATTCAGTAATCTGATGGTGAGAAAATACACATGAGATAGCACTAACCAGGAAGGCAATCTGCTATACAAGGAAGGATGACTGAACCAGGTCTCTATCCATGGTGTTAGAATCTGGATGTCCCCTTAAACTAATTGCCTTGAATGACAGACTCCAGGTCTCCTGAACCCACTTCGTGCCGTTTCAGAGCTGATTGCAGAATGAGGTGGCTAAGGATTCTGGGGTTCTTGTGATCTCCTCTTCTCTTTCTTCTCAGAATCCTTTTCTTCTTCTAATGGATGGGAATAGGTGCATTTCACTGCCTTAGCCCGGACATCATGGACCATTCCTACTTTCACTAGGAAGAGTCGATTATATGGCCTGGGATGTTGGAGTAAAATCACCTGCTTGCCTAGAAAGCCGAGAGGGGCACAAAGGTGCTGCCCCATGGTGTCTGCGGAACTTCACGTGGGTGCAATGTCTCACCAGCACAGTATGCTGTTGGTCTAGTGAACAAGTTAGAGTCTTTATTGCATTTGCAATTCATATTTTAAAATAATCTGACTTGCATCCAGGAATCAGTGTTTTGGGCTCCAGTTCATTCTTCTGCAGAGTAGGGAAGCCATGATGTTTCTTTGGGAAGGACCTGATACAGGGACCTCATTGGGGGAGTGGCTGCTGTCAAGTTCAGTCCCCATTTGGTCCTGGAACTGATGGTTGGGAGAGCTGCTTGGCACAAGTGCTGGTCTACTTTTCCTTTTGTTGCTTTTGAATGGCTCAGAGGCTTCCCCCAGGACCTTCTGGGTACCTGCTCCCTCTTCTTATTCTGAGTACATTGTTGCTATTTTCAGACACACCAGAAGAGGGCATCAGATCTGGTTACAGATGGTTGTGAGACACCATATGGTTGCTGGGAATTGAACTCAGCACCTCTAGAAGAGCAACCAGTGCTCTTAATCACCGAGCCCCCTTCTTCCTTATTCTAGTTGACCCAGGCTTACCCATTTTCAGTCTTAGAGTCCCCATATGGAAGCCATCTCTTTCCTATGAGGGCACCACGCCCCTATGCATCCAACATCATCTGTGTGGCCTATGTTGACCTCTGGCCTCCAGATGTACATGTGTACATGTTCATGTATTGCCCCCCCTCACCCCATACAACTACACACATGTGAACATGCCCCAGAGGCCAGAATGGGGTTGCCTCCTTTAGGGAAAGCACGCTTAAGAGGGGGTTGCCTACTCTTTGTCCACAACCACCACTGTGTTTGTTGATCTTTAAAAACACAAGTTGTCTCTTGAACAGGAAGCCAGCTGCCTTTTAGGGAAGTTGTCAGAAGCCAGGACACATTATCTGTGGCGTTTTGGGGGTTGAGACTGATCATGCTGGAGGTGGTCATGGCTACATGTGCCATAACAAGGAGGAGCAGCAACAGGAGAGGAAACAAACATGGCACTGGGGATGTAGATGACACCAGGCCCTTGGATGAAGATATGTGGGGAACTTTGTCACAGCCCCACAGATCAGCCTGTTTCTTCCTATTTGCTCGGGAATCTGGTGTGTGTCCCTTTGCCCCTGCATATAATGAAATAGTAGTGTTATAAACTGTGACTTTTGGTTCCTAGGAGGCCACCATCTCTTTGTCACCTTGCTATCTGGGCTGAATGTGGGCTTGTCGGAGTGTCAACTTCCTTTTTGCCTCACAGTGGCTTTCTATCAGGTCCCTGGCAGCGAAATCTGGTTCTTCTGGGATTGCTTTTCCTGTCACAGAGACTCATGGGGGATGTATATAGCTATGGTTGCATGGTTGGGAAATTGCCCCTTGGTGTGGAAGACACTGGAGGGGTGGAGCTGACAGAGTACCCAACATTTAGTCACAAAGGCCTTTGTTTCACACATAGAGGTCAGCAGTCTGGGACAGAAACTAATGAGGGAAGGTACAGAAACCAATGAAGGCTGTCAAAACTGTTAGAACCCATCCATTCACTCATTCTGGGCTCATTATGAGTCGTGTATTTGTTGACCACATCCATGAGCCATGCATCATGCTAGATGCTGGGGATGCCATAGTGGGCAGTATTATCCATAGCAAGTTTTATCCTTAGCATCACTGAGCCTCTAGTCTAGAGGGCTGCTGCTGGTCAAATGTCCCTTTCAACTTCAGATTCATTAGCCTGATAGAAAAGTAGGCACTTAGCGGATTAGTAAATAAACATTATGAGCCAGTATCATGAGTGTAAGGGTGTTGTTAGGAGCAGGCAGAGATGTCTTCCTTAAACAAGTGGTATTTGTGTGAAGACCTTGTCTCTATTTTCCTGTTGCTGTGATAAGACACCCGATGGAGGCAGCTCAAGGAAGGAAGGATTTGTGTTGGCTCTCACTTTAAGGGAGAACATGAAAGGAAAGACATGGCATCTCCACATGGAAGCCCCTGTGCACACCAGATAATCTGTGTGCTGTGTTGACCTCTGGCTTCCAGATGTGCACATGCACTCCCATGTCCCTAAAGCCACACACACGTGAATATGCCATCTTTCCCTCAAATGGGAGCTTAAGGCAGCTGGGCATGTTGCATCTGCAGTCAGGAAGCTGGGAGATTTGAATGCTTTTGCTCAGCTAGCTTTCTCCCTTTTAATGTAGCCACCCACATTCAGGGTGGATCTTCTATAAATCTATTGTAGATATTCCTTTACAGACATCTACTCTAGCTAATCCCTCACAAGCATGCTCATGGATATTGCTATATCAAAACGTCAAAGACAAATAGGACTTAACTATAAAACAAGGGAAGGAAAAACAATCTAGGCCATAGGAATAGCATATGCAAAGGTCCTGGGGTGGGAGAAAATGTTGTAGGAATCAAAGACCATTAGAGGATGTATGTAATGTGCTGTAGGGAAGGCAGGTATAGTAAGACTCTGCTGAACCTTATATGATGTATTAAAGATGTTTATTGTTGCTTTAAGAACAATGGGAAGCCCTTGGGAGTTTTAATCTGTGGACATAACCAGATTTGGCCTAGAAAAGGAATCACTTTGGCCAGTGTCAATAATAGATCAGAGGAGGTCAGGATAGGTATTGATGGGTTACATACTCAGCTAATACAGAGAAACAGAACAGAAAGGAAACACTAATATCAGAGTTTTGTATGAGTTTATAGAGAAGAGAGAAGGAAAGAGGCAAGGATGACACCATATGGCTTGAATACTATATAAACTAAGGCCATTTTAGTTTCTGTAAAGCTTTGGCTCTTAAGTAAGACTCAAAAAATGACAAATGGAGGAGGACAGGGGTGCCCCCTTCCACCATAGCCGAGGAAAGCTGCTCTGGGCTTGCGGGGTACTTCCGAGGTGCATATACCCACAAGCCTTCTTTTTTCATGGCTTGGCTATCTCTAGACTACTGTCCTCACCAACTGGGTTGTAGCTCACTCAGCACTGTGTCTAGATTGTAGATCCTTGCCTTCAGAGCCAGCCCCTATCCTATCTGCCACGGAACTTGGTTGCATGGTCACTCATAGCTGTGGGTAGCTTTCACCCTTCACCACAGCCTCAGATAACAGGGAAGACTGGGGCAGAGCCAGGTGCCAGGTGAGTAGCAGTGAGCATAAAGTGCCTGTGTCTATGCCGTTTGGAATCCCCTCTGTGTTACCATCTGAGTGAATGCCTTGATTTCTCTCAGTGGCCCCTTTAGTCGATCACTTCACTATGCTTGCTACATCACCCCTGCCACCAAGATTCTTCCTGACAGAGATGCCCGTCTCTCTCTTCGCCCACATCTTATACTTGGGATATGCTTTGTTCTAAATTTAGGGGCTTATGTTCTGAGAGCTGGGTCCAGGGTGCATGAGGTTAAAAGTAGTGGGGGACCTTTAAGAGGTGGAGGCAAGGGTTGAGGAGATGGCTCAGTGGGCAAATGCTTGCTATACAAGCATAAATTTGTCAGTTTAGGCTGCTAGAACCCATGTGAAGTCCTGTAATCTTAGGACTCTTACAATGAGATGAGAGGTCATTGAGGAACAGTCATTCTGAGTGAGGAAGCCCAGACCCAGAAATGCAACCATCTCTTGTTTTCTCTTATATTTAAGCTTTAGATATTTGTTTTATTTGGAGTAGACTTTTTTTTTTTTTTACAAAGTAGTCTGCCTCAGGCATTTTGTTATAGTAACAGAAAGTAGACTGAATCTTACCCTTCCTACTCCATCCCAGCCACTCCTTCAGTGACTTTTGTCAGTCATTGTTTCCCTTACCAACCTGTGTGATAACAAACAGTAGCTTTAACACTGATGATTTATCTTTTCTGTTTAACACTCATAATGAATTATTTGACTTTCCAAACCATGTCTCAGTTAACATGGCTACCAAGAGTCTACTATGGGTAAGAAACATTTCTCTCCACTCAGCCCCTCTTGTGTAGCACCGAACACACAAACACAGTGCCCATTTTTCACAACCAGAGAAATCTCAGTGAATTTAGTGACTGGGTGACCCTTGAGACTTTTTGGAGCCATTTCCAGAGCAGAAGGCAATGAAATAAATGTGAGTAGAAATCAGTCAAGAGAGCCTCAGTTTCTTCATACCCTGGCTGCACTCCCTGTGCCCACAAGTGTTCCCTCCCTTGATTCTGTGATTACAGTACATTGGGCAGCATTGCACTGGGCAATCAGTAGAACACAGATAACATGATGAAGATGCAGATGAGGATAGGAAAGACTTAGGATGACAACCCTTGGTGCTTTGGAACCTATCCCAAGAGGCCATGAGCGCTGCAAGGGCAAACCAGGAAGTACTCTATCTGCTCGGTGATAAGCAAACTGTGCCCTCCAATGGAGTTGGTTGTCACCTCTGTGTTGACATGGATGATGCTTTAAGTGTCCCATGTATCGCTGGCACAGTTCAGCTCCATATTGGTCTCTCGGCCAGTGCCCTGTGACTCTGATACTTCAGTGATTGGTTGCTGTAGGTTCCTGGATGTCTTAGCGTATGTGAGTGAATGTTCTGTCTATTTCCTGGTAGGTTGCATGTTTCCAAGTGGTGTTTGAGGTTCCCTGGGAGATAGTGAAAGTGTTTTAGAAATCTGAGCTAGGGGTGATGGCAGCAGAAGTGGTGTCAGGAGGCTTTCTGTCCACCTCCAGGGACCTCCCTGGTTCTGGTGTGCAGCTGTGGTGGGGTGCTGGGTAAGCTGAGGATGTGGGTGGGTCTCGCCTGTTTCCCCAAACCCATATGCTCACTCAGGTGCGAAGGATAGTGTTTGCTCAGCTGTGTGCAAGCCTGGTGTGCTGCCCTTGTTCCTCAGCACTGGCCCTGGTGACATCTGATGCACAGGGAATCAGGGAATGAGGTAAATGTAAATTGCACTCTGTTAAGTCTTTCCTCCACGCACATAGCCAACATAACAGGATGATACTGCTGGTAGGTACTTGGCTGGTTGGAATTTTGACAAGATGGCAGCCTAGCCTGTTTAAGGGGAGCCCTTACTAGTCAGGGATACCCTGCTGATGGCAGGCACACATAATAGGGTGACTGCAAGCTATCTGTGATCATGCAGTGTTTGTCCTGTCGATCCCAGAGGTTTTTCTAAATAATGTGTTCACTGAGCCCCTGAGGTGCCAATGGGGCCTACAGGAAGGGAACAAGAGAAGGGGCCTCTGTGAAAAACCCAGTGAGGTTTTTCACTTAAGGGGTCATGCTGAAGTCACCCAGAGGGGACCCCACTTGGGTAAATAATCAAGGGGGTGAAAGGTTGAGAAATGTGGAATGCATTTCCTACTGCCTGGGATGTTTCTGGGCCAGCTTCTAGCCATCGCTTCTCTGCGCCCCACCCCACCCTTCTTAATGACTTATTTGTACTGGAAAGCAAGCTATTAATCACAAACAAAATAGCTCTGCAACTTCCAAACACACAGAAAGCAGTTCTAGGGACTGTGGAAAAGCCAAACCCTTGGCAGAGATTTTTGAAAACGCCCTCCTTTTATATGTATTTGAGAAATGCCACCATTTCTCCTCAGGCCCTGAAGGTTCCCTTTAATTAGTAGTGAAGTTCCCGTTTCGCCTTTCTTCCCGAGGCATCTCTAAAGCACCAGCCTAGTAAAAGGCAGGTACACAGCTCTCAATTGAGCCCTATTGATGTGCTAGTATAGTTTTAATTGTGTTGAGATTTCCTTGCCAAAGTGACACATGCGGAGGCATCTTAAAAAACGTATAAGGTTCGTAACTCTTTCCCTGTCTCCAGCTCTTGAATTATGAATGTGTCTTCCGCTGCCTAGTCGGTTCTTCCGAATCTGTAAAATTATTTTAATAACCTGTGTGGGGGTAATGTTAATCTGTTTGCACAGTAGTGTGAATTTATTAGCATTCCTACCCCACTTCAGGGAGCTAGCTTGGCCCTTTTGATGCAAGCCCTGGGTTGCAAGATGAGGAAAATTATGGTATTTGCCTCTCTCTCTCTCTCTCTCTCTCTCTCTCTCTCTCTCTCTCTCTCTCTTTCTCTCTCTCTCTCATATTTCCTTTCCTCTCCCTTCCTTCTCCATTTCACCAATAGCAATAATTCTATTCCACAGAGTCCGTGATAAATCAGCAGCGAAGGACTGAGATTTACCATAACAAGACATGACCTATCAGCCTGTCAGGTCTGAGTTGACTCGTAGCCTTTTGGGCTGTGTATTTCCTCAAAGTCCAGGGCCAGTTTCTTCGTCAGCTCTAACTAATTTCAGAGCAGAGGGGAAACTTGACTGGAGTGCTGTTTGGGATCTGCTTTTTAATCCTGGTCTGTTTAATGTTTGCTTTTGACAGTCTGGGCCAGACATCATTTTAATGGTATGTGTGGTGATAAAGCCAATAAACTGTCAAGATGATTGATAATCTAAGCATTATAGCAATACGACTTTCCTGTTCTCCTCTGTGCTTTAGATGATGGCTTCCAAATTGAATTCCTACAGAGTGTGTTGTGTGTGCCTGGTGCAGACTTCCTAGAAGCCTTTGAAGGAGGGAGCTGTGCTCAACAGCAGACTTTTTAGCCCTCAATTACCCACACGGATAGATTTGCATATGTGTCCGTACCCTTTAATTTGGGAAACATCAAGAATTTATGGCTCTGCCCTCCTAACAGTCCCCCAGCAATTTATAGGCACCAGTGCAACTTTTTATTATGTCTTTATGGTGTTTTTTCACCTGGCACGCATCTTAGATTCCATGTGGTTGACTCTGTTATCTGTGGTTGAAAGACATCACAGATAACGAAGTCCACCATATTAGAGGCAGGCTTCTGGGCTGCTCCCTAACCCTTTGCTTCTTTCCATTTCCCCCTCCCTTTGATTTAGCAGACATTTTAAAGCATCTGGCCTTCATCTCATTAATCAGACATGACCAGGTGTTTGAGAGTGGTGACAGTGGGAGTGCTTAGCCACTCTTTGTTGGCCCTTGTGGGCCACCATTGCTAGGCTGATATCTCCTCTCTTAGAGACCCAGTGTTACTTGGAAACAGAAACTCACAAGGCTAGAGTTGTTATAACATACTTACACAGTTTTTATTAGAAGAGCATAAGCAAATATACTTAATACTTTTTTTGTTTGTTTTTTGAGACAGAATTTCACAGTGTAGTCCTGACTGTCCTAGAACTTGCTCTGTAAACTAGGCTGGCCTTGAACTCACAGAGATCCATTTGCCTCTGCCTCCAGAATGCTGGGACTAAAGGTGTGTGCCATCACTGCCCAGACTGTGTCTAGGAAGAACACTAGGCTTTTAGGCTGCTTCTCTGGGATGTTAGTAGCCCAGTCAGCATTTCTGATGTCTGTTGACATGGGGGTTTTTGTGCATTTCTTTCAGGTCTTTTGTGTTTTGCGCATGACAGAAAGTCACAGAGGGGTGGCAGGTCTTGACTGCTGGCAAACTTGGGGTTAATCATGCCCATGCATCTTTATTCAAAGCCAATCAGCCTTTCGATGGTTTTCTTCTTGTTAGCTAATAGCCATTTTCCTTCTGAGTGGGGGACACTGAACAAGCCACTTCAGTTTTCTGGCCTCAGTTTTTTCATCTCAGTGAAAGAATTGAATTTTCTAGCCATTAACACACAAGCACAGACACACGAATGCACACACATGCATGCATGTACATAATTGTTTTTGAGTGGGTAACTTGCCCACTGTGGAGGTCAGTGGTAGATGTCAGATGTCTTCCTCTGTTACTTTCTGGTTTTTGGAGGCTTGTGGTTTTGGCTAGGCTGCCTGGATTCAACCCCCACTCCCTCACCCGCACCACTCTACACTCATGCTCTGTAAAGCGAAGCTTTCACATGGATGCTGGGTCTTGAACCCAGACTTTTTGCTTTTCATCTTTTGCTTTTCCCCTGAGTCATCTCCCCAGCCCCTTAACTCTTAACCTTTCTGATTCATCACCTTCAGTTTATAGGGCCTATAGCCCATTCAGAGGCCAGTCTGTTGGAAGCATAGAAGAGACTGGCCACAGGCTCTCCAACTGTGTGACTCTGGAGGTCATTTGCCACCTGCCTCTGGTCTTCCCTCTGCAACACAGAGACAAGGTTGTCCTGAGTTCAACTGAGAAATGAAAACACCTGGCAGAGTACCCAGAGCAGAAGACACACTCAATAAATATTTGTGTGACAGGATATTAATTTCAGATTGTCGCTGCACTTAAAAAAGTCTTCCTGTTTTAAACGTGCAATTCTTTGGATCCCTTGTTTGCCTGCCCCCTTTCTACTCACTAGCTTGCCTGAGTATGCGATGTTTACTTTGTTCAATAAGGGACCATGAGCAGAAAATGCAGAAGAGGAGAGGCCAGTCTTGGCTATTGAATTAGAAAGTTTAGGCTATAGTACAGGGGGAGGGGGAGATTTAGAAGAAAGACATTGGCAGAAGAACTAATTGATTCTGAATAGTAGGCAAAGATGTCCTGGGATTGGGAGGTGGTAGCCAGGATGGGCAGAAGCACGTGCTTGTGAAGGGCTAGAAAGGGTCTGTGTATCTTTCATGCCACACACTATGCTCTGGGCTAATGCTCGCCTCCGTCTGCCTGGGTACTGAGCTCGGAGGAGAGTGCTGTGAAATGTTGACATCTGGATATAATACAGCTGTTGCAGTCATGAACACACAGCAGCTGTGACTATCTGTACAAGGCCTACACACACACACACACACACACACACACACACACACACGGAATGAAAGTAGAGGGAGACTAGTTGGAAAGATGAAATTGTCAAATATAAAGATTGAAAAATAAAAAGCAAGCAAGCAAGCAGGGAGAAGGTAAGTTACCCGGGAGGTCTGAATACACGAGGGCATGATAGGGGCTTCTGGGAGGAGGAAGCCACGGTTGGGTCGGGTTTGAAAGGCAACAGGGATTTAGTTAGATGATACAAGCTTTAAATTGAAATTCTCAAGACCCATAGACTAGTCCTTCTAAATACAGAACCTGGTTTTGATCACTTGGACAACTGAATTGACTGTGGTATGTGATAATGTCTGAGGACCTAAATAAGAGAGAGTCAGGGATCCTGGGCAGAGGCAGAGGAGGTCAGTAGGCAGAGATGAGCATCCCAGGGAAGCTGAAGCTGGAGGGGTGTCCTCTTTTGCTTTTTAATTAAAATTTTTACTTAAAATTACATTTATTGATTGATTTATTTGTGTGTGCATACACTATGGCATTTATGTGGAAGTGGAAAATAACTTGCAGGAATTAATTAATTCTCTCATGGGTTCTGGGGATCAAACTCTGGCCATCAGACTTGGTGGTAAATTCCTTTACCCTTTGAACCATCTGGTCAACCTGAGTTCCTCCTCTACTGAAGTAGCCAAACATACCGTCCCAGGCCGATTACTGCTTGGAGTTTGCACTTGTCTATACCTTGGCTTCATATCTGGAGAGGAACAGGATGGTTGTTACTGTGACATAGTACTACCTGCCCTAAATTCCTGTGTCAACACCCACACTTACTCAGGTGACTTCTGGCTGGTCAAAAACAAGATTCGAGAGCCATAAGGAATTCACACAACCATTTTTACTTCTTAAGAACTGACCTTAGCTTGCTAGACTGTTTCATCAGGGATAATGTGAAGAATGGGAAGGGCAGGCCTCCAGGAGCTCTTGCCTGTCACAAGCAGAACCTATGTACTCAGATGGTGGGAGCTCCTGTGTCTATTCACATCCTCGGTCCATTCTCTGCTCCCAGGAGCAGAGCTACTGTCCATCCATGTCTATCTTCCTGTCCCCAGAGTTCCTAGAGGAAACCTGTTCTTCACATCATTTGTCCCAGGAACCTGAAAAGCACATTTCATCCACACTCAGTGGCTCAAGGATGACTTCCCTTTTCTTTGAGACCCTTAATGTGAGGTATTCTGCCTTTTTAAATACTAGATTGTCTGGGGGTGAGGCTCAGTGGTAGAACTTGTGCTTAGCATGCCCGAGTGTGAGTGCCAGCACCCAACAACGATAGCAAAATAATCCCCCTATCATAACCCACCAGGGCAGTAGTTCTCAACCTGTGGGTCATGCCCCTTTCCACCACTAGGGATCACGTATCAGATACCATGCATATCAGATATTTACATTATGATTCATAACAGTAGAAAAGTACATGGATGAGCAATGAGATAATTTTATGGTTGGGGGTCACCACAATGTGAGGAACTGCATAGGATGGCAGAATTAGGAAGGTGGAGAACTGTTGCACTAGGTCGTGAGCACACCATGGAAGGGAATCGGAGACTGTGGTTTGTGAGCAGAGAAAAGACCTGGTGTCTCATGGCAAATCCTGGACTATTCCTCCTAATGCTTTCATTCCCTACAGGCTGTTCAGCTCTTCCACATCCCCCAGCAGGCACTGGATGCTGTCTGCTGTAGTGGAGATTTCCTGGGTAGCTCATTCTTCTGGGAGATTTTCCCATCTCATGGGTTGCAGGGTTCTGAATCACATCATCATTTGCAGCAGGTTTACTTGGCAAAGAAACCGCTTCTGTCCCATCTCTTGCATGTCCATTTTTGGGTCAGTGTACCAGCACTACTGACTCAACAGAGTGACTCCGCAGAGTGACACTCCTCAAAGTGACAGCCTTCACTTGCCACTGGCTGACTTCAGCATGGCTGGGGAGCCATGTTAGCTGCCTCTGATAGGTGGATGCAAAGCCTCGGTACTTGTAATGATACAGAACAGATGGGCCCCAAGATGCATAGCTCCAGGTTTCCTTTCCTTGATTCCACTTGAGCCATTACTCTTTCCTGCCACAGCTGACAGAAGGTGGCTCTGTGTAGAGTATTACTTTGACCATTTTGCTCCAGGAAAAGCATTAGTAATTTATAAATAAAATACACATAAAATAGGAGACATCAAATATAGGTTTATCGACAACAAAGGCGCTATTAATGCTGAAACCTGCTGGTTTTTGAAATCCAGTTAATTTCGTTGCTGATTTATGTGCTGTTTGTTTTAGGAGGGCTTGTGAGTGGGTAGCGATGGTGCTTGGGAACTGGCAGCTGAGCAGGGACAGAGCTGTTTTGGGTCTGAGTTCTCCAATAAAGTGGGAGGGGGATGAAGAAGATGTAGAAGAGTAGGGAGATTAGAATCGGGGAAGGGGAAAGAAGCAGAAGAAGATGGAGGAAAAGAGAAGCAGAGGGGGAGGGAGGGAAGAGGGGAAGCTAAAGAGAGGGAAAAGGGGAAGGAAGAGGAAAGGAGAAGAAGGAAGAAGCAAGGGAGGAGGAGGGGAAGAAAGGGAGGAAGCGGGAAGGAGGAGGGGCGAGGAAAGCAGGCGCTCAGCAGCAGCAGGAATGAGAAGCATCTTTCTGAGCTTGATGGCTGTGTATTTAAGCAAGAGTGTGTTGCCAGGAAATTGAGAAAGTAAGTGTGTGTGTGCTTTATGTCAAGCATAGCTCATTTGAAGTATACCTGTGTGGACATGAGGGCTTGCAGAAAACTGTTATTTATTTCTCTTGAATTTGCCCTACTTGTTAAACAAAATTTGACAGATGGTTTGCAGCAAGAGTAATGAGGCCATTATATCAGCAAGTTTTATCTCGAGCCTATCAGTTGTTGTGGAGGAAAGGGGGTTGTCTTGGTTTGGGGGAGCCTCGTTCCCTCCCTGTGGAAAAAAAAATCAAATTCATTTAGTTGGCAAATTAAGAAAATTGAAAGTTTGTTTTCTGAGCCTTATCACAAGGTGTGGTGGGTTATTAAGAGGGTTCACCAGGTTCATCTAACTAGAAGCCACCATGCACTACTCTGTGATAGATGTGAATGGGGTTTTGTTTTGTGTTTTGCTTTGCTTTTTCCATTCCACTACTACTACTACTACCACTTCAGGGCTGGGCTTTGCTTCCCTATCTAGGTCCCCTTATGTACACTCTTGCTGTCCCCACCTCTCTCTTTTCCTTCTGTCTTCCATGTGCATGCTTTCTCATTTGCAAACACCACAGGGGCCTGGGGCGATGGCTCAGTATATAAAGTGTTTCCTACAAAAATGTGAAGACTGATTTGAATCTCCAGAACCGTCACATCTACCCCTATGAGAGATAGGATGGAGATAAGAGAATCCTTAGAAGCTCCTAGGCCAGCTAACCTGGCATACACAGAGATGAATGACAAGAGACCCTGGAAGGCAAGGACTGATACTTGACGTTGTCCTCTGATATCTATACATACAGGATGGCCAAGCACATGACTATATAGTCTCTTCTCTTTCTCTGACTCTGTCTCTCTGTCTTTGTCTCTCTCTCACACACACATACACACATACACACATAGTAAATACACACACACACCACATACACATGTATATATACATGACAGACACACACATGCACACACACATATACCTCATACACACGTGTATAATATACACATCACACACATACACATCACATACCCATAAAATAAAATCCTCAAATGAACTGTTTCTAGTATGAGAAAGACTTGAGTCCTCATTGGAGAGGCTGTTGTAATGTTCCTTATAGTGTCTATTCTAGATCTACCTGAGAATCCTGGGGGTGTGGCTCAGTGGTAGAGCTTTTGCCTAGCTAACATCTGTGACACTCTGGGTTCAATCTCTAGAAATGCAACACACAAAAAAGTATGGGTCTTGTATAGTCACTGTCCTGTTGCTGTGAAGAGACACAATAACCAAAGCAACTATTATAAGAAAAATGATTTAACTGGGGGTTTGATTATAGTTTCAGATTTTAGTATATTATCATCCTGGTGAGGAACTTGGTGGCGTACACAGGTTCTGGAGTAGTAGCTGATAGCTACAACCTGATCTGTAGGCAGAGGGAGGGAGGGAGAGAAAAAGGGAGGGATAGAAGGAGGGGAAGAGAGAGAGAGAGAGAGAGAGAGAGAGAGAGAGAGAGAGAGGAAGAGAGAGACAAGACAGAGACAGAGACAGAGTCAGATACATTCTGGGATTGGCATAGGTTTTTGAAACCCCCAAAACCACCCCTAGTGACACACTTCCTCCAACAAGGCCACTCTTCCTAACCCTTTCCAAGAGTTCCATTTCCTAGTGACTAGGTATTAAATATATGAGTCTATGGGAGGGCCATTATTCAAACCACTAAAGGTCCAGAGAGGGTAGGCATGACAGGATCCTAACAAGGTGACTTGACTTCTCTGATGGCAGTAGAATTTCTATTCTAGGTAGCACATAAAGACATAGGGTATCTATCAACTGGTGAATGAATAAAGACAATGTGGAATGGGCTGTGTCTAAAATTTTCAGAAAGTGTTTTGTATTTTAGACTGTGGAGTATTCTTATATGCATAATGAGCAGTGTTTGGGGGGGGTAGGATCTCTATCTTAAAAAACAAAACAGAACTATGTGTCTTCTGTGCATTGTATGCACACAGCCTGAACATCATTATATACAATATTTTTAAATACGCCTTTATTTTAACTGTGGCACATCATGAAGCCAGGTGTGGACATCTCTACCTGCATCATGTTGGATCACAGAGTGCTTCAGATTTTCAGGTAGGGACACACAACCTACATAGCTGCTAATGAGAACATAGGACCTGCTCTAGAGCAACTATGCTTTCTATGCTAGGTACATACCTGGACTTGTAATGACATATGTTGACACAATCTAGAATTGCCTTTGAGACAAATCTCTGGGTATGTCTGTGAGGGAGTTTCTAGATGAAGGTTAACTCAGGTGGGAAGACTCACACTAAGTGTGGGCAGTGCCTTTCCATGGTGTGGTGTCCTAGGCTGCATAAAAAGGGGGAAAGATAGCAGCTAAGTGATCATTCCTCCTTCTCAGCTTCCTGGGAACACACACGATGTGACCATCTGATTTCTGTTCCTGCCAACATTCCTTCCCCTATCATGATGGACTGTGTTCCCTGAAACTGTGAGCCAGAATAAACCCTTTCTTCCTTAGGCTGTCTTAGTCAGGGGTTTTGTCACAACAAGGAATCTTTATTACAAACTGTGAAGAGAATTCTACAACTGTCCCCTTCAGCAGATAGGGACATTGATGTGGGGACTGGCCACCCAGATAAGGGCCCACCACTGAAAGTAACAGGTTGACTTCAAAGTCTGAACATAGATAGTTTGGCTGGGAAGGGCTTAGAGAATATCTGGTATAGGGACTGCAAATTCAAAAGCCCTGAACAGAGAATTTGAAAGAACAAAGCCATTTCAGGTAAAATAACCAGGGTGGGGTGTGGTTTCAAAAGCAAAACAGCAATACAACAACAACAACAACAACAACACACACACATACACATACACACACACACACACAGAGAGAGAGAGAGAGAGAGAGAGAGAGAGAGAGAGAGAGAGAGAGAGAGAGAGAGATACCCCACAGGCACCTCACAAAACAGTAAAAAAATTCCGAACAGCCAACTCAAGACACGGGGCCTGGAGGTATGTCCAGTGACACAGTTCTTCCTAACAGGTGAGGCCCTGGGTTCTGTCCCCACACAACAAGAACAAAACTGAATTGAGACAAATAAAACAACCAAAAGATATCGGGACATTGGCGTGGCCCATGAGGTTAAGAACTCTAATTTAGCTCAGCTTTATCATCTTATTTATTCATTATGTGAGACAGGCCTTTACTTCATAGCCTAGCCTGCCTTGGCTGAGCAACACTTCTCCTGTTTCAGCCTTCTGTACACTGGAATTCTAGGCATGAACCATGCCGGCAACTTTCTTATTTTATGTTTTCTGTATGTTTGAGACAAGGTCTCATTCTATATCCTAGGCTTGTCTTATGGCAATCCTCCTGCTTCAGCCTCCTGAGTTCTGGGGCTATAGGCATGGGCCACCATGGTGGGCAGCCTTCTTGTTTTAAAGAGAAAGAAACAGAGACTCAAAGGGGTTAGGCAAATTGTTCCTCTCCTCACCTTGTGAATGGTTGAGGCGATCAGGTGACATGAGTCCCAAATAGCAGGCTCTCCTTCTTTGTAAAGCATGGCTTCCTTAGTGCTGTGGCTGGGTCAGAGTCAGACCTAATGTATCAAGGTTGAACAAAGAGGAATCATTTACTAAACAGGAACGGCATTGAACTAAAAACCACGTTTTAAATGACATGTGAGAAAGATGAGGAGAAAGACAAAGCATTCTGGGAAACCAGAACCCAGACAAGCTTCTTACTGCAGTTCTGTCCTGAGTACCTGGTGCCTGGGTGCTGCGCCTGGTAAAGAGAGAGCCACTAGGAGGCCATGAGAAGACCTGGATCTAGACCTAGCTTCGCCTCTGGCAGCTACTGGTTCTCTGTGAACTAACTTCAGTTTTCTGACTTGTAACCTGGAGCTGGTATGCTTGCCTTCCTCCCTCACGAGGGTGCTGGAAAAGAAATGGGAACTTTGAGTAACGAGGCTTCCTTTGCTAACTGGAGTTTGCCTGTATATAAGCTGTTGCTTATTGTCTCTGGGCAGAGATCCCATGAGAGCCGGGTGCAGCAGCATGTGTGTACATGTAGTCTCTTGACAAAGCCCGTGTCACCTTGAGGACATCTTGTTTCAAGTCTTCCCATAATTACACAGTAGTGTACGTGGGGGTTGGTGCTATGCGTGTTGGACACCTAATAATTACAGAAGGAATAAGAGCCCTGGTATGATGGGCGTCCGGGTCTGCTGCCCAGGGGCCTCCGTGTGATCTGCTGTCATGTTGCTTTCCACTTAGATGAAGCAGGAGGGCTTGACTATATCAACTGGAAGCATGCGTTTGCTCGTAGCTGTACAAGCAGGGTATGAGGACCTGTCTTCAAGTCTGCTTGTGGCAGGGAATAATAGAAGTGACCGTGTAATTTGTTGTCCAGATTGGACATGTCTGAAAATGAAAAAAGGAAGAGGGAGTTGCGATAAGTATTCTGGGTGTAACCTGGGCTTGTGCCAGACTGGGTCATGTGACTATGCTAGTAATAACATCTGGACAGCTATGTCCAGCTAGCTCCAGCACCTGACAGGCTGTATGATGGGTAGTGTTAGCTAGAGCTTTGTATTCCTAAGGAGGCTCAGGACACTGGTTGGCATCTTGCACTTGTCAAGGACTTTACTGAGCTCCTGGGCTCTCCCTTATTTCCTGTACTGTTTTTCTCTTCAGTTTCCTCCTGTTTGCACTTCCTTCTTAAAGGCTCCTTCCGGTAGAGTTTGGCCAACTGGCAGCCTTCATCCCAGTTGATAATTTGCAAAATAAAATAAGCTTCTGAAAACATAGAGTTGGGAGGCAGAGGAGGCAGCACAGTCAGTGAAGTGCTAGCCACAAAAGCATGAGGGCTTGACTTGGATCCTTAGCACTCAAGGAAAAGCTGGCCCCGGAGAACGGAGAAAGGTCGATTTCCAGAGCTTGCAGGCCACCAGTCTAGCTAACCAGTGAGCTCTGGCTTCAGTGAGAGATCCTTTCTCAAAAGATAGGTTGGAAAACCATAAAGGAAGACACTGGAATTAACCTTCGGCCTCTATAAGCATGTATATACATACATGTACAAGCATATCACACACACACACACATACACACACACACACATAGTGGGGAGAGGAGAGATGGGGAAGAGAGGAGGGAGGAAGAAGTGGGAAGGAGAGAGATAGAGAGAGAGAGAGACAGAGAGAGAGAGAGAGAGAGAGAGAGAGAGAGAGAGAATGAATCAGAAATTGGAACACTTAAGGGCCAGCCATCTAGAGCTGTGTGTTGGCTAGGCCCGCATGCACCTCTCCTTTACAGTGTGGAGATAACATGAGCAGCGTTATGACTTCGCTGTGTAGGGCCAACAAAGAAGTTTATATGAAAATGACTTACAACTAATGAAGGGTTAATATAGAAACAAATGATTGTTCATAAGATTATAGAGGCAACTTAGGGAAAATAGCCCGAGTGACTCACAATGGGGATGTTGCTGGCCTCGGTGAGAGATGTTTTGAGAGACTGATTTTTTTTTCTGAGGGCCTTCTACTTGTATTTTGTTGGCAAGATATTCATCTTAAGAGTCCATTTTGAGGTACAGTGCATTGTGGAAACAGACATACCCAAGTTTGAATCTTTTCTCTGCTTTATTTACATGACCTTGAGAGTTGGATTTCAACTTTCTTCTGAGTTTTGGCGTCACTCTTCTCTACAGTGGACAGCAGCATTTGAGAGAACATTGCAGAAAACTGCAAATACAGTGCCTGACATACTTGGGCTGTCAACACATTGGGCCTTCCTTTCTTTTGTGTTCCTCTGCCAAGGTCATGTTGGGAGAAAAATAGTAAGTTAGTAAGGATAGCATTTAAGGAACTGTTTGTGTAGATGGCTTCTTTTATGGAGCTGTAGCCCTACGGTCTACACATAATGAGTGTTAGAATGGAGACCTTGAGAGTTCAAGCATAGAAGATGAATTATCTGGACATTGGGCATGATAGGGTGGTGGTGGTACATGCCCATAATTCTGGCACCCAGGAGGCTGAGGCAGGAAACTATTGGGAGTCTAAAGCCAGCCTGTGATACACAGCAAGAGCCAGGCTGCCACCCCTATGGAGCTCTTGTCTGTATCCCAGGGTTAGTTTTGAACTCACTGTGTAGTCCCAGCTGGCTTCAAATTCACAGCAGTCTCCAGCCTCAGCCTCCGGGGTAGTGGAGTTACAGGAACACATGCCGTACCCGTTTGTAGCTGGGATTGTGGTGATGACTGCATTTTCTTCAGTCCACTAAGGATTCTCCAGACTGTGTAAAGACTGGGGCTGGGAGCTCTCCACACAGATTCTCCCTTCTTTCGTTTAGTTGAGAAAGGAAGAACGTTTTAGACCATGGGTGGCATCCAGTTACAAATCTGGGAGTGTTTCTTGCTCCTTAAAAGTAGAGGTAGTCAGGAGAAGGAGCCTTCTGAAGGGGCTGTGTGGGTTTTGAGGAACCTTCATGCAGAGGTTTGTCAGGAGTGGGGCTTGGGCTGTCATGCCCACAACCTGAAATTTTGCAGATGATCAGAGTCTGCAGAGCCTATGGTCTGGGCCCTTGATCTAGAGATGAAGGTGAAAATGCTCAAATGGTTAGGATTCAATCTGGCATGGATGGTGCTTGATGGGATTAATGTAATTTCGTTTTGAAGCCTTTTATAAAAGGGAAAATTGGCCCATTGCCATGTGACCCCAGACCACTTTTCCTCCCTGTAATATAAGTTACTATAAACTTGCCCAGCTGGTCTCCTGATCCTGGCCTAAATGTATTTGTGTTTTCTTGTGTTTATCTCATTCTTGACCCAACTTGCTGGACTAATCTTCCCTTTTAGGGCCTGTCTCACCCAGCTGTGTTTATTCCAAAGCCTTTTATAATTTCCACAGCTATATCCATTTCTTTTGATGTCCATGTCATGCACCGCCTGAAAGTTTCTGACCACAACTACTCATTGCACAGTGTGGTTGTCTTTTATTTTCTATGCTACTGTACAGAATATGATATGTGCCAAGTAAAACTATATATTATATGTGTATGTATATAAGCATGAATTTTAAATCCTAACTTCATATTATGTGCCTGGATGATGGTAGTGTTTTGCTTTCCAGTGCTTTTTATTTTTTTTAAAATCCCCATTGTGAAATATTGGTTGATTTCCTATTTTAAATAACATGCAGACAGACTTTGAAGTAAGAGTGACCGGGTAGAGTCTCCACGAGCCCTCTGTTGCCCTGAAGCCCTGGAGTGAAAAGATTACAAGATGAGTAACATCATTTGATGGAAATTATAAGAATGGAGCATGATGCAAGAGCTGGTGAGATGGCTCAGTAGTTAGGAGCATTTGCCTTTCTTGCAAAGGTTCCCAGCTCCCACATGGCAGCTCATAACTGCTTGTAACCCTAGCTCCAAGGGATCCAAAGCTTCTGTCCTTCATAGGCATTTGCACTTACAGGCAAACATTCATGCATAGATACACATATCCATAATTAAAAACAAAGAAAATCTCTAAAAGCATTTTTTTGGGGGGATCCTGATAGCATGACTCTGAGTATTTATCCCTGCCTCTAGTGGGTTTTATATTTCCTCAATGTTCTGCAGTGAGCATATACTTTTTTTTTTTTTTTTTTTTGGAAAAATAACAATAACAATGTCTTGACCGATGGGAAAGTTGCATGAGAATTCCTGGTCTGTCTCCATGGCGTGTTACTCATTGCAAGTTTCCCTAGGGAGGAGTCTCTTAACAACACCACAGCATCACAGGAATTCAAAGACAGAAATGGTCAGAGCACCTTGGGTCAGTTGACAAGTGACAGGAGGCCTGTGAGTTCTTCCCAGAACGCAGGGACCCGTGTTTTGCACTGCTGACCCCAGTGTTGACTCATCTCTGGTGGTTTGTAGCTGTGAAAGGCGCTCCCCCATTCCCACCCTGGTTACTGTGCCACACTGTGTACTTAGGTTCTTTAGAGCCATGCCTCATAAATCAGCCCGTCTTCCTTCTCTGAGGTGGGAATGGCTTCCCGAATTCCCTCACACAGACCCTTGGTTTCAGGTAATAAGCCACTGAGACTAGAAAGTGACACAGGGCCAGAAACACCTCTGCTCAATAATCCTGAGTGTGTTTATTTGTTTGTTTTGAAACAGATCCAAAGGATAGATTTGGGGACTGATTCCTGGGACCTGGGTCTCAGGAAGTCTCTTTTGGCATCTAAGCCTCTTGTGGTGTCCTCATGTCTTTGTTGCCTCACCATGGGTGAACACTGGGCATTTTGGAGATAGTTCGGTATTCACAGTCTCTGGCAGACTCTATGCTTTATCAAGCAAGATGGAGCTGAGGCATGCTCAGACCTTATCTTTGGCCATCCAACATTCATGTGGTGAGATATTCTCTCTGCATCACGCTGAGAAGACTGAAGCTTAGCAAGATCCCCTTTTCCTCGAACATGGTCATGAGTGTCTGTGTGTGTCAGTCTTTGGATCACAGGGAAGGACAGGATACCTGCTGGCCCTAGCTTCATGGAACTTGGTTACAGGATAAACACACGTACCTACCAGAAGGCATAACACTGCAAGTACAGTTGGGGTGTGAGGAGGGGGAGAAAGGCACAGGGGATGGAGAACATAGTGAGGGGACCAGCAAAATTTGTCATTGGACTTTATGCAAGAGAGAATAACAGCTGAACAGGTTGAGACAGTCCGAGCTAAAGTTTCTCTTCTCCTTTCACAGATTCAAGTAAAGACTAGACTCGCCTCAACCCCACTGTGCCCCTTTCATTGCTATATAGTGAAAGTTGAGTGAGTGGCTCAAGGATAGGATGACGGCTGGCCTGTTTGGTCGGAAGCCTCGGCCTCAGCACCACAGAGGTAAATACAAGGTCACTGTTGAACTGTTTTCTGTGACTGTGAACCCAGAACTCTTCACTATGTGGTATTTTCTAGTTTTCTGAGAGTCCTGAAGTCACCTTGCATGGATCCAGCTTTAATGTAGATTTGAAAAACGGGACACACAGTACTTTTACTTAGAGGATTCACAGTCCAGTGAGGCCACCTGGACTTGAACTTGGAAAAGGACCAGCAAGGGGCACAAGGCTGTACTTAACATTCTCCAAAAGAGAATAAACGCCCCCTTTGTGTTTCTGGAGCAGCTGCTGGTCCAGTCACTGTCCTCATTATCGTCCTTAGGACCCCTGACTTGTCTGACCTCCTACCAGAGGTTACACTTTTGAGCCAGATCCTGAAGATCTTGGGGCAGGGTGACAAGATAGTCTTCATAGCCAGATTCCATCACGGTAGAGGGTTGGGCTCCTTTATTTTCTTCTATGCAGAACACTGCAGTTTTTGTTCTGCCCTTTGAGTCTTTGGAGTCCTCAGGTGTAGGTTTTGAGCCTGAGTTACTGTGGCACTAAGACAGAGGAGCGGATTTGGGGGTGGTGCTTTCTCTCTGCCTACAGTGAGGGTGGTGGTTGGACCAGTTATACTTACTTGGTCTGTTCTATATACAGTTCAGCTCTAGGCACTTTGGACCTCTAGAGGAGAGATGCTGCCATTACCCCACAGGGCTCTCTCTCTATGGAGGCAGACAAGCTATCAGGACTCCTACAGAACCCACAGTCTCAGGGTTGCTGGTGATGTCTCTTCACTTATGAAGGAGAAAAGGAGAGTGTGCGATTAGTAATTAAAAGTATGTACTCATAGTGAGGTTTTATGGAAATAGGAAAATCATCAGTAGAATAACACAGGAAGTTCTATGTGCTTTCAATGGCTGCAAAAGGGATCAGCAAAGAAGAGTGGTGCTGTGATGAGCCCTCCCTGACTCCCATGCCCACCAGGACAGTCAGGTACAATTAGGGGCAAGAGAGGAGAAGCAGAGTCAATAGGGCACAATGAGAGTAACAAGCAATTGTTCTTCCTCAAAGGACATGACATTTGGAGTGGACTGAAAGGATCGTCATAGAATAAAAAGACAAATGTTATAATAAGAGGTATGTCTGCTATAAGATTAGGATTCTTCTTTTCAAAAAGATTGCTTTATGTATGTATGAGCGTTTGCCTGCATGTCTGTATGTGTACCACGTGTGTCACATCCCTTGGAGGTTAAAAGGGAGGTTACAGGCAGTTGTGAACAGCCATGTGGGTGCCCTGAACTCCTGTCCTCTGGAAGAGCAGCAAGTGCTCCTAACCACGGACCACCTCTCCAGCCCCTACAATTAGGATTCTTTATTTTGCAGGGACAGATAGTCCAACTTAAACTGGATTTAAGAATTCAGAAAACTGGAATGACGTGCTGAGGAATCTCTTGGCATGTTTAGCATCAACAGGCGACCCAAAAGTAACCCACACAGTAACCTCATAGCCTGCTGCATGGGTTCTTCCCAGAGTACCTGGTATATGAGGGCAAGCATTTGAAGAGGCTCTCACGGGAAGTGCTTGTGATGCAAACCCAGTTCAGTAGCTGGCATTGGGTATTGCTATGTGAACAGTGAGGCCATGAGTAGCCCGTGGGGCCCGTGAGCCCTCGACTGCCATGTAGTATATTAAAGCAGTGAAAAAAGCGGAATTGAATGACATTTAAGATGCTCTCTAGCCACCCTGGCTCTTGAAAAATTTATTTGCTTTCCTTGCAGTGTTGTGGATGTATATTTTTGGCAGGGAGGAATTCTGGGTTTACGAGTCAGGTTCATGAGTACGAGTGGAAGATGACAGGGACTTGTGACCTCTAGGTTTGAAGTCAAGAACTGCTCTCCAGAATGTGCATTAGCCCTCGGTGGGCAAGCTGACTCTGAGCAACGGGTCGAGTCACACACTTAGACTGGAATAGCAACTGAGTTACAATGTATCTGTCTTCTTTTTCCCAACTTGCGGTGGCTGACGGACAAAAAAAAAAAAAAATGCTCTTAAAACAAAGGACAGAACAGCTGAATAATTCAGACTTGACTTTATTTATTTATTTAAGGATTTTAAACCTGAAAATAGAACTCTAAAGGGAGTGTGCTGAGCTGTTTTTCCCCCCTCTCCCTTTAAGCTTGTTAGGCACTTAGGTAATGGGAGGGGGCAGGTCAGATTTGAGGGAAAGTTGTGTTAACATGAGGTTAAAGTATAATCAGAGTGTTTCTTTTCTTATAAACTCAAAGTTCAGACCCCCAAATAAATAACACGTCTTCCCCCACCATGTGCAGGCCTGGTCAAGTGTATGGGAGAAAAACCTGTAGCTTTGTCACAGAATCATTGCTCCTTTTAACAACAACAACAACAACAACAACAACAAGTCTTTCTTTTTTTAAATTAGAGATTTATCGCCATGTAATTAAGATGTTTATTTCATTGTTGTGTGTATGGATGTTGTGTGTAGAATATGTGCCATTGTGTACATGTAAGTCAGGACACCTCTGTGAAGCAGGTTCTTTCTTTCCATCTTTAAGTGAGTTTTGAAGAGCAAACTCAGATCAGGTGGCTTGCATGGTGCCCTAGTTACCGTGAACTCTCAACCCCACACAGCTTACAGTCACCTGACAGAGGAATCTCAGCTGAGCGATTGTTATTACCAGGTGGCTCTGTGGGCACGGCTGTGAGAGATTGTCTTAATTTTTAATTGGTGGGGGAAGGGCCCAGCTCACTGTAGGCGATGTCCTTCTGTAAGCAGGTAGTTATGGGCTGTGTAAGGAAGCAAGCTGGGGCCAAGCCGGAGCAAGCCAGCAAACAGAAGTCCTCCATGGTCTCTGCCTTAACTTCCTGCTCAAACCTCCCTCAGTCTGCACTGCGGCCTGGAAGAGTAAGCCAAACGAATCCTTTTATTCTCTTAAGTTACTTTTGCTCAGAGCGTTTTCTCACAGTGGGAGGAAGGGGACTAGGGTCCACAGCAAGCGCCCTCTGCCCGCAGAATCGTCTCACCAGCTCCTGTCATGTAATTGTTCTGGTGGTTCCTTCCTTTGTCCTAATTTTAGAATGCTTCCACATCACTGTTGAACAGTCTCACAAGAATTTTACTTGACATTTTAGTAGCCATAAATATTCAGAAAGCTTTAATTTTTTTTTTTTTTGTAAGAAAGAACATTTTTTTTGAGGCAGGGTCTCCTGCTGCAGTCCAGGATGGCCTCAGATTCATTTTGTAGCCAAGGGTGACCTTGAACCTCCAGCCTTTATCTCCTGGTGCTGAAATTATAGGTATGAGCTACCAAACCCTGATTATGTAGTGGTCAGGCTTGAACCCAAGGCTTTGTGCACCTTCTGCAAACACTACCAAATGGCCTACATCCCTAGGATCTTTTTCTATTTTATTCATTATTCTTTATTATTATTATTTTAATTTTGAGACAGACTTTCCCAAAGTACCCGAGCCTGGCCTTGAAATCCTCCTGTCTCAGCTTCCCTTCCTAACTTTTGGAGTCTGAGGCATGTATCATCACACCAACTGAGTCTTATTATTCTCTAGTTTCCTCCTTAGATTTCTGGTTTACAATTTTGTCTTGAAATGCCTTCATTATTTTTCCCCATGACCTTTTTTTGGGGAAGCAAATTGTCTATAATATCTTATTTATTTGTTTTTCAAGTTGTGTATCCCTCTGTGAAAGGCAAAGCCTTAAATCAAGTATCTTAGTCACTGTTCTATTGCTGTGAATAGACAACATGACCAAAGCAATTCTTATAAAAGAAAACATTTAACTGGGGTCTTCCTTACAGTTTCAGAGGCTTAGTCCATTATCATCATGACAGGAAAAATATGGCAGCAGTCATGGCAGGTGTGGTGCTGGAGAAGTACTTAAAAGTCACATCCTGATCCACAGGCAGAGAGGGAGAGGGAGGGTGGGAGACACACACACATACACACACACACACACACACACACACACAGAGAGAGAGAGAGAGAGAGAGAGAGAGAGAGAGAGAGAGAGAGAGAGAGAGAAACAGACACAGAAACAGAAACAGAAGGGGAGGAACAGACACACACACACACATACACACAGAGACAGAGATAGAGAGACAAGGAGATGGACAGACACAGAGACACAAAGAGAAAGAGAGACAGAGAAAGAGACAGAGAGAGATGGAGAGACAGAGAAGAGAGAGAGAGAAACAGTCAGACAGAGAGATGGACAAACATGCTGAGAGACAGAGTCTGAGACAGAGAGCAGTAGAAAGGCAAACACAGAGACAAAGAGATGGAGAGAGCAGAAGAGAGAGACAGACAGAGATAGAGAGAGATGAAGAGGCAGACAGAGAGACAGGAAACAGAGAGAGAGAGAGAGAGAGAGAGAGAGAGAGAGAGAGAGAGAGAGAGACACTGAGTCTGGCATGGGCTTTTGAAGCATCAAAGCCCAGCCCCCAGTGACAGTTCCTCCAGTAAGGCCACACCTCCTAACCCTTCTAATCCTTCCCAAGAGTCCCACCAATCCTCAGTTGACTAAGCATTGAAGTATATGAACCTATGGGGCCATTCTTATTCAAACTACCAGTAACATTCAGACTTCCCCCCCCCCCTTTTTTCTTTTTCTCAGCTCAGTTTCTGTTTTGTCTCTAGTGAGTTTGAGGGGGAAAAATGAGCTAAGTTATGCAAATAAACCCCACGGAGGGACCTTAAGTTCATTTTTTGAGTAACTTGAAATAACGTTGATCATTCAAGGCTTTCTATAATGAAACCCTAGAAAAATCTGGGTATGGTTAAAGAAAAATTAAGTTAAGGTATGCCAGCATTTTGGGTAAGTTGAAGTAGCCTTGTGCTTACAATAGGACTTGTTCCTTCTCAGGTCTCAACTGCTCTTGGCTCCCGAATGCCTCCCTGGGGTCTCTCCTGCCCTTCCGTCTCTCCTCGTTGAGCCAAGCTTTGGCAGTAATTACACCTGTTTGAGGTGCATACCTGTGTTCCTGCTTTGCCACCCTCTGAGGTGGAAAAATGGCAGGGATGGCAGGACTGTTGAGACCCATGGAAACTTAAGCTTTGCCAGCCAATTGGATGTAAATCAGAGAGCCATGTTAGGCCAAAGAGGGAGCCACTACTTAGTTTTGCTCATTTTTCCCTTCCTTTCCCAGAAGCCCCTGGAGTCTTTGTGTTGTTTCCCAAGTTTGACAGAGCTGACTTTGATATCACTGGTGAAGAAACTGCCAGAGATACAGGGAGGGATAGTGGTCATCGAAGGCTCTATAACCTTTTTGAAAACAAGTCAGGCACATTCCCCTTGCCTTATTTCATCTCACATAGTAGGTACTGGAAAGTAAGGCATAATTATGAGGGGTTGATGATTTCTCAGTGGAGCTCCTATTTGCAACGAAAAAAATGAAAGTTGCACAGTGTTCTTTGTAACCACCACCACCACCACCACCACCACCACCACCGCCACTACCACCACCACCACCACCACCCCCACCCCAGCACCACGACCACCACCACCACCACCTTTTACCATGGACTGTTGATGTCTTTAGGGCAATAGATAGGATGCCACGGTCACTGGGTACCTTAGACAGGCCCTGGAACTCCATGGCTTTGACATGTACTTTGGGTCAGATGACTGGGCCTCCACGTTTCCAGCCTGCAGATCTTAGGAAGAGGCTGGTCAGACTCTGTTTTGTTACCTAAGCTGGGATTTGATCTTCAGACCTCCGGGGTGAAAGGCTAATACTTTAATTTGCCTGTTTAATAAACATCCCCAGGCGATGATGACCTTCCTGTAGCCTCCCGTGATACATGCTCTACAGGACGCACAGCTCCACTGTGTGGCTTGGCGTTCAGTGCCAGGGACCATGCACACCAGCGCGCACTGAGCAGGGGCTCAGCCCCCTGTGAGGTGTTAGTGAGCCTCTCTGTGTGCCGGTGAATGAAGGCCTCCTAGGGGATCTTCTTGCAAATGGAATTTTTTCTTTGAAATGAAAAAATATTTTTATGGGTTTAAAACTAAAGCTCCACCTCCCCCCCCCACGCCCCACCTCCCTGCCCCCCCGCAAAGGACGTGTATTTCACCCTGTGAGATATCCTTTCTGTAGTTTTCCCCTTCCCCAGAGCTCTCTCTTTAATGGTCTTCTTTATTTTTCTGGTGTCAGTTAGTTTCTTTTTCAGCCAAGCATGGAAAGTAGAGACGGAGACACACCATGGCTGCACGAGAGAGCCACACTGAAAGTTTTTTTGTTTTATGTAAATAGAGATTGATGGAACATTTTACACAGAGTACGGGCTTTTGACAAAAAGTATTGATGGTTGCTTTCAGTAAGTGTTACTTGAGATGACAGAATGTTGCGTTTTAAGATGAATTACGGGAGCAACTCCCTCTTTGGGAATGTCGTACATTTTATTTCATCTCTTGTTTTATGAGAGAATGACTGAAGTCATGAATACCGTAGACGGGACCATTTCCCTGACTCAATGTAAGTCCCGCTTTGGTGCATTCCTATTTTAAATACAAGGTTATGGGGGAGATATTTATACTGGCAAATGATACTGATAAAAATGCCTAACTGTTTCAGGAGGAGAACTCAACTTCCCACGTGGCTTCCTGGTGTGCAGCAGCAGGGGCACAATGTGTAGGAAGCCAGAGAGAGAGAGAGAGAGAGAGAGAGAGAGAGAGAGAGAGAGAGAGAGAGAGAGAGAGAAGAGATGAGGGTGTACTCTTCAGAAAGATGACAGAGATTTGATTCAGTTAAATGGTCAATGGCGATCTTGCCCCTCTGGCTATTTCCATTTGAAATAAATGTGCCATTTGTATGCATCCTCATAGAGTTATTTGGTCTTGATGCAAAGGCTGTTTAGAAGTAAAGACGTGTGGTGAATTTGGCTTTGGGCCTTAATTTTCTTTATTAATTTCAGGATAATTAGCTTAACGGTGCTAGTGTCTTAATGGGTATTAATATGGCCACAGTATACTTATTGAACACCTGCAATCTTTCCGAAGGAACCGGGCATTACAGCTCT
This sequence comes from Arvicanthis niloticus, assembly GCF_011762505.2. Taxonomy (NCBI): domain Eukaryota; kingdom Metazoa; phylum Chordata; class Mammalia; order Rodentia; family Muridae; genus Arvicanthis; species Arvicanthis niloticus. Next base: position 75,224,617 of record NC_047660.1, read on the forward strand.
GATTTTCCTGTAGCTTCCATCCTAGTGAGAAAGGCGGCAGAGGTAGGGTAGGGAACCCAGACAATACAATTTCTGGTAGTCATACAGGCCTCTAGGAAAATTAAGCAGAACACATGCACTGGCATTTCAGAGAAGCTGCTGTGAGTGACTGTAGATGGAGATGTCATGGGTCAGTGTTCTGGGAAAAAGCTGTTCAGCAGAGTTGACTGGTGAAATGCTTGAGCTGGGCAAAGCTTTGGGAACTTGATAGAAGGTACCAAACTGCACAGAGCAAGTGCAAAGGCCCTGGGGCCAGAGTAGGCTTTGCATGATGCAAGGTATGCAGGAAGGCTACCTCTGGAGCCATAAGGGGAGGGTTTCAAATCTGGAGGTTGGTATAGACAGTGTACAGGAGAAATATGGTTTTGTTATTTGTCCCACGTATAGTCGTAGGAGTCTTGTTTGCACATACTGTCTTCTATCTACCTAACACCAAGCTAAATTGACATTCTCATTTTTGCCCTTGCCAGCTTCTGTAGAAACATCTTTCTCCCTTCTTGGCATTGCTGTGCCACTCTCTGCTGGATGTCAAGATCAATGATGCCCCCTCATCAGCAGAGGGGATCGCATGCTTCTGCTTCCTCCTGAGTGACTTCCCAGGTGCACTGTTCACATGTACTCTCTCCGTCTCCCCAGACTCTCGTGATTAGCTGTACCTTGGATTGTTGTTTTGGATGGAAACAGACATATACATTTGATATCACTGTGTTTAGCACAGGGCTTGGGATGCAACACATATTCAATAGATTTGTCAGTTAAATAAGTGAGACACTTTCCTCCCTGGCTGCTTATTCTTGGTTCTAGAAATTAGGGGGGAATCCAGAGTCAATCAACTTTTTGCTTTTTATAGAATGAGCCTAAAATCATTTCTAAAAAAAAAAAAAAATAGAAGATAATTTTGGATTTAGTCCACTTAGAAGAGTCTTGGTGGACAGTTGCTCTAAATGGTTATTGCAGGAATGGGAAGTCTTCCTGGGGCCTCATTAGCCAAGGCATGGCTACCATCAAACCCCAGCTGGGTGGTGAGCCTTGATCTTTCCTGTTTGTAAGTCTTTGTCCCCAGGCCTTACTAGGAACTTTGTCCCTTATAAATTTGGAGTTGATTTAGAATTAGGTAGCTGTTTTTCTTCCTACTGAATTGATAGCTGTTCAGTCTAAGCTCAACTATGGAATATATTAAAAGCAAACTGAAAACAGGCCATTGTTTTGCCTTTAATGCTATGGGAATATTTTAGTTTAAATCACTTTTTAGTATATCACAAATCTCCCCCCCCATGATGCTCCCTTCCTCCCTCCCCCATTTTCTTCCCTACCTCTTTTTAGCAGAGACTCTTTTTTATTTTATTTTATTTTATTTTTTTTGGTTTAGTGCAAAAGGCCATTTCTTAAGTCCTGATTTATTCTGAAATTTACATGGGGAAAATGGCTCCAGACCCCACACAAGTGAGACTTTATTTTTTAATCTGGGCCACAGTAGGGAGCCCTGAGAAATTCGTCCTCTTTGGGTCGAGGAGGAACACATAGTGTTTGTTTAAAGCATCAGGTATTGAGAGATGCAACAGGGTGAAAAGTTTGACCCCAGCTGCCAGATCCGATCTGCTAGGGGGTAATTGAGTTGCCATGTTTTCTCCCTCTTCAGTTTAAATCAAGTTTTGCTATAGCCCATTTACGTGTCAAATTGGTAGCTAAACTTGACAACTTCAGGGTGCAGACTTGCTTTTGATCAGAATTTACATGCAAATCATTTTTTTGCCTTGAACTGTCAACTCTGATACTCTGATACTTGGAGGGGGACATGTCTGTCCCCAGCTTCTCTCTCTCTCTCCACCCCCCCCACCCCCACCCCGGGCCAAAGGGGATGTTGGTTAATGTTATTAATCAGCATGTGGAAGAAAAATTATCTTGATAAATATGGTGGCTAAACTATATTCTCCCTTTTGTGTGTCAGTTGTTGCAGCCGGGCATTTAATCTCCCTCTACCTAGAAGGAAATCAAACAATTATTCAGCACTTGATGTCAAAAGGAAGCCCGTGAATGAAGGTGGAGGGTCCCAGTGTATTGGGGAATGGACTTAAGCCACCAAATCCCGACAAAGGGCCCTGACAGTCTGCATTTTCTTGGGCATTAAACAAAGTCTTTGGTAAGTTTAAAGAATCTTTCCCTGCATGACTAAACTTATTGAGAGGGTTAGAGAGAAAGCTGCCTCAGAAGTCTTAAGCCTGAAAGTTTTTTTTTTTTTTTTTTTGATTTTGTCCTAAACCCTCGGGACCCTTAACACACTAGAGCATGCGTCGTTCCATCCTTCAGCCAGACAAAGGGGTGTTTGCGCTTCCAGAGAGTTAATAACGACAGTAGTAAGTCTTTCTGGTTTCTGGTTATTCTGCCCCAGTGTTCTCCATCAGCTACCTACCCAAATCATTTAACTGTGATTTACACCCTGCCTGCCTCAGTTCTTCTGGACAGCTGGGCTCCAAGGAGCAAGAAAAGGCAAGGACTCAAACAACTACCACAACCCAAAGACAAGTTTAGAAAACAGGAGTTTCTAGAATATGCCAAAGATAAAGAGAGCCGGTTATGAACACCCAAGAGGTATCCATCGCAGAGCCCGAATGTCAAGTGTAATAGTAGGAGATTTTTGTTTCTAGTTGGCCTGAAATTCTGTTCCATCAGTGCCCCCCCCTCCCTCATGGGGTGAGAACATCAAACGTGTTTTCTTGCCAGGATGACAGCCAGCATTGTGTCAGATGGGAGACACATGTAAGCCTGACTTGAGAAGTGAAAAACATCTCAAGATTGGGTCGGTGTGGTCAGACATGGCCCCACTGCAGGTCCTTCTGGAACCTCCTGGGCCAGACCCTTTCAGCCTCTGTCCAGTGCCGCCTGCCTTGTGTGCTGTGAAATTTTAATTGAATTGTTAATGACACCGAGGAGTGACACAACACACGAGGAACTTCCAAGAATCAGTCAGGAGGAGCCCCCTTGCTCACTGTTACAAAACAGAAGACACTAGGAAATTGACAAGTCCAAGCGGCGAGGCCAGGGTCGTAATTGATAGCAGGCTGTCTAAAGCCAAGGCCCTTCTCTGGTAATTGCAAGCAGAGGCGCCTCTCTGATCTCACCAGAGGTGCTGGCCATGCCAGAGCGACCCGGCTTTGACGGATGGCCTTCCCGAGGTAATGACTTCGGCATGTTCTCCCCCTCACATGAGGCTGTGTCCCTCCCACTGGAGAAAATGAGCCGAGCATTTTGCTGCCTCTTAAACAGGCCCCTGTTAAAATAACTCTATTCTATTATATAAGCCCTATAGTGCCAGGGGCTAAATTTATATGGTTATAAACAAGAGATATTACTTTGGAATACCACAATACTGTGTTTTGCTCTTTCTTGAGGATTTCAAATGGTGTTTTCAAAATAATGGATTTTACTTCACAAAGAAAAGAATGAGGGGTGTGAAGGAGGCGGAAGGCAGGAACTGTTTCTGAACCAAACCTTCATCCTAGTTTGAAATTCCTCTGTGTACCGTCCCTAATTCACTTGCCCAGTATTTATTTGTATTTGTTTTTGTTTTGTTGGCTGCATTTGACTCTCTTCGGGAGCATCAGAAATATTATTTATTCCAGGACCCTGAAATAAGATAGATATTTTATTTCATGGTTTTTACACTCCTCAAAGGTTTCTTTTTATTCCCCTCCCCTATCCACTTTTTGGACATTGATATATTTCAGAACTTTTATGTGGCTTTCCCTCCCTCTACCTCCGCTCCCTTCCCCCATCTCTCTTCCTGGAATGTAATTTTGTCTGTGAAATATGACGGTAAGCTCAAGTGTCCCTGATGATCTATAGTACTTCTGGATTCTCACTCTGTTGGTGACAGAAACTGACTAATTCTGATATAGGGACCCTGGATGCCCCTCCCCTCTGTAGCTGGAGCTTTCTGGTATGTTTAAAGTTTAGGTAGGCTCTCATAACACAGTTTCACACCAGGAACCAACCTCTAAAGAGAGCCAAGGAGATCTGTAAAAACTCAGCCTTGTATTCTTAATTCTCAGATTCTTGGTGTGTGTGTGTCTCTCTCTCTTTGTGTGTATGTGTGTGTTTTTTCCCTGAGTGTCTCTTGTCTGCATCTCTGTGTGTGAATTCACATATTCATAGATGGATAAGTTTGATGGAGACCCTGAGAAGCTGGGTTTGGGGGGACTATGGAAAAGATTTGGCTGTGATATTTATCTTAACTTTATAGCGACCTCTTAAAGCTTATTATTGTTGGCTGCTAGTTCAGTTGCACTCTTTTCCTTTTGTGTGTGTTAATGTATACATGATGGACATCCACATGCATGTGTGTGTGCACACTTGTGTGTGTGTGAGTGTGTGTGAGTGCAGGTGGAAGCCAGAGGATGAAACCTGGTACCTTCTTCAGTTGCTTCTCCATCTTTTAAAGGCAGCAGCTCTCACTGAATCTCAAGCACATTGATTTGGATTTGCTTTGCTGGTGAGCAAACCCCAGGGATCCTCCTGTCTCTGCCTCATTCGTGCTGAGATTACAGATGTGTGTTGCTGCACCAGACTTCTTACATGGGTTCTGACTTAGTTCCTCATGCTTGCTTGACAAGCACTTTACTGAGCCATCTTTCCTGCTCCTAAACTTCATATTCTTACAAAAACAGAGGTTTAAAAGAGGTTCCTGGACCACCTCAAAACATTCATGACTTCACACAGATTGTGTATTTGTAGGTAAACTTTGGTGAGCTAGCCCAAAAACCTAACCATTATAGCATTTGTCCCACTAGAAAATACCTGCAGACGCTGACTTGGAGATGTAGGGTACAAAATTGTTTCCTGGCTTACAATTTGGAAGGGGAGGATGCCTCCTTATGTGATCCCAGCAGTAGAGGGCTTGGTTGTCCTTAGCTCAACTGGAGTAGCCAGGCAAGTGTCTAAACCCTTCCTCCTGCTCTGCCACTTATGCTGTTCCTTTCCTGTGGGCGTGCTGATAAGTCAGACAATTTAAAGTAGAGATACATGGAGGATTATTATTCTATCAATTATTAATTAATTAATTCAGTTATTTGGCTCTATACTCATCCTTATCCCTCATGTAGGCACTAGCTGGATGATTTCCCCATCTGTCTGTTTTCTCTGTTGTCAGGGTGCATGGATATGCAGCAGAGGTTCTCAGTGAAGAGGGACCTTTTTCTCACAACCTGGGGACATTTACTCCATTATAACCTGGGGTAGGGCAGCTGTTACTGGCATCTAGTGGGTAGAAGCTAGAAATGATATGTTTCATCTTATAGTCCACAGCATGGCTTCTGTGACATTGATCATGTCCCCATGTCAATATTTTGTCTCACACAATGACATGTTGAAATTCAGTTTCAGAAAAAGTCCATGAATAAAGTCAAAAACCACAACCTGCCAGTCAGCATGTGTGAGCAGGAGCTCAGAGAGAGCATGGGGGTCGTGGACAGGAAAGGATCTGAGAAGTATGTGGCTTCCTGGTTGTGAACACAGGCTTTTGACACACACACACACACACACACACACACACACACACACACACACACACACACACATTCAGTTGTGGCATGCTGAGTGACTTTGGGTGTACTGCCTATCTCTGAGAAACCTCAGTTTCCTTCTCTAGCAAGCAGCACAGGTGACAATACTAATCTCCTAAAACAAAGACCAAGGGGGTAGTTATTTATATAAATAAAACAATTAAAACGACAAAGCCAATAATACTGGCATGTGCTTAAACATAATGAGTGAGAAACAGTTGTGGCTCTAAGGGTGGTGACATAGGAGCCTCTGGGATGGATAGGCTTACTTAAGCCTCCTGTTTCACAGGCAAGGAAACAGACCCAGAGGGGAGGGGGTCATTATCAACCTCAGATGAGGCCAGCCTGCAAGAAGCAAAGTTGGGATTAGGACTTAGAATTCCTGAGTCAAAAATCTACAACCCCAGTGCAGTGGGAAGGCAAAGTTGAATGTGTGAAACAGGAAGGATTTGTTGAAAACATTCCAATCTGAGCACTCTGGATTCTGGAAGCGCTGCTGTGGGAGGACAGTGGAGCTCAAGAGGACTCTATTTTGTCAGCCATGCACAGTCCATGGGGAAGGAAGGGCTGAGGTCTCAGAGGAAGCTTTGGGCCGGAGCTGTTTTTTTTTTTTTTTTTTTTTTTTTTTTTTTTTTTTTTTTTTTTTTTTTTTTTTGTGCTGAAATGCAGTCTCTTAAGGTGGGAGCCGGAATCTTTCATGAAGTCTCTTTAAAGACTTTAGATAGACACCCAGAGGAGGAACGAGAGAACATTTACTGAGTGCTGACCAGTGACAGGCATGGTGCTGGGTGATTCCACACACATGTTCTTAGGTTTTAGTAGTGTTTCTGAGCTCTGACAGTTCAGGCTTCTTTATTTGTAAGGTGGTGGGTGAGAGAACTGAGCAGGGTAGCCTAGTGCGCTCTGCTGCCTTCAAAGGCTATGCTTTAAACTTTTAAATTCTGTTTAGAATTACTTTTAATTTAATTTGATCTTTTCTTTAAAGAAGATTAAATAAGGATCTCATACATGCTGGTCAAGTGCTCTACTGTGGAGCTACATACCTGTGTTTAAATTATTTATTCATATATCCATTTATTTATTTACTGTTTTGTTATAGAGTTTTACTGTATAGTCCAGGCTGACCTCAAACTCACAATCCTCCTGCCTCGACCTCCTGAGAGCTAAGATTACAGGTGTGTGCCACTATAACCAACTCAAAGGCTATGCTTTTAAAGACTGCATAATGGTAAGAAAAATCCATAAGTTATTCATTAAAAGAGTGGTTTGTGAAGTCATGGACATATATGCACAGTGGACGGATTTGTATAGAAAGAGGGATGGGTGACTCGGTATCAGAATGTCAATAGGCTGTTTCTAGTGTTTGGGTCAAGGAAGATTTTAGTTTTGATCTGTTTTTACATGTTTTTATATTACAAGTAATTATAATAGAAATTGTTTTTGTGAATGATGGGAGTGATATGAGAAGTACACATGTGTTAATAAGTTGCTCATGATCAGGAGATATATAGTCAGGCCTGAGCAATGTAAGGATGGAGGTTCTTTCTTCAGGAAATGACTATTGTACAGTAGTCCTGGAGAGAAAATCTCTACCCATGGAGAGTTGATTAATAATAATGATCAGTAATGATCATTATTATTATACTGTTATATGGATGTAAGGTTATGAGAGAATATCTGGATATATATGTATACATGTATATATACATACATACATATATATATATATATATATCATATAGGATTTGTGTAATTTATATTTATTACATCATTGAATCCTCCCAGCAGACATTTCTTGATGCTTAGATAAATATTCCCATTTCACAGATGGAAGAGTTTAAGTTTAGAGAAGGTGGGAAGTGGCAGAGCCAGGCTCTACTCCCAACTATACATGCCTAACCACCAGTTAGTATTGACTCCCAGAGGACTCTGTGTGGCTGGTAAAGCCCCTAGCATTGGTTGCCCATGAGAATTGCAAGAAGGATTTGTTGGGGGGGGGGGTTGTTATTTCAGTCCACTGAAGAGAAATTAGAAGAAGAGCCAGGAGTCTCATTCTATCCCAAGTATAGTAAAACCAAACGAGGTTATCACTCACCTTCAACCAGGATATAATATCAGGCTGGACACAAAAATGTACAAAACTGCTAACACATGGGCCACTTCTGGGGTTACATCAGACATGGCGAGGGAGGAGGAGAAGGAGGAGGAGGAGGAGGAGGAGGAGGAGGAGGAGGAGGAGGAGGAGGAGGAGGAGGAGGCCAGGTCTAAGTTGGGAGAACTATCTGAGGAAGTTGGTTTTCTTTGCTCATCTCTAACTTAGTGTTCTCTTTGGCTGTCCTTGTGAAAGTTTCAGCCCTGACTTGTGTGGATGTGGCTCTCACAGACCACACCTCCCTCTGACCTAGCTGAATCATCCAGTTCACCCGGACTGTGGTGCTCACATGGCCACAACCACAGTGGCCACAGAAAGTACCGTGGAATGAGTGCATGCTTTGTCTTTATCAGGAGTGTCACGTGGTGCTTCCTGATGTACCAACAGCTCACCACCCCATCCCAGTTTCCAGACTAAATACCAGTGCTCAAGCCACATGTGTTTATAGTATATAATAAATCTCCATTTGCCATAATGGTTTAAATTTAAAAGAAAAAGAAAGGCAAACTGTTATGTTAAAAAAAAAAGAATTTGGGGGGCTGTTATAAATTAACTCTATTGGAGTTTCAGGTCAAGCCCAATTTATTAGGGGGGATAAAAAAGAGAGAAACCTGGTGTGTGATCACAATTGTGATTTATCCCTACCTTGAGTGGGCCCTCCTTCGGACCTTCGCTTGAACCGCAGCTGGCTTGGTTTATGTAGGACCTGCTGGGAACTGAGGCTGTAATGAAAACCAGTTATTCTTTCAAATTATTCACAAGAAGAGGACTCATTTTATCGAGTGCTCTCCTAATTTGATTGTAAGGCTTTGGTATTTATTTTTTCTACATTAATCATGCCGTACCTCTGAGGAAAGTGTAAGCAAAGTGGTAAAAGAATTTAAAAGAAAAAAAAAAAAGGACAAATGTTTTCCTAGAGGTGGCCGGTGGGAACCCTTAGTGGATAATTAGGAAGTTATTTTAAGCTTGGTAGCAAAACCATGAACTTTTCCAGAAGCTCTTCTTCAGGGCAGCATGGCATTTAATATTTTTGAAGATTAACCTTTAGCAATGAAAAGACTGTCCAGTATTGACTCATCCTGGCTGGAACCAGGCAGGCGCTGACAGCAAGGACGTCTGCCTCTGCAGCAAGGCCTTCTCTGTGCCCTGGGTCTTCTCCCATTACTTTAAGACTTGGGACTTTTCTTTAGTACCTTGGTGGATCAGGAACACCAGGATCCAGCTCCAGCCTTCCTGCCTGCAGATTAGATAGATTCCTTCTGACCTGGACAGCCTGCGTTATCCGAGAGACAATGACGACAGGCCCTCTCTGTTCCTGGAATTGCTTCCTGAATAGTCTTTGTTTTAGAGAGGACATCTCAGAATCAGATGGGTGGTGGTCTGTTACCCACGCAGCAGCAGGTTTACACACACATTTGTGCTGTTGGAGTCTGGAATATTTCTCATCGCTTTGACTCTTTACCTAGAAAAAGAGACCAAAGTAAGTATCAGAAGAGTGAAGTGTGCCTGGTGGAGGAGGTCCGTTGGTCACTAAGAGTTGAGTGACATTCTATTCGAAGTCACAGGACATGTTAGCAGCTCAAAAAGTCTTATGTAGGAAGGTAAGTCAAGGCCCGGACTGATCCAAATACGTAAGACTTGTTTATTAATATTATTATTTACTACAGCAATCTCCTCTCCTAGGTGATAGCATTTTAGCAATTTAACATTCATTTACTTGATTTGATTGTGTGTGTGTGGGAGGTAGTGGGGAAGGAGTACTTTGAGCTTGATTGTGGAGGGCAGAGAACCTCTTCAGAAAGTCAGCTCTCTCCTTCTACCAAGTGGGGTCTGAAGCTTGGACCCAGGTCACCAGTCTTGGCAGCAAGCACCTTCTCTGGACAAACCATCTTACCCACACTGCTTGGATTTTAAAAGTCTATTTAGTGAGGTGTAGTTTATATATACTTAATTTCCTTTTCTGTGAGCAATTTGATGAGTTTTAACAGATGCAGACAAAAGATGGAGCACTTTCCAAACTCCCCCTGTGTCCCTTTTAGTCAGTTTCCCTTCTCTCTCCCCAGATCATGGTAGGTATTGACCTAATACTTGCTGCTATATAGTTTCTTCTTTTCCAGAATGTCTTAAAAATAAAACCAGATGGTATATATATCAGATGCTATACTGGGTTTCTTTATCTTAACATAATGTTTTTGAGAATCATCTGTATTCTTTATCTTTTTTAAAAAAATTATTTTTAATTTATGTGTATGAGTGTTTGTTTGCATATGCATATGTACATATTATGTGTGTGACTGGGCCCTCAGAAGCCAGAAGAGGATGTCAGATACCCTAGAACTGGAGTTATAGATGATTATAATCTGCTGTGTAGTTGCTGGAAACTGAACCAAGGTCCCCTGCAGAAATAGCCAGTGCTCTTAACCTCTAAGCCATCTTCCCGTCTCCATTCTTTCTTTCTTCTCCTCCTTTATTGATGGATAGTTTTTCATATGCTACAATAATTGATATAGTCACTTTTTGATAGATGTTCAGATTGTTTATAGATTTTTAAATTTAAGACTAAAATAGTCAACATTTGCTCAGAAAATAGCCTATTTTTCCTGAGTGTTCCATGGGCTCTGGGAAACTGTAGATCCTGTTACTGTTACTTAACTCTTCTATAAATGCCAATTTAGCTAAATTGCTTTATAATGTTTTCTATATTCTTGTGTTTTTGTCTACTTTATATATATATATATATATATATATATATATATATACACATATACATATGTCTATATACATATATACTTTATATATATATACATACTTATATATAATAAGTATATGTAAATTATATGTAAATATATGTATATAATATATACTTATATATAATATATATATACATATGCACATATATACATATACATATACATATATACATACATAATATATACATATATGTATATATTATATATACTTATATATAATATATACACATATATTATATTTATATATATACATATATATACATACTTGTATATATTTGGCTACTTTATATACAAGTACGTGTATATATATATATAGTAGCCAAATATATACACATATATGCAAACATATATACATATACAGCATATATTTGTATATATAATATATGTGACATATATGTATATATACACACATATATACACATATATGTACATATATGTATATGTAGGTATAGACAATAAAGTAGGCAAAATTACAAGAAAAAAGATTTATTGAAGTTTGTCTATGCTTTTAGACTTGATTTTTCATTATCTTAGAACTGGGTTATTAGATGCACACACCTGTATTATGTTTCCTTGATCAGTCTTACTATTTATTTTTCAACAAGTTTCTTGTTCAAAGATTACTTTGTATTATATTGTAGAGATTCAAATTTGTATTTTAAAGCAAAGTTGTTGTTCATTTTAAAAGGTTTTAATATTAATTTAAACATTAGTGAAGAGACAGAAGAGAGGAGGGAGGGAGGGAGCGAGAGCGAGAGCGAGAGCCAGAGAGAGAGAGAGAGAGAGAGAGAGAGAGAGAGAGAGAGAGAGAGAGAGACTGAAAAAGGATGTCACTATATACCCTAGAGTGCGTATGGGCTCCTCCTGTGAGTCACCTAAAGTCTCTTTGTTTAATGTGATAAATCTTTTTGTCTTTTCCCTTTTAACATTTTTACATTTATACTTAGAGTGAATTTCTTTTAGAAAGCACATAGTTGGGTCTCTCTCATATTTACTCTTATGACTTTGGTTTTCTAATTTAAAAATTAAGCCATTTATATTTAATGTATTTCCTAATATTTTTTTGTTTAGAATTTACTGTTTTGTAAACATTTTTTTCTATTTGTCTCAATTACTGTTTGTTGAATTTTTTTAAAAAAAATTATTTGGATATATATTTCGATGATTTCACTTAATCTACACTATTGTCTCTTTTAAATAAATGTCAGTTATATTTTGTTTTAACTAGAGAAAATATTTCTTTTTTAAAAAATTATGTTTGTAGTAAGTTCAGATTATTTAACAAGTTCCCATTTTTAACATATTTGCAAACTATGTGTAATTACAAAAAAACCTTATCATTTAAAGGGTATCAAATGAGGACAAAAGGGTTGTCACATGGCTCATGATTTTTAGAACTCTGTGATCATGAACACCAAACTGACTTTCTGCCATCAGACTCTTTCCTGGGGATTCTCTCAACAGTCTTTATTGTATGGATATGCTGGTAATGATTTAGTCTCCTCCAGTTTTCCTTCAATTTTGGAAGCTACTTTCTGTCTGTGCAGAATTTCATATAGACAGCATTGCTCACAACCTTGTTGATATCATTTTATTTTCTTCTGCTTTTCACTCATTATTGTGAGAAGTCTGCTCTCATTCTTAGCTTTGTATGTTGTTCTTTTTGTTGTTGTTGTTTTGTTTTGTATTTTTCTGTATCTTTGACTTCCAGTAGTTCTATCCTCTAGTTACTCAGTTGAGGTTTTCTGAGACTCTTCGAACTTTTGTCTTATATCTTTCATTAGTTTTAGGAAGTTCTTAAATTTTTTTAAAGAAAATTCATATAATATACCTAGGTCCTCACCACTCACCTATCCACCCAACTTCATATTCTCTCTGTCTCTCAAAAAACCCCCTCCAAAACCAAAAAATGAAAATCAAAACAAACAATGAATAAAAAATTGCCAAAAAGAAACAAAAAGCACTCTTTCTCTGTCTGTCTCTGTCTCTGTCTGTCTTAAACACGCAAGCATGTGCACACACACATGCACACTTCACACAAACCATGGGGTTCATTTGATCTCTTCAGACATTTTTTTCTTTATTCTTGTTCTATTCCATTTCTTTGCATTCACATATATGGTATACTATTTTATTTCACTTTGTAGCTCTTGGATACCTTGTTTTACTTTTTATTTTCCTTCTTGTTACTAGTGTGGGTCATTTCCATTCACCCATCTTCAAGTGCATAAATCCTTCTTCCTGTCCTTTAGCTTTCTGGTAAGCCTCATGTTTGAAGGATTTTTGCCTCATGCTATTATACTCCTGTATCTTCTGACAGAAGAAACATTGTCTTTTAGAATTCAGAAGGCTAGACAGGAAGACTGCCGATTTGGGATCAGCTTGGCCTAAATGTTAAGACATGTTTCTAGGAAAAGATGGGAAGTTTCAGCAGAGAATCAATGGATAATGTATATCTAAAAAAGTCAAACTGTGAAGCAGCATCAGCATCAGCATCAGCATCAGCATCAGCATCAGCATCAGCATCAGCAGCAGCAGCAGCAGCAGCAGCAAATTCACTGAATCAGCCTGTGGCACAGTGGAGATGATAGAGTGAGGGCAGGGAGTTAGAGTCATTGATGAGAGTGGGGGAAAATAACTAAACTAACATGAAGCGAACCATGGGGAGGGGAGCTAAGGGGTGGGCAGCATCAGGAGCCCTCTATGTCCTAATACAAATGACAACACTTGAGTTTTCCATAAAGACAGGTGACAGAATGGAGGGATAGACCGAAGACATAATGGCTCATAATGCCTCAAACTTGGAAAATGACACACATTGATTGATTCAAAAGTTCCAGGACCATGAAAGCAGGATTAATTTAAAGAAAATGAGAGTCTGGGGATACAGGGTAGTGGTCTAACAAGCATAGGGCTCTGGTCTCAATTTCCAGAAAACACACACACACACACACACACACACACACACACACACACGCAATGGGGGAGGCAGAAAGGGGGAGAAACTTGAGTTTGTGTGCTGCGGAGATAGGTTGGTCAGTAAAGTGCCTGTTGACCAGCATGGGGCCCTCATTTTATCCCTAGCTCCATGTGAAAAGCTAGGTGTATTGCATGGTTGTAATCCCACATCTGGGGAATGGGAGATAGGAGCATCTCTGAGGCTTACTGGTCAGTCAACATAGCCGAAAAACCTATGGAAACTCCCGGGTCAAGGTGGCCAGTTCCGGAGGAAGGAGACATGAGGTCAACTTCTAGTTTCAACATGCATGTACACACGTGTACCTACATACACAAAAGAAAGAAAACAGCTTAGCCAAATCTCTAAAACAAAACAGAACAAAACAAAACACAAACAAAAATAAAAAGATGGAATAGAAGTTGAAATACCTGGAGGCCTCATCTGAAACCCTCAAGGCCAGAAGGTAGTGGGACAGCATCTCCATAAGGCTTATAGGAAAACCCACACCCAAGCCAGCTCCATGTGAATCAGAACTGTCTATCTGACAAAGGCACCCTTCATGAGTAAAGGTGAAATAAAGACATTTCCCCAAGGATGAGAACTAAGATAATTAATCACTTGCAGACCTGCATGCCAAGCAAGGGTAGAGGAAGGTCTTTAGGCTGAGGAATGGGAAGTCACCCTCAGAAGCAATGAAGAGCATCTGATGACAGAAATATAAGGGTAAATATGATTTTCCCCTAATTTCTCCAAAACATTATTTACCTCCCTAACTTTGACATCTATAGAGAGCATGGGCATAGGATGCATGATAAATACATTATAGAGACTGGGTACGTGGCAACAGAGCGTTTGTTACACCGTTTTATTTTTATTTCATTGCTGTTCCTTTTACATGGCTGGTATATTAACTTTAAGCAGATTAGTCTAATTTGGATCATCTATTGTGATCCCAAGTTCCTAAAATACTCCATAAGAGGTAGAGCAAAAGAAACCAACAGATAATATAAAATAATATAAAATGAAATCCTTAGAAAACTCCATCCAATTTCTCCAACAGAAGGCGAGAAAGGAAGGAATACAGATCACAGTGGGCAAACAGAAGGCAGGTGAAAACGTCAGACTGCAGCCACAGTAATCATTACATTAAGTGTTAACAGACTGGACATGTGATTGAAATGCCCCAGGAAAGCCTGGCTGTGTGGTGCTCAGGCATGCCTTTGGCGGCTTTGGAAGTGTCTTGAGATCTCAGGTAGAGTGGGAATGTGTGTGCTAGACCTGCAAGAGAAGAGAAGTGACTGTATGGGACAGACAGACACGGGGTATGGCTTCTTCTGGTGAGTCCAGGGTGTCTGACCTCATTTTCCTTTGGCCTGAGTTGGAGCTGAGTCAGGTAAGTTCTGCTTCAGTACTGATAAGCAGGTAGAGCCTGGAATGAAGTGAGAGCAAGATGCCTATACATCTTTTCTCCTGCTTTGCCTGGTTCTGTCTCTCCCACCTGTAAGCAAGTGGTTCCTGTTTATCTAAGCCCATTTATCCCTGCTTTCAAGGCCTCACAATGTGGAGAACTGTGCACTGATTTGTTAAGCTCTGCTTTCTTCCATCTGGGACCCCAAGAGGTTTCCAGGGCAGGTGTTTAGGCGCTTTCAGAATGATGCTTTGGAAGGCTTGGCCTGAATGACTTGGCTAAGTGGCATCTAAATCCCGAAGGTCACTCCTAGGCTTAGATGGGGCAGCCAGCAGAATGTTTGTTAGTGTCTGATGACTGAGGGATGTGCACTGAGGGGTCATCACTCAGGTTTCCAGGCTGCTCCTCCCCGGGAAGGACTGGGAAACACCATCATCCAACTTGGAAAAATAAATAAATTAGGTGATAGACAGAAGGACGATTTTCCGTCCTTTCCCTCTCCTTGCCTGTTTTGTCTGGCCTCTGCCAAAAGGTTTTTAAAGCCCCTGTCTGCAAATCAGGTTGAGTAAAGTAATTTAAACTTAGGAATGGCCAAGAGGATGCTGGCATCGTGACAGAGGATGCTGTATGTGTAGCTACTTCGCTAGGAGAGAGAAAAAAACTCTGTTTCTGTACAGATTTACACAGGATAGGGTAAAGGGAGCCTACAATGTGTTCGTTGACTCAAGTCCTGCATTTGGCGACTGCATTGTCTTCAGCAGTGTGCCTCTTCTTGCCTTAGATCTTTGTGTGCATGCACATGCATATGTGTGTATTCATGCATGTTTGAGTCGGGGATGCATCTGCATGCCTAAGTCTGTGGAAGCCATAGGATATCCTTGGCTGTCATCCCTCAGGTGTCATCTATCTTTGTTGAGACAAAGTCTCTCATTGGCCTGGAGCTCACCAAGTGGTCTAAGCTAGCTGACCAGCGCAACCCCAGAATCTGTTTCCAGATATCTTGAGCTAGGATTAACAGTATGCCCCACTATGCCCAGCTTTTTTTTTTTTTTTTTTTTTTTTTTTTAATTGGTCCTGGAGATGAACTCAGGTCCTCATGCTTGCAAGACAAGTACTTTACCAACTGAGCTATCTTCCTAACCCAGCTGGTTCCCCTTTGAAAGGAGATCAACTGGAATTTCAAATGCACACCTGATTTCCTGGGAAAGCCACAAAATTTCTTTGGCTCTTGTAAATAAGATAAGTTATTTGGGTACCTGTGGAGGGTTTGCGTCTGCAAGCCTTGCAGACTGGGAATCAGTGGGTTTGGTAAAGTTTGTAGGCCAGCCTTTTGCTGATCTGTAAGAGGTTCTCAATATTGTTACTTTCTGTGATTCCATGAGTTTACACAAATGCTTCATACCAAGTCATTTCCCTGGGGCCTTTGGCTACAGGTACCTGTGAGAGTCTACCCTCTGCTTCTTGATCAGGAAGAGTGGGTCGGTTAATCATTTACTTAACTTGTTCTTGTTGGCATAGCTGGGGGCATTGCCGAAGATAAAATCTGTCAGAAGAGGGCAAGCACTAACTGGAAAGGCACGGGGGAGTTGGGGAGTTGTGAAGCTTGGCTCTGGGGAAGTGTACTGTAGAAGCAGAACTCTAGTCTAGAAGTATCTTAGCATGGGGCAATGGCGGGTGGTGACCTGGGCACTGAAGAGGGTCGCAAAGAGGCGTGCTCACTTTCTCTGCTGATTAACTTTATTTTGAAACCCTTAAACTTTCCATCTCTGGGGCTGACTAGGGATGACAGAGGAACTGGAATTGTGTACCCAAACTCCCTTATCAAACTGGTGCTCTCAGGGTGAGTGTCTAGGGCAGAGGACTTTAAAAAACCAGAATAGTTTCTTCCTCCCTTTGACTCTTAATTTCCATGTATTCAAATCTATACAGTCTGGCCCATTGCTCCTTCTTCTGCTCTTTCCCAAACTTGGGAAGTGGAGTTTCTACCCAATGCCTCCATGTGCCCACTCAAGCCTCGTCACCTTGGCCACTGTGTGGTTGACCCATCAGCCATTGCTCAGAAGCTTTTAAGGTGTGGCGTTGTGGACCTTGCCCCAGACAGACCATCTGAATCAGAATCCTCTCTTTGGACACACTCCTGAGTGATCTGTGGCACTTTCTTGAAGGGCTCACGTGGCTTTGATGCAAGCATGCTTTGATGTCCTTAGGATATACTTATCTAAATCTCATTTTATACCTTGCTGGTCATTCCTCACCCCCACCCCCACTGGGTAAGTTTCTGTTTTCTTCTCCTCTTACCAGCTCTAAAGTACTGAAAATGCCTCCGTTGTCTCCAGCTCTTCTCATCTTTTCCTGAGGTCCACGCACACAGTTCTCCTTAGCTTCTGGATTGTTCCATACTGCCACGTTCTAGTATCTCAAGTATTCTGCCCAAACCACCATATTTTTTCTACTTCCCAGACCTCCGTCCTCCTGGTGTTCCTTACTGACTACCAAGCTGCCGTCACTGACTCCCCCTTTGCTTCCTTCTCTAACTAATCAGCCACTAGATTCTCTCAGCATTGTTTCATGTTCTCATTTGCTACATCAGGGCATTTTAGCCTCTTTCCGGAAACAAATGTTTATAATTCTGCCTGCCGTCTGCTACCCTGTCTCTAGTCCTTCACTCTTGTTTTCTCTTCATGTTCTCATCACATCCTTCCTCTGTTCCAAGCTGCTCCATTGTTTCTCCCTGTCCCTGAGTGAAGTCTCATCTCCTCAGTGGAGCCTCCAAGGCTGCTCTCATTCAAGTACCAGGCCCTGCCTCCAGCCATCAGCATGGTGCTCTCTGTACTGGTCTTTGCTTAGCCAAGCACAAGCTCTCTTCCTGTCTTTGGGTCTCCCTTAGTAACTAACAATGGCTTTTTGAATCTAGAATGAGAATCTAATCCATATTGTTATAAGGATGGATGGTGAACCAGCCATCGTTATGAGTCAGTATGGATTTATTGAAGATAGGCCAGTTTTTGGTCTTCTATGGTTTTCTTTTTGCTGACTGAATTATATCCAAGTTTCTTTTATTATCACTGTGACAGAATATTACATGGAAGCATGCATAGTCCCAGACATTTTGTCCATGTAAGGGTCCTTGATCCTGTCTGAAATGACTGGAACAGCCTTTCTTTCTATTTTTTCATGTATGTATGTATGCATGCATGTATTTTATTCTTTAATATTTTTTTTCTTTTTTTACAGTCCAGTCTTTTCCCTGTCCTGGTCTGCCCTCTGACTATTCTTCATCCCATACCTCCTCCCCTCCCCCACCAGACCTTTCCACTCCCTGGGGCCTCAAGTCTTTCAAGGGTTAGGTGCATCTTGTCTCACTGAGTCAAGACCAGGCAGTCCTCTGCTGTATATGTGTTGGGAGTCTCATATCAGCTAGTGTATGCTGTCTGGTTGGTGGCTCAGTGTCTGAGAGATCCTAAGGGTCCAGGTTAGTTGAGACTGCTGGTCTTCCTATTGGGTCGCCCTCCTCCTCAGCTTCTTCCAGCTTTTCCCTAATAAAACCACAGGGTTTACTAGCTTCTGTCCATTGTTTGGGTGTAAATATCAGGATCTGATTCTTTCAGCTGCTTGTTGGGTCTTTTGGAGGGCAGTCATGGTAGGCTCCTGTTTGTAAGCACACAATAGTATCAGTAATAGTGTCATGCCTTCATTTATTTATGTATTTAGTTATTCATTCATTTTACAACCCAGTCATGGCCCCCTTTCTTTCCTCCTAGTTCCACCCTCAGAAGTCTCTCCCCCAATTACTCCCTTCCTTTCTCTTCAGAGAAGGGGAAACCCTACTCCCTTGGGTACATGTACATTCTGGGACATCAAGTTGCAGAAGGACTAACATATCCTCTTTCACTGAGGCCTGACCAGTCAGTCTAGCTAAAGAAAGGGGATCCAATGGCAGGTACAGAGTCAGAGACAGTTCCCACTCTAATTGTTGAGGGACCAATGTGAAAACCAAGCTGTATATCTGCTACAAGTGTGTAGGGGGCCTAGGACCAGCCCCTGCATGCCCTTTGGTTGATGGTTCAGTCTCTGTGAGCCCCCATGGGCCCAGATTAGTTGACTCAGTAGGACTTCTTGTGGTATCCTTGAGCCCTACAGGTTGCTCACTTCTGTCCCCAACTCTTTCACATGACTCTCCAGTTCTGCCTGATGTTTGGCTTTGGGTCTCTGCATCTGTTTCCATCTGCTGCTGGATGAAGCCTCTCAGGAGAAAATTATTCTAGGCTCCTGTCTGCAAGCATAGCACAGTATCATAATAGAGTAAGGGGCTGGCTCTCTCCCATGGGTGGGTCGCAAGTTGGGCCAGTCATTGGTTGGCCATTCCCTCATCTCTGCTTCATCTTTATCCTTGCACATCTTGTAGGTAGGGCAAGATTTCCATCAGTAGTCGGTTCTAAACGTCTACTCTGGTATTCTAGGAATTTTCTAGCTTATAACCCTGAATTCTTCTGTCTGCTTGCTGCACATCAGTTCCTGAGGCCCACAAACCACATGGTCTATTTTTTGGCAGACCAGGAAGTGGAGAACTGGCTGGGAATGGATTGAGGCCATGAGCCTCAAGGTACACTCTTAAGTGGCCTGTGTCAGCTAGCTAGGCTCTGTGTCTTCAAGGTTTCACAGACTCCCAAGCTAGTATGACTAAGTCTTCAAACCCTGAACCTATAGGAGACATTCTACATTCAAAGCATAACATTAGGGAAATATCTCTGTTAAGCAAAAATCATTTAAAGTTCAGAAAAGCACTCAGTCTGATTTGTGCCAAACAACATAGTATTTGACAGTACCTACATGGAACTAGTAATTTTCTTGTGGTTGCCCATAGACCATGGGTTGGTGCCTGATTCTTGGCAAAAATTCCTCACTACTGACTTATGTGAAGACAGATAAGGTATGTGTTAGCTTCGGCTGTCCACCTGACACAGACCTACCTAGAGTCAACTCTAGAGAGAAAACCTCAAAGAATTGCTTTAATAAGATTGGCTTGGGGACATCTATGGGGAATTTTCTTGATTGTTAATTGATGAAGGAAGCCAAGCCCACTGTAGGCAGTATCATTCCCTAGGCAGGTGGGACTGGACTGAATATAAAAGATACCTGAATATGAATAAGGAAGCAAAGCAGTATGGAACATTCCTCCATGGTCTCTGGTTCAGTTCTTGTCTCTAGATTCCTGAGGCCCCAATTTCTGTAGACTTACCTCAGTGATGAACCTGGACATGTAACAAGAAATAAACTCTTTCTTCTCCAAGTTGCTTTTGGACATGGTGCTTATCATAGTCCCCTGAAAGCAAATTAGGACAGCATGTATATCATCATATTTGTGAAAGACAGAGTTTGGAAGGACAGAAGATTCAGATATGAAGTCATGAGTTTTCATTGTAAGGTTCATATTATTTTATCAGCTAGAATCTGTTGGTAAGTTTTGAAGAGCTAAAGTTTAGGAACATGACACTTGAATCCAATTGCGGAATTAACAAAACACAGAAAATTCTAGGAGATAAAGTCTTTCATTTTTATTTGGCAACAACATGTGGAATGTGAGTATTTAAAACACTCTTGAGTTTTGTAGGTTCGACAACACAAGCACATCATCTTGAGAGAGGAGGAAAGCTGTACCGGGAATCTTGTGTTTTGAGCTGGGCTCTGTGTTTTAAGCTGAGAGTAGAGAGATTGCAATGTGTTTAGGGGGAGCATGGCAAGAGTCACTGGCCAGGGTGTGGTTTAGTATGGCTACCTCAGCAGTGTTTCCCAAGGGCCTTGAGCATCTAGATTCATCCACTTACTGTCTCACAGAAGAGAGTTTCTGTCTAACTGTAGTTTCTCTGAAGGCATTTAGCAATGCTTTGCTCAGAATGTGAATTAAGAAAGACTGTTGAGTGATTGTTGTTAGTATAATGTTAGTTTTGCCTCCCAGTCCAGAACATAATTTCCTTGAGGGCACATTCCACAGACTATGTTTATTTGTTATATCTTCTTAGCATCTTGTGTGGAGTTAGATTTTCAGTGAGTACTTAGTAAATACAGGTTAAGTTCATAAGATTAAATGTTGGGAGAAGTCCACTGTACACTTCATACTTACTCTGCAGTTGTCCCTTTCTTGTTGAATAACAACTAGAGAACCTTGACTGAACCTGGACTGACCTGTAAGAATGAACCCTGGATTGGGGAAGTCAGCAGCCTGAGTCTTTAGGTCAGCCTCTTCCACTAATAGCTTACATTAGGCAAGTGAGAACACACATCTAGCAGCTGAGGGTGAGGGAGACATGGGATGGAACATGTCAAGGGGGTTAAAATTTAAGGCCAGGCCTCTGAATGCAGCAGCTGAGATTGCCCAGTTTCTCAGTATTGGTTATGGTCATTAAATGCTTGAAAATGACACAATTAACAGCCTTAATCACTTGCATGTTTAAGCTCCTTTCAGTTGGCACACAGGCAGGAGAACTTCCACAGTTTGCTTCCTGGGAGATTGGAGCCCAAGACCCAATAATTCACTTGAGTCTGTACAGCTGTTATGTGCTATTCACTGGCAGGTGTGACTGATTCCACGGTTGCCCCCACCTCTGAGATGAATGTGGACTTCTAACGCTCTCGTTCATGGTTGCCTGTGAGAATGCACTGTTGGAAGGATGCTGAGAGCCTCTTTGTTGTTACTGGTGGGGCTAAACCCACTTGAGAGGCTTGGATTAATGCTGGCACTCCTACCCCAGGGCAGATCTGTTCTCCACAGGGCCTCTCCTGGCATATGCCCACAACTCTTAGTGCTCTTTTTGTGTATTGTCTTGGCTCTCTGCAGTGGGCAGGCATAATTCTGAAGGCTCTTAAATCACCTTTGTCTGAAACGTGCCAGAGTAGCCATGGTGAGAGGGCAAGGCTAAGAGCAGAAGGGTAGGAACAGATGTGCCGCCATGTCAGAGAGAAATGCTGCATTTTCTAGGCAAGAAGCACATGGCTACTACATTAAAAAAAATCTGGTGCTACTAGTTAATCTACTTCAAGAGTTAAACATGACTTTTATCATTTAATTATGTTTATCTTTGTTCTTTAAAAGAGAGAATAAGATAGAAAAAAAGCTCATACATTTTATTAATGTGCCTATCTGGGTTAATTTTCCCTGTCAGTTTAGCATCTATAGTAATATAGACTCAAATATAAAATTTTCATGCATCTACAGCAGTATAAAAGACATGGAGTATAAGTCCTTAAAACATTTTCCATTTTAATTTCACCTAGCAGACACCACACATTAAGCTATTATTTACCTAGTTAAAAGGAGGTGGGAGGGAATCCAAGTTAGTGGAGTGTCTGCAGACAAGACCCAGTGTTGTTTTCATAGTGTTAGCCCAGCCAAAGGGCTCTGGGTTAGCACCAGTGAGATCAAGGTGACTTGAAAGGATTATCAGAGGCCACTGAGATGAGACTGGTTGGCTAGTCTGTGAGAAGCCTCATGCTTTTGTCTTTAGAGATTGGATCTCTTTTATTGATGGTAATGTTTTTTAGTGAAGATATAGCTGGATGTTCCTTCTGCTGGTGGAGGGAGCCTTCACCGGTAAAGCAAACTGAGCAGATGTCCCACCAGAGAGGTCTGTTTAGTTTCAGATCACATACAGTATGACCTGAGGTGATAGGAATGAAGAAGGAAAAAGGCAGAGGTGATCCCTTTCCACTCTATATTATGAAATTCCATTTTCCTGGTTTGTGCTGTGTGTGTGTGTGTGTGTGTGTGTGTGTGTGTGTGTGTGTGTGTGTGTTGGAGAATGGAACCTTATGCATGGTAGGCAAGTGCTCCACCCACTGAACTATATCCTTAGCCCTTCTTGAGTTACTTCTAGAATGGGTAGAATTTTAAAAAATTAGTTTACTAATCTATTTAGTTACTTACTGTGTGCACAAATATGTGCCATGGCATGTATGACAAATTCAGGGGACACCTTACAAGGGTTGGTTTTCTCCTTCCAGCTTGTAGGTCTCAGGGATTGAACTCAGGTCATGAGATGTGATGTCAAACCCTTTTACCCACTGAGCTAACTCACCAGTCCAGTATTTCTTGAATTTATATTGATCAGGTAAGATATGATAGGAAGATCAAGGCATAGAGAAACATGCATACACTTGTTCAGTACTTCTAAATAATGGTAGGGTAAGTTATAGACACAATGTCTTATTTTAACTATGTTAACTACATCCAATTGTGGGAGTTTTTAATCCTAAGATACCTAGATGAGCTACAGAGGTCTCAAGAGCAACTAAAAGGAATATAAAATTGGGGCCTGTGGCTCATCACCCAGGCTAAACATTGCTGAATGTGGGAATCTGTACCCTTGTTTCTAGGACAGTGTGTTAACAGCCACAGTTAAAAGCTTCCTCTTACCTCATTGGGAGCCCCAGTGCCACTGACTTATATGAAGTCTCATTTGCAAAATGTGGGAGTTATATTAAATACTCTCCAAGAAGTCTCTTTTGGCTCTAACATTCCATTATTATAATTTCAATTTCTCATTGTGGAAATAAAAGCATTTAATTTACCTCAGCCAATCATTTCTTTAACCTCTCTGAGATATGGTAAAGCTGAAATAATTTGGAAATGCTAGTTATGGAAATATATATGGTTTTGATATTTCAGCTAATCTGGAAATGGCTACATAACACACACAAACACACACACACACACACACACACACACACACACACACACGTACACACACACACAAAGAGGGAGAGTGGGGGGAGGGGAGGACTGACTACTATACAGGAAGCTCAGATTTGACACTCTTAGGGATTACTTTGGAAGCAGTTGGATGCTACTGCATTTATTGTTTGGTTATTGAATTAGTGAAATAAAGATATTGATCAGCTAATATGTTATTGGCTTTATCTGAAGTGGTTGAACTTGTGAAGAACATTAAATCAAGCAAAATATTCCCAGTGTTACACTCTGCCACACTGTGTGCAGAGATGGCTGTGTTGTCAAGTCTTCACCACTGTATGGTAGGTGTTGAGGCAGATGACAAGTGGAGAAAATTTCTACAAAATTCTACTGTGGTCTTCCCAGTAAACATGTCTTTTCTTGCTTGGTGGAAAAAGCTGTGGTTTTTGTCTGAGTGTTCCCTTCTCTCTCCACATCACATAGGTTTGGGGATTCTGCCTGCACCACTCTAAGACTGATATTAAAGTCTCGTTCCTCTATCTGTGACTAACTTAGATATGGCTGTGGTCCTGGGCTACTTAGCACAAGGGAAAACTTGAGAAAGGGAATCAGGGCAATTTCCTTTTTAAGAAGAGATACACGTGAGAAATGGGTCTGTCTTTATTACTGGATTTTGTTGGGTCTACAGGAGATTTTTGGGACTTCAGCCTACACTCTTACCTCTATGATTGTTAGCTGGCACACTGAGGGTAGCAAGGAGCAGCTTGCAGAGATCATGTAAAATCCTGAAAACTCGACTCTGATTCTTCTGCTCCGATTTCTAAACCTCTTAACCCATATGATCAAAATAAACATTGTTGCTTAGATAGCTAGTCATTTGCAGATGTGAATGTGTGAAACTCTCAAGATGTAACATTATTATTATTTTAAATACTTCCTATTTAGATTTAACAGCATGAAACACAGGAACTCTATCTCTACCTGGCATAGTTTTCTTCTTTATTTTTCACTTTTCTTTTTATCTGATTATATATAATAAAACGTGGGTCTTGTTTTACTCATTCCCATATCCCCAGAAAGTTGAACAGTTCCTAGCATGGGAGAGAAGACAGAATAGGTATCGATTGACTGTCCTATCAGTTGAGTTGGTTTATTGTTTCTTCAATTCATTATTTCTAGATTCAATTTCTGTTGAGGACACTGTTAGTTTTGTAGGCCTTTGAGAAATGGCTCATAGAGAATTTTTTTTTTAAATTTTATCTTAAAGTAGTTTAACTTCGTATTTATGGCTCAGGGATAAGGGTAGTTTAGCTGGGTGTAGAATTGTACATTATAGTTTTATTTCCCCTCTGAGTACTTTGATGATACTATTTTGTTTTGCCCTGGACTGTGTCTCCTTCCGCCCTCCACATTCCAAAGTCGAAGTTCTAACTCCACTGTGATTATATTTATAGACAAGGATCTTTGAGAGAAAGGATCTTTAGGAAGTAATTGAGGTTAAAAGTTGTGGGGCTGGGGCTTAAAGTCAACAAGACTGATGTCCTTATAAGAAGTGTGTCTTAGGGGTTCCATTACTATAAAGAGACACCATGGCCAAGGCAACTCATAAAGGATAATATTTAATTGGGGCTGGCTTACAGTTTCAGAGGTTTAGTCCATTATCATAGTTGGAATAATGGCAGCATGCAAGCAGAGATAGTCCTGGGGTAGCTAAGAATTCTAGGTCGTGATCTTACGGCAACTAGGAGGAGACTCTCTTTTGCAGGTAGCCAGGAGAAAAGTTTCTTCTGCAATGGGAGCCTGAGCATAGGACCTCAAAGCCCCCCCCCCCCCCCCCACAGTGACACAGTTCCTCCAACAAGGCCACACCTCCTGCTACTTTCCATGGGCAAAGCATATTCAAATCACCACAAATTGGAAATATTAGAGAGTTGTCACTCTCTCTGAAACATATTGGAAATAGACATGAAGACATGGCAAGAAGGCAGCTACCTATAATCCAGGAAGAGAGTTTCACTACTAACTGAATCTGCTGGGATCTTCATTGTGGGCTTCAGTTTTAGACTTGTGAGGAATAAAAGATATACAGTTTTAAAATTACAACACACTATATCAATGTATGTATTTGTTTTATTTAAAGTTTTTAGGATTCAGCAATCTCAGAATTTATATATTTACTTCTCCCACCCCCTAATTCTGGAAAATTCTGTTATTTCTCATTCATATCCCTTCATTTTTTTTCTATAATTCTCATTAGGTTGTAGAGTAAGTCTTGTCCCCTCACCTTTTTGCTTGTATCTAATATTCTATGAGCATGCCCATCAAATGTTGATGTTGAAGCTTGTGCTTCT
Organism: Arvicanthis niloticus; assembly: GCF_011762505.2. Lineage (NCBI taxonomy): Eukaryota > Metazoa > Chordata > Mammalia > Rodentia > Muridae > Arvicanthis > Arvicanthis niloticus. Next base: position 75,250,520 of record NC_047660.1, read on the forward strand.
TATTATTTTTGTAGACATTTTTTTCATCTGCCTGGATCTTGGACTTCATCCTCTTTTCTTCTAGTTGTTTCCAAGTTTGAGGACTTATATTAAGGCCTTTGCTCCATTTTGAGTTGATTTTGGTGCAGAGGAGGAGAGATGTAATTTCTATTTTCTACACATAGATGTCCAGTTCCTCCATAGCATTTGCTAAAATGACTGTGCCTCCAATGTTTGTGTTTTATCCATTTGCCAAAAGTTAGACAGCTGTTGTTATATGGGTTTATTTTTGGGTTCTCTATATATTCCATTTGTAAACATGTCTGGTTTTTTTTGTGCCAATAACTATACTCATGTAGTAACTTTGACTCTGTAGTATAATTTGAAATTTGAGTGTTATAATATTTACAGCATTTCTATTTCCATTCAACATTTTTTGCTATTCATGTTCTTTTGTATTTTCATATTAGTTTTAGAATTTTTTTCTTCAAAGAATGACCTTGGAATTCTGATGAATATTGTATTCAATTTATTGTTTGCTTTTGGTAATTTGGGAATTTTAATAACATTAATTCTGAACACAAACTTAGAAGATATTTCCATTTTTCTAGATTCTTTATTCCCTTTCCCCAATGTTTCATAGTTTCACTGGTAGAGTGAAACTTTAGTATCAATGCTCAAATATATTCATTCTTATGTGTTTTGTGTGTGTGTCTGTGTGTGTGTGTGTCTGTGTTGTTGTGGATGGGATTGCTTTCTGATTTTCTGATTTAATGAGTTCATTAAAGAAGATCTGATATTTGAAAGTTTATTTTTGCTTCCTGCTACTTCACTAAGTTTATTACATATAAAAGTCCTTTATGGAGTTTCTAGGATCTAAGTATAGGTTTATAACATTGGCAAATAGATATAATTCGACTTCTTTACTTTCTGTTTATATAGCTTAGTTCTTTCCCTTGCCTCGTTTCTTTAATTAAATGTTCAAGAGCTGTACTGAATAAAAGTGATAGCAGTGGACATCCGTATCTCATTCATGATTAGAAGATGTAGTCCTGACTTTTCCCTATGACATTGAGTGTGCGTATGTTAGATATTGTCTTCAGGGTGTTCAGGCATCATCTATATAGAACTACTTTCTTCAGGACTTATATTATGAATGGAAGCTCAATTTTGTCCAATGACTTTCTTTCTATAGCTATCAAGACAGTTAATGTGATTTTTGTCCTTTATTCTATTAAATTGCTATATTACACTCATTAGTTTGCATCGTTGAATTCTTGAAATGAAATCAATTTCATCTTTGTGTGTAACCTTTTAAATTTATTGTTGGATTCTCTTTTCAGGTATTTAAACAATCTTAATTTTATTTTTAATTCTGTGCATATGGGTATCTGTATGAGGCCTTCTGCATGTGAATGTAGTGTTTACAGAAGCCTGAAGGGATGTCAGGTCCTCTAGAGGCGGAGTTTGTGAGGTAACTGATGTTGGAGCTAGGAACTGAACTTGGGTCCTCTGTAAGGGTGGTGCATGCTCTTAATTGCCAAGCCTTCCCTTTAGCTTGAAGTTTGCAAGTATTTTAGTGAGGCTATTTACACCTGTGGCCATCAAGAATATTGGAATGGGTTTGGAATTGTCCTTGCCTTTCAATTTTGTGTAGTTTGAGGAGACTTATCATTAGCTCTTTGTTGAGGTTTTGGGAGAATTCAATGGCGAATCTGTCCAGTCCTGGCTTTTGTTGAGCATCTTTTATTAGCTGCTTCAATCTCATTGTTGATTATTGATTTGTTAAAGGTATTTAGATCTTCTTGGTTGAATTTTGGTAGGCTATATATGTCCAGAAATATATTCAGTTCTAGATTTTCTAAATTTATTGGAGTGTATATTTTCAAAATAATCCTTGATGATCCTTTAGATTTCAGTGGTACCTGTCATAAAATCCCCAGTTTTAACTTCAGCCTGTTTACTTGGATCTTCTCTCTCTTTTTGGTTAGCTTGCTAAGGACCAACTCTGTCTTATTTCTCTCTTGTGTTGTTCTTTTAGACTTTATTACATTACTTTCACCATTGATCTTTATTACTTCTTTCCTTCTGCTTCATTTTTTCTTTCAAAAACCTTGAGCTATATCATTAGGATATATATATATATATATATATATATATATATATATATATATATATATTCAGCTCTATGAAGCACTGATTGATTTTAATACAGGCTTAGGCAAAGAGAAGAGGTGCTTAGAATAAAGTAAGACACATATAAATAAATATAAATATAAATAAAATAAGTTCACATATAAATAAAATAAGTTCACATCTGTGAACATGGATGAAGCATAAAGCAGACTTGAGGTTTAATAAAGTTATTTTAATTCAGGCTTAAGTACAAGGGCTAAGAGAAAGAGGTGCTCAGAAAAAAGTAAGATAAAGAAGCATGTGTGTGAGCTTCTAAAAGAAGATTCATTGCAAGTAGGACATACCGAAGTGTGGGTCTTGTTTCTCAAAGGAGAGTTTTCTCCTTGGGATATTTTGATGTAGGTATTCATGGTTGCAAAATTTTCCTTTATAACTGTTGCATCTCATGGACTCTTATATGTTGTATTTGCATGTTCATTTGATGATAGGAATTTAAAGATTTTCCCCCGCTTTATTCACTGGCATATTGTTTGTTCATAATTGCATTTCTCAATTTTCACATGTGCATATAGCTTCTGTAGTTTCTCTTGATGTTCACTTCTAGTTTTATTCTGTTATTTGTTATTTTTTTAATCAATTACCTCAACTTTTTGTGTTTGTTTAGGACTTCTTTATAACCACTTATTTATTTATTCAGGCATGGTACTAACTCCTTTTATTTTGTTGGTTTACTAATCATTTTCAATTTCCATCATTCATCTACTATTTTATTCTTTTTATAAGACAGGATCTCAGATAGCCAAAGCTAGTCTTGAACTCCTGATTTTCATTTCTCCACGTCCAAGGGCTTGAATAATAGGCCTGTACCTCCATTATAGGTGTGGGCAATCCTACATGGTTTTATGTGGTGCTGGGGAGTCAAACACAGGGTTTCATGAATGCTAAACAAATACTCTATCAACTGAGCTATACCTCTATCTCTGCTTACCAACTTGTAAAGTGAGATTTATTGTTTTTTCTTTTACCTCATGGTTGTGCTTATCTTCTTCTGCATATAGGATTCATTTAAGTTTGTTCTATCATGTTGACTTAGTGCTATAAATTGCTTTAGTTTACGTGTATCTTGGAAGTTGCCTATTTCTAGACACTGAAAGATAGACACTGAAAGATGGGTATTATAAACTAGGTTGGTAGTTACTTTCTTTGGGGGCTTAAATATATATAACTTTAACATTTCATACATGTAGATTTCTCTCAAGATATCTATCCCTATTCTGATGGGATTGCCTTCATAAACAATCTCTTGATAACTTTTTCTTTCAGCTTTTAGTATAGTCTTTCTTTGTACTTTTGGTATTTTAACTGTAGTATGAAATGGGGAATTGTCTTTCTGATCATGTCTGTTTGACATTCTACATGCCTCCCATAGCTTTGATACCCATAACTTTCTCAATTTTTTTTTAAAGGTGGATTCTTCTATTATCTTATAGAACAGGTTTCCTATTCCTTAGTCTGTATTTTAGCATCTTTCTACACTAAAATTATGTAGGTTTTTTTTCTTGAGGTGCTAGGGATTAAACCCAGGGTCTTGAATATAACTAAGCAATTATTTTGACACTAAGCTACATCTCTAATCCTTAGGTTTGGTCATTCAACCCAGTCCTAGAGAATTTACCTCTTCAGTTCATAATTTTCATGTTTTTAATACAGTGAATGTCCTAGTTAATCAGTTTATCTTCAGGACTTGAACTGATCTCTTTATTCTGTTCTAGTATTCTGGTGAGGACTGAGTTTTTAAGTTAGTGTGCTTCATTTCTAAGATTAAAAAGCTCTCTTTTTTGAGAGATTTATATCTCCCACTTATATCTTGTGTTGTCTTTCTAAATTCCATTATTTTTCTTTATTTGGTTTAAAATTATTGATTACAATAGTTCTTTTGGATTATTTATCTGGAAGGTTTATCCACTTCAGTATTCCTGGAGTTGCTTGCTAGAAATCTATGAATTTTGTATATGCATATGGGTATGGTATATTACATGCCTTTGCATGTATGCCTACAGATGTGCAGACTATGTTGGAAGTCAATGTTGGCTTGCTTTCCACTTTTTTTTTTTTTTTTTTTTTTTTTTTGATACAGGGTCTCTCCCTAGTTCTTACTATTGCCATTTTAGCTAGACTGGCTAGTTGTTGACCTCCTGGAATCTGTCTGGCTCTGCTTCTTGACCTAGTCCTTGGCTTTTAGACATGAATGGTCATGCCAGGCTTTTATATAGGTTCTGGAGACCTGGTGTCCTTGATTATACAGCAAGTACTTCACCTAATGAGCCATCTACCCAACCTGAAAACTGGATTCTGAAGACCGGGACTGATCCATGCCATTTTTATATATTCTTTTCTATCACCCCACCCCTTGTTTGTTTGTTGACTGGTTTTGCTTTAGGTTGTTCTAGTCCTCTCTAGTAGTCACCCCAAACCCAGCTCTTTTTTTCCCTTTCCTTTTCTTTCTCCATCCACTTCTGTACTTTTTCTTTTTGTAGGGATCCATGTTTCCCAAAGTAGCAAGCTCAAGATGGTTTTCCAGTCTAGTACCAAACTTTTCATCACAAAACACAAAGTTTCAAGTACTAGGACCCCCTAAAGCTTTCAGGTTAGCTACACTGGGGCTGCCTTTCTGTTCTTCATGTGTTTCTGTAATTCTCTCTGCTTCCTTCTTATTCCTCATTGATGGGCCATAGTTGGCATTGTATTTACTGATGGTTCTTTCTTGCTCTCTAGACTTATAATATACATCCACTAGTCTCTTGAATTCTTCATTTGTCCAGTACAAAACCAATATATCCTTCTCCTCATCCACCTTATTGAAAGCTTGCTTTCTTGCTATTTAGATTTTGAGAATCTAGAAGGAGCTTGATGCTTTGAATTTGAACATGTGGCTTCTCTGCTAACTTTCCAGTTATGAGTTTCTATTTCTCCAGAGTCATCACATGATGTCTGAGTTGTATAAAGACCATTATTTTTGGGGAAAAAAAAGGTTTCAAAGGTCAAACAGCATTTTTAGATTATTTCTTAGCATGGATTTCAAGTACCATGATGCCACACTCATGACTCATGGAGGCTTTGAGCTCTTGTTTCAACCAGAACCTTCAGAAGCAACTTGCTTCTTTCTTGTTTTTCCAGTCTGGTAAATAACTCCTTGTCATTTTCTCCTACCCAGCACTGGAAGCCATGAGATGTCCAGGTTAATGTAGTATTCACAATTCTACTCCCCTGTCTTAGAAAGACCAAGAGATACCATGTTGTGTTCCTCTGAAGGATTAAGCTACCAGACCATTGGCTGGTACAAAGTCCAATGTTCACATGGATTCCCATGAGGTAGGCTTTGATTTTAGCTTCTTTAAAAATGTACTTGGAAATCTTTCTTTTTTCTTTGAAGTTGTGTTATGTATTACATTTTTTAAAGAGAAAGCAGTTTGTTAGCCAAGTTGAGTAGGATATGTGTTTACATCAGTAGAGTCTTCTGTGTTGATGGAACTGTGTGAAAGTTGATTCATTAGAGAGTAATGGCAGAAAAAAAAGATACATGATAATAACAGTCTGTGTCCTTGCTCCTTAACTATGGTGTTTGCCTTAGTCAATATCCTATTGCTGTGAAGAAACACCATAACCATGGCAACTCTTATAAAGAAGTAGCTGAGATTTTCACATAGGGATCTGCAGACAGCAGGCACAAAGAGACATTGGGCCTAGCTTGGCCCTTGAAACCCTAAACCCCCACCCTTCCAGTGACACACCAAGGCCACAAACAAGGCCACACTGCCTAATCCTTTCAAATAGTGTTGTTCCCTAAGAGCCTATGGAGCTATTCTTATTCAAACCACCACAGTGTAGTTGCTCTCTATGTATGTCTGTGATCCTAGTCCCATTTTCCCCTCATCACTTTTCCTATCCAATATTGCGAGCGCCTCCAGTAAGGGAGTTCTCCTTTCTTCAATTTTGTATTGAGCCCAGAATGTAATGGACTTTCCCAGAGATATGTGGGTGGGAGGGTGAGTGAGTGAGTAAACACATAGGTTGTTGAGAGAATGGGAGGTGTTTGAGGCCAGAGAGGTCCAAGATCTGGGCAGCGTCTTCAAGCAGCAGCATGTGGTCTTGGCTGTGAAAGAGGGTGGCAGGAAGGAGTAGGAGAAAGAAGAGCTAAACTGCCTGTGTTTTGTTTCTCTTTCTCTTTTTGGGGTGGGGTGGGGGAGGGACGGTGGTGCTTTGCAAGGCACTGACTGATCACAGTAGCAGGTGACTAATGGCTTAACAGCATTCTGACAGTCCCTGCTGACAGGTGATAATGAGATTAGTGCCGTTTGATTCCATTATTAACAAGTACCCAAAGATCCATTTGGACATGTCAGGAGCTAATGATAGACGCTAAGGGTCCCTCTAACTTCGGGCCAGCAGTTCAGGTACTTGATACTCTGACAACTAATTGTAAGCTTCTCCCTACCTTGTGAAGAGTTTAAAATGAACATTTTTACTGATATTTAATATGCGTGAAAAGACTCATGATCCTAAGTTTTCATCTTGATTAATTATTATGAAATAAAAATACCTACATAGTTTGTGTGGAATCAGGGTATAAAATATTATTGGCACCCTGAACCACAAGTCTCCTCCTATGCTTCTCTTAGCTGTCTTGGTTACTGCCCAGGGTAGCTGACCACTGTCTCGATCTCTAAGGGAGGATATTGACTGAGCCTCTTTTCAATCTTTGGAGAAGTGAAACCAAATACTCTGTTATTGAACTTCACCCACTCACCATGACATAGGTTTATCTATAGTTCATACATTTGTTCATACATTGGCATTTGTGATTCCATTGATACAAGAAGCTTTAAGTAAGAAGTAAGTTGAACGTGGTGATTATTTTGGTTGTTTCCACTTGGGTCCCAATATTTATTTCTAAAATTTTCTCTAGTATTGTAAAAGAAAATATTTAACATGATCTAAATCATGCTTAATTTGAATCACTTAATTTGACATTTTAAGGGATTTATTTCTTTTAATTTTACATAAACGAGTGTTTGCCTGAATGTATATATATATATATATATGCACTATATGCATTCCTGGTGCCCATGGAGGCCAGAAGACAGTATTGGATTCCCTGAAACTAAATAGAGGTAGCTGTGTAGCAAGTTCTTTTAACTGCTGAGCCATCTCTTCAGCCTCCAGCCCCCTCCCCCTCAGGTGTATACCATCCTCTCTCTTAGATGTATAACTCTTTCTTATAACTTTAGGAATATTACTGCACAGCAGATCTTAAGAAATTGTTCATTTTGTTGATCAGGAACTTCAAGTAGAAACTACCCACTTCTCTTGCCTCCTAGCTCTTAGCAGCTATTCATTTACTCTTTTATTCTAGAACTTGGTGATTTAGATGCTTCACATAAACGGAATCATGCTGGTTTTCACAATATGTATGTACATCACATTCGTTGATTCATTCATCTGTTGATAGACACTTAGGTGGTTCCCACCTTTTAACTGCTGTGAGTACAGTGGCCGGAGAGGCCCAACATTACTTCAGAATGCCGATTTCACTTATTTTGGATTAAGACCCTGAAACTGAATAGGTGGATCATGTGTTTTTATTTTAATTTATTGAGGAACCCCACTCTGTTTCTTATATAACTGTACAGTAATGTTATCCTTGTATGAGTGTGCCAGAGGTGCAGTCTCCCTACATTCTCACCAACACTTGTTGTGTTTGTGTTGGTAAAAATAGCCATCCCAACATGAGTGAGATAATACAAGATCTGATTTGCTTTTCCTTGATGATTAGTGATATCGAATACCTGTTTTTATTGGTGTCCTCCTTAGTGTCACTATTGCTCTGAGGAAACACCGTGACCAAGTTGGGGAGGAAAGGGTTTATCTGGCTCACACTTCCACATCACTGTTTATCACTGAAGGAAGTCAGGAGAGGAACTCAAACAGGGCAGGAACCTGGGGGCAGGAGCTGATACAGAGGCCATGGAGGCTTGCTCATCCTGGCTTATTGAGCCTGCTTTCTTATAGAATCCAGACTGCTATCCCAGGGGAAAGAACTATCCACCATGGGTGGGCCCTCCCCAATCAATCAATAATTAAGAAATTTCTCTGTCGCTGGATTGTTTATGGAAGCACTTTCTCAATTGAGGCTCCCTCCTTTCAAATAACTCAAGTTGACAAAAACTAGCCAGTTCTACTCATCGTTTTTGTGACTTTTTTTGTTGAAAACTTGGCGTCCCTGGAACATTTTAGACTTGGAATAGTAAGGCATTATTTTTAAAATTTAAAGCTATTGAATTATAGGAGTTCCTTACATATATATTGGAGATTAACCTTTTATCAGATTATATATGATTCATAAGTAATTCTCTGTCTCATTTTACGGTCTCCCTTTTCACTGTTGTCTTTGCTGAGCTGAAGGTTCTTGGCTTGCTATAGTGGTGTTTACTTATTTGTTCAGTAAGATTCTCTAACCCTAGTTTTTTTGTTGTTGGTTTTTTTTCAAGGAATCCCACAGTCTCATTTTGATAGATTCAAGTTTTAAATATACTCTGAGCTGATTTTTATATATGGTGTGAGATGATAAATTACATTTTAAAAACCTATACTAACCTTTCATTCATTTGTGTAGAACCAGAACTGGATGCATATAGGCTAAATAGGAATTTATATTCATGTAAAGCTTGAATAGTGGTTTGCAAAGGATACTGACACTGTGTTTTCATATTCAACATATGCCTTTTTGTTTGTTTGAGGGAACCCACTGAACTTTTTAGAGGCCTCTTAAGACAGTATAATAAGAAGTGCATTATCTTTTAATTGAAGTCTTTAAATGTATGTGTTTAGGAGCACTTCATTAAACCTTTTACATATATTCTTGAAACTAAGAAACTATACACATGCACACACACACACGCACACGTTATAAAATGAGTTGCTTAAATAGCATTTATTTAGGATCTGTAATGTGCACTGTGTCCTCTGTCTCTGCTTTGGTGAGACTTGCCATAGCTAAAGCATTTGGTGACTAATTGGTCCAGTTTTTCCACTGGTTTGAATCAGGAAGAAATCTAAGATCAGTAACTTAAATGAGTGAACTGGGACCTAAACATATTTTGCAGGCTAGAGAGCAGCATGACTTTACTCTAATAAGAAATGTTGCTGGCCACTTGGACAGCTATGCATCTGCCAAGTGTCCACTTACACTGGGTCCAAAAGTCATAGCTGGGAGTGTGACCAATGAATTTCAGTTGTATTGGTCCTATATCTTTATCTGGGCCATAGGCAGAGCCAGTGACCCTTGATGGAGCAATGTGTAAAGCCTGCTTCTGGTATAACCTCTAAAATCTTGTCTCTCCAGCATCTTTTCACATACATGGATACTAGCTAGGGAGAAATGGAAATGGTCCCTGCCTGTGTATACTTAGTGCAAATACACACTGTCTCCCTTTGATCTTCTTCTTTTTACTGATAACCTCAAGCTAGCACCACTTGCTGTGCTGGCCACCTGCTGTGAGCACAGCATGCTCTGAGGGGAGGTGGACTGAAAGAGAAGAGTGAGCTGTGGGCTAGCTGGGTGTGAAAAGGGAGCTCTTGGCTGGGGCTGGGACAAGGAGGTGAGCTGATGGCATACAGGCAACTGGAGAAAAGATCAAGGAGGAGCTGGGGTAATACACTGCCAGGCCATTTAGGATGTGAGCAACCGGCCAAGAAAAGAACATGCCATGGGGCTTTTGCCCTCTGTCTATTGGGTGTGTTGGGGCTAGTTTGAGGTCCCACCCTGCTGTGGTTGTCTTGCCCATCTGGGGCTCAACTCACTAAGGACTTTCTGTCTCCAAGATCCATGGATTTGATCCAACTGTATTTTCTCTGACTTTGAAAATATTCTAACACTCTATGGATAGATGTTTATTATTTTTTAAAATCATTTTCAAGTTTTAAGTAATTAATATCCCATATGATTTGAAAATTAAGAGCAATGTGTGGGAGAGCATGTGAGTTAGAAGGACCCCAAGTGGAAGTCAGCTGGTCTACATAGTGAGTTTTAGGCCAACCTGGGTACATAGCAAGACCTTTATTGTAAAAAATCAAAATACCAGAGGAAAAAAAGAACGATTATGAAAAGTTCTCTTTCATTCTCTTTCTTGCCTTCTTGAGTTTCCATAGCAACCCCCAAAGGTAACTATTACTGGTTTCTTGTTCAGGTTTTTCAGTTTCTTGAAATACTGTATGCATAAGCAAAGTTGACTATATAATTAAAAATTATAGTAAAGCTACATAAATTGAGCAGTTTAAAATACATTAAGCAGATTGAATATATTATATATAAATATATAATTAAACTATGTATAATATGTTGAAGCAAATGGTATTTTATTGTATGTATAAAATTATACATATAATAACATCTGATTATATATTTAACAGGCATCTGTATTCCAGTTTCTGTTTGTGTGAAGGATAATACCTTTTTATACTATGTTGCTGTTGGTTTTTTCACAGAACAAAAAATACCCTTTCCTTTAGTACAAAGACTGCTTTCTCATTAATTTTTTACAGGCACAGGGTTCCATTGTATAGATGAATCATTATTTGTTTACTTAGTTCCCATCAATGGCCACGGTGTGTCTTTTTCTTCCTTTTGTTATGACAGAGCTGCAACAAATGATCTTAAACTGTCATCTTCGGGTATTTGCAAGTATCTCTGTAGAGCCTATAAATCCCCAGAAGTAGAGTTATGGGATCAAAGGGTCCATGCATTTGTAATTTTGATAGACAATACCAAATTGTACTTCTCGGGAGCTGAACTAATTTATACTCTCACCAGCAATGTTAGGGACATGCCTGTGTTCACACAGCCTCACTATCAGAGTGTGTTATTAAACTTTGGGATTTTTTGCCAGTATGGTAGGTTAAGAAAGGGTTCCTTAGTGTTTTTATTTGCATGACTCTTATTATAAACGAGGCTCAACATGCTCTTACGTATTTACTAGGCACTTGGGTTCCTGAACTGCATGGTTGTGCCCTTTGCCCATTTTACCATTGGGCCTCTGTCTTTTAAAAAAACAAAAACAAAAAAACCCAACTCATCAGCTGGTGAGATGGCTCAGTGGTTAAGAACACTTGTTCCCGTAGGGTACCTGAATTCTGTTTATACATCATACCAGGCAGCTCATAACTTTCTATAACTCTAGCTCCGGGCAACCTGACACCCTCTTCTGGCTCCAAAGGGCACCTGCATTCACATGGCGTACACACAGACTGCTCCATGCCCCCAAGTAGAAATACAATTTAAAAAGTAGCATACAAAATTCAGTGTAGGCCCCTGCTTCCCTACAGTGACCAATGTGTCCTGTTTCTGTCTGTCAGATGGTGTGTCTAAGTCCAGAGTTTCTATTCTTCCACTTTTTTTTTTTTTTTTTTTTTTTTTTGTCACCGGCAAGTCTCTTCATCTGTGTACTTTAAACAAATAGAACCAAAACATCTATGTCTCATGTCACTTTCAAGCAACAACTTCTGTAAGTACTTGGAGGTGTTAGTTGAAAGTCATCCCATCTTTTGAGATTCCCCACAACCCGTCTCATTGAGACTCTTCATTTGCACTTAAAACCGCTGTTGGGTCTGACAGAGGTCTCAATTTACGTTCACAATGATATTTTGTCTGGAACTGTGGAATCATTTTTAAGTGGCTGCTGGAGACACTACTCTGAGTAAGCAGGCTTCCCTTCTGGTAAGGAGACAGCTAATAAGCATAGCAGGGAATTCCTAAATGATAGAGTGTCAGGTGAGGTGATTATCTGAGCGAGTGGAGATGGCATGTGAGGGAGTCTTTTCTCAGAGGAAGCCATGGATGTAAATAACAAGCCAAGAAAAGGGAGAACACCCCCCCCCCCCCACACACACACTTCTGGCAGAGGCCCCAAGGTAGCAGAGAGCAGTGGGCAGAGCTGGAAGAACCTTTGTTCTGAAGGGTGACCATGCGATGGAGAAGCAGGCAAAGCATGGCGCTGACTAGGCCTGGCAGGGGTACCCGGCAGCTCCAAAGTTGAGTGACAGTTATTGGAGTTACCGTTCTCATCAGCTTGTGTGCCTTTGTTATCTCCTTAGTCTCATCTTAGAGCGCTGATAGGCATCAGAGCTCATATGTTGTTCAAAGTTATAATAAAGTCTTCAGAGTCTCATTTCCTGTTCAGATAGGAGTGTCCAAAGTATAGGCTTTCCTCTTCCACAGCCGCCGCTGGGGCCCACGAGGCTATCAGTGCATCGAGACAGTGGAGGTGGGGGCCGAGCAGAGAGGATCTGCCTCCTTTGATATTAATTCACCTGTAATGGGTATACAAATGGGGAGGAAAAGCATGAAAAAAAGTATTGAAGCAGCTGCTCAATAGTCAGAAATAATGGTTTCCTCTCGAAGCGCTGCTCCTGACAGGGCAGGCCTCCCAGGCTCCATCTCGGCCTACCTGCTCCTGAGGCTCAGTAAAATGGCTGTCAATCTACTTTAAGCGAGGACGATTGAGGATGGTTTTTCAGTGTTATTGCTGGCTTAGTTATGTCAAGCGATTTCTTCGAGAGTAATAATAGGTGCTGTCTTCAGAAATAGTTTAGTCACAAATGCCTGGTTCTTAAAGTTGATTCGCTTTCCACCTGGCCCTTTCCTTCACTCTCCTCTCCAAGCCCTGGAATCTGCTTTCTTCCAAAAATTTCTTCACAGAGATGCTGGGCAAGCTGCACTTCATTTCTGATTTCCTCTCCATCATCTTTCCACCCCCCACCCCCACCCCCTGAGACCAGCCATGCCAAAGCTGCTAGCAAGCATGCCAAGGGAGTTCCCAGGAGCACATCAACCAGCTGGATGATGTCATCAGGAAAACCAGTTGTCTCCCCCCACCCCTCCACCCTCTGACCCTAGGGTCAGAGACAACAATAAGTCAACCCCTTCCCTCTCCCTGCCCCCCAAGGTTGGCTAATTTATTTCCTAACTAGTCTCTACTAATCAAATGTTAACACATATGCTTGATTGTTAACCTCCTCTGGGTACCAAACCTGTTTTTTTTTTTTTTTTTTTTTTTTTTTTTTTTTTTTTTTTTTTTTCTTTCTTGAGTGCAGTAAGTGATTATCCAACTCACGCTGCTCTGGAAAAGAGGTTTTGTTTTAATAAGCAGTTTGCAGTTTGGCACACAATGCTGAGGAAAGCAACATTATCTCCAGCAGTAAACTCTGCAGTCATTGCAGAGCTTGACAAGAAAATGATTGAGTCTGTTTGTTATACCTTTGTGGGGCTGCCACTGCTGCTGCTGATGGAAATGTTGCTGTTTATTCAGCAATGCAATAACACTTGCTGTAATTTATGGATGCACATTCCCCAGATTACTAAAGGTAATATTGTTGACTAAAGGAAAGTATACGAATGGATAGTTTCGGTTGTTGGTATCCTTATAAAAGTGATTGACGGTTCACTTTGCACAGGAAAGAATTTGCACAGGATTCACCCCCCTTAACAATTACAGATTTTCTTCCCTCTGACAGTTACAAATACCATGGCCTGTCCTAAGAGGTAAAAATTTACTGAGTCCATGGAAGTTCAAGCCAGAGGCTGCGTGGGTCTTATTTCTCACCTGGCTCTCTTGTCTTGCTCTCGATGAATGCCAAACAAACCACTCCTGGACTATCTATCTACCTGTTGGTGACCTTTATCCTGGGACTCTGGAACTGGATTAAGTGGCTGATGGTTTTGGATGCATGGCTTGTCTTGTAGATGGAGCTGAGGAGGCCATGGGTTGAGTCTCAGCCATACTTGGTAACTCAGGGTGTGATTTTCTTGTGTGTTCTGAGATGGTTGGAAAGTGTCTTCTGACAAATTGTTCTATGGAGAAGATTGGACAAGATGGATTCCGCTGTCCTAGGAAATGGAGGCCAAGGTTCATTGACAGTAGAAGACCAGCCACTTCCTACTGCATTGTTTGGAGGACTGGAGACATCTCCTCTTGGCCTGGGCACACCTGTTGAAGGGACAAGAGGGCTCACTCTAGAGTGTGTGTGTGGGGGTCATAGGAAGTCTGGAAGTTTAGCTGTTTTCTCAGTGATGGTAGTTGTGGCTTTATCCTAGGATACAGGACAATGATACTTTTGGTTTGAGTCAGGCAGCATTTGGAAGTCTCATACTTAGTCTTTATTGAGATATTGAAACAAGCCTTGGTAAGAGGGGACCAATACATGAGTTAGCTCTACCCTTTCATCTTGGGAAACAAGTAGTGACCACACACAGAAATACGGATGAAAAACATTCAGATCATGTGTTTTATAGATAAAAGCTTTCTGCAGACTTTTTTTTTTCAGAGCAAACTTGGTGGATGTAAGTCCACTACTAAGCTGTGCTGTACTTGATAAGGCCTTTGTGGGGTCCACAGTTCCCCACTGAATGATTTATTCATTAATTGGTCATAGACAGGAAAGCTGAACATATATGAGACAGCATTTGTTGAGTCTTGGTGATTGATTGATATTAGTTAGCAAAAATATTGTTCATCTTTTTTTTTTTGGGCCAGCTGCATGCTATTGAAAAGAGAAGGGTTAACTTAGGAACAGTATAATTTGGTGAGAAGGAGCAGAGGAATGGATATTGGTTCAAACATGACATGTATGTAGCTTGAACATCTTGGTTTTTGCTCTCCACGCCTCACTTTCTCTCCTACAATCATCTTGTATTGGTCAAAACTGACAGGGAAGGTTGGTTTACTTCAGGTAAATATTATTTACATCAACTTTGTAGGCTATGGCTGGCTTTTCTTCCATCTTATTGTATAAAGATTGACCACACATGTGTTTCTGTTTATGCAAAACCAATTATTTTTGTTATGTGAAAAACTTGTTTAGATTTGGCTTCTCCATGTGAAATACAAATCCTTTAAAATTTTGAAACACCTGTGAAGCTTAAACTCACTTTTATTTACTCACAGCCCATAGTCAAAACAGCTGGTCTTAGACAAATAATTACAAAAGGGAAGACTGGCTGGGCATGCTTTCTTGGCGGCTGAAGTTTGGCTGGCTGATGTCATTCTTGACATTAACCAATCTGAGAATGTTAATAACAAGAATATTGCAAGGCGGATCTTACCTCCTACCATTTGGATAATTAAAATTACAGTTACATTTCAAAGTTCAGTTGATGCTGACAATGGCCTTTACAGCAAGTGTGGCATCATTTCTCTGGATTTCAAATTACTCATTATATGATAATGTTGTATTAGCTGTGTTTGGGCCAGAGTATTATTTCTTTATCTATGACCTGTATGTTCTCACATTAGTGTATATATTTTGTATATGAATTACTTTTTCTTCCCTCATCATCCATACATTCATAGTGCTTCTGGTAAATGGTGTTTAGATAATACAAATTATGTGTTTTCAAA
Source organism: Arvicanthis niloticus (assembly GCF_011762505.2). NCBI lineage: Eukaryota > Metazoa > Chordata > Mammalia > Rodentia > Muridae > Arvicanthis > Arvicanthis niloticus. The sequence continues at coordinate 75,266,086 of NC_047660.1, forward strand.
TGAATACCTATTTTCTGGTACATAATAGGTTTCATTCATTATGTAGTAATGAAGAAGCAAATTGAAGAGTAAAGAAATTTGCTTGAAAAATTAGGTAGGGGAAGAAATTGAATCCATCCACAAAGATATCTAATCTGCATATTTTAACCAAATAGGTCGTGCCACTTTGAGAGATTGAACCCCTCTGATCACTCTCCCCTGATCTTTTTCTATATTTGAAGCTTGTACTCTATGAAAGAAAAATAATTACAGTCAGCTGCTGTATCCCCATGCTCCACGTACATTGCCCAACCAAGTAGGGATTGAAAATAATGTAGAGAAAACTGCGGATGTACTGAATATAAGCAAACTCTTTCCTTGTCATGATTCCCTTAGCGTTGTGCTACAAATGAAGATATTTGTGTAGCAGTCCTTGTATTGGGTCTTAAGATCTCAGACTTTATAAAGGATATGCTGAGGTCACATGCCAGTTTGGCACTGTTTTATCAAAGGGACTTGAGTATCTGTGAATACCCATGACTTGGAGCAAGTCTTGGAATCAATCTCTGAGGAACACAAGGGATCTGAAAAAAAATATGGTTATGCTTTTCTCTTTCTAGGGCTTAACTTGTTCAATGTTTATTTCTATGCATTTGTGTGTATCTTAGTGTTTCTATTGCTGGAAGAGACACCATGACACAGTCACTCTTTTAAAGGAAAACATTTAGTTAGGGCCTGGCTTACAGTTTCAGAAGGTTAGCTCACTATCCTCATGGTGGGACTCATGGTGGTGTGCAGGCAGACATGGTGCTGGAGAAGGAGCTGAGAGTTCTACATCTAGATTTACGGGCAGTAGGAGGAGAGAGTGACACTGGGCCTGGCTTGAACATTTGAAACCTCAAAGCCTACTCATAGTGACACACTTTCTCCAATAAAGCCACACCTGCTCCAACAAGGCCACACCTCCTAATGGTGCCACTTCCTGTGAGCCTATGGGGACCATTTGCATTTAAATCAGCACAGTGTGTATGCCTCTCTGTGTGCTATTCTATTGTATGAATGAACCAAAGGACAGACCCTGTTGTGCACTAACCTTTACAGAGGTATTTAGCCTTCCTACTCGGTGGTAGACATGAGTAAGCCCTGATTGTGGGTAATGAAACTGAAGGACTTTGCAATTTTTCCCAAGTGATATGACTCCTAGGTAGGAGAGCCAGGATTTTGGAATTGTGCTCATTCATGGCTGTCATGTCTAACTGTCTCTGCTCACGAGAGGAGGTGACACTGCTTCACTATTCTTGCTTCTTAGATCTGCAGGTTGTAGACTTGCTCACTGTGTTCATCTTTGGCCTACTGTCATCTGCCTTTAGCAGCTCCCAGTCAGACACATTTACACCTAATGCAGAGAGGCAAACACAAGCCCCCTATGTCCATCTATGAATTTATGTGGAGAGTTTACAGCAGCAAACACATCTGTGAGAAGTGATGTCACCCACTCTTCACATACACTTTTCTTTATAGTAAATGAAAATTCTAGAAGGCTTTCATCTGTAGAGGTAAAGAAACAATGGCAACAACTTCTTCTCCTCCTTCTCCTTCTCCTTCTCCTTCTCCTTCTCCTTCTCCTTCTCCTTCTCCTTCTCCTTCTTCGTCTGTAAACTGCTCTTCCCATTTTTATGTGTATGTATGTGGTGAGTATGCCTGTATGTATGCAGATTTGCATGTGCATGCATGCATATGTGTACATTGGGGCCTGAGGTGCATCAGGAATTTTCCTCAGTTGCCCTTCTAGCTTATTCTTTGAGGCAAGGTTGCTCAATCAAACCCAGAACTCACTGATTCCGTTACTTTAGCTATCTCCCTTGCTCTAAGGATCTCATCTCTGACTTCTGAGGCTGGAATTACAGATGAGTCACTATGATCTCCTGGAATTTACTTGGGTTCTGAGAATCTAAACCTGGGTCCTCTTGCTTGTGTGCTAAGTATTGTTAGCAGTGGAGCCATCTCTCCAGGCCCTCCTGTGTTTCACTTTGCTCCCATCTTTGAATCCTTTGTACTGTATTTCATACCGTTGTTTTTCTGCAGTGTTCCACCTGGTTATAAAACCTGACTGAACTCAAGCCCACTGTCCCCTGAAGTTGATACTTCATCTTAAGGATGTTGTGATGCTGTACTGTAGTGAGCTGCTAAGTTAATAGAAGGGGCATTTGGTGAAAGTTTACCTTAGTACAGTTGGAATAAAAGTCAACCTGAGGCTGCACACATATGAAGACCTTTGTTTGGGAGACATCTTGGAACAGTTGAAACAATGGCCAGTGCCTAGGACCTGAGCCTTGGTCTCCCACTGGCTAGCACATCTTACCCTGATAGCAGACCTGGCCCCAGGTGAGCCAGGCAGGAACTGTGAGACACAGTCCTACAATCTAGGATATTGTTTAAATACCATAAAAAGCCTCTGTCATTTACTCCTTCTGTGTACCAGAGAGAAAAACGGTGTGGTAATCCTGGCCTAGCAGGTGGCATGACTTTCATATCAGTAGAAAATGAAATTGTGTGGCTGTTTTTTTTTTTATCCCTCCCCCCTCTCTCCTGTTCACTCTTTTTAATCTTTAAATAAGACGATTGGTAGCCTGTTGGCAAGAAAATGGGCCCTGAATTTTTATTCAAAGTTATACAAGGATGATAGTTGGAATTTTTGGCAGGAGGCACGCCGTTGCTTTTCAGAAAGTGCCGTCTAGGGAAGCTTTTCCTGAATTACCTGCTGGGCCTGGGCGCTTTTATGTTGTTGTTGTGACAGGTAGATTTATAAGGCTTGAAATTTGTACAAATCAGTTGTCATTCAGTGCGAGCTGTCAATGTGTCAAGCTGTCAGCCTGCTGCGAGGGGACGCCTGAGGGGGAGTACAAGGGGGCAACCATGGAGAAAGGAAATGAGTTCAAACAGACCTGAAACGGAGCTCACTTCTCGGGCTTGCTGCCCCTGTAGAGCCCACATTGATTTTTCTTGATGTTGAGCCACAGCAAACCTTAAATGACACGTTGTTAGCAATCTCGAGTTGCTGTTTATTGTCTTTTAAATGGCAGCCAATCATGCAGAAGAGAATACAGCGTGCGTTTTCCACTTGTGCATGTTTAGCAGCATCCTGTTCATGTCACTTTTCTGGCCTGGCTGGTTTCAACCAAGGGACCCGCTGCTTCACTGATGAGTCCGACTTCTGGAGCATTTTGCAGACACAGCGTGAGAGGGAGTTGTGCTCGTTGCTCCCCGGGCTGTGGAGCACTAATAAACTCGGTATTAAAGGCACAGGGTTGACACCGCTGTTTAGCCTTCAAAAAAGAGCTTTGCCCCTAGCCCAGCTTTAGCGTCCTTTTAAGCCCTGTCAAGAGACAGGGCTTCCAGGTAAGCTTTCAGATGACGTAGTCTGTTTTCTGTATAGCACTAGCCACAATATTGAATGTAAATTGATTACTAAAGGAACAATAAAAATGTATCTCTGAGACACTTTAGCGCTCAGCCTGGCTTTGAGCTGAGGCTGACCTGTATCCACTTTGCCTCTACTTCCTGAGTTTTGGGGTAATAGCTGTGCAACACTGTATCCAGTTTATGAAGTACTATGGGTTCCACCCAGGGCTTTAGTGAGTACCAGGCCTGCACTGTACTAATAGCTAAGTCCTCCTCTCAGATGCTCATGCAAAAAAGCATCAGCAAAATGCTCGGTTGCTGTTTAAAACAACACAATGAGGTTTTCCCCCTTTGTTTAAAAACATCGTCCTTCTTGGGATCTGTTAAGTATTTGGTACCGCTTTCCATTTTCTGTCTAGCGCCCAGCCTCTGGAAGGTTTCTAGTATAACTCCCTTTATTCTCCTGCCATTCTTAAATATACCCAGTATATGGAGAAATTTAAATCTTTCATTAAGAAGTTGTCAGAAAGGGAAAAAAATTTATTTCTGAAAGATAAAATCATAGGCATGAAGGGCCCTACTTTCTTAGTGTGTGGCATTTAGCAAAGGGGCCTGGTTTTTGTCCAGATGTGTAAGCCTGTTCACCTCTGGACAGTGTCCTGGCTTTAATAAACCATACTGATCGGGACCTGTCTTCCCCATACCTTTGTGTATCAGGTGGTCCAGAAGAGAGGCTGTGGGCATGGGAGTGCAGAGAGGAGAGGAGAGGTGACTAGAGCGAGAAGCCTCAAAGGTGACATTTGAGAAACACTCTGCACCAAAGAGTTAAAAAAAAAAAAATTAATCAAAGATTTCCATCTAGCCATTACTGGCTGGCATGCATGGCCTCTGAGCCTCTGAGCTAAAAAGTCTGCAGAGTCTCCTGGCGCTATAGAGTTTGTCTTGTAAAAGTGCAGCTGTCCAAAACATGACAGCTACAGCATTAGCAGGGCCATTAAGAGGTGTAGAACATTTCCAGGGAAATGATTTGAAAAATGACAATGCTGGCTCCTGTGCGATATTAATTATACCCTGTACCCGTGGAAAATAAGCTAAAATAGTTGGCAAGAAAGACAAAGTGAGGTGTCCTGGTTCTGACCGTCACTCTTGTCACACGGTCACCAGCCCGGTAGAGCTTGATGGTCTTCAGGTAATTGTAGAGGTGAGGGGACACGCTACAGGACCATCTGTCAGGCTATGTATGAAGGGCAGACTCAGAGTGGGCATGGCTCACGGGATCCGAGATGTGGGTGGGATAAGTCACAGAGGGTGAGGGTGGGGCCTGCGACGTAATGTTACTAGAGCATTCTGCAGTGGTGGGAATTGTGGATTTCTATACTGCCCTGTGTGGGAGTCACCAGGCCCAGGCAGTGATGAAGCACTTGAGACATGAGCCATTCTGGCTGAGGGCGTGAGGTCTAAATTTTATTTAACTTTAATTAAGATGTAAATATCTACAGAGAGCTACCAAACTGAGCAATGCTGGACCTTAGAAAGTAGCTGCTGGGTCTGGAGAAGGATGTGATTGTTAAGGGTGATCAGAGTCAGGATTCTGTGCTGGATAAAGAACATGTGGCTTTCTCATCAAGCCTTTGTTTCCTTTGTATAACTGGGGAAACTGAGGCACAGGGCTATCATGTGGACCAGCTTAAGGTCACGGAACAAGTGAGGCAATAGGTTTGCTATTGGCAATTTTATTATGCCCCATTACCTGGGAGCAGTGTCTTGTCCACGGGCACCCAGACGGCTGCTGTTCCTTTTAGGTCATCTGTAGCTGGGGCTATTAGTCTGCTTTGCCTCAAGCTCTGGAACCTTCTGTCACATCATTCTTCATCTTAACATTCAGCACTCTATGTGAGGCATGTACCACCTCTGAAACTACTCGAAAGGAGCCCCCACATCTCCTATGTTGGCCAGAACTTTCTGGAATGCCATCAGCCAGTTGGTCCCATCCTGGAGAGAGCCCTCCCATAAACCTATCCACCCTGTACTTCTGAATCAAGCTTCTGACCTTTAGGCCAGATACAGTCCCCTGGTTCTCCTTCCCTGCTGATCTTGTAGCTAAATTACCCTGTGTAAACAAGCCTCGGAGGCTCCTGACTGTGAGAGATGAGCCGCTGGCTTTTGTGGAAGAAGAAAATAGACCTGGGATGCAAGAGGTCATGAGCAGGTCAAAGTGCCAGAGGAAAATCCTGGAAGGACTCCAGTTTCCACATTTGGAAGTGCATCAGGAATGTGGGGTGTGTTCCTTGGGATATGTAGGTGTCTATATGCTACATATACAGCCACCTATATGTTTTAACTGGAATCCCCTCGTATGGCTTATTAAATAAAAAACATACACATTAAAGAAAAAGCCCCGGTGGTGAAGGTCAGTCCAGACCTTTCTGAGAGCTGTTGAAATATGGCTGGGCTGTTATCTGCTAATCCCCCAAGTGTGCAGAACTCGAGAGAGAACATTCAGTGTTAAATCTCCAAGTGCAAAGAAAATGTCTTGAAATGACAGTGTTTGGTAAATTAGAGACTTGCTCGCAGCAGCTCCCCCTTCCAGGGCTGAGGCCCAGCCGGCTTCCTCTCTTCCTTGTTTACCTTAAAACCCACTTTACTGCCTGTGGTGTCTCTGTTAACCTCGGAACCCTTGCGATTTCATTCATGTGATTTGTTATTGAATGACCTTTTGAGGATTTTACAAAACATGACCTTTTCTTGTCAAACATTCAAGGGTCTGTAAAGTGAAGCTGTCAGGGGGACTCTGTGTGTTTGCTAATTATAACTAATATGTTTCCCCACATCCTTGGAAATGCAAATCACTTATTTGTCCCATGAATGGCTGCTCTTTCTTGCCTGTTAGTTTGAGATGCCTGGGAGCCTCTCAAAGGGGCTACTCTGGCCTGGGAATCCTCTACCCCCTCTTCTTAAAGTCCTAGGGAAAGGGAAAGCTGATTTTGTTGTAAGTTAATTTGACCCCTTGGGAACCACAAAGGAAGATGCCACAGGGCGGGATGTCTGGTAGGGGAGAAGGACAGAGTTCAGAACAATTCAATTCTCGAGAAAGTGATGGGATAAGGGCAATCTCAAGGAATGTTCTGTGCTGTTCTAATACTCACCCCAAGGGAAAGAGCTTTTTGTTTGTAGGTGGAAACAAAGGCACCAGGAGGGAATTTCTGTCTAGGACAACAGGATTGCAGGGAAACAAACATTACCACTTGCTTTCCTTTGCTTGATTTTGATAGTTAAAATGGAGTCATAGCTTCAGCCAAACCAACACATATGGAGCGTTGCAAGGAGCTGGGCTCTGCTCAGTGTTTTCTCTGCATTCACTCATTTCCCCCCACCTCAGCACTATGATCCAGGTGTTATAATTATCATTGTCAGGTTACACATGACACAACAGAGCGTCAGAAAAAGTAACTTGGACAGGATCTGTTGGCAAAGTCAGGCTTTGACTCAAGGTCTTTCAGACTAGAGGGTGTAAGAATGTCTCCTTGGAAGTACAAGTTTTGACTTGACAAGTGCAACTAACCTACTTTCCTTCAAAACTTTCTTTTCTCTACCAGAAAAGTTTTGTGTGTCTTTTCTTCTCCTCCAGAGTGCTAGCTTCTGAAATTGACAATTACTTAACTGAGCTATCGACAGCTTTTCTAAATCCCAGTTTGGGAAACTCAGGGCCAGATCAGATCATGGGCGAGGAGGTGAGGAGTACTTGTCAGGCTCTTACAAATACGTCTGGTTGGATTTCTTATTAGTGGGAAACTACAATTTCTAAGCACCCCAAATGACAAACGGTTACTGTCATTGGTGATTTGAGGTTAAAGGGGGAGGGATTTTGATTTTGAGTGACTAGGCAACAGCTACTTGCCTCCAAGTCCTGTTTGTTTAAAGGGAAAGGGCGGGATAACATACGGACTGAATAAACCTCCTATTTTTGGAGCTTGGAGAAATTCCATTTGCACTGTGTAAATTGCTGGAAGATAGCGTTTTGTTTTGGTTCCCTTCCACTCAAGGTGGGGCTGTGCCTTCAAGAGGTCGACCAGCCATAAAGTTGCTGCATGTTGGACTGGCTCCCCAGAGGCTAATACAGAACCTCCTTTATAAGATTCAAATGCTTGGCCCTGCTCCGCTGTTGATCCCCCCAGTCATTTGGAAAACTCAATTTATCTAGGTAGGGGGATTATTGGGCTTCTCCAGCTTCCAAGTATAACTCCTAGGAGATGTCTTTGAAATGACTTTCATGTGTTTTCCTTCCTCATTCTGTTGATGGACGTAGATTCGCAAGGTAATTTGTGTCTTTGGAACAATGGAAATTTTTGAAGCGTTGGCTCATTGTTTGGAAAGGGTCATTACAACTTTATGTACTAAAAAAAAAGTTCAGACTGAGGATAGAAAAATATATTTCAGTCCTTTTATGAGTCTGCTCTCAAGAGCCAAGCAATTTGTTATAAAAGGACGTAAGAAATATTGAGAATGAGAAAAGTTATTCGTTTTATAAAGCCCTGTCTGTCTTCATACCTCTTCCCCCCTAGCCTTTGACTGCTCCATAAATGACCCTCAGTGTGAGGGAAGCTGTCCACCCTGCTATTTCACATGTATTGAAGATGTTTATGATGGGTAGTTAGATTTCAACTATACAGTAACCCAGTTTTCCACTAAAGAGGACCCTTATATCTTAGTACCTAATGGCAATGCTTTATGCATTTCAGGAGCATGCCATTTGGTATATAGTCAGCCTGACCTTAAAGTTTTTTTTAAAAGTCACCATTTCATGGAGTAGATTTCAAGTTAAGGAGGGAAATCGTGAAATTTCCATCTTGGCAGCTTCTCTTTTACAGCAAGTCAAGTTTAGGGTCTGTTTCATGATTAAGAATGTACTTTTAAAATGAATTCTGTCAGTGACAGTCAGTGGTGATAGCCTGAGCCACCTCCACACTTGGCCTGTGTCTTTACATTAAGAAAAAGAAAAAGGAAAGAAAACTCTCCCAAATATTATTAAATTCATTTCAATCATATAAAGTAATTTCAGGAGACTAAAAGTGATGGAAATTTATGAGAGGCCAGACACCAGATCTCTGAGAGAATAATTGTATGAGTTTGCTGATTCTTAATATTATAAGGGAAAATATTTGAGGATCTGGTAAAAAGGAAGGATGGTTGTTTTAGACAAAAGCCACATGAACATTTAAATTTACGTTTGGTTTTGGAGATTAATAGATCTCATTTAATATAGTCCTTGCTACCCCAGGTTAGCCCCCTTACATTAAAGGTCTCCCCACATACCCTGGGAGAGTTAATGCCTGACCGAGGAGGCAACTCAGTCACTGGTATGCATTCAGTTTTTAAAAATTAAGGTAAAATTTGCCTTATTGATTATGAAGGTATTGGCTCGTGTCCACGATGCTGTATTCCTAGTATCAGGTGGATGAGGACAGCCCAAGATTTTGATACACAGTTGGGATAATAGAAATTGACCAAATGGCTGTGGAGATTACTCTGTTGGTAGCGAGCTTACTGTACAAGCATGAAGTTTGGATCCCTAGCACCTACCAAAAGACTGGGTACAGTGGCACATGCCTGTAAACCCTGTGCTGGAGACAGGAGGACCCGAGGGCTTGCTGGCTTAATCACTGAGATCCAGACTCAGTGAGAGACTGCCTCAAAAAAAAAAAAAAAAAAAAAAAAAAAAGGTGACGTGACTGGGGAAGTCACCTGACACTGATGCTTAGCTTCCATATGCGCATGCGTGTACACACAGGCAGGCACGTACAACCCCCACACACGCACACACACCCATGCACCACGCACACACCATGAATGCATGCACACAAGCATGCACGTACACCTCTCTAGTCACTAATTTTGAATTCTGAAGCTGTGTAATTTAATAAAAGCAAAACAATGAAGTTAGATCTCCAGTTTTATCACTTGACTTGTGACTCCCAAGTATGCTTCTCATGTCAAAAATTCAGTTAACCATCCCCTTTTTGATTTTTCATTTGTATTTTATTTAGTGCATATATGTTCAAGTGCACATGGGTGAAGGTCAGAGGTCAACCTTGTGTGACTTCCTTGGGTGCTATGTTCTTTTTCTTCTATACTTTCTCTTCCTTCCTTTCTTCCTCTTTCTTTCTTTTCTTTTTCTCTCTGTTTTTGTTTTTTTTTTTTTTTAGAACTAGCAAGCAATTTACCAAGTAGGCTAAGTTGGCTGTCTAGTAGCCATGGGGATCTATCTCTGTCTCTGCCTCCTTGGTGCTGGAGTTATAAAAACCCTCTACTATGCTCAGTTCTTTATGTCTCTCTATCATGCAAAGTAAATGCTTAGTGACTGAGCTATCCCTGGACTGCCATTTGTATATCATAAAATCAAGTTCACTGTGAAGAAAGAGAAAGTTAGACCTGATTTTGCTTCTTAGAAAGCTTTCATGTTTAATTTGGGCATTTCAGAAAGTCAAGAATATATAATATATTTTATACATTATATGATATATACTATACATCACAATATACAATATATATTATATGTTATACAATATATCATATAAAACTATTATATAATTATATATAATAATTATGTAATCATATATTATATATCATATGATATAAATTATATATATCATACATTTTATATTCTATATCATGTATATGAGCAATACATATATAATGTATATGTAGTATACATATATACATGTATACTATATAATACATGCATGTAATATATTACATGATATAATATATAACATGATTATATAATTATATATCACATATAATTATATATGATAATTATATGTCATATATAATTATAAATCATATATATTATGATATAATTATATATCATATATGATTATATATGATATAGTAATTATGTACAATAAAAATAAATGAAAAAATAAGTAATGCAGAGTTTCTGTTACAGTAGAAATCCAAGCATCCTTGGGGGAAAAATACAGTAAGTGACAGAAAATTCTTGGAAAAATTTTTGGAACATTAGTGCAGGGCCAGAATTACTGTCCAGATCCTTTGAGGCACAGGAGTTGAATTTCTTTATAAGGCTTCATGTCTGTCATGATCACCTCTGTCATCTCCAGCAATTCCTTGCCAGAGCTTTGTAGATAAGAGTTAGTGTGTGCTCCACAGCCATGCTAAAATTTCTCCTTGCTGCAAATTGTGGTGAAGTTAAATGAAGGAGGATGTGCCCAGAGAACTGGAGTAAGAGAGGATTCTCTCACAGGTTTCTAGTAGCTAGAGGAAAGGAAGATGCTCACTAAGACAGTTTGCTCACATCAGCCCTGGTTGCCATGACTGGTGCCACTGCAGGGCGTCTGTGACTAGGGGCTGTGAAGTGGAGAAGTCCAGGCTTGGGCAAGGAGACTCTTGAATTTTAAATTAATTTTCTGAGATTGATTTATGTCTTCTTCAAGGCTCTTTTCCTCCCCGTGCCATTGTTGCTTTGCTAGTTGCTCAGTTGATAGTCCCTGTTTAAGAGGAGAAGACACTGTTGTACTTTGTGGCTTGCAACAGGCTCCAATCAAGAGGTAGTCTGTTCTCCATCTAAATATGTCCTGTGTTTTCCATGTTAGGCTGAAACAGAGAGCAGAACCCAGTAAGTTTCTACACTGTGGGACTTTTTTTTTTTTTTTTTTTTTTTTTTTTTTAAATCTCAAACGTGAGCAGCGGGAAGACAAAGAAAGAGGCTAGATACATTGAGAAGCTACTGATGGAATGCTGTGTTCACGTTTGAAAATGACAGCCAGGCCCCTTGTGCTAAGATGTCCTTTCTAGCTTTTCTTTATAAGGCAGGGATGTTAGCACTGATGGGAACAAAGCAATGTTCAATGTCTTAGAGACCAAGAGTTGGAGTCCACAGATGGAGACCACAGATGGAGACCAAGAGATGGAAAGGAACCCCCTTCTTTTTCTGGCTATACAGTTAGATTCTTTGGCTGGTGGAGAAAGATTCTGGTCACTCTCATGGGTACTGGAACTACTCCTGGCCTCACATCTTTTGAAAGAATGTTTGTCTTCTAGTGGTGAAGTAAGAAGCATCCATTGCTGGAAGTGTCCTCTATGAGACCAAGCCGAGGTGAGGCTAGATAGGTGTGTGTGTGTGTGGGGGGGGGGGTGTTGTGCATGCACAGGCATGTGCACACAGGGTATGTGTGACCATGCATGTCTGTATGTGTGTCAGTGCATGTTGGGTGCGTGCCTGTGTGTAGGAGTCAGCTCCTAACCATGTGACTTTATCTCCACTGATACCAGAACTAAGTCATAATGAAGGTATGCTAAAAGTATTAAAACTAGAAAAGAAAACAAAGTTAACAGCAATAACAGTTGTAAAAACAGCAGCTACTTCTGGGGCGTGGGTTCTAGTTCCTTACTGCTTCTCAGTTAGCTAAGTTAGCATCCACTTGTTCAGGCATGTACTTACCCACTTACCTCTTGCTGTCTGTCTGTCTGTCTTTGTCTATGTCTGTTCTCCTTCTTTCCCTCCCTCCCCACTTTCTCTCTCTCTCCCCCTCCCTCCCTCCCTCCCCCTTACCCCCCCTTCCTTTCTCCTACTTTCTGAAGTCCTTGGTTTCCCATTGTCCCTTTGTACCTTTGATTTAAATGTTCTGGGACTAGTGATGTTTAGGGGAGGAGATAATCTCTTGGCAGGAAGCCGGTAACTCCCAAAGCTGTTCCAGCCTTTCCTTCATTCCTTTCTTCTCCATCCTTTCTGTTTACCTTTGGCTTGAGGAACTCGGTTGGTATTTCTCTTTGAACTGTGAAAATTCAGTATTTGCCACGAGCAAGCAGGAGGGCAGAAAGTGAGGTTACAAATAGATCTGAAGGTATGTTTGTGTTCATGTCTCTATTTCTCAGGGCCAAGGGACAGTGTGGCCATCCATTAAATAGTCACCGTGCTAGCAACCTCTGGTTGTCCCTCCTGACAGGAGGGAGAGGTGATACCATAATCCAGAACAGAGAAAAGTTCCAAGTTCCCCTGATTTGATTTGGCAGAGAATGACAGTAAAATCCCATGAATTCAACCCAATTAGGAAAGAGGCCAGTTTGGATTAGCGAAGCTCAAATTATATTTTATGGAAAATTGATTTTGCAGCCTCCAAATTTATACGGTCATTTGAGTTAGATATCAAAGTCTACAATGGGAAATTTGTGGGGCAGTTTTAATGACCGGGTAAAAATATTTGGCATTGTGTCATGCAGTTTGACAGAAATGGTTATTTCCAAAGTGATTAGGACATTTTGCAATTTTTATAATCTTCAACTGTCCCTGTCAGTCCTTTGTATGTTGTATAAAGAACAAGACTTTTCTTGACATAGCAAAATAAGTGCCTGCTAAAATCAAGACCAATTTCTAGTCTGCCAGATATGAATGAACAGGATTGGCTTGTGTGATATTTTCCCAAAGCAGATTTATTGCCTTAATTATGTACTGTTAAAGATCGTACAGATGGCAATCATTTTCTAAACTGTATTTATTTCTTGTGGTATCCTTATATTAAATGACATATTTCTTTTGATGCAGGTGATAATTTTGTGATAGAAACCAATTTAATGGAGACCAGTCCATCCCTTGCCCTTCTAGTTTGGGTTTTTAAACAGATGATCTTGTATCTGTGACTTCCTCCTTTTTCCTGCACTGAAATGGTCTGTAAAGAAGTGCTAACACATTACAGATGAGCCACGCTTGCTTGTCTTAAGACAAACTCCCTGCCCTGGCTAGGTTGGAAGCATTGGGAGGAACATCGCTTCCTCTCCCATGGGAAGGTAGGTGTGATGATTTAGAAGTTTCCAAATCCTAGTCTGTAGATCACCTGTGTCTGAATCACCCAAGAAATGGTACCGGTTCTTAAACCTTGCTCCCCTAGTTCGTTGATTAACTGAATGGGTTTCAGTAGAGCCTAGAAGTGTCCATTTTTAACTGCTTAGCGGACTGGTTTTCTGGTGAGTGACCCAACGGCAAAGAACTTGACTCAGGAATGTTTTTAGGTGGCCATGTGTTGGCCAGTGTGAATATTGCTGCTGTGAACTTGGGAGTGTGGCAATCTTTATGAGATACCCATTTCATTTCCTTTGGATATAAAGCTGGATAGATGAGTTATGGAAGCAATATAAGTAACCACTGATAGGTGATGGCTAAGAAACTGTGCTTTGTGTTTACAAGGGGAGGTATTGTATAGACTTAAAAACCAGAAAGGTAGCCTTTCATTTGCGATAACACGGCAGAGTCTGGAGGATATTATGTTAGGTCAAATAAGCCAGGCACAGAGTATCCTATGACTTCACTTATACTGAAGACTCTAAAAAAAGTTAAGCATTTGGAGCCAAACAGCAAAATGATGATGCTGATATATGCAGGATTAGTGGGGTGGGGGTGTAGAGGTGTCGGCCAGAGTGCACAAAGTTTCAGATCTAGGATGAGTAAGTTCCAGAGAGCTAAAGTATGACCCAGAGGCTGTGGTTCTCATGTTTCAGACGGGTTTGAAATTTACTATGATGTTAGATATTAAGCATATTTTTTACCTTATACAAAAATGACCACTATATAAAAAACATACTGGCTTGGTTGTGACAATCAGTTTATTATGTATATATGTGTTAAATATCTTTTAATTTTATGTATAGATCATATACACATAACATACATGGAAACACACAGAGTTTTTTAAATTTAAAAATGAAAAAAACCAAAACCAACCAACCAACCGACCAACCAACCAAACAAACAAACAAAAAAACACTAACAAACCAGGCTTGGGATATGGCTCAGTTGGTGGGGTGCTCAGTGTGCAAGCACAAGACCTGAGTTTGCATCACCAGCATCTGTACAAAAAGCTGGGAACGGCACTGCACACCTGTAATCCCAATTCTGGGGACACCGGAACATTTGTTGCCCAGCCATTTTAGCAAATTAGCAGTTCTAGGTTCAGAGAAAGACCATGTCTTAAAGAATAGTGTGGAGAAGTGATTGAGGAAAACACCTGATGTCGACCTCTGACCTCCACATGCATGTACACTTACATACATACATACATGCACACTTACATACATACATACATGCACACTTGCACACACACAGAGGGAAAAAAAATCTAGTAGTAGAACAAGGACTCTCAATATAGTGGTAAGATGCGTGTATTGTAAAAGCTGCAATCCCAGCTCTCTCACACTATATGAGCCTGTGGCTCTCAGTACTTACAGTGATGTGCAGCTGGCCAATTCCAGCTTTATGAGTTAGTAGATATCTACTTTATGACAAGTAGATAATATTTTAAAATAAATGATAGCTTCTTTCTATCCACAAATATACTTCATGTGCAGACACAGACATACAGGATACATGTCAGTCAAAACACACATATGCACACATATCTCTGACAATGAATCTCAACTATAAATACACCAGGTACCCATGTAAGCTATGTAATCTAATGGCAGACGGAAAGGACTTGGCGAGTCTGACTGTATGGATGATAAATCAGTGATGAAGGACTTCCTGGGACTGGCCAAGCTTTGCCTGACAGAGATAGAATCAAGTTATCTGTCATCTGTCTGTCTGTCTGTCTGTCTGTCTGTCTGTCCGTCCGTCCATCCATTCATCCATCTACCCACCCACCCACTCACCTACCTCTCTACCTATGTATTTGTCATTGTTTGACATACATACATAAAGTAATGTTTTGATCAAATCCACTCCCCTGTTCCCGCCCTTCCTATTTCTCCTATATGCACACCCCCATCCATTTTCTTCTCACAACTTTCTGAGCTCTGTTTTGAAACCCACTGAAGCCATTTAGTGTTGCATAGATATGGGACCATCTACTAGAACATGGAAAGCCTCTCAGGACCACATCCCTGAAAAGAACCAAGGCTACTTCTCTCATCAGCCAGTAATTGCCCATAGCCTCTTGGGTACAGGAGGGAGTTCATGAGCACCTCCCCCTCCCATGCTTCGCTTTGGGCTAGCCTGATCTTATGCAGTTGTAGTCACCGTGAATTCCTGTGTGCAGCCGCCCTATCATGTCCAGCAAACAACTTTTTGTTGCAGTTGTCCTCTACCTCTGACTCTTACAACCTTCTCCTCTGTGATGATCCCTGAGGCTTTCCGGGGAGGGGAGGTGATGATACACATGTACCATTCAGCTGGGCACTCCACAGTTTCTTATTCTCTGCATGTTGACCCTTTGTAGGTCTCTGTATTCATTGATGTCTTCTGCAAAAACAAAAAACCCCAAACCTAAACCAAAAAACTAACAACAAACACAAAACAAAACAAAACAAAACAAAACCCCCAAAGAAGCCCCTTTGGTGGGAGTTGAAGGATATACTTCTCTGTTAGGAGAAGATCAGAATTTAGAGGCCAGTTCCTTACTTACTATAGGATCAACTTTATTAGTCTTGACTCTTGAATGTTTTTCTAATGGGCTATTAATTGTGACATGATATAAATGGTTGAACTCAGATCATTAAGAATCATTTCTTCTTTTTGCTTGAATACTCCTGACTCCAACTCATGTTTATGTTGTGAGTTTAAATACCAACAATTTTTTTGGGGGGGAGTGGGGAGTTCAGTTTAGCTTAAATTTTACCACAAATTCTAAATCATAAGTGTCCTAAACTTTTCTTCTGTTTGAATTGGCTGTGAGCAGGCAGAGACTTGAGGTGTGTGAAGCACTGAGCTGTGCTGGGTAGGAAGTGGGTTACTATGGGCTTGGGGAAGAAAGAGGCTGGAGTCAACTGGGCTCCTGGGCAAAGAAACATAGGGCATAGGAGAAAGGACCCTTGGAAAAAAGACCATTAGTGTCTTTCGGAGGCAAAGGTGGGCATAGAAGGGGTGAATTGAGCAAGTTGTTCATCCCTGGGTGTCTTGATGCACACAGTATGGTTTACTCTTAGCTGCTGGACCAGGACCTGAGAGTGTAGAAGGCCCACTTGGAAGCAGAGTCCCTACCACAGAGCCCATGATTATGTATACCTGGTAGTGATTGACTTTGATTTCTTTCATTTTTTATTTACTGTGGTAATATCTAACAGTCTAAAGCCTACCATTTTAGCTATTTTAAGTTTTCAGTTCTGTGGCATTAAATATATTCACACTGATGTGTAACCAGCATTTCTGTCTGTCTCTAGACTTTCTTTTCTATCCAAGTGAACTTTCTGTACTACTGAACATTGACATTCCCCATTTCTCTAGGACTGGGCAATCTCGCTTCCTCTCTCGGTTTGTGTGAATTTGCCTACTCCAGCTGCATCCTGGGAATGGAAGCCTATACTGTCTGTCACTCTTTATGGTAAAAAGAGTGACAAGCTTTTTTGTCACTCTTTGGCAAGCTTACTCTTCAGGAGGCTTATCATCATACAGCTCCTACAGAGGTTCTAGTAAGGTCAGCAAGAGCATCCCCCTTTCTCTGTGTAGATGCAAGCTTTACCAGACTTGAGTCTGAGGAGTTGGCTGAAATGTCACTAGATAGTGAAGAACCTGGACCACTCTATAAGTGGGTCCCATGAGGCCTCAAGGGAAATTTTCTGCTGCCCTAGAGCTCCTGGTGGCTGTCCACCACATTTGTGTTCGTTGAGTCCCCTTTGGCAATTCCATAATTCTTGCTAGAATCTGAGGTTCAAGTTGGTGGCTTCTCAGAATGAACTTCCCAGGAACGGGAGGTTTTCAGGGCCCATCAGAGAAGCCCTCCTGGAGCATCCTTCCTCTGAAGCCATTTGGTGGGATCTAAGCACAAACGGCTGTGCCTGCAGTATTTCCTGTGGAGAGACTCACACTAAAATCACGGGGAAAATGTGTAGAAAAATGGATGTTTTACTTATGCAATGCCTTTGAGAACTTGTTGAAATATTTAGCAAACTGAAAAATACAGCTGGCTGACTGTGCTCCGAACCATGCTGGGCCCTTTCACCCGGCTCTTTAATAAGGCAGGGGCTGAATTGAAAGCAATCTAGGCAATAATGAATATTCTTGTAAATCTCTCTAGTTGGGAAAAAAAAAAACCCTCTAAAAATATGGCCAAGGTCCAAGTGGTACCTATTTCCTCTTAATTCTACTATAATACTTGAGTGATCTTTTATAAGACATTAAACTTTAATTGATGCCATTTTACTAAGCAGCTTTTAAAAGCAGCGATGGCAGTAATTGAACTGATTAAGGTGACTTCTAATTGTTTATTATGTATGATGTGAAAAGAGTTTTTTTCTCTAGCACGTTGATTCTTTTTGTTCTGCTTTCCAAAGATCTTATTTACCTAGCATTGTGTGTGTCGTTCTCCCTCCCTCCCTCCCTCCCTCCCTCCCTCCCTCCCTCCCTCCCTTCATCTTCTCTCCCCACCCTTGGGTATAGAGAGCTAATCACATGGGTGAGAATGGATAAGAATGGATTTTTTTTTTTCTTTTTACCTTCTTACTGTGAAATTATTCTAGAAAAATATTGATGCAGAACATGGAAGAAAAGGCCTGTGTAAAATGCAGGAGTGTCAGATGGGACAGAGCTGGGGAAAGTCATCCAGGGGAGGCAGTTTCCAGAGTAATAACTTCAGTGGAGCCTCGTCTAGCCCTTCAGCTTTGCTTTGGCCCTGTGTTGCTTTCTGGTCCTCCAAGTGTCTGTTCCCCAAGTTTACGTTCTCCAGACTTCCCTCCTTTAGTTATCCTTCCTTGTGACATTCCTGGGCCAGGCTGTCTGCAGTCAGAACAAGGTATGGCATGTAACACAGTGGGGAAAACCAGATTCGGAGAGCTGGCCAAGTGCTTTTGCTGTGGCAGTTCTCTGTGGCTTAAGCTTACCCAGCCAGAGAGCACTACCTAGTTTCCTTCTTACCCTCTTCTATGGTTCCCTCCAATACCTCCCGGGAGATCTGTCATTAGTTCTGCTGGCTTTAGAGTTTTAAAAAGTTGGATGCTTCTCTGTTATAAAAATAACACACATATCAGACTTGCAGATGGCTACGAGCCAGGAAGAGAAGCATTTGGGGGTCTGTGGGGTGGGGCAAGGGTGGGAGTCAGGTGGTGTGTTGGGCGTGCAGATTTTTATTTTCTGACTGGCATCCTATGAAGGAGTGGGTTCCAGAGAATAAGGGTATAGAGCAGACTGGTTGAATTTAAAATATTTATGGATTGAACTATCTAAATCTCTCTCCTCCTCATCGGTACATCACCTTCTCCTCTTTCATCCCTACCCTTGGGGCAGCTGTCCCATTTTCTGGGTGAAGAAAAAAATCGAGAGGCTTCCTCTGTGTCTTGAATGTGATTGCCAAGGCTATGGTGTTTGCAGAGCTCTTCAGTTCTCCCCTTGTTTTTCATAAAAACAAGATTTCTTATGCAAAATGGGTCACTCGAAGGCTCCAAACAATTTCTCCCTTGCAGCCGCTGGTGCCTCATGCAGGGGCGATGTTAGCAAGCCACTGACATATGGATGTGATCTCTGTTACTTTGACCAGATTTGGTTTCCTCAGAGTGCGTGAGAAGGGAAGATAAATTTTGTCCTAGGAATACTATAGCGACTCATAAATAAATGGTTACCCTTTGGTGCTTGCAGTTTTCATTAAAGCCGCCTGAGCTTTGTTATTGACACCATAGGTTGCCTATTCAGGGAAATGCAGTAAAATTTATCAGTGTGCTTTCCACACCTAATAAATCATCCAAACAGGGAACCATATGGCAGATAAGACCTTGAAAATGTGGCTTCAGCATGTGAGGAGTCAAGTCGTTGAAATCTTGAATGATTACAACCTGCACATTTTCCCCAGAATATCTTAGAGTTATTTTACATGTTATTTTCCTTGTTCACCCCATCACCTCTTTGTCTCTCTTCCTCCTCCTCCTTCTTCTTCTTCCTCTCTCTCTCTCTCTCTCTCTCTCTCTCTCTCTCTCTCTCTCTCTCTCTCTCTCTTCCCCATCTCCCTCCCTTACCTTCTTCTGGCAGCGCCCTTTCTCAGGCCCTTCCTTCTCATGCTTTGTCTTTTGGGTGGGGGTCTAGTTGTGATTTCAGCTTTAAAATCAGCATCCGGAGCAGATAAGACATTTTTATAATGCCTGGCTGGTAGGATGAAGAGGGGCAGGAGGAGCAGAGACTGACGGGAAGGGATGATGTATGTGGCGGCTGTGTCCCTGCTCTCCTCCAGCCCATTGTCATTAATCATGGCCATTAGTTTTTTTCAGAGCTGCCTTGTCTGCACAGTGCCTCAGAAAAGCCATTGTTTTTCCATGCTGTAGCTGAGGGGGGAAAGGGAAGAAAGACCCCCCCCCCCCGGAATATTTTTTCTCTTCCTTCAGTCTGCCTTCTAGAATCTGTCCCTTCCTCTGTCTGGCCCATAGACCCCCTCCCTTGCTCAGCTTCCATTTCTCTCCTGAGGGGTGGGGGGAGGGAGTTGAACCTTGCCTCTTTGGTCCTGTGGTGTGAATTTTCCTGACAACACAGCACAGAGACACAACTGTGAGGGAGTTACTGAATGAGGGCTGTACTCCTAACGGGGCTTAGCATACAAGGAGATGCTGTGGATATTTGTATCTTTTTTTCCTGGTCTTTCTCATCAGGAACCACAAACTCAAGAGTAAGCCTAGGATGTCAGCAAGATAGGAGGAAGTGTCCCTGGTAGAGTGAGTGAGCTTGGCAGCTGGGGGAGAACAGGCTGACAGCCTGCTAAGTGCCTAAGCATCCTTAACACCATCTTGGGGCTCCCCCACCACTGCTGTGTTGAGCTTAGGATCAGCTGCCAGTCACCAGATCCCTGGAATGGGAATGCTGGTTGTTGATGAAGAGTGACCCTGTCTTTTCCTTCTCCTCCACTAATTAAAGACTTAAGCTCCAAGGAAGAGATCTTAGAGACCTTGATGGCTCCCTTGTTTTCAATGCCATACCATCACCAAGTAATACCCATGAGATCGGAGTGCCGAGGACACTAAGGTCATAAGGAACATGCACCATGCTATGTAAAGCTCAGGGGCCAACTTTAAGTACAGAGCATACAAATTAAGGCTTCATTTTGTGAAATTTACCATGAAAACAGAAATTTGTTGCTGAAAAGTAAAGAATAAGAATTAACAACAACAACAAAGCCATGAAAGCTTTATTTGAAAAGAAGAAAAAAATGCTGTTTGTCTTCACACAGGAGCACAGTTGTTGGAATGGGGGTTCCTAAATACTGTATAGTACCTATAACTTATTTTAGTGGCCAAGCATGGTAATGCATGCCTAGAACTTTGAAGAGCAAGGCAGGAAAATTAGGAATTCAAACTTATCCTCTGTTGCATAAGGATGTGAGGCCAGGCTGGACTATATGAGACCCCTCCCACAAGAAGGGAAACCATATATGATTTGCTACTCAAGTATTAAGTGGATTCTTATGATACAAAAAACAATATGAATGGACAAATACTCTGGAGGCTCTAAAGATGAGAGACATTGACTTTTTAAGGGACTATGTAATATTAGTCAAATTACTGTTCCTCTTAGAACTACAATTTTGCCTTCTTGTAAATGAGACAGTTGGTTCTAGGCCCTGTCTCCCCAAAATTCTGGCTTACACGTGGTAAAGGAAATGGCTTTAGGTGGTAACACAGACTGGTCTTTTAAAATTTTAGTAACTGTGTTTATATTTACAGTTGGCTGGGGTTCGTTCAGAAACACTGGCTATTCATTTATGGCTATTTTACAAATTTCATATTTTAATTTCCATGTTAATAGGGAAAGTGAGCCAAGGAAAGGAACATATCAGTTGCACAATAGTGTAGCCATTGCAGAAATTCAGCAAAAATCATGGTATGGTACCCAGATGAGCCAAGGTTCTTAACTTCCAGACCACATGTGCAAGGTTATGAGCTAAAGGGAGGAAGGCATTATGCTTCAGCTATGTGTAAGTTTCCCACTAGAATTATAGACATATGCACAACCATCTTCTTTACCATTATCATGTTTAACCTTCTTTTGAAGCAAATTTAACCTTCTTTTGAGCAAAATTAATTTTCACATACATTGTATTTGAATGACCCCCAAGCTCTGCTTTCCTGAGATCTTTGTGAATTAATATGTGCTTATATTTACACATGTGCTAAGGTATAGCCTGACACCAACCACTAGGTTTCCACAGATGTCTCTCATTTGGTTAATTTGGAGAAAATGGTAGCGTGTACCCCAACACACCCTCTTTTGTAGAGTATCTGACATTCCTGTGTCCCCCTTTTGGAATTTCAGGGAATTATAATTTGAAAAAATGTCAGAGTGCCCTGGAGAACATTCTAGCAATATGCCTAACCACACCCTCTTGACATAGTGATCAGACTGTGTGAGAACCAGCCTGGGATGCCATAGGCTGGCTTCAGTGTTTGGGGCCTACAGAGCTAAGATGTTGTCTCTACATGAGAGAGCTCTTTTGGAAGAGACACACCTTGGCTTCAGCATCCTCATGGCCTTCAGGTTGGATTACTTGAACTCCAGTAAGACGTTATCTCTTGGATGAGATGGCAAAGTCTAGAGGGGAAGATCTGGGAGGTCCAGGCACACAGGAGGCCAAGGGTCCTCCAAGTTCTTCTAAAAGGCAGAAGTAGACAGTTTTACTTGGCAAATGGGTACCTGTAGCCCATGTCTCACTCACCCGGGTAGTTTGGCCAGATCAGTAGGTTTCAGTGCCTCCTACTTTTAGTGCTTGATGCACTACTCTGTATTCTTCCAGTTCCCTGCCCCTACTCTACACATTTTTCCTTAAGAATCTTTTTTAAAGCCCCCCACTGACTTGTGGAAGCAAGTTTTGCCTCTTCAGCTTGGCTCTCACAGCTGCCCACTTTCTTTTTTTCTTTCTGGATTTCCTCCTGCTACTCTTCTGTCTACTCTGTTCCAAACCAAGCTAGTTATATCATGTCACAGCTATATCTTGGGGTTGTTTGTTTTCCATAACCCTGTCCCATATCTCCCAACCACCACATGAATTCTCTACTCTCTTGGTCGTACAGAGTTATCGGGATCAGGCATCATTTGCATTACCTCCATAAAGTCTCACATCATCATCTGCCAGTCCATAGTCAGAACCTCTGGCTCTATGGGATAGATTAGGTGGCAGAAGTACTGCCAGATACTATGACCGGGGGCAAATCAGCCTCCATGGCCTGAAGTTGTATAGGAACATTGAGAATAAGTATCTTTCCCCTCTTCTGGGAAGTCCAATGAGATGATGAATGGAGAGGAGCTTTGTAAATAGCAACACACTGTACTCATCTAAGGGCTATGCTTGGGGAATTAATCATGGACTGACTCATGGCTGCTCTTGCATTGCTGTCTTATAATGAAATTCACCTACTGTATTGTTGTTTAACATTTCCTGCATCTGTCCTGACTCCGAAGTTGGCACTTTCTTCCCTTTGTAACTAATTACCAACTTATGAAGATGCTTGTCACTGCAAAATAACACTGTAAAAAAGACCAAAACATTGGTTTATAGGACCTACTCTCTAGTTCTCTTTTCCCCCCTCCTCCTTATGCTACATGCCCATCTTTATGTTGTCATCTTAGCCAGATCTGATTGAACTTTTATTATGGAATACTAGTCCTTTGGATCTGTGGATACTCTGAGGAGGACGATACCTACTGGTATTAGGAAAACTTTCCTATTTGTGCCTATAGTTTATACCTATACAAATAGCTTTGCTGGGTTTGCAGTACATACTTTTGGTTTCAATCAAGGTCAATAGTTATAGTTCATTGATGAATTAAAGAGTGCATGCTTAGGGTTGTGGGGTGAATGAACAGAGCACCAATTATTTTTTTCTGCTTGAATGGGGATGGAAAGAAATATAATCTTGTGTTTCTGTCTCATCTTTATTTCTATCTCACTTTCTGTGACTTCCTTTTCTTTAAACTAATAGTTGTGTCTTCTGAAAGGGACCCTGTGTCCTGGCTTGCTATCACAAGTCACTTTCTTTGAGGTACAAGAAGTGGGGGTGGAGGAGCATCATTACCTTAAGGCTTAGGATGCTTATGGTTCACAGTTGGCCTCTATAGGCCTGACAGCCAGAAGACCCTGCACACATACTTAGCTAGAGTCTTGGTGTCTTTATCTGCAACTGAAGTAGCTCAGGCTCAAGGGCCAATGCAGTAAATGATGTTTTCATGTTTTTTCCTTTCCTCTCTTTCTTTGGTCTTGTTTTACTATAATCTCATTAGCCTACTCTTATGTATTATATCCTTGTACTTATTTTGGGTGCAAACTCTGGTCCAAGTGCAATGTGAGATCCAGAGCTGGCATAGTCAGAGCAGGCCCTGCAGAGGGCTTAGTGTATAAGGGCTGAGTGCACCTCTGGTTCCTTCCCTGGAATGAGAGTTGCCACATCCACAGATGTTGCCTAGTCATGTCTTCACCAGCAAGGCTGGTCATCTTTCAACTCTATCCAGACCTAATTAATCATGTTAGAGAAGGAAAATTCCACATGAGACAGAGCTATCACAGGGCAAAGGGTATGAAACTCAAGACCACACCTACAAACATTTTCCCTCGTGACTCTTAGTATGGGTAGGACATTGCACCCAGAACCATGCTGATTTGAATGACCTTAGCTGAGTAAGTGGGTTGAATCCTTTGCTTATTGTTTTGCTGTGGGGTGTCCCTGGGGTAACATCCACAACAGGAGCATGCCCTGCTAGACTCTTGTATGCCTCTGAGTATGATCCTGGTTGTGCAGAAGTGGCTCCTAAGTTTTAGGTCCTGCCACCTCACCTTTATAGCCTTTGGTTTTGCTCAGTTTGAATGAGCTTCTCTCTTCTCCAACATTCAGATTTTGGATAGATTTTCCAAGATCTAGTCAAAAGGCTCATCTCTTCTGCAAGCCCTTCTTTTACTGCCCAATCTTAGTAACTGAGAGTTACTCAGGTAGTAATTGCTGGGGGAGCATCTCATTTGGCAACTAATCCTCAGGATGCTAGCCTCTCTGTTATTGTTTTGAAGAAGAGCACTGGACTCTCTGAGTATTCTTATTCACACACAGCTGCTATCTTCTACTTCTTTCTCTGTGGTCAGCACTGTGCTCAGCACTGAAGAAGTACTTGTAGGCACTTCTCTTGGTTGGTTGGTAAGGTGGTTGGAATGAGTGACTTGTTCTCCTATCACTGGTCTCCCAGCCAGGCCTTATTCCCTTTGTATGCCTGGCCTAGCAATCCTGCCTACTGTTGGACGGTATGTACCTTGGTGTCAAACCACTGAGTGTCTTACCAGAGAGCTATCCACCCCTGATGCAAGCAGATTTGTGTTGAAAGCACACAGACCAGAGGACTGGCAAAACTGTGATGTTTCAGCATTCTCCTGGGCATAGAAGGCTGCCAGACAATTCCCTGAGTTCTATAGGCTCTTTGAAAAATATGGAAATGTGGCTTTGACTTTAGCAAGAGTAGATTTAGGTAGAAGCTTCTCTGAACTTTAGCTCTCTGTCTGTGCTTCTCTGTCTCTGTCTGTCTTTCTCTGCTTCTCTCTGTCTCTCTGTGTCTCTGTCTCTGTCTCTGTCTGTCTGTCTCTCTCTTCCCCTCCCTGTCTTTCTCTCTCTCTGTGTGGTAAACTAGGGTAGCCCCTATAGGATTCATAGAAGGGGAGGCTGTGTTGTACCCAAATAGGAAGAGAGGGAAGGTGGAAACTGAAGAAAAAGCACTGTCCCTTCATGCAGGTTAAAAGGCTATTTCCTGGCATTGCTTTCTGATTCCCCACATGCTTTTGTCCCCCTCCCCCTGTTATCATGTTCTAGTCACTTATTAAAAGCACATAGTTGAGGGGGCTACCGTTTCTCCAAATTCATCAATCTAATAGCAACTTTTAGGGTGGCAGTTGCCTACTTTTGTGTTAAGTAGTAGTGGAATTGATGTTCTGAAAAACAAACGTGTGTGTGTGTGTGAGTGTGTGTGTGTGTGTGTGTGTGGTGTTCAGGTTTATGAGAGAAAATGGAGCTTGGCATTTTTATGGGAATTTATTTTATTTAGCATGATAGTATTAGGAAGAAAGAATGTGCTTCAGGAGTTATCCATGAACTTGAGAAAGGAAGAATAAATTCAGTCTTAGATAAAGACAAGAGAAATAGGAAATGATTGCTGTTTTTAGGGAATTAAGAACAATGGCAAACTGTAAGAGAGACCAGAGATACAAGGATCATGATAGATTGAGTGCACATGCCCAAAACTTAGTGTGTGTATGCTGATGTCTTCTCCCCAACCCTTTGCCAGTCCCTCTGCTGGAGGTTGGCGACTAGGCCATTGTGTGGGTAGCCTTGCCTTCAGGTTTCTGCTTTCTGCAAAGTCATATGTTTTTAGCTGTGATTGCAGCTACTGCCGAGTGGCTCACCTTGTCTTGAGTAATGAGAATAAACAACCGGTCACCGTGCTGACCACTGAAACTAATAAAGATATATAGTGCCGGCTGGCTTAGGGAGTCACAGACGCATTCCTAAACTCCCTCTGACATTTATACCAAAGGAACATGATTCTAAACTCACTCACTGCTTACCCATTCTGAGAAAGAACAAACTATTTGACTGATGGTTTGCTAAATTTAATATGCTTAGCAAGTAAAATTATTGCCTACTCTAATGCTGGGTAATTATTAAGATACACTGCTTTTAAAAATACCAAGTGAATAATATTGATTTAGTGAACTGCTATTTAGAAAAATGCCAGCAAAGGAGGGATATTTTATTTTAGCTGCCTTAAAGCTGTAATAGGTCTGGGCTGAGATACGCATGTGGAAATAAATTATGTACAAGGTAAACTATTTTGTTATATAGTACCCATAATATTAATTAAGCTGTAATTTTACCAACAAAGCTTTAATTTAACAAATAAACAGGAATCATCTGTACCATTCTTTCAAATATATAACTTTGGGGTGGTAATAAAACACACAGAAGCACCTGCAGTTAATTGTAGAGCAAACAGTGAGACTAGCAACTGTAAAGGGTAATTGTAATTTATAATTTATTTATTTGACTTATGCTGGGTATAATTACCGTTATAATGCGTTATTATTTTCAGTCCAGCATTAGATATATCTGATTCCAGTTTGCTCAGGCAGCCTAGTGAAGCTCTCTACTTGGGTCCCTTGAAAGTATACTCTCTTCCCCCTCCCTTCCCAGTAACGGGAGCTTGTAAAATAAAGAAGAATGGATGGGCCTGTGTCAACAGCAATCCTTGTCCAAAGCTCCAAGAATATTTCCATTTCCATTAAAGCCAAGAGTTTGTCCTACCCTCTTGGTCTTTTAGCTGGCAGCACCTGGAATGACAGGGCTGGGGTCTGCCTGGCCCCCGCTATGGGTGAGTGGGCAGGGCTGATGCCTCCATAGGCAGGACAGTAAGGAGACCGGAAGGTTGGCTGCTGCAGCCGCACTCTCCCTTTTGATTCTGGGAGTTGTGAGTATTTATTATGGTGGTGCTTTTGGGCTTTTGTTGTTATTATTTTTGAGAGCAGCCTGGAAGGAACAGCTCAAGGAGGAAAAACACCAGGGGTGGAAGAAAGAAGCAATTACAGCAGCCGTTTGTTTGTGGCTAGCAGAATGCTGAAATGGCAGATTTGCAAATTTGTGAGAGAGGGACGCTTAGTGTTCATCTTTATCAGCCAAAGTGGTTTCTTGTTAGCTGAGCAGCAAGCTAGAAAGCCACCGATTTTGACAACATAATTTACATCTTTGTATAAAACTATTGCTGGCAGCCGAACTAATTTGTGCTGGATTAGGTTGTTTGTCTCTGCTGCTGACTAACCATGCAATCTATCAGAGGCCGTTTTCAAATATCACTTTTCAACTGTGCCCTTGAGAGGGGGAATTGATCGGGAATATACGGGAGCAAAATTACTCCAATAACTTTATAGAAGAAACAATTACAGAATCATACAGATGTGAATAATTCTGAAAAGCAGAAACAAATACAGTGAATTTCACCCCACTCCTATCTTTTACATGTTCATGAAATATACAAGTAATATAATAAGCTCCTGTTTCTTTCTTCTTTCTGGACCTTGAACAATAGTGGAATTAAAGGGAAGGGTAAGAATGTGATAGAAAAAAAAAGGATTCTTGGAGGTTGTCATTGAGAATTTCCAATGTAGGCTTTACAAATGTAACTATGAATCCATAAATGTACATATAACACACACATATACACATACACACCCTGAAATATGTCTTTTGACTCAGTCTGAGTTTTTTTTTTATAAGTTTTAAAGGAAAACATTGAGCTAGAAAGACACAAGAGTCAGGCAGATGCATTTGTCTTAGCAACACACACAATAAACACATGTATGTATTTTATCATGCAATTCTATATATTAGTAACTTTAGTATGAGAAGAGGAATGGAGTTTCTCTCCTCCAGTTAAGTGGATATCTTTGACATTTCTTCCTTCCCTCATGAGAGATAGAGGATGATGGAATAGTTTAGCAGGAGTGGGGATAAAACAAGAGGGGATTCACGATGGATATCCAAGCTGGACCTGTTTGTGATATGCCTGATATGAAGCAGCAAGCAAACAAACAAAAAACCCCATTAAGCATCTATTATTTTAAAGCAGTGGTTACATTTTTCATCACTTTCCCTTGATAAATTTTTGCTTGTGCATTCTGCTTCAGGTAATTAATTGCTTTCAGTTCAGAGGAGTAATAATGCAATAAATTATGCCAGTATTTCTAGCCATAGGATCATATTGCAGCTTCCTAACCAAGGCAACACTAATAACTATCCAGGAGACTTGTGGGTCACAGAAAAAGCCTGATTAGTATAGATTGGTTGCATACAGTCCAAGGATCACGTCTTCAACATTGCTGTCAAAATATCTCTTCTAGGGAAGTTTACACATTCATAGGTATGCAAGCTACTCTTTGCTATGCTGTTATAAGAACAACTTGAGGAAGGAAGAGTTTATTCTGTCTTACAGTTCAGGGGAACACAGTCCATCGTGGCGGGAAGTTATGGTGTTAAGACCGTGGGGTGGTTGATCAACACTGGATCTGTAGTTAGGAAAAAGAGAGCTGATAGGAAGCAGGGCCACTCTATGGAACCTCAAGGACGACTCCTAGTGACCCACCTCCTCTCACAAGGCTCCACTCCTAGAAGTTTCACACCCTTCTGAACCAACACCTCTAGTTGTGACCAATTGTTCAGACACATGAACATGTGAGAATGTTTCATTTAAACCATAGCAATAGGTGTTACCAAGGTAACCCTGTGGTAGGACTGTATGGTTGCCATCAACCCTGGGAACTTTGCAAGGTTACAGTGAAGAGAATTTTGAGAGATGGCTGCAATGCTCACAAGATAACAGGATAAAAGTTGGGAGCCATGTTATTCTGTTTCTCTGGCCTCACATGCATCTATGACACTTTGAGTTTCTATGGACAGCATGATGTCACAAATTGTTCATTTCTTTTTTGTTAATTAAATTTGCTTTGGGGGGTAGGAGAGATACATTGCATGATATATTTGTAGAGGTCAGAGGTCAACTCTCAGGAGTTGACTCTCTACTCCTACTATGTATGCCCTGACGATAAGACTCAGGTTTGAGGGTTTGGCATCAAGTGCCTTTATCTGCTGAGTCATCTCACCAGTTCTTCAAGTGCCCTTTCTTAAATTTGGGTCTTGTGAAGGAAGAGTATGGGAGAGAGAGAACTATAGAAGAGTGTCTTAGGGTTTCATTGCTGTGAAGAGACCATGACCAAGGCAACTCAAGGGACAACATTTAATTGGGGCTGGCTTACAGGTTCAGAGGTCCAGTCCATTATCCCCAAGACAGGAGCATGGTAGCCTCTAGGTAGGCATGGCACTGGAGAAGCTGAGGGCTCTACATCTTGTTCTGAAGGCAAACAGGAGAAGACTGGCAAAGCTCACTCCAACAGTGACACACTTCCTCCAACAAGGCCACACCTCCTAATAGTGCCACTCTCTGGGCCAAGCATATTCAATCCACCACAAAGATTAAAACTATTGAGGTGGTTTTAGGGAGAAGAATGAACAGATGCCTGGGTTCACTGTCAACCACTAGAAGTAGAAATTATCACTTGAAGGAAGGCCCCTCCACCCCATAGCTGGCAACAGGATGAGGCTTCAGAAGATGAATGTTTACCTGGAGCCTTTGCCTGGAGATGTAGCTAAGGAAGATGCTGAAAATTCCATCTAATCTAAGTGGTTCCCCTCTGCAGCAGCCTATCTCCAGCCCTACTCTGATCTGGGGCTTCTAACTTCATGTCAGGTGAGCTCTCTCTGGAGATGCACACGGTGGTTTGGTGCAGCAAATCTAATACAGGCCCCTAGTTACTGTGGTGGGAAATGCTCAGTGAAAAGCATACTGTGTGGGTGGAGAGGACCCCAGTACGTCCTCACCCAGTGGGTGTAGGACTCCAGGATGGCAAGGGTGGAAAGAACCCTAGGATAGTTTACCTGAATGCTTAGATCTTAGGTTTGACAAAAATCTACTTCCACTACGAGGAGAAGAAAGTACTATTTCTGTCACAGGAATTGCTGTGGGATTGCCTCTGTTTGAGAAGATACGAACACTAAACTAGGAGTTTCATGCTTACTCTTTCTGAGTAAAACTATTGAGGTGGTTTTAGGAATAAAATCATGCAGGGCGATGGTGGTGAATGCCTTTAATCCCAGCACTTGGGAGGTAGAGGCAGTTGGATCTCTGAGTTCAAGACCAGCCTGATCTACAAAGTGAGTTTCAGGGTAGCCAAACCCATACAGAGAAACCCTGTCTTGAAAAACAAAAACAAACAACCCCCCCCTCTCTCTCTCTCTCCTCTCTCTCTCCTCTCTCTTTCTCTTTCTCTCTCTCTCTCTCTCTCTCTCTCTCTCTCTCTCTCTCTCTCTCTCTGTGTGTGTGTGTGTGTGTGTGTGTGTAGGCACATGTTTATGTATATACAGGTCAACTTTGGGTGTTTCCCAGAAGCAATCCACCTTGTTTTTTGATACAAAGCCTCTCCTCAGGATTTGGGGATTGCTAGTTAGGTTATATTGCTTGGCCAGCAAGCCCTAGTGATCCTTCTGTCTCTGACCCCAATGTAGAGATTATAAGCACCTCTGTCTTGATCATGGTGTCTCTGGTGGGCTGTGGTACTGTCTAGTTGTGCCTTAGTAAATATAATTTAGTGAAAGAATGACTATTGTAAAATTTTGAAAATCATATCAAGAAGCACTAAGAAAACAATAAAGTAAGGCTGGAGAGATGGCTCAGCAGTTAAGAGCGCTGACTATTCCTCCAGAGGTCCTGAGTTCAATTCCCAGAAACCACATAGTGGCTCCACAACCATCTGTAGTGGGATCAGATGCCCTCTTCTGGTGTGTCTGAAGAGAGTGACAGTCTATTTATACATAAAATAATAAATAAATAAATAAACAAACAAAATGCCAGCCAGTACCAGTTCACTCCAATTACTTGCCACCGCATACTTTGTACATCTTTCTAGTATTTTTTTTCTGCCCGTTTCTCCACCACTCAGCTGTTCAGTGACTATCTGTATTAATTACTTTCCTTAGCTGTGACAAGTTGCCAGTACAACTTAAAGAAGAAAGGGCTTCTCTGGGTGTAGTTGGAACGAAGTTCATCAAGGCAGAAGAGACATGATAGCAGGCACACGAGACAACAGCTCACACTGCATTTCTAGTCAGGAAGCAGAATGGTAAATGCTCACACTTAGTTAGGCTTTTCTCCTCTTCATTCCGCCTGAGACCCCAGCCCTTCCCAAACTGGAGGAACAATACCTCCCACTTCTAGGGTGGATCCACTTATTCAATTAATGTAGTCTAGAAGTTCTCTTATAGACATGGCCAGAGACTTTTTCATCAAGGTGATGTCAGATCCTGTCAGGTTGATAGTCAATACAAACCCATCTCCCTAATGTTGACATTGCTTGCTGGGTTATGTTTCCATGTTAGACTGTTGACATTGGACCTTGTCTGTTTCCATAATGGTGTTAGCTACATTTTCCTTTTCCCAGAGAAGGTGCACAATGCACATGCCTGTCTTCATAGTTGTCCTTGTTTTGTAGTTTGTAAATCTCCACAGCAAATGGCTGGACACTGTGATGTGTATTGGCCTATGACTTGCGCCTTCTGCTGTGACAAATACCACAGTGTGAAGTTCAAGGGGGAAGGTGGGGGGAGGACAATAAGATTGACTTCTCTGCTTCTTATTTTGTTTGGTTTGGGTCACTGCCACGTAAATGCAGTGCATTTTCTGGTGGTCTATGTTGCTGTTCATTTTTTAGCTCTGATTGTGCAGAGGATCAAACATGCTCTAGAACAAAGATGGGAATAAGATTTGAAGACAAAAGAAGAGTGAGATACTGCTCACACTCACATATGCTATGAGAGCAGTTTTGGTCCTTTCCACAAAATACCCAAAGCTTAATTCTGCTTTCTAAGAGCTTTTTAAAAGTTAGCAGTATACTTGTGTTACTTTCTGTGAGCAAAGCCATGCCCCATAGAACACTGCCCTGGCTGCTCTGTTTCCTAAGCCTTGTAGTTGAGAAGACCCAAGCTCCACTCTTCCTGCTGATTAGAAATGTTACCTCTGCCCTATGATGCTGATGGATGTGATGGATGCCTCCTAGATGTGTCCCTTCCCCCAAGAAATACCTAGAAGATATCAGTCAGTTACTTGGGAAGGCATCTGTCATGCTGTCTCTTGGCACTATTGCCTCAGCATTAGGTAGCAGTTTCCTGTAGGATTAAAGCCTTCCATCTTGGAAAGAAGATTGTTAAAACCTCAGGTGTTAGAAAGGAGAAAACAGCAGGGTGTTCTAAGGGGAGATGTAATATTCTATCCCTTAGGGAAGCTTGGTGAACTAAGGAAGTGAACAACTCAAAACCTCTAGGAAGTTCCTGAAACTGATCAGATACACCAGACTCCTCCTTCCCCAAGCACATATAAGTAGTAAAAACTACTAAGAGATACTCTCTGATAAGCTGAGCTACCTAGAAGAGGCTCAGACCAGCTAAGGAAACTGGAGGAAGCACAGACTAGCCTACCTGCCTAAAAGAAGCAAAAACCAGTTTAGTTGCCTGTAAGAGGCTCAGACCAACTGAATAGTCTGGAAAACATACTCTTCAACCTGTTGAGCTGTCTTCAGGCTTTGCAGTGTGCTCCAGGTTCCCAGCTTTGTGAGCTGTCACCTATGCTGGGGTGGGCTTTGGTAATGTAGCAATGCAGCTGTCTTTGAGATATTTCTGTTCCCCTAAGTAACCCTTCACCAATATTCCTCTAAGTAACCCCAATAAAACTCATCAGTTTACTGAGTTGGACTTTGGTGATAGTCTTACTTTGGCCTGTCATTGTTTTTTTTTTTTTTTTTTTTTTTTTTTTTTTTTTTTTAATCTGGCATGAGTAATCACTTGGGCATGTCCCCTCAGGATTAATGTTACACAACAGGAAACATTAGGAAAACAAGTAATAGCCTCTCTGCCCAGGTAGCCACTGAGGCCCGAGATGAGCCAAATCCCTCTGCTTAGTGGTCAGCATCATCCATGCTTCAGTCTTCAGCTGCTTTTCCAGACTCGTAACCCTGATCCCTACGTCAAACCCTTTATCCCAGTTCTTGGGCCCAGGAGAAGAACACCCCATACCACATTGCAACTCTCCAGGTCCCACTACCCTGGGTGCCAAGAGCTCCCTTCACTGGACAAGGACAACCAGGAAGCAGAGGAAGAAGGGACATTCTGTATGAAAAAGATTCAGCAGCCATCCTTGTGTACTTAGAAAGACACATTGGAATTCAGCTTGGAAGTTTCTGCAAATGTTACGTTGGAGCTATCTGTTGTTCTTCCTCCTGCTTCTAGTGCTGTCCCTTCTGGACCTGAGGAAAGGCCCTCGGCTTTGTAATTCCAAACACATTCTCCTACACTCGTCATTGTCCTTCTTAATAGGATCTGCCAGAGCCACTCTACAGAGACCTGCATGTCCACATTATTATCTCGTTGTCTACCCCAAGTGTTATAGCCTCACTCTGACTTCCTAACTAACCAGCGGTTTCAACTTTCATTCCATAAGCTTTATGTCTGAGTGTAATTAAATGAGCATTAAGTCTCTCTCTCTCTCTCTCTCTTTTTTTTACTAGCAAAGCCTGAAAGTTCTGATATTACAGTAATAAGTGTGAAGTGAATTTTGAATGGCATTTATATCTGTTCATGGGCTCTAAATGTTTGATTTGCATAACTAGTTAAAATATCAGGGCAGCATATTGATTTAATTCCATCTTAGAAAACTGTTAATTAATAATGATAATAAATGTGTCAGTCCTTTATTATCTGCTTTGAATTGGTGATGATAGCTATATTAATACCACTTCAGTAATAGACCTCTGCTGGCTATTGTTGGCAAAGTTTCCCAGGCTGGAATCACCTGCAATCAGAATTTAGAAAATTTATTGCAGATCACTTTTAAAAAGAACAGCCATTCCATCATATATGGAATTTTCTTAACAGCTATATTTTAATTTAACATTTTATTTACATAAATCACGACAATCAGAAACTTCAGAAGGATTTTAAACAAAGGCACTTTTTCATCTTTATGTGCTGAGTTAGAAGTCGTCCAGTGGAAGCACTAGGTCTATGGTGGTATGTTTTGGGGCAGTTTTGGGTCTCCCTGCTTCACTTGCTTCCTGCATACTCTCTGGTTCTCATCATGTAGGCAGAATCTGATGGTTCTGTTGAATTGCCTTGGGGCCTGTGTGTTATGGGAATGGTGGACTTGTCCAAGGCAGGAAGAATGACCTTTCTCTTTCTGAATCTCTCAAGGTCAGGCAGATGTTTAGAGGCCTGTCTTACCTCTCTGGTGCTTACAAATGACCCATTACCGGGTTTTTGGATGCCAGTGGCAACATGGGTAACTCTCTTGTAATGAGTGGACATTTCACCACACTGAGAGCCCCTGGGTACCTGTGGAGAATGTCTACAAGGCTCTCAGATTCTCAGTCTTCATCCCATCCCACAACCAGGATGGTGGTTCAATGTGTGTTGGGAGTTTCCTGTTCTCTCCTCTTTAGTTTTTGTGCCTGTAAAATGGGTAACCAGTCTAGTTAAATGAGATTGTGCCAACACTCATGTGGGTATCAAGGGGTTGGCATCCTTAAAGGACACAGCGATTGGCAGTCCACCTCCCTTTTTTTTTTTTTTTACATTGTCATTTTGGATTGTCATCGCACACTTAACCACTAACCATTGCTCACCCACAGAATGGAGAAGGACTTGGTCACTCTCCATTCTGGAATCATCTGTTTTCGTAACTGCAGGTCTGTGTCAAGGAGCCTGGAGAGATTGTTGTTTTTTACAGCAGTTTCCCCCTGGACCTGGCTCTGTGCTCCCACACCACCTGCTTCCTTGTCCCCTTTAGTCCTTTACTCTTGGTTTATATCTGCAGATGTCGATGACTGAAGATCTGTGCTTTATAGGCCTGAGTGTGCTTTCGCCACATATTGGTTTTACTGTTGGCCGAGTAGTGAACAAATGCCTCACCTTGACACTGTGTTGCTACAGAACCTCTTGCTGGCTGTGACTGGGAGGTGTGTGACACACCCATATCTCACAGCCTCCTACTCTACGCCATGTGTTCCCTCTGCATCTCCTGCCATTTCACTCTTGGAGCTTCTGGGGCCACACTAGAGCTTAGTGAAAGAGCCCCCCCTCCTAGTTCTTTCTTGGGGTTCTCATTTCAATCTAGATTATGATTCTTTATTTAAGTAAGACAGGATCTTATGTATCCCAGGCTGGCCTCAAAGTCAATATTTAGTCAAGGTGACCTTGAATTCCTACCTTCCCCAGCCAAGTATTAGAATTATAGATGTGCACACCACACCTGGTTTATGTACAGGACCAAACTCGTAATTTCTTTTTTATGCTAGGCATTTACCCTACCATCTGAGCTATGCCTCAGCCAGTCAGTGACTTATGTGTGTGTGTGTATGTATGTATGTATATGTGTGTATGTATATGTGTGTGTATGTGTGTGTATGTATGTGTGTATGAGTATGTATGTATGTATATATGTGTATGTATGTATGTGTGTGTATATATGTGTATGTATGTATGTATGTGTGTGTATGTCTGTATGTGTGCGTGTCTATGTATGTATGTGTGTGTATGTCTGTATGTGTGCGTGTCTATGTATGTATGTGTATGTATTATGTATGTGTGTATATGTATGTATATATGTGTGTATATGTATGTGTGTATGTATATATGTGTGTGTATGTATATGTATGTGTATATGTATGTATGCATGTATGTGTGTGTATGTATGTGTATATGTATTGTATGTATGTGTGTATGTATGTATATGTGTATGTATGTGTATGTATGTATGTGTGTATGTATGAATGTATGCATGTGTATATGTGTATATGTGTGTGTACGTATGTGTCTGTATGTATGTGTGTATGCATGTGTGTATATGTATGTATGTGTATGTATGTGTATATGTATGTATATGTGTGTGTATGTGTGTATATGTGTGTATATGTATGTATGTGTATGTATGTATGTGTGTATGTATGAATGTATGCATGTGTATATGTGTGTATGTATGTGTGTATGTATGTATGTGTGTATATGTATGTATGTATGTATGTACGTGTGTGTATATATGATATTCAGGTTCTGTTGGGCAATAAGCATTGTTTTACCCCCAGCTGTCTTCCCAACATGTGTTTAAAAATGGAGTGCCTTGGCCTTGAAACTAGCTCTCTACTCCCCCATACAGACCAGCCTGCCATGAGTACTTGACTCTTCTCTGCTCCTTTTGTCTTTCTCTTCATGCTACCCAGGGTGGCTCTGAACTCTTGGGCTTAAACTGTCCTCTTGCCTCAGCAAGACTTGTAGTGGAATCTACAAGAGCCTCTAACCATGGCTGGTTAGTCTTTTAATTTCTTAATGGGATGCCCCCCCCCCCCCGGCTTTGTTTAAGCCGGTGAAAGTGAAAGTTTCTCATGGCACAGAAGGAGTGCAGCTTTCCAAACTTCTATGGGTGTGTCTCCTGACTTTGATTTCTTTCTTGGTGCGTGGGAATATAATTTGCCTTGACATCACTGGCCATCAGTGCCACAATGAAGTGGGCCTTCTTTGACTGGAAGTGACAGCCCCTGGCCCCTGTGACATTGTTTCCATAGATTTACAATGAAATAGTTTTATATTTTGCAAAATAGAGTGATCTCCTGTGACTGGCACTGCTGTGGTTTCCCCTTGGTTCTTTGGGAAGGTAAAGCTGTTTCCATTGACCCACCCTAAATTGATTTCCTTTATTCTGGCATCTGGACACATTGCACTTAGGCTGCCTAAGATGGTGATTGTCATTGTTTGTCATTATAGTTAGTGTTAGATGCTATCTTATACTGTCTCCTTCTAAGGGCTTTTCCTCTTAATTCACTGGCTCCTGGTGTTCTGAGACCTTTGCTGTCTGTCTGCCAACCTTCCCACTTCTGCTTTTTCTTATCACAGTAGTTCAGCATCCTGGAGGGGTGTAAAATATCCCCACTGGCTCCTATGCTTAAATACGGTTCCCAGCTGGTGCTTATGCTTTGAGAGGACCTTTAGGAGGAGGAGCCAAGCTACGGGAAGTGGGTTGCTAAAAAGCTAGACTGGAGGTTTATAGCCTGGCCTGCTTCCTCTCTCTGTTTCCTGGACTGCTGAGTTGCAACTCAAGCAGACGCTGCGTGGTCAGCCACTAAGAACCACCTCTTTCCAAGAGCCTTCCCCACCATGGCCAACTTCATCCCTGTAAATCATGAACCAGTGTAAACTTTCCTCACTTAAGCTGCTTCTTTGGAGGGTTCGCTAGAGTAATAAGCAAAGTAATAGATTCAATTATGTTTTTGCCTGTTGGGATAGTCTAAGATATGCTCTGAGGAGACAACTTAGGAAACCTTGTTCAGAGATAAGCATTTAAAACATGTTTTGATACAATGTATCGCCACATAGCCCACGCTGGCTTTGAACTAGGCATCTTCCTGTCTCAGCCCTCAAATGCTGGGGTTACAGAAGTATGTCACCATGGCAAATGTGGTACTTTTGGAGAAGATTATCTGTAGGAGGAAAACACTGTCCATTGTGGCCCTTTTCCTTCAGAGAAGCTTCAGTCACAATCTGGCTGTTGTCAGCATTTTCTAAAAATACTCAGAGGCAGACAGTAAGGACGTTTAATTGTCCCCTCTGAACAGGATGGATTTGTGTCTTTTTTTCCCCTTAGAAGCCTCTCTAGGCAGATCCGACTTTTTGACATTGTGCCAAGCATCGTTGTCTACTTACATGTTAGGTAGCATTCATAGCTACTGGGATAACACGTGGGCTGGAGGTTGGACATGCTTAGACCTTTAAAATTTGAAGTTTATTAGCCTGCAATAGACCAGGCTGAGTATGAGAAGATGGTCCAATTAATAAAATCCTAGACTTATTAGAAAGTACATTTTTAGGGAATGGGGAGACAGCTTAGTAGGTAAAGACCCCTGTTGCTAGACCTGAGTTTAATTCCTGGGACCCTGGAAAGAAACAGTCAACTCCTGTAAGCTGTCTTTTGACCTTTATATATATGCCTCACATATAAACACACATACATACACAAATACACACGTGCATTTGTGCATACACAATGTGCACAGGTACACAGGCAAACACAGGACAGAGCAAATGTAATAAAATTCTTAAAAAGAAAATATAATGCTCACAGAAACATTTTAATCTTCTAAGTGTATATGTTTTAGAATCTGACTGGACTTATAATAGCTGAATACCCCTCATCCAAAATACTTGGGACAAGAAATGTTTCTTATTTTAGACTTTCCTCCAGATGTTGAAGTGCTATTCGTACGCATGCACGCATGCACACACGCACGAGTACACACGGTCACTCACACTCACCTATATGTATCTCAAGATAACTTGGGGATGGGACCAAGTCTAAACATGAAAATCATTTTTGTTTTGTGTGCACCTTCCACACATAGCCCGGAGAGGTCAGTCGGGATAGTATGTTCGGTGCGCCTGTGGTTTGTCTGGAACCTGTCATGTAAGGTCGAGTGTGAATCCAATATCACACCGATGCTCAAAGTTCTGTAATGTGGAGAATTTCCAGTTTTTGGTTTAGGGATACCTAACCTGTAAGTTAAAGTTTGCTGGTCAATGAAACAAGAATACTCTGTGTCAATCTCTCCTTCCCTTCTTTCTAAGATAGGGCACATCACAGGACTGCAATAGGTATTTGAAATAGTGGAGGAAGGGATTTGTATCTATGCTAAAGGCAAGGAAAAGACGAGTGATTTAGAAAACAAACAAACAAAATCACCGTTTCAAAGCCTTTTAAAATTTTATTTAAAATTCCTCCCTCCCGCCTCGTGGTGTGTGTGTGTGTGTGTGTGTGTGTGTGTGTGTGTGTAGAGGTTGTCATACAACCAGGGGCAGAGAGTCTTTGGCTTTTCTAAGCTGCTGAAGAGGCAAACATTTTCGTATTGCTGGTTTGTTGTTGTTTGCCAAAATTTTTCTCCCTGAAGTTATAGGACAGGCAGCATTGTTTCTGCCCTAGTGAAGGCTCGGCTATTGCCTCGTCCGTGGCTCTGTTGGTGAGGAGATTTTTTTTTTTTTTTTTTTTTGACAACTCCACTGAGTGTTTGTGATAGGGACTCCTTGTTGTGGGTGGGGTGGTAGAGTCCTGGGTGAGCAGACACGTGGCAGAAGAAGAAATGAGCACTGCGCATGTGTGTGGCGGGCCAGGGCAGTGTCTCTGGAGTTATCTTCCAGGGCAGTGAAACCCTGCACATTTTGAAACCAGAAAAATATCAAGTCTAAACTTCTTAAAACTAAGGTTTCTTTTTTTCCTTTTCTTGTCTCTGTGCACAGTCTACCCTTTACCCATCACATTGCTCTCTGGTGACCACAAATTTTACAGACCAACCTTTGAAATGGGGGAGAATTTCATGTCTGAGCCTGCATGTTAGAACAGGAATGGCTGGCTTGTATGGTGGGTAGGTATGGGTCAAGTAGGTGATCCACTGAGCAGGGTTTTAAAAGGTGTTTTTTGTTTGTTTGTTTGATTGATTGATTGATTTTTTGTTTTTTTGAGACCAGGGATTCATGTAGCCCAGGCTGTCCCAAAACTCATTATATAGCCAAAGATCTCCCTGGACTTCTTGTCCTCTTCCTGCGAGTACCTCTCAGCTGCTGAGATCAGCAGGACTATGCCACCATGCCTGGTTGGTACAGTGTTGAAGATTGAACCCACAGCCTCAAGCGGGCTTGGTAAGCATTCTACTGACTAAGCTACATCTCCAGCCCCTCAAGTTGTTACTGTAGGAAATGTTCAGTTCAAGCCTCCTCTTAGATGGGCTGAGCCCCTTCCCACTCCCACCCACCTCTGTGTGTATCTGTGCTCTTTATTCCCAGCTGTTGGTGATATTTCACTGTCAAATACATAATTAACAATTTTGTAAGCCAAGGTTAGTGATGTTTCTACATTTATGCATTGGATATCTTTCAGCCCAAAGCCAATTTCTTCTTTTTAATTTAATGTTCTCTCAGTCCCTGCCCCCTAAAAAACATCCTGTTTCCAGAATATTTATTATTCTTACATCTTTCTACAGAGTGAACTATATCAAAGTGGACTTGGGATTACCATTTCAGGGCTTGGTATGGAATCGTTTTGGAATTCAGCGCTGGTTGTGTAGACTGGGTCGATGATGGATCCAGTTGTGAATAATTCTTTTGAAATGGATGATGTCAGTGACAGTTTTATAACTGGGATTTTACTAGTCTGGAAGAAATTGCTGGAATATGGGTGAGAGTAAGTCACCACTGAGTGTCAATAAAATAAAAGCAAGGAGTTAAGAAAGCTAGGGCTGGCTACATTTTTCACATTGTAAGCACAAATTACAAGGAGTTCTCACACCATGTTTCGTTTGATGTGTTATCTTTATTTTTTCTGTTTTTGATAATGAGAAATGTATTGATATGATTATTACAAGGGGTCAGCCCAATCATCTTACTAGGGCTCAAATCCATTTTTGCGAAAATAACCACCATAAACTCGAAGCCTTGACCTGATTAGAGAGTCTTCAAGTCAAAAGCAAACATCCTCTTTAGTGGTCTAGCCTTCACCATAATAATGTCTTAAATTCTGGAAGTTAATACCTAGAGTGTTTTGAGAATACCCCCAACATGAATCTAGCCATTAGGCATTCTGTATTTTGGTCTTATATGGCAGCGTATCTTTCAACGAACTGTAGGATACACACACACACACACACACACACACACACACACACACAGAGAGAGAGAGAGAGAGAGAGAGAGAGAGAGAGAGAGAGAGAGAGAGAGAGACTCATCACCTACAAAGATGAAGTCTGTGTTTCTGAGTGTCAGGTTGAAGCAGAGGAGGATTGTCACCTGTGGACACCCAATGCTGTTCCTCAGGCCACTGGGTGTGGTCTAGATCAGTTCACTGCTCTGTTATCTACCTGGCCCCAGTGAGTTTGTGATTACAGCCTTAGGTGATGCAGTCAGATAAGAGGTAAAGATGTGAAGGAGAAGAGTGAGCTAGTTTTGACCAAAGTAATTGCTAATCTAGAAACACACAGCAACTGAAAAACTGTCACCTTAGCTATACTTGCTTTAGAAACAAAGAAGAATCCGTATAGTAAGAAGGGGATATGGCAAAGAGAGAGGGTATCTCACTCCCAATGAAGGAAAACAACTGGTTACAA
The DNA here is from genome assembly GCF_011762505.2 of Arvicanthis niloticus. Lineage (NCBI taxonomy): Eukaryota > Metazoa > Chordata > Mammalia > Rodentia > Muridae > Arvicanthis > Arvicanthis niloticus. Next base: position 75,307,191 of record NC_047660.1, read on the forward strand.
CTGGTTAACCGGTTAATTAATTTGGAAAGAAACAGTTTATTATAGGAAAACCAAAGCAATAACAACAATCTAAAACCCTACAAAATATTACTGAGAGTAGCAAAGGAAGGTAATACAGAGTAGAAAGGTTCCCATTCCCAAGTGGCATCCATTGATAAATTTGGAGACCATTAAAAATGTTATCTTCTCAGCTGTAGAGTTCACTAGACTGGTCATTTTTTTATAGAAATGTGGCTGGTCTCCTTGGCTCTGGATGCCTTTGGTACTAGGACCAGTTTGGGCTATTTTCTGGGAAATGGGAGAGAGGAACACAGGCTCTGGTAACCTTTGCACAACATTTGTGCTTTGAGTTAGCATATTGGGCAGTTGCAAAACAAACGGCTGGCTGTGTCTGTTGCCTTTAAGGAAGTCTTTGCCAATGGCTAAATTATTATTTAGCTTTCTCAGGAACCAGCTATATCACAGGTGGCCTGGAGTCCTGGGAATTGGGTCTTGGTATCTAAGCAGGGTTTGGCCATTCATGTGGCATGGCCTGACCCTCCCACTCCCCATTTGGTAATATTTGAGGTGCTGGGGCAATCATTTGCTAGGTTTTTATTATTACTATTACTCTCAGTTTTCTGAGGGATTTGAGTCTATCTTCTTCACCCAGAGCAGAAATGGATGTGAGATGGGCTTCATTTCTGTCTGTCATTTCCAGGAGGTGATCTTTCATGTGATTATAAATTGAATTTAGACTTGGGGTCAAATCTCAATGCTGCCACCCACGAGTGGCATGATGATTGGATCTTGAACAAATCATGGAACCATCAGAAGCTCCAGCTTCTTGTGTAAGAAAGTAGCAGAGATAAAAAGTAAGATAATATAGTCAAGGACTTAGCATAGAGCTATGATGCAACGAACGAACTCACAGACTTACAGGTTGCTATTAGCCACTTAGCTTATTGTCTAGGTTTCAGGAGCACAGGTGATTTTAATACCTTCATTTGAAAAATATGAGATGTAGTATCTATAAAATGTGAATCATACTAAGTTGTTGACTCTTGCCCCAATGGAAATCATAACAGTGACCATGGTGTATGTGTGTGTGTGTGTATGTGTGTGTGTTTCTGTGCATGTGTGTTGGCTAGAGGATGAAGTTGCATGTCTTTTTTTGTGACAACTTTTTTACTGGATATTTTATTTACATTTCAGATGTGATCCCCTTTCCCCATTCTCCTCCCCAGGAACCCCCTATCCCATTCCTCCTCCTCCTGCTTCCATGAGGATGTGCCCCCATCCACCTGCCGACTCCCACCTACCCACCCTCGAATTCCCCCACCCTGGGGCATCCAGCCTTCACTGGACCAAGGACGAAGTTGCATGTCTTCTTTGATGGCTCTCCTCTTTGTTTACTGAGGCAGGGTCTCTTGCTGAACCTGGAACTTGCTGATTCAGCTAGTCTAGCTAGCCAGCTTGGTCCAGGGATCCTTGTTTCTGCCTTCTGAGCGCTGAGATTACCAGTGGACTTCCATCCCTGCTTAGGCTTCATGTACTGAGATTATAGGTGGACCCCATGCATGTACTGAGATTGAAGGTGGATCTTCATGCCTGCTTAGGCTTTATGTGGGTCCTGGGGATCTGACCTCTGATTTTCATTCTTATATGGCAAGTGCTTTATCCAACAAACCATCTGCTCCACAGTAAAAAGTTGAATTGATTAAATGGTAAATACTGAATAAGCCCTACTGTTCTTCTTGTGATCATTATTCTACCTGTACTACAGCAATGCCAAGAATCTCCCTGTGCAGGGTTGGCAAGACCTTTCTCTGTTCCAACTTGTTCATTATGGATCCATAACATACACAGGCAATCTAAAAACAGCAAAGCCAGAAACCACCCAGTCAGACCAAGCCAGCCCCTCTGTGCCTGACACTCCAGATGTGCCACCTAAGTTCACTTTTCACAGGTGAGAACCATTTTGCCTGTTCTACTACAGAGTATAGTTATAAATGGAGCTAAAGGAGTTTCTATGGCAGGAGACTGGAGGAATGCAGATATGAACTCCTTTCTCTTTGGCTTCACAGCTGACAAAGTCAAGGAGAGTGTAGTTCCTTCCTACTGAGGAGTTGCTGGTGGACCTGACCTTCATACATGGATGAATATTGCTTGTAGCCTGCTTTGGTTCTGATTGGTCCATGTTTTGGACCCTTTCCCTTGATAGCCAGGAGGGATTGATTCTAGGCCTCAATACCCAAAGCTTAAAAACCTGATGTCTCATATGCAAATGTTGCAGTATCAACATGTAACATATAAACATATTTCTGTGTACTTAAAAAAAAAAAAGACAGTCTCAATACCTGCTAAGCCATGGATGCTAAGAGTTATTATTACAGAATAATAACAAGAAAAGAGTCTGCATGGTTAATGTGGAAAGAATTATTTTTTTAAGAGTGTTCCTGGTCTGTGGTTGATTGAATCAAAGGAGTGTCATTTGTGAACCTGGCATGCTGACCGCACTGTGATTGTTGTGTCACAGGAGATGCTGCAATGGGGCAAGGAAGTGGCTATTCATGATTTAGGTTCTATTGGCAGTATTTAAATAGGAAAATGGAGTCAGAGATAGAGGGTGGAGCATAGAGAGGAAGGAGCATTGCAAAGGAAGAGAGAAGGGGTGCAGAAAGGAGGGTGACTGGGGTGAGTCACCTGCTTTCAAAGGCTAGTCTTGTATCAACTGTCATCCTGGCAGGTGTATGTACCTTTTCCTTCAGCTCACTGCCCTAGGACCTGACTGAGCTATCTCTCAGAAGGAAGCAGCTGAGCTGCTGGTCTTAAGTTTCTGAAGAGTCTAGGTCTTTAACATTTATTTTACATGGAGCAAAACAGCTCCAGTCACATACTGACTTTGCCCTCCCCTTTGCGTCTCAGCTGTCCTCCTAATAGGCAGCTGCCCAGAGTGGAATGTGGCATTGTTAACTGGGAGGGGTGAGCAGCCTGTCAGCCTGTCCTGCTAGAGCCTATACACTGGAGGCTTCTGACAGCAACCCCATTTGTGTCATGTACAGAGCACCTGAATCCTCTCTCATTAAGAGGAGAGCTACCCCTGAACATCTGAAATACTGGCAGACAACTGGAGGCCCTCAAGTAGCTTCCTTCAGACCTCTTCCTTTGTCAGGACAGCATCAGGAAGTGGTGCTTTCCAGATTTTGTTGTTGTTGTTTTTGACCTTTAAAATTGTTTTTTTTCCCCCCAAGCAATTTTTCTTCTCACCTAGTCCCAAAGGAAATAGACCCAAGAGAAGTCCCTGAACTTAAGGAAATGTGGGATGCAGGGATGCCATCTGCATCACCAAGTTCCTCCCCGAACTAGCCATGTTCTTCAGCCTACAGTTTGAGGATAGCTATTTAGACAGAAGGTGGTTTTGATTGTAACGGTTTTACTTGTTTTGTGCTCGGACTTCGGGAACGTGTTCCCAGGATTGTGTCTTTGATGGCTTTGAGGTTAAAAATATCATCCGGAATGAAACCAAGTCTCCTCAAAGGGCAGTTTGTTGAAAAAGCATGCTTAAGTGGTCTGGGAGGGGGGTATATTGGCTAATGACTTCTTGAAAATTTTGCTATTTTTCTTCCCATTTCCCTGTCTCCAACCCTGGTTCACTTACTCCTCTTCTTTCAGCCTATCTGTGATTTGATGAAAGTGTTTATGATGTCCAACATATATTTTCTTGCTCTCTCTGTGTTGTACTTTGGCAATTTATAACCGTGATCAATGTTGTGACCTTAGGGAAATTGCTTATATAATTATAGAAAGTTTACAGTCATAAGAAAAGGAATGGGGAAAATATATCACTGGAAAATATAAATATGTTTAAATTACATTTAGGATTTGGAATAGTTCCTTGCTTGTGTTTTACAGAGTAATCTGTGATTTAAATCAGGTTTAGTTGTGTTTTTCCCCCCTAAATTGGGTATTATAAATCAAGAATGGATGCTGGATATAGCACACAAGAGGATTTCTTATACATTTTAATGTTGCATAAGTAAGAAATACCAGTAGTTCAGCAGTAAAATTGCAAATGTAAGCAAAAGTGAAGATTTTTCCAAATTTAACTAGGTTGCATTTGTTTAGTAAACTCCAGCCATAATTTACTGTTTTATTACGTTTGCCTTGGAGTTCTGGGCGGTCTGTTCCCCTTCCCTTTCTTAAGAAAGAATAGGGGGGTACTTTATTGTAAGTACTGCGAGCTAGGGAAAAGTCTGAGTGTGCCATTTTGCCTTCTCACTTGTGATATATAATATTTAAAAAAGATAAGGGGAAATGCAATTCTGCTTCAGATGACACATATCTGTGGGTGGGTAGGTTGTACCAGGCATTGGGATTGGGTTGGGGATTCCATTGAGCTTTCTGTGGTGAGACCATTTTTGATCCTAAAAGAAATAAAATATTCCAGGCCAAGTTTTGCAGGTGTGACCAGAGTATATGTACTGGTTAGGGCACAGCTGTGAGAAAGCTTGTCATTTACTTTGATTATGAATAGTCTCTTGGTCCTGGAGAATCTTCTAGAGTGTCTGGAAAGTCTTGTTGAAGATCAATTTTCATTATGCCCTGTGGGTGAATTTCAGTATGTGAAGAGCTATCAAGGGCTCCAGAATCAATGTTGGCATTGGAGAGAAGCTGGAAAAAGGCTCTCACTCAGCAACATGCCTTGGCATGCATTTGGGTTCCCCTGTCGTAGGCGAATTGTCTCTCACCACCCCTCCTCCCGCTTGGTGCCTCAGATGACGCACCGGGACCCAGGTTTGGTTTAGCTGTGGTTTGAGAGAAGTGAACTCTGGGATTGGGCTGGATGATGTTGATTAATAGGAGTGTGAGAGTGAGAGACTCCAGGGCTAAGCAGTAGGTCCATCTTGGTGGCATCTGATGTTGATTGGCTTTGTCCTGCGCGGCTGCGCTCGGAGAGCGGACATTAAGATTAAGTGATGCTGTCGTGTTGAGGAGCACGGCACTGCATCATTCGGGGAAGAGACAGCTGGGGTGGTTAATCCTTCATCACCAAGGGAGCTCTGCCAGCAGAAAGATATACAGCCAAAGATAACCCTCCATAACTTGTGCTAAAGATCAGAAAACTTTGAATTCACATCCATCTGCTTAGTCTGGGGTGAAGATGAAAGATAGGCAGAATAGGAAATAAAAATCTCCCATGGGATTAATCTTACGCATGGTATGTAGCCCACAGAGTGAACAGGCGGGAGACAAACTTTTACACAGTGTTTAAAAAGGGCATTCAATGTTCCCGGCTTGACAGCAGCATCTTCAAGTAAAATTCCATGCTACATCCTGATTCTCTTGTTGCCTGGCTGTTATTTTACCTTCAAATCCGATTTCCACAGTTAGTGCTATGCTTGTATTGTTTAGTAAGCAGGTGCTCTTAATTGCATATGTTAGGGCCGAAGTGAGCAGACAGCTATGCCAGAAGCACTTGATGGCCAGTAAGAACAGCTTTTTGTTTTCTTCGCACTCCCCCCTCCTCTGTGACTTTAGCAGTATACTCCCAGCATCCAACTGTGCATCTATTTCTGAGCACGGATGTGAAGTTCCCTCTTGGTGACTATCCCCGAACAGCTGCAATGATTTTATACATCATGCGTAATCGAATAATGCGTTGTTGTCATACCAAAGTGATGTGTATGGGGGTGGGGGTATAAATCAGTGAGGCAAGTAAACCGGAGGCCCCGTCTCACATCTGCAGAGTGTCTGTTTCCACAGTGGTCAGACAGGGCAGGGCAGGTGAGGTGAGAGTGATGGTGATAGGTTGGAGCACCAGGCTCTGTCCTTTCTAAGTTCAAAGGAAAGCTTTGCTTGTCTGTTTTCATTTTTGTTTCTATGTGACAGATTTAAAAAAAAATTTTTTTTTTGAGGTGAACACAATTTCAAGACAGGGTTTCTCTGTGTAGGCCTGGCTGACCTGGAACTCACTCTATAGACCAGGCTGGCCTTGAACTCAGAAATCTGCCTGCCTCTGCCTCTCTAGTTCTGGGATTAAAGATCTATGCCTGGCTGCAATGGATACATTAGTCTTTTTTTCTCCCTGGTCAGATTAGTGTAAGATTATATGACGGATAGAAGGGTCTCCATTTGTAGCCTGGACCACACCAAGACAAATGGTTCCTTGGGTTTTACTACCTTGCCACCCATTGTCCCAAGTGTTTGCAGAATGTCATTGTTAGAGCTGCCTAAGCTGGGAGAGCAATCTACAGAGGGAGAGATCTGGGGTGAAGTTCTTCCTGAGCTCCGTGAACTTGAGCTCTGGGCCTCCTTAGCTTCGTGGGTGTATAACAAATAAAAGGCAAAGGTGGAACAGGCTGAGGCGATTTGCCGAGGAAGGACAAAAGCCTACACACCCTGGGAGGTTGAAGAGAGAATAGTGAATAAAGTTCTGTGTTTGGGCTTGATGGACAGGACGAAAAAGCAATTCATCTTTTGATCTACCATGAGCGTTCTATCTGTATGGCAAACTCACCTCTCGGACTGTCTAGGATGGCCTTGATTTTGAGCATTCAAATAACAAATTTTCATGCATATTATATATACATATCATATAGGTACACATGATATATACATATGATATATAATATATATACAATATAATTATATTATATATATATATATATATATATATATATATATACACACACAATATAATATAATGTTAGTAAGATTTTTATAGTTTTGATTGTTGTTTCCAACAGAGACAATTGGTCAAGTGACTGGCTAAGTATGTTTTTTTTTTTTTATGTTTTTCCCCTAACTTTGTTTAGGGTTTGGGAAGATGGCTTAATGGGCAAAGTTTTTGCTGTACAAGAATTCAGTTGGCAGTTCACACCTGTAGCTCCCACATATGAAGCCAGAGGTGGTGGCACACATCTATTATCTGAGCCCTGGAAGGCAGAGGAAGGAAGATCTCAAGGGCTTGCTCTCTCATCAGTCAAACCGAGTTCCAGGTTCAGTGAGAGATTCTGTCTCCAAAACTCAGATGGAGAGAAATATAGGAAGATATCTGATGTCAGCCTCTGGCTTCTACAGTGTATTCACAGGCATGCACGCTCACCTATATAAGTGTACACACACACACACACACACACACACACACAGACACGCACACACACACACGCACACACCCCTTTATTTAAAAATACGAAAGAGATATCTTTTGTTGGACTGTGAGAATTAAGTTTCAATTTTGGGAAAACGTTATAAGAAATTTGGGTAGGAAAAATATACTTCTGATTGTTAGTATTGCAAGTATGGGGTGCAGGACACTCTCAGCCAATAAAGACGGCTTGTCCAAGGGTGTTTCTTACTGTGGGACTACCACATTGAGTTCTTCTGGCTAAGAAGGTGGTACAGAAACTCATTTTCTTAGCAGACTCAGGGAGGGGATAGATCTGAGAGCCACCAATGAGGGAGCATGAAGGGCCATGGGGATGGGTAGAAAGGAAAAGTAAAGCAGTCGTCTTCATTTGCTTGAGCCTCTTCACAAATCCTAGGTCTCAGGGGCTGGATTTTTCCCTACTGCCTTCCTGCTGAGTATCAAGGCTTGAGCAACTGGCACAGATGTTCAGGGGACCAGGTTGGGGAACTGTTGACTTTCTCCTAGCTAGAAGGAAAATGGATTTTGTGGGCAGTGTGATATAAGACTCTCCATTTGGGGCAGTGATTGCTTTTCAGGAAATTTTATACTTGGGAACAAATCACTGGGCCAGTGACTGTCAGCGACTGCAGGGTGGTGTATATATTTTTTCTGTTTGGATGCCCAGTTCCCAGCATTCACTGTTCCTTAGTGAATGTAGGGTTTCCCTTGTCTGGTCCTTGGGGAGCTTTGACAAGTCTCAAGGGCAACAGAGACTGTGTAGGTCCTCTTTGCTTCTCATAAGTGTTTGTCCACATAGCTCTCCATTCCTGCCTTTCCCACTAGTATAGTAAGTTTGTCTATATGGTCAGATAGACTTCAATTTATATAAACGTTGCAGCCAACAGGAGGTAGACACAAATGAGCACTGACCTTTGGATCTGCATAACCAGGCTCTGCCTTTTACTTGGTTTTTATCTTCCTGAACACCTTAGTGTTCTCTGTGTTCTTCAAAATCTAAAGACTTGAAATAGACATTTTAAATTCTCCAACTCAGACACAACTTGACAAAATGTTCTGTCTGCTGCTACACAAGCCTAAAGCTTGGGCTGTAGTTTGACAGGAGTAATTCCATACTGGGGGCTTTTTGCACACATGACTGGCATCTGGACTGAAGTGACTTGATGGCGTTACTCCTAACTAAAACCCTGGTACATGGCCTCTTTGTGTGGTCACCTCAGGAGAGCAGGGGCTTTTCTATGGTGATTCAGGGCTTCAAATGCCAGTGTTCCAGTGACTAAATAAACAACCACATAGCTTTGTTCCTGAGCCCCAGAAGCCTCCCAGAGCAATTCCTCAGTACTCTATTGGTAATAGTAACACATATTCTCAATAGGTGGGGAGGAGGACAGTGGCAGTTCCCAGTGGGATGAAGTGTTGATGAAAGCAATGGTACAGCCATATTTAGCGCATATGCCCCATATTGCTTTGCTGTGAAATGAAGAGAAATGAGCTGGAACTGAAGTTAATTGAGAAGACCACTTCTAACATAAAAATTATGTGATTCTGTCTCATTTAAATCCAACATGATTTTCAAAGTGATAGTGTACCCTACTAGAGTCTACTTTAGGGTGCCATTTAAAAAATGCCTTGTACAATGGAAGGTCATCTCTTAGCTAACACTCAGCACACCACAGATGGATGATGTACATCCACCTATTTCTCCCAAATCTTTATGCCGAGGTGATGCGTTTTTAAGTCTAGCTTCATCTCTTGTGACTTATGAGTAATTAGGTCGCATGGCAATGTTCTAGTACCATTGCTGCTGGAGTCTGTGTGGATTGAGTTGAGTTTTAATATGTGAGAGTTAGGACTAGATGTAGATCTGGGAACTGAATAAAACTTTGAAATAAGGTGGGGACTACTTGTGGCTTAGCATCGTCTTGAGATAGAGAGTAGGGTGGAATAGATGACTTCCCTCTTGGAGAAGGCCAAAGCATCATCTCTGGTAATGGCACAACTCAGAGCCAATATGGAGGTTTGTAGAAGGATGGCTGTGGGGCAGATGTCCCAGGAGGTGTCACCACTAAGTCGAGAAGGGGTTAACACACTGACTAATGTTTCGGTTTACAGGCGCTGGCCTCTCTCTTTGTTCTGTTTTATCAGATACATTCATCACGTTCAACCTGGCAACCCAACCAAATAGCTATTTAAGTTGTAAAAATGAATCATGGCACAATTTCATGAACTGTGTGATATAACTGAATCTAATCACATTATACAATGGGCCTTTGCCAGCCTGGGGTACCTGGTTCTAGGCTTCCTTGGAATAAGTAAACAAATGAACAAACAGGCTTTCATAGTTACAATCACAGTAGGATGGCTGAGTGGTTGGTTGTGAGGTCTACTGAAAGACATGTTAGTGATGGCCTGGTGGTCCATGCATGCATGCTTGTCCCCAAAAGGCCCAAAAGTCATGCAGGGTATCCTCTGCCACCTATATGCCTCTGGATTGTTCTCTGGCTTATTAAATGTGTGAGCAAAGGAGTCCTGGGAAGGGTGTTACCCTATTAATGAGAAGTTCAAAGAAAGGGCTCTACTCCAGCTCACTTTCACAAAATTCCAGGATTCACTCCCTTGGTACCGACTGAAAAGGTGAACAGACAGAGGAGCACGCTTTGGAGTGACTCCTATACCCAAACCAAACTTCTTTCCAGGTGCTTCTTGTGTTTTTTTTCTTAGTGGCACACCTTGGGCTCATAACTCATCTTTTCCTCATTATTGCGGATGAGGAAGTGGAGACTTGGAAAGGGCTAGCAACGTCCTGAATGTCACTCAGCTCATAAGTATCAAGGCAGAGGTTTGACCCAGCTTGTACTGGTATAAGAAACAGAGATGAGGGTGGGTTGGAGGTGGGAGAGGAACAAGGAATGTTGGCTAACCTGGTTTTGCAGGTGCTCATGTGATATATTATATCAGGATGTGATATTATATGGGTTGTGAAAAGGCTTTAGGGTGAAGAACACTGGTAGAAGCCTATCCATTAGAACAAAGTCCTTGAGGATGGGAGCATGACTCCTGGGGTAAGAAAGCTTTTGGATCAAGCCCATCTGATGGCTGGAGGTTGGAGATCAAATTGGGAAACTGTTCTGGGGTCCCTTGTAAGACTGTCGGTGACCTGCAGGTGTCCCTTGTACCTTCTATGCCCATTGACCCTACTTCCTCCCTTGTCTCTGGTCTGTCCATCATCCCCTGTCCTCCATCTTCCACCATCTTTGTCTCCTCTTCCATCTTTTCTCTTTGTTCTCCTTCTCATTGTTTACCCCCCTCCTTCACTGTTCTGTGTCTTCCCTTGCCCTCTCTCCCTTCCTGAACATTTGGCAGCCCCCCCCCCCACTACCACCTTCACCCTACCCCTGCCCGAATCCGCTCCCACACATCCTTTTCCTACAGACTACATAAATATATATATTTTAAGTCTGTTTTTCTCTTGGTTGTGTCAGCATATTTTAGACTGCTGGGCTTTGCATGTTTTGCAGCTGGTTTTGATGCAGTTGTCAGATGGTGATGGATGACTATCATCATTTAAAGTGTAAAAGAAAATGCCTTGGCACGGAGAGACACGATCAACCGCCGTCTGCCAGCCGGGATAGGCGGCCACCACTCTCCCCTTCCCTCTCCCGCCTCCCCCGCCTCTGCCCATGCTGCCCTTGCCAGAATCTACAAAAGTCATCTCGAAGCCATGCAGCACTGGGCTCCTGCCTTTTTACAATATCACTTTGGTAGTTGTCAGATCATATGAAACGTCAAAATTCATGTGGCCTCCATGAAGAGATATATTTAGTGTAGCTGCTGCATACCTCCATGCTCCCCCTGACACTGACATATTAGTTATGCTGTCTTTTGCAATCTGATATCTTTAAATTTGCCACCTTGTTAAGAATTGATTAATGTGATTCCATTTCACTAAAGTAATTGGCTTGGCCTGTTGTAAAAAATAATCAGCCCCCTCTACGGAACAAATGCTAGGACATGCTAATGAGGGAGTGAGTTCGTTGCCTTGATGGCGTGGACTGACAGTTATTAATGATTGTTATGATAAACAGACGAGTGCGAATTGGGATGAGTTGGGCAAAAGTGACAGTTTAAAAATAACGTATATTGGAAAGTACTAACGAAGTAATATACTGTTAGGGAAACAATCATGCAAGTTGTCAAGGGAAGAAGTGTAATTATACAGCCGCACGGGCTGCTTAGGAGGACAGGGACCTGCCTGATAATGGACACATTTTTTTGTTGGCAAGAGAGAAATATGTTGTGGCAGAAAGAGGTGCAGATTGATAAATTAATTGGTCCTTCTCACAGCTCAGAGAGCAAACTTGGCCGGTAGTCACCATGCAGATTAGGGAGATGGAGTTTGCCCAGTGCCTCTTTTTCCTCAGGACCTCCCCAGTGCTGGCTGCCAGACTTTGCTGGGCCTTCACTCTTCTCCTCTCCTTACTCCTTCCCTAGCTGCAACAAGTCATAGGAAATGCATCCCAAGGCAGTGTGTGAAGACAAGGACTTTGAGCTGAAACACTTGAAGCCATGTTCATTTTTTTTAAAGACCCTAAAGACTTTAATGTGCTGTTGTTGCAAACATCTTTGGCTGTTATGGAAGTCATATGGACCGATTCCAGCTCCATGAAGGAGGCCACGAGGACTCAAAAGCTGGGGACCTTGCGGGAGCCAACTCTGTGTTTGCAATGCCAGGGTTTGCATAACTAGCCAAGACAAATGTGGTGTGATGGTGTGTGCATACGTGTGTGTGTGTGTGTGTGTGTGTGTGTGTGTTTGGGTTTGTGTAGAAAATGAGGCTCCTCTGAAGGAACAGTCTGAGACGATCATGGGAAGTGTGAGGAAAAGGGGGTGCTGTTTCCAAGGTTGTGTCAAATGAGTAGAACAGTGCATGACTTTGCCTCTGGGCTTTGCTGCATAGATAGAGAAGATAGACAGGTAGCAAGGTGGGAAAAAAGACAAGACATGCCTCTGAGACAGCTGTGTTTTGGGTTTGTGTCTTGGTAGTATTCTTATTCACATTCACCAACATAGCTTAAACATGAATGGAGGGTTTATAACCACACTGAGATATGTCATAGAACCAAGATCAGATGTGTAACCATTTCTCCTAGTGGGTGGGTACTAGACTAGGAACTAGATCAAGCTGGGTGGTCTCCTAATCTGTTGGTCTCCCTATCTTTCTGTTTCTTATCCCTTCTTTTCTCATTTTTTCTACTACTTCCTGAGAACTAGGGAAATTTATGTAAGTCCTGGAACTCACAGATGGTGTTTACCTGAAGATGGGGTGCCAAAATGATAAAACCCCCAATCCCTGTCTTAATATTAGTCTCTTAGGAAGGAAACTTGACTTTGGACAGCTCTCTTGCTGAGATTAAGGGATGGAACAAGGAGCCAGTTGATATCTAGATTGTGGTACCTGGTTGTTCTGGCCACAGTTCTATTAGGATATACATTAGCTCTATGCCCATGGGCACCCTGCTGGGCAGAGCTGCCCTCCTCATTTCACAAATGATGACTGAGCACCAAGCATCAGACAATTCGCCCTGGATCCCTCATCAAGGCTGTCTGTCTTTGAGGTAGATGCTTCTCATTTGGCTATGCTACCTGTACACAGGGTGCTGGAGAGCTTCTCTTGGCTCAGGCTGGTCCATGGAGTGGAGTTACCTGTTTGAAAATCAAAGAAAGCCAATCAAAGAATATCCAGGCAAAAATATTCCTGTCTCTGTCCTATTTGGTCTCTTTAAGAAGAGACAATGCTGGGGACTTTTAAATTTATTTATTTCCATTCAGATTTCTGCTGCTTCACATATGCAGATACACAGCCACGTGGGCTCAGTTCCGACCTGTGTTGGGATGTGAACAGAAATACAGTCTCATTATCTGGCCATCAAGGCCTACAAAGGCTCTGGGTTTCCCTATGCAAAACATCCAGAGCAATCCTAAAATCAAAGGAAGCTGCCAATTACCTCACAGTAAAGCTGACAATTATGAAAGAAATGTTTCACTTCTCCAAGTTGGGACCGGAAAGCATTTGTTCTAGGGAAGGAGCAGGTAACTAGCATTTATTGAATGCCTGATGTGTATTCTGGGTGATACCCAGGACTCCCTGGTGCTCTGTCTCATTTGGGTGGTGATACACGCTTGTTTTATAGAGGAAGAAGTTGGATGTTCCAAGTGGTTAAAAGCTGGACCTTCCAGAAGTCAGGACAGCAGAAATGACTCTTCTTCACTCTGTAAGAAGGCTGTGGTCCTATATAACCCATTTTAAAAAATAACTTTTTATCATTTTAAAATATATAGCTCTGTGGCTATATGACCTTATGCTTTGTGACATATCATCACTATTTATGAGTAAATGTTGAGGTCCACACTGCCTGGCTTGGGGGCATGAACATGCAGGTGATAAGAAGATTCATTCACCAAGGCTGTGTATTCTGTAATATACAAATCTCAAAACAAATTTTAGTATCAAGATAATTATTTTGTTTGATTCTCTGGAATCTAGTCTTCTGGAGGCCTACCTCTGTCATGTCTGATCCATATAATTCTGGAAGATATAACTACTATCTTAATGACCTCTTCAGAAAACACATAGAAAAACCATTTTTCCCAAATCAGACTTTCCTTGAGCCAGTAACCAGAAAAACCTTTACATTGACCTTTTATCCAGAGGAAAAATATAACTACACAACTCAGAATCACACCCATTTTGAAAGTTAAATCAATCTAATACAACTGATTAACACTATCTTTCTGTTCAGCTCTCTTCCTAGAGCAACCTTCTATTTACCTATTTATCTGTTTGGCTCTCTTGACCCAGAGCAGCCTGCAATTTTCTCCTCACATCTCTAAAGCCTTTTTCATCTGTTTCTGCTCACTTATTTCTTGCCCCATTTTCGTTACTATAACATACTGGTCTCACAGCAATCACCTTTGCTTCACTTCTGAATTTTCGGCAGACTCTTCTTTCACTGGGTCTCTTGCCTCATGTTGAACACCACTGCCAAGCCAGCTCCATCAGTCTAATATTATTGACCACCTCAGTTCCCAAGTCCAGGGAATTGGGGCACGATTCTTCATTAACTTCTACAGGTTTTCCAGCATAGGAGTGAGGATGCTCGCTTCCAATTCCCGAGGTATCCTTCACTGTATCCCGCTTACTGGAGCTTCTATGTTGAGGCACCACTATGTTGAGGCCCACACTGCTGGGCTTGGGGGCCACTGTGTCCTGTCCCGGCCCAGGCTGCTACTCCAGTCTATGGGTCAGGGTCTAGAAAGACAGAGAGTGGGGATGAAGGGGAAGAGACTCGAAGAATGGAGACAAGACAGAGATTCTGATCAAGTCTCTCGTCTCCTTTATTGAAAGGAAATTCGGGGTACTTATACACTTTGCCACGTGCCTTGTAGGTGTGGATACCACGTGCTTCTTGGAGGTGTGGATATCACATGCGCTGTGTGCCTTGCAGCTGGGGACACTAAACAGCAAAACAAGTTATGTGGGATAAACAAGATGTTTATCAGAGTGTGCTCAGCTGTTGTATGCTGTTGAAAAACAAGTCTCTTGTCAGGGTATATGGCTCGAGATGGCTGCAAAGATGATAACCGCTTTCTGCTAGGAGTCGGCTCCCAACAACTAAATATTTTTTTGTTTTCTTTATAAAACCTAAACCTAGTAACCATTCACCATGTCTCCCTCCCCTTTAGCCCTTGGAGCTAGAATTACAAGTAGTTGTGAGATCTCCAATCTGTGTGCTGGGATCTAGACTTTAGTCCTTTGCAAGAACAAACTCTTTACTTAACCACTGAGTTATCTTTCCAGTCTCTACCAGTAGTTTTTGACTATCACCAATGATGTGTCTAAATGTGTAAACCCCATGGTGCTTATTAGGTCATCTACCAATAAACATTTGAGTTGGTTCTGCTTTTATCTAGTGTGGATTATGTTTCTGTATACCTGGGTACAGAAATCTCTCCTTTTTTTGAGTGTGTGGTACTTATCTAGAAGCAGAATTGCTGGACAATGTGCAGAGAGAGTAGGAGACTTTGGAGCACTCAGCCCTAAACTGGATGCCTTTATCAAACCACTCCCTTTAAGACTCAGGTCTATGCAGAAGAGAAGGCAGAAAGATTGTAAAAGCCAGAGGTGGTGGATGACCTCATGGAAACAGTATCATCTAGACACAACCAGACTGAATTCCATATGAACTTACAGAGACTACTATAGCACACACCAGACCCACAAAAGTTCAAACCAGACAAAATTGCAGCACAGAGACAAAGTCCTGTCTCTAACCAAGAAGCCATTTACAGTTGATACTGGATGGAAAAGGAAAAATCAGTTTTCTCCAAGGGAGTGTCACTGGGTATATCAACAACAGCCTGAGGAAGGTCCTATGCCCAGGAGTAGTTGCCCCCCACAAAATGTACTCCATATTTTTGTGTGTGTATGTGCTTCCTCTTTCTCCTCCTCTCATCTTCATCATCTTCTTCCTCTTCCTCCTTTTCCCCTCCTCCTCCTTTTTGGTCTTACTGATTCTCTCTCTCTCTCTCTCTCTCTCTCTCTCTCTCTGTCTGTCTGTCTCTGTCTCTGTCTTTTTAGTTTGGCTGAGAGAGAACGAGCAAGAATATGAAGTTGGGCTGGTAGGATCTAGGGGGAGTTGGAAGAGGGCAAAAATGATCAAAATATATTGTATAAAAATTTAAATGTTAAGAAAAGAGAGAGAGTGAACTGAGCAACAGGATAAGAGGTTGCTGGATCATATGGCAATCACATTTTTAGTTCTTTTGAGACCCATCATACTATCCTTTGTTGCACCTTTTGTTTACACAACTATCAAAGTGTTTAAAAATTAAAATTTATTAATATCCTCAATGTTTTCATATTTCCGTGTATGTGGGTGCATATGTTTGTGTGAGTATATGCCAGGTCTGTGTGGGTACCCTCAGAAACCAGAAGAGGTTGTACAATCACCTGGATCTGGAGTAACAGGTTACTAAGAGCTGACCAGCGGGAGTGCTGGTAAGAGAATTCAGTCCTCTAGAAGAGTGGAAGCACTCTTAACTTTAGAGTCACTTCCCCATTATTAATTAAAACCATTTCCTCCTTATTAATTAAAACCAAACCAAACCAAACCAAACCAAACTAAACCAAACCAAACCAAACCAAACCAAACCAAACCAAACCAAACCCCTACAAGTAAACCTACCCTGGCCATCTTAGTGGTTTTTAGTTACATGTCTGTAATGAGGAGGGAACTGAGTGCTGCTGATTCATGGGCTCACTGCCTGTGGATTTTTTTTTTTTTTTGTTTGGTTGAGTTCTTTGCCCTGACTTTGGGTTACATTCTGTTTCTGCTGTTGCTGAACTTAGAGTCCTCTATATATTCTGAATACTAATCCCATGTCAAGCATAGGGTTTGCAAGTCTCCTCCCTCTTCTGTGGATGACTCTACATATTGTTGGTAATGTCTACCACACTAGATATGCAAACTTTTGATTTTGGCAAAATACCAATTCTCCCTTTTTTGTTGCCTATGGTTTTGATGTAATAGTCAAGGGATCATTGTCAATTATAGTACTAGAAAACTTTCCTCCTGTATTTTTTCTCAAGATTAAAAAAAAATTGATCCATTTTGACCTGATTTTTGCATATGGTTGAAGGAAAAGATCCAGTTCTCTCAGCACCATTTATTGGCAAGATCACTTTGTTTCTGTTGAAGGGTCTTCCTCTTGTGGAAGTCTTTTGATTATATATTCAAAAGTTTATTTCTGAGCTATCAACTCTATCTCACTGACAACTAATTCTTTTTATCTCTTCCATAAAATTAATGTCTTTTTTTTTTTTTTTAAATTAAAAGGTTAGGAGTAGTCTCCTGGGCAGGGACTTGGTACATACATGGGTTCTAGACTTGGCTAGAATCCCAGACACAATCACTATTCCTCTCTGCCTGTCTCCTCAACACTGGAAAGAAAATAAAAGGTAAAAGGCAATCATATTGACAATTGAATAAGAAAAGGAGAAAACAAACTTGAAATGGTAATTTTGCTCTTTCGGAGGAAGGGAGGGGGACCTTTCCTTACCAGTGGCTCAAATTCCTAATGAGCTTGAGACCACTGCCTTCATGACCCTCACATGACCCTACTTGGTTCCATCCTTGGTAGGCTGGAGGTCCCATTCCAGAGGTGAGGCTATGGTCAAAGGACAAGCCCCTGCAGTGGGCAAACAGGACCAGAGAGGACGATCCTCAGCAATGTATGTGGTTGCTACAGATCAAAGAGCAGCCTGTCTCTCTTCAGGGGAGAGCAGCCCTTTTGTATCTTTCACATTGTTGTGAAGAGAGAAAAACAATATTGACTCAGCCCCGAATGTCATCTCTGTCATTTCCGCCTATTTTTTTTTTTCTCCTGATGTTCTTTTGTCTTACCTCTGGAAAGTTCTGAGTCTTCCCTCTGCTTTCCCTTGTAGATATTTCCACAGCAGGCTTTTGTGTTCTCTGTATCTGTGCTGCTCCCCAAAATATTGCTGTGTAACAAAGGGCAGCACATGCCCCTGAGTACCAACTGTGTGCTTGTATGGAGCAGTTGTCTGCGACACCTCACATACCAGTAAGCTACAGGCTCCAGATCTGGGCTCATGAACAAATCTGCTTCCATGTAGCAGATCTGAGAGAGAGCATGTGATAATGTGTGAAGTCTTAGCCCTTGCTGTGTCTCCTCTCACCATGGTAAGTAGTTAGGGCTTTCCCCACTGGGGGACTACTTCCAGTTTCAACCTTACTGGGAGGCAGTTGGAAGTTAGTTGATAGGAAGTCTTATGGTTTCTTGAAATAAGCTCCTTGTTGTGTTTATTCTTTGAGCTCTAGGAGAACCATTGACTCCTCAGTCTCTGTGAGGACTATGGAGGACTCATAGAGACTGTATCTTCCTAAGTTGTCTAAGAGCCTTGCTGCTGTGCACAGAACTTTATACAGCTCTAATGAAAGCTAAGGACCAACTTATTCTACCAAACCTTCCATGGGGAGAGTCATTATAGGCCTCTATGATTTTTTTTTTTTTGAGTTTCCTGATGGTGGATTTTCTCTTACATAGAATTTTATGAAAGCGATGTCGTGTGCCCCTCCCACTCCCAGCGACAAAGGGCATAATACCCTCGACCCTTCCCCACCTCCATCTCACTGAGATGCTATGAAAATGTAATCAATCCAGTTGCTGACAGCTTTCCCCCTTTACTCTCAAGAGCACCTACTGTATCAACATGACATTTTTTAATCTTGGCTTGTTTTCCAGGCCATGAATTTAATTTCTCAATGCTCCACCATGTGGCTTTTATGTTCTTGGAGTAGAACGTTGTCCAACAATAGTTACCACCATCTTGTTAGATTCATCCCTTTTCCCGGCCATGCAAGGCCCAGATAATTTGTAAAAATTCATTGCAGCCATGGGCACTCAGCCTTGTGGTAATAATCACCAAGTTCTGACAAAGCAGACCCGACATCCCTCGATAAGGAAAATCCAAACCTCCTGATGTGGAGTAGCAGTAAGCAGATTGGCGTGTCTCTGGATTAGTGGAGGCACTGAAGCAAAATGCTCAATCCTCCTGACCTTTGGAGACTGGATGGGGTTGTGTCGACGTTGTGGTTATCGTTATGTTTGCCATGTAGACACCAGAGTTCTGCCAGGTCAAGGCAAGAGCTGTCAGGGCAGATAAACTTAGCTGGGGACTAGCCGTTGTCCTTTCTACATCCTGGTGCTTTAGAGAATTCTTGTCAGATAACCTGCTTCTCCTCAGAGTTGTTTGTGAATATTTCTGTGAAGCATTAAGCCCCTGCTCTGGGGTGGTGAGCCTCCTTACTTCGTTTCATCTTTGGGATTAGGACTTTGTTTCTGATAAAATGCAGAGTCAGTTTTCCTCCGTTGAAGACTTCTCGTAAATTCTTTTTCAGAGAATGGCTGGGAGATGCTTGATAAGACCCTTCTCCCCTCCTGCCTTCCTCTTTCTCCTCTTCTTTCTCAACCTCCCCCCATCTTCCTTTTATTTATTTCCAGGATCCAGGAAACACTGTGGACTGAAGCAAAGTGCATTTGGGGGATGTGACTGAACTGTTGGGCTCTCTTTCATTCCCACTCCAGGTGAAGATAAAAGACAGAGTTTGCATCGAGCTGATGAAAACTGAGTACTCATTAGTTTGAGGCTTTTCAGCTTCAGTGTGAAGGAAAGAGCCTGCCTCCCGTCCCCACTGCCTTGTTAGTTCTCACAGGATATACTACAGAAACTGCTAATTGTCACTTGGGGTGATGGTGGGGGGTGGGGGTGGTGTAGTTTCCAGAAGGACAAATCACACTCATCAGTTCCCAGTCTCCTCTTGCTTAAGTCCAGGTCTGCTCACATCTGGTAGAAGAGGAAGGTGAAATGAAGCCTAGTTGAAATCATTTACATGTTCTCCTTAGCCGGAGAAACAAAGGGGAGTGGAGGAGATTGGGGTTGGCCAGGGAAATACTCACTCCTCCATGGACATGGTGTAAGTGAATGTGAGTTCTCTTGCCTCCCTAGGAGAGCTTGTGTGTGTGCAGGTGCCAGCCACCTCACAAGTTGGGAACCAGGAGACAACATGGGCGTCACCCTCAGGAAAAACTGCCTACTTCCTTTGAGACAGGGTCTTTTATTGGCCCAGAGCTCACATGTTAGGCTAGGCTGATTGGCCAACGAGCCTCAGAAATATCACCCCTCCCCTTGGCTTTAGCTCCCCAGTGCTGGACTTACAGGTGGGTGTCACCGCATTCATATTGGGGTGACACGCAAGTCAAGTAGGTTCTGGAGATCAAATTCAGGGCCTCATGGTTATAAGCATGAGGCAAGCACCTCACTGAGTAGAACATATTCCTTTTAGAGGGAGTTTCTTTAATATTCTTAGAGTTTTAGCACCAAGGATTTTATTTTTGGCTGTGGAAATACACCTCCTTGCATCTCAAGTCTATAGACCTGTATTTGTGCTTCTGTTGCACAGAATCTCAATATAAGCACATTTAAAAAAATAAGAAGACCCTAGCATTCCTTTATGCATCCCTCATATTGGCTGGGTGATAGTACTTTTTCCAGAACTCTGAAACTCAGACGCCTTAAAGTTCCTGAAGAAGTTGATTGTTGTCTAATGTTTGCTTTGCTGAGTCCCCAGCTTACCATCACAAGGACATTTTCACACCAGCAGTCAGTGTGCTCCCCTCTGTGATGTGAGGAGTCCCCACCGTGTTGCCTTTTTCTGACTAAAATATATGACTATGCTAAAGTATATGCTTTCCAGGAAGCTGGAAAGTAGGGCTTTGGCTGAAAGAGTATTTATCTGGCTTTGCAGTGATTATTCCTGGGGATTAAAATGTTTTAATAATGAGTGGCTGAAGGCTCCCCTTCCTGAATGGGGAAAAACACATTATCATATATCTTAATGAGGTTAAGCCTTATTTATATGTTGAGGATCTTCTAGAATGTTCTTTGGACTAGTCCGTTCATCAGTGTCATGTAGGTTGACTCTAGACTACCAGCATTGTCCACCTGGCAGTCTGTTGATGTTAGCCTTCCTTTTGGGACTTTAAGGCAAAATCAGGAATGGGAATAAACAGGTGCAGTTTATCTATGCAAATTTACAACATCTCCATGGCCATTGCTACTTATGCTAGTGCATGGTCTGTGTTGTGTCTCTCTTCCTATCTGCCTCTGACTCTTCCTCTTGACTTATTAACCATTTACTACTGCAAAGACTAGTCAGCCTGGGTGTATTTAACCAGAAAGGCAAAACCAAGCCTTAGGTTAGGTCTGAACATGAACTGCCCATCTCAGCATAGCTTGAAAGAAAGATCGACAAAGTGAGACATCTGACAGTAAAGAGAGCTCTCAGTGAAGAAGGGGACGTTTCATAGATCCAAAGCACTTGGAGCAAGGATGGGCAAAGCCTGTGTTTGAGAAGAAGAGAAAAGTGGGAATTAAAAGGAAACCCTTTCCATTTGGTGTCTGGAAGTCACAATGTCTCAATGTCTTTTTTTAAGTCAAGTGACACTTTCATTGTTTGGGATGCTAAACAGTTAAGTGAACTTTGCTCTAGTTATTGGTAGACTTCTTATAAATGATGTCACATTAGTCACAGAGACTCAATTTCCCAAACTTTTTCCCCTTAGAGTCAGGGAGGAGAAATATTTTAAGAATTCCCCCCCCCCCGTTCATTAATAATATTGGAATTTGGCCAGAATCAACTTCTCTATTGAAGACTTTGCCACTTTAATGGGCACGTGTAATAGTACATCTCTTTCTGTGGCCATCAAAGCAAGCAAAGATAACTCTGTAAGTTTCCTATTATAGCTGACAATATAGAGACCACATAGCACATCTGCACTAACATCTTTCTTCTCCAAGGGTTTTGATGCTTCTGGAGGAGACATCACTTCCAGACAATGACATGTAATTGATAAAGGCTTTGATGACCACATTCGTCAGAGGGCAGCCATCCCCTTGACCATTTCTATTGTCTAGGAAATTGTTTTAGGACAGTGAATATTCTGTTGCTTTTTTTCCTTTACCTATTCTTGCTATATCTTTCTAGCCAGTCTGCTGTGCACTCAATCCTGTAGAGATAAACCACCCATGTCCTTGAGATCTACCTGCTCCTTCCAGTGTTTTGAGGGCACCTGCTTTGCTGAAGGTTTGGTGAGGCTATCTGTGTTCAGGAATGGGCAAGCTAAGACAGTCTGATGGTATGGCTCTGGTGTTGGAGTTTTGTGCAGTGAACTAGACCTGGGCTCCTGGCTGGACAGATGACATATTCTATCAAAAAGTGAGGGCAGCACTTCTGTGTGGCTTGGTCCAGGTGTATTTACCTGAGTTTCTCATCTCTACCTTGCCTTCCTCCAGAGTCTGTTTCTAGGCCCTCTCCTCCATGCCACCAGCTGTTCTTGTCTCTCCCCAGAGCTCCTTCAAGTCACTATCGTTTGACATCTTAATGACCTCCTCCTATCCCCTTCTCCCTATTGTTCCTGCCTCGTTTGTTCTATTAACTGATGTTTTTCTTATAACAGCAAGGGCTCTGTTTTTGAACACTCACTTCATTTATTCAACACAGCTCGAACTCTTATCTTGTTCTCAGAGAATCTGCTGAACAGTTATTTTATGACAAGGAGCTTGTAATGGTCTTCCAGTTTTTAGCATGTTAATCAGTCTGGTGATGGATGTTTGTGTGGGAAGAGGAAGCTACCCAGGGTGGGTAGAGGCGTGTGCGGCGGTGCCTAGTCTTGCTGAGAGTGAGCTCTCTAACTGGACTTTAGTGCCTTCACCTTAGAAATGGGAGAAGTAGAAAACATTAGCTTCATCTGGTTGTATTCTGTGGGCCTTCATTGCTGCTCCCATTGTCCTGCTAAGGACACACACACACACACACACACACACACACACACACACGTATGTGAGTTCACGTGAAAGCCAAAGATCAATATCAGATGTCTTTTTCTATTACTCTTTATTTTTATTTATTTATTTTTTTTGAGACTGACTCTCTTCCTGAATCCAGAGATCACTAAAGCTAGGCTGGCTGGCCCTAGGTTCCAATTGTCTTTACCTCCCAAATCCTGGAGTTAAAGGTGTGTGCTGCCATGCCTAGCTTTCCATGTAGGTGTTGGGGATTTGAAGTCATGTCCTTACACTTGTACAATAAGTACTTTACCCACTGAGCCATCTTTTTAGGCCCTAGATGCATTTTCCCCCCAACTTTTTATTTCTCAATACCAGCCTGTCCTCAGTACATTTCCCAGTGACAGATGGCCAGCGATAAGGCCACTACCATTTATACCTTGAGACTTTTACCCACTGCTTTTGTGAGCAGGCACCTCCCCTGCTAAGAGATTAGAATTTTAATCCTAAATGATATTTCGATGGTCTAAGACTTAAATTTATACATCACCATCCCCAATAATGTATTGGATTGCCTTAAACAGATTGTAGATTAACATGCAACTATAAAACAAATCATCAACGCGTTGTTGACAGCGCTAAGTGCAAGTTCATATATTTAAGGACATTTGGGGGAATATTGAAGTGTTTAAAGCAGCTTAACGGGTTGATGTAAAATTAAGCATTGTGCTATTTCATTTGTGGGCCAGCCTGAGAGGTAATGATGTGGGAGGTTGGCCTTCAGAGCCAGGGAGAGCGGAAGAGACTGCAGTGACCTCAGCACCCCAGACAGCCTCGGTTCATCATGATTCTTAGGCAGCTGCAGAAGATTCCAGTCATCGATTCAGCCTGTCAGCACCTTCTATTTATTTGTTTATGATTTATTTATTTACATATGCTATTTCACTTTTTAAATTAGCATGTATTCATTGCAGGGCATCGTTAGCAGGTATTTAAAGGTTCATGGAGTTCACAGTCTGGCTAAGGAGGTAAAGTGACCCACACACTAAACACCATGGTGCAAACCAAGAGAATGTGCCTGGTAGCAGCCAGCTGGATGACGCAGGGGTGCACAGGATGGCAGTGTTTGGAGTAGTCAGCAAGATTTTTAGGCTGTGGTACCTAAGCTCACGATAGGAGGAAGGTTGAGGAGGAGGATGGAAGGTGAGGGTGGGAGGAAACTTGTGAACATATGTGTTGTGGTGTACTGGGACAGTAGAGGGTGGCATTAGAGACCCTGTCACACACCAAAACAAAGCAGAGTGTGGCACATAAAAAGAAAAAAAAAGCAGAGAGAAAAGAATATACATGATTTTTTTTTCCTCTATTGCCTGGCTTGTGGAGTCCATTGATGTGTGTTCTCTGCTTCTGCCTCAGTTCTTCTGACCTGTAGATCCTGAGAGAGGGATGTCTGAGTAAGAAATATGGCCACCAACAGGGCTGGGGGCTTCTTTTCCTCTTCTATCTGTTCCACTGTGTTTAGACTTTTTAAGACCATTTCTCCAAACTCCTGTTTAACCCGTAGTGAATGGCAGGAGTAGTTATATGGTATCTGGACTGAAATACTGTGTTCAGGTCACCCTTCCTGCTACCGTGGGGTGAGTAGGAAAAACCCCAGTGCCATTGGAGGTGAATTAGGAGCATGCAAAGCCCACTTCCCTCTGTGTTGTAGGAAAGAGAGTCTCCCCTGAGCTCTGCAGTGGCTTCCCAGAGTTCAAAGAGAATGTGAAAATATGGAAGGCGGGCCAGGCTGGTGGAAAAAAATGAATCAAAGGATAGCAACTAGACCTCCGAAAGATAATCTTGTAAGCCCGCTGTGCTCAGGCCAAGGAAGTAGAAGGAGAGGGAGCGTTGTTGCCATCTTCAAAGAATAAAACGTTTTGAAATGGGCAATGGGCTTCTCAAAGAATGTTCTGTGGGACCCAGGTTCTAGAGAAGGCAGGGGCTCCTCGAGCCAAGTGGGTCTGGGAAATGAAGTGCTGTCTTGGCTACGGTGACTCACAGAGCAGATTAGCTCAGAGCTTCTGAAGAAAAGAACTGCTTTGCACATTGAGCAACCTAGTTAATTTTAAATACCCACCTACCCATCTTTGGAAACTGGTATTTTCTCAAAACATTTGGACATGGCTGACTTCAGAACTACTAAGACTGCCTTCAGAGTGGACTAAACAAATTAAATTGAGATGGGAAGCCATACATCACGTGATCATTCTAGAATTTTCTCTGGCGGAAGATGTTAGGACTCTTGTTGTTGCTGGTGATTGTCAAGTAAAGGCAGGCAGACATCCCGTTCTCCAAGCTCCATGCTTGCCCTCAAGAGTCACCGATTTGAGACCTTTGTGGCCTTGGAAGCATTTGGATGTGGGTGACATGGAGTCAGGCTAGGAGCCCAAATTGTCTTCCAGTGTTGAAGAAGATCACCAGGGGCAGGACTGAGGGGCAGGAAGAAAGATGGCTGGCTTGAGGCTAGCATAAGATAGGTGAACCCTGGGGCTGGCAGCTCTGCTGGAGTAGCCCCTGGGAGGTACAAGGTATCTTGTTGGGAGTAAGGAGTATGCACATGTGGTCCTGTGGAACAAGAACGATCCAGGGGCTGCCGGCTGTGCCCCACAGGAAGTTTAAGGAGAGAATTCAGAAGCACAATGTTGGCAGTACCTTCTTCATTAAGGTTGACAGTTTTGTTCCCCTGGTTTTAAAGTTCCAACTTCCTTCCCTCCCACATAGCTCTCCCTTCCCTCTTGTGTTCACATTCTTCCTTCTCCTTTCCTCTCTCTTCTCCCTTTCATTACTGAGGGAGAAAACCAAGGCTGCCCATTCCAGTACTGCCTTATTATTTTCTTGCCAAGTAAGACAGATACTTTTACTGGGTGATCGTCAAAAAATCTTTTTGTTTTCTGAAATCACGAATGACCTTCTCTTCTCTTCTCTTCTCTTCTCCTTTTTTAGGGGTGTGCAGGCAGAGTGTCTTTACCTCTGTTTCTCTCTCTCTTTCTCTCTCTCTCTCTACACACACACACACACACACACACACACACACACACACACACACACACTTTCTCTCTCTTGAAGGTACAGGATACGCCTTTTGTGTTCCATTTATTGTAAAATATTACACACATCTGTAATTATATTAGTCTTAAAATAAAGCCTTCATCCACTCTTAACCATCTTCTGATGTCCCTTCCCTGCTGACTCTATTTTTCTCTTGTTCCCACTTTACATTAATGCGAAGAGACAGTTGAGTAAATGCACGATGAACTTCAAAACCTAGTAATTGTTTTTCAGAAAGAATGAAACTTGCGAATTAGATATGGATTGTAAAAGAACACTGGGGCTGATTAGTGTTGGAGAGGGGTGCCCACCGGACGGCTCTGACACCTGCCTGCCAGCACTCTCCAGAAACGCCACAGCTGATGCCTCTGTTCTGCCCATCACAGACAGCAGGGAGAGGTGGTGGGTGGGAGTTAAAAGACTTCTCAGTGAACCACCTTGTCAGGCTCTCCAGTTCCTGGGACGGCTGACATAAAAGGCGGTGAGAGACAAAGACGGGCTGCATCTATTTTACAAGCACACTCTAGTTATCTGTAAAAATAAAATAAAATTAGGAGGTTTTCTTTTTTTTCTTCTTCAGAGAATGAAGGGGCATGGAAGGGGTTTGCTACTTTTTTTCCTGTCCCAAGATTGTGGAGATAATGAGTTTTTTAAGACTTGGAGGCAGGAAAAGAATTCACAAGCCAAATTTCAAGCGACTGAAAAATTGCTTTCAGGAGAGAGAAAAAAAAAGGAGAAAAGCCTTTTCTATGCTAACCATCTGCTTGCATCTTGTTTACTGCTGAGAGTGTCCGCATGTGCTTATTAATCACGCTTACACAAGTATCTTAATTACTCCCTGTGTAGCTGCTCTGTCTTGAACTCAGAAGTTGACCTTTCTCTTTTTATTCCTTTAAATCATTAATCATACACAATCAACACCAGCAGGGTAGAATCACTTCGAAGGCTACCCAGATCCTCACACCTCACACCAGTCCCTGGCAGACAGGGAACGCCAGAGAGGCTGCTTCGCCAGCAGCCTGGCTGATCGTAATTAATGGCTTTGTTGTGTGGAAACACTCAGGCTAGGGGAGGCCACTCCCATCACCACCACCCTTGGCATGTTCCCAGCTTCCCCCCCTCATCCCCCTCCCGCCCCCGTGGCTGCCCAGCTTGGATAGCTGCCACTGGAAACCCCAAAGGCCTCTGCTAGGAACTTGCAGGAGACTGTGTACCAGACCCTTGAAAGGTCTCAAGAGAGACTGAGTGACCTTCTGAGGGAGGACACTCAGAAGTTGCACGAGATCCTTGCCTCACACACCTGTGGGGCCCCCTGTTCGAAACTGTAGATTTTCAGTTGGGGATGTCTGACTGGGGTCTAGGAGTGTATGTCTCTGACATCACCCAGGGGATGGCCATGTTGCTGCTCTAAGGACCATAAGTGGCTCTCTTCCTTTTTTTTTTTTTTTTTAAAGTAAAACACAACATATAGTATTGGACTTTGCAATGGAGGGCATAGTGAAATCTTTACTTTTAGCCTTTTAATTGAAACTTGTAAAAAATTGCTTCAAACAGCTGAAAGAAATATCTACTCCAGAAAAATTAAATGGAGACATCGAAGCAGAGGGAAAGGTAGATCAGAGCCTCTTCTTGTGGCCAGACTGATTGTTCTACCTATAAATGGCAGATACTTAGACCCTCTGGGAAAATAGCTTGAGTTTTCTACCCACTATGATTATGTTTAGATTTAAAGTTCAAAGTATGATGTGTTAACATTATACAACAGTATGACACACAGGAAGCTGGTGGTATGACACACAGAATGCTGCTTGACTATAAGATCTAAGAATAGAATAAAAAGCACAGTCTAAGTAAGGCTAGGGACACCAGGTTCTACCCAGGGGAAGCTGGGAATATCATGGGCAGAAACTATGAGATTTCCCATTGGTCATTGTTTCTGAAGAAAGGAACATGGGACATGACACACTCCTTGTCACTAGTCTCCATTTCATCTAAATAGTGGGACAAGGGTAAGGGTGGGGAGGAATTTTATTAAAAACAGAGTCTTAAGTAAAAGCAACAAATCTGTATTAGTGAAAAATCACCTAATTAATTCAGATAAAAACTTCGTCATTCCACAGGCATGGAGAATACATGGTTAACTGGGTTTATTATTTACATTAAAAATTACTTGTTCGTGAAATAAAAAAAAAAATCAATTACCCAGAATGAGGTGAATTAAGAAAATGTTTTATCGGTATAGCTGGCCTTTTTCAGTTGGTTGCCTTCTTGGTTTCTTGTTGATTTATGAAGTGAAACTTGTGTCTTGTCGCTGGTGGGGGCGTCCTGCAGCCTTCCTGCATAGTTCTGTTTTTTTTGGCAGCCTGGGAGAGTTTCCCTGGGTGAAACGACCGAGGGACATAATTCACTGTTCATTTGCTAAAGCAATAACTCACAGGGACATGTACTTATGAAGTCTGTGAGATGGGAGCTGGCGCCTTTGCACAACTATGCTCTGCGTGAACCTTTTCAGAAGACTCTGTGTTCTTAGAAGTGTGTGTGGACCTCGGATCAGGCTGACCCAAGCGTTGTGGACAGCCTGGCTTGGTTACAACTCCGCTTTTGTTTTTGTCTGGTGTTGAGTGAACTCATCTGTCTTTAGAAAAGACCGGAGTGCCATTTTCTAGAGGAGGGCACTCTTGTGTTTGTGTAGAGAACACCAGGCAGAGGTGGAGGTTGGCTTTAGTTTTCCTAGGACCCTGTGTCTATGAACAGCTTTTCCTTCTCTGACGCGATTGGCTAAAGCTTTCCTTCCACTGGTGGATCCCAGGGTTATGGTAATGGGGGATAGGCTGCTCAGTCACTAAGAGGAGGTACACAAACATCCTTTGTATTCATTATTTTTCTGTTGCTGTGATAAAACACCATGACCAAGGCAACTTAGAGAAGAAAGTTTATTTGGGTTTATGGTTTCAAAGAGTTAAGGGCATGGAAACAGGAACAGGAAGCTGAGGGCTCACATATTAAATTTCAAGTACAAAAAAGAGAGAGTGAACTGGGAATGACCCAAGTTTTTAAATGTAAAGCCTGTATCCAGGAAAATATTTCCTTCAATAAGGCCGCACTTCGCAAACCGTTCAAAAAGTACCATCAATTTGAGACCAAGTATCAAATGTCTGAGACTTCAAGAGACATCTTCTTTGAACCACCACATCCTCTGTGTAACAAAGAGAGTCCCTGGGTAACAGTACCTGACTTAGCTTGTCTGAGATGGGAACTTGGAACATCTGTAGCTTTAGCTGTGAGGGCCAGAGCTGAGAGCCATACCCTAATGTTGCAGGTCATTTCCTCTATACCCATGTCTATACCCACTGAAGACGTGGGTATAGAGGTCAGACCATTGAGCTACAACGATGACCTTAGGGCATCTGCCCTTGAGATACCCACAGTCAGTGGTACAAACTAATACATCTTACTAGTTTTCTCTAGTTCTCTCACTAAAGCATAGGTTATTGCCTCAGCTCACTGCCTGTCATGACTTTTCCAGACTTCTTTGTGTATCTTTGGCTTCCTTGGTTGATGCTTGGTCTGTCATTACTACTTATGTATGAGCTTTGTGTGTTCCTCAGGTCTCATTCTGGGATGACACAGTGTTCTAAAAACAGGTTACAGAGTATCCATTCATGAAACCAGGCATAGTGGTACACACCTCTCATTCCCAGAGCTTGGTTGCTTAGAAGCAGAAGGATAAGGAATTCAAAGCCATCTTTGACTGTATCTCAATTTCAAGGCCAGCCTGAAAGAAGGGGAGGGTGGGGTGGGAGAACTTGTCTCAATAATGAAACAAAAACAAAAGGAAAAAATGCATTATGACCAGCTTGCTTGGGATACAGTCTTACCTAGAGTAATAAGAAGTTACAATTTGTATTCATTTGGCTTTGTTGTTATAGAAGAAAATTTTGACTCTGCCAGGGTTTCCTGGTGGTCCTGGGTTGCCCACTTCCTTTAGTTCTCTGTGCCTCATATTATCTTGGAGTAGGTTTTCAAATCTTTATGTTGTAAGCAAGTGATACAAATGAAGACAGTTCTTGTCTATAGAGATGCAAATGAATCATGTCTTGTATCATTGTTTCTTGCCCCGTGGCTCTCAATTTCGCATCCATACGTAAGTTCATTTTAGATTTCAGGCAGTCTGGCTATGGGTGGCACTTAAAGTTCTTTTTCAAACTGATTACATCCTACCAGTTCTCTCACTAACGAGTGGACTCTTTGAAAGCCGCTGCTTACGCTTATTTGTCGGAGCATCATCAATATTACCCCTTTTGAAGCAGAAGCAGATCTTTTAATGACAGGTATTTCTATCTTTCTCTGTGGAAAGTATGTGGAAGTATGGATGCTTTCGAGCGGTTAGCAGAGATTGCATTCTGGGTATGTGACAATGGCCTGCAGCACATTGTATTAAGCACAGCTCATTAGAAGAAAACATAATTAGGTTAATATGGTATCCGTTACCTTGGATTCAATTCAGCTGTAGTCTGTGACATAGTTTGAGAAAATGAAAACCCAATTCAGATGAAAATACCTTTTAATGTTGCATTTTTTTTTTCTTAGACTGAGAGGGAAACGGTAAAAGACTGGTTTGGTAAGAGTTTCATGTTTGGGGTGGTGGTGATGGTGGCTGTTTGGGGAAGGACAGGTATGACATATTGACTAGCTCATTAAAAATTAAGGCAGTGCAAAACCAGGCCTCAGAATTGCAAGGCAGTGCTCCAAGATAAGGTACTTTTTAAAGCCAGTCAAACCCGGAGCTGTTCAGTTTTTAAGCATATCATTAGGTCTCAAACATAAAGTTATAATTTTCTCCTCTCTGTGGATTCCCAAGGATGCTCCCATAGATCCAGGCTGGGGAAACAAGCATTGGCTCGACCAGTCAAAGTAAGTACCGGCTTTATCAACACTGCGGAGTTGCAGCGAAACATCTCTTTGCTTGAAAGGGGATGGCTGAAGAGGAAGAATGGCTGCTTGTAAGGATGTGGGGATCTGCAGTATCTATTCCCCAGGAGCAAAGGATGTTCCTTCATGCAGCCAAAACACTAGGATAAAGTGCAGTTTTCATGGGAAATAAACAGGATTCAGTTTGTATGATATATAGCATATCTCTTCTCTCCCTTCCCCTCTCCTGTCCTTATTGGAAGTACTTGGCATTCTCTAAGGATTTTATAACTTCACTAAGAATAGACTTTTAAGGATGCAGGTTCAAGTGGATGTGTCCCTTCACTGGGTGAGATTTGTCTTTATTTCAAGTGTGACTGTCCTGCGGTCAGAGTGTCTGTGTTGTGCTGTGGAGTCACTTCCTGTCATTTGTAAGACCAGAGTATTGGAAGAAACCATAGGTATGGTCTGGTATTAGTTCCTAATATTAACTGGAGATGATGAAATATATTACGCCTCTTTGTAGTTAGCATGACTTTTTTGCTCATTGTATTTTTTTCAAATCTTTGTTTCATTGGTTGTTATTGTGTGTTGTATGACACCCCCCCCCCTTTGGACGTGTGTATGTGTTTGTGGTATATGAATGCAGCCATGTGAATGGAGGCATGTGTATGCCACATTACATGCTTGAAGGTCAGGGGACAACTTTGTGAACCTGGTTCTCTCCCTCAGTATTTACATGGGTTCTAGAGATGACATTAGGTTGCCAGGCTGCATAAGAAGCATCTTTATCCTCTGAGCCAACTCACCCATCCCCCTCTTCAGTCTCAACTTCTGCCTTTATTGTTAGCTAAGTGTCTTAGTTAGGGCTTCTGTGGCTGTAAAGAGACACCACAGAACACAGCAACTCTTATGAAGGAAAACATTTAATTGGGGCTGGCTTAGAGTCCAGAGGTTTAATCCATTATCATCACGGTGTAAAGCATGGTGGTGTGCAGGCAGAAAAGATGCTGGAGAGTTAGCCAAGAGTTCTCCACTTAAAGTAGCAGACAGCAAGAAGAGAGTGAGACACCTGACCTGGCTTGAGCATTTGAAACCCAAAGTCCACCTCCAATGACACACTTCCTCCAACAAGGCCACACTTCCTAGTCCCTATCAAGTAACACTACTGATGACCACACATTGAAATCTACGAGTCCGTGGGGAACATTCATAGTCAAACTACCATGTGAGATGTTGGATCCTTGTGAATAGATCATTCAGAAGACAACCCATTCTTGTTCCTTCGAAGGCACACTACTGTTTGGGGACCAGGGTAGTGGCTCAGTCAGTAAAAGACTTTTCATGCAATCTTGAGGACCAGGATCCAGATCTCCAGTCCCTACCCATATGTGGCAGTATGTACCCCAAATCCAAGTGCCAGGGAGGCAGGGCGAAGATGATCTCTAGTGCTTGCTACCTCTATGAGTCTTCTAGCCTAATCTACTGCTTCAGGTTCAGTGAGAGACCGAGACCGTGCCTCACAAATAAGATGGAGAGCACTTGAGGAGGTCACCTGTCTTAGTCAGGGATAACTCTTGCTGCAATGAAATGCCATGGAGAGAAAAGGGTTTATTTGGCTTGAACTTCCATATCACAGTTCATTATCAAAGGAAGTCAGGACATAAACTCAAGCAGAAACCTGGAGGCAGGAGCTGATGCAGAGGCCATGAAAGAGTGCTGCTTCCTGGCTTGCTCCCCATGGCTTGCACCCCATGGCTTGCACAGCCTGCTTACTTATAGACCCAGGACCACCAGCCCAGGGGTAGCCCCATCCACAATTGGTTATCCTTTTCCCCATGAATCACTCATTAAGGAAATGTCCTACAGGCTTGACTACAGCCTGATCCTATGTAGACATTTTCTCAATTGATGCTCCCTCCTCTCTGATGATTCTAGTTTGTGTCGAGTTGACATAAAGCAGCTAGTCAGCACATCTCATTCAACTTCTGGCCTTTCTATGCATATGTATACATGTGCATGCTCTCCTGACAAATGTGTGCCAGTACATTCACCGCCCCCCACCACCACAAAAAAAACCCTTATTTTCAGCACTTTTTACCTCTACTTCCCAGGTTTTTTACAGTGAGAATCAAATATTCTCAATCTGGGAGTTGTATTCCAGGAGGGTTACAAGCATCTGGCACAAATGAGGTGCCCAGAAGCCAAAGTGCCAATAGCTTCCTGTAGATCTACTGCTGCCTGTCTTCCTGTGATCCAATCTTTCCTACATGGGCTACTAGTGTAGCTTCTGATCACCAGGTCCTTCTGGATCTGTCACTGTGATCCTTAGAGGCCACATACCTGGGGCTCTGTTGAGGATTTCCAGGTCTGACTCTGTAAAAGCAGATAATGAATGTATCCTCCTTTTTCTCATAGCCTGGCATAAATCTAGGTAGGTATGGGGAATGTGGACCCATGCTAAGTGCCTGTCCATGCTGCCTTGCTCCACAGTTGAGATCTCCAATTCAGAACCCTAGACTTGGAAGCTTTGCATGCTCCTGAAGTTTTTGATTTGGGATTTTTGGGTTAGAGAAGCTCAGTTTTAACCATTCTTGGACTCTTAAGCACAATACCATGAAGATTGCTCCCTTCCCTTCTTCCTTTCCTCCCAGGGTTTTAGCATCTCATATAGAACAGATATCCAATGAAAAGACCAAAACCAAAACCACTTTCACAGTAAACTTACATTGGTGGCTTTTGACTGGTTGTCTAGTTCATCAGTCTGGTTACTTAGACCTTCCTAACCTGCTTGAAATGAGGACAATGAAGCCTATGGGTGCTCTAAACACTAAGTTCACTGGACTTGCTGCTTTACTAATTTATTTTAAGAATCCACATAATCCACAGACTCCGTGCCAAACACCGTCTCTTGCTCTCACGGAATAGTTAGAACCTGGTAGACCTCTTTTTCCTCATTTTGTGCTGGAGACTAAGTTGTAGTTGGGATCGGATCCACGTGCTGAGGCGCATCCTCACTTCACAGGGTGCTGGATTTGCGGGACTTTCATTTTGGTGGGAGAGGCAGACAGATACCTTCTTTACCCCAGCTAGCCCCTTTGGCAGCACTGGGGGTTGCTGCAAAGCCACTTTGTGCTCTGCCAGCCCCTTTCACCCACCTGTCAAAGTCAACCTCCTTTCCAAGGGTTGGTACTGATATATCTACTCCAGTGTACTGTTAGTACTAGGTCTGAAATTTGCAATGGTAAGGGAAAAGAATCCTGATTTTGCAGAGGTTTAAACTGTCCCTCTACCCCCGATCCTGATGAAATCTGGCCGGACTGTTAGCTCCATCCTCCTGGAGGCTGTGCTCCTGGGAGAACAGGAAAACCCACAGGCCAGCTTCTCAGGTCTTTGTTGAAATACAAGGGTGGCTTTTGAAGTCATACAACATTATACCTATTATGTAAAGCCAAATTATTTTGTGAATTATCAAAAACATTGATCTGCCCTTGGCAGTACTTTAGGGTTTTTGCAGTAAATCTGCAGCCTGATAGTGCTTGCAGGGTGTCAGTTTCTGTCACTTGTAAGCTTCCCTTCATCAGCTCCAGTTTGAAAAGAGTCCCAAGTAACAAAGGCATTGCTATCTCTTAAACTTGGCTTTAACCTTCAACCACAAATAATTTACTCTTCGGTGTTATGCCTCGGTGCTTTTTGGTGACAATATATCATCTTAAACGTTAGTAACTTGATTTTTGTAATATAAAGACATATAAATCGGAGAAGAAGAAAATGATGGCTAAGTACATTTATGTGTAGCAATCTGAATAGTGTTCCCGATGTGATTCACCCAACATTTATCTGCATAAATTATGGTAGTTAAAGAAAAGGAGCAGATGAGAAACATAGTTAAGGCCGGTTTTAATAGCGGCATAAAATAGAGCAAAAAATGACGTTCATTACTTTTTAAAATATTACATCTTTATTACGGTTTTCACTCGTTGGAAGCAAATGCCTTGTTAGCTAATGAAACATTGCTGGATGCTCAGTGGATCCACTCTGATGGCATAAGCAACACTTGCCCTCCCTTGAAAGCCTTGTCCATAGTGCCCCTACTTGGTCACTGGCTACTTGTTCTCAGAATATTAATATGAGTGACCTTTAGTATGGAAAAGAAAAAAACAATCTCCTTCATGAGCAGAGGTGAATAACTTGAAGAACATGTTTACTTTGTAAGCTCCAAACTGACTTTGAAATGTGCAGGATGGTTCCCCGCAGAAGCCAGAGGGCCCAAGGCATGACAGAGGGAAGAACTCACTCAGGGCTTTCATATTGTATCCTTGGGTACAGCTATCTTAATGAGCAGCAGCAGCAGCAACAACAACAACAACAACGACACTGAAAACCCTAGATTGAAAAGTAAACAGGAAAATACAACTAGCTTTAAAAAAATTGCTGCATAAATATTTTAGATCCTGCAGAAAAACTCAGGAGTTTATGGAAAAAATTAAGAGAGTCCAGCTGACTGCCTCTTTCCAGTCTGTCTGCCTTTTCATTCTGGTTCTTAAAAGGCGTCTGCAGCTAGAGCCAGAGGGTAGCTCAGAGGGAGATGTCTCACCTTTTGGATGCTGAGTTCTTTTCTCCAGCTTGGTGAACTTTGAACTTTTGTGCAATGTGTGTATTTCTGTTTGTTCACACATGTGTAGGTACACATGTATGGACATGTGTGTAGAGGCCAGAGGTCAACTTTGAATGTTCCTCAGGAGCTACCCACCTTCTTCCCCGAAGTTCCCATAGAGTCTCTCCCTGGGACCTGGAGTTTATTGACTTGGCTAGATTGGCTGGCCAGGGAGCTCTGAAGATTCTCTTCTTCTGCCTCCCTGGACTGAGAAAGAAGTGTGCATTACCATGTCTGCTTTTTATGTAAGGGGTGGGGATAGAACTTATAGTAAATATTTTATTGACTTGAGTCATCTCTCTAGCACCCCCTGCACCTTTGTCAAGGCAGAAAGAACTACATAATCAAAGCCCATTTAGGGCTGGAGAGATGGCTCAGCATCTGCTGCTCTTGAAGAGGACATGGGTTTAGATCCCAGCACCTAGGTCAGGCAAGTTACAACCACCCATAACTCCAGTATGAAGAGTTCTAGGGCTGACCACCTCTGGCCTCCTCAGGTACTACGAAAGAGCATGGTGCACATAAAGAGATGCAGGCAAATACTCATACACATAAAAGTAAAAATATTAAAAACAACAAGAAAGATGGAAAAGCCCATGCCCCTACCTCCTGGCTTCAGTATGGGTGAATCCTTTGGCTCTAAGTTTTCATGACCATCTAGGGTTTTCATGGCTGTGATAAAACACCATGACTAAAAGTAACTTGGGGAGGAAAGGGTTTATTTTGATTATATGTTCAGGTGATAAGTCCATCACCAAGGGACCACAGGGCATCAAGCAGAGCAGGAACTTGGAGGCAGGAACTCAAGCAGAGTCTGAGGAGGAATGCAGTTTACTGGTTTACTCCTCTAGTCTTTCTCAGTTTATCTTCTTACATACCTTTGGACCACCTGCCCGGGGGGGGGGGGGCACTACCCAGCAATTGGCTGTGCCCTTCCACATCAAGGATTAATCAAGAAAAATGCCTCCACTGACTTGCCTGCAGGCCAGGTCTGTGGAGGCATTTTCTCAATTAAGATTCCTTTCCCCCAGATGACAATAGCTTATGCCAAGCTGATATAGAAACTGCCTAGCATAATGACCTTGGGGATCACTGCCTGACCCCCCAAGAAGAGGGCCTGTAGAACCCTGAGGTCTCTGGCTGTCACTATGCATGGGTCTTATCTCAAAATTTCGTCTTCACTTTTGTCACAGGAGGTCTCTCAAGCCTTCTGTGAGAACCATACCTGTAAGACAGACAGCCTAGGCTCCCGCTAAACTCACCCCTCATCACTAGAGATGGCTCATCTCACTCCACTCCAGAGAACACACATGTAGGTATGTTACAGCTTCGAGCAAGAGCTGTATTCTTAGGTGTGCTGAGTGGTGAAACTCATTCTTGGTGCTATGTGGGGCCGAGTCTGTACTGACATTCACTGAGCCACAGATCCTGTCCTCTGGTAGCCCCTTGTCTTAGGGTAAAACATGGGTGTTACCTATTCTCTAAAGAACCTTTGACTCTCAATTCTGCATTCCAGAATGATGAATTGCTCAGCACAAATGTGAAGTCGGCCCACAAAAGGCTAACGGATTTGGTCCAGAATGCATTTCCTATGCTCCGTGACCTTCATGCCTCTGTATGGGACTAGGGGCTGGGACCTCAGTTGGACACATAGTCAATATTCTTTCTTTATTCTCATTCTTCATCCTTTGCACAACCCTTCTACACCACTTACCATCTTTTATCTCTTAGACTTTTTTCCAGTGTGTGTCATTTTGCCTTCCCTTCTTTCTAAGATAGAGCATATCTTAGAAATGCAATAGGTATTTGAAATGACGGAGGAAGGGAGCTTGTATCTATGCTAAAGGCAAGGAAAAGACGAGTGATTTAGAAAATTACCAAAAAGAACTGTTTCAAAGTTTTTAAAACTTTAGTTAAAAACCCTTTTCTGTGTGTGTGTGTGTGTGTTGTGCATGTATGCATATATGTGCTCATATGTGTGGGTGTGCTTGTCTCAGGAGCAGGCACAAGAGTGAACCAGAAGCTCACCATTTTGACTAGACTGGCCAACCAGTGAGCCCCTTTGTCCACCTTGTAGCACTGGGGAGACAGACATACTACAGTGCCCAGCTCTGATGTAAGTGCTAGGGCTCCAAACCCAGCTTTTTACCCACTGGACCATCTCTCCAGCCCTGTTCTGAGATCATCTATTCTGAGATATATTTTTCAGTTTATTGTGTTTGAGAAAATACATAAGCAACATTTTGGTCTGGGGGCTAGTGTTCTCTCTCTCTCTCTCTCTCTCTCTCTCTCTCTCTCTCTCTCTCTCGCCTGTAATGTGAAATTTAAAGAAGATATTTTACCAAGCCATTTATTTCATTTGATTAAGCCATTAGAAAAGATTAGAGGTGTCTTTAGTTCTGGAGAGATAAGTTTAACAGGGGAGGATTTTAGTAACATCTGGGCAACATATACAACACCTTCCTGTTCCCTTATCTTCCAATGCAGCTGTTCGTAATTTTTTTTTTATAATAGATAAGAGTGATAGGCTGGGAGCGGCATGTTTGAAACCTCCACCAGCTTCTTATATCTCGTTCAGGTTGCTCCGTGTGGCTTCCTTTCAGTGTATAACTATATAGAAACCTTGAGTTTCCTTTTTCTTTTCCTTCCCCCTTTAGAGAATACTATCTCTGTGTAAACAAGTATCATTTTCCAGTGACTGACGGTGCATTTGGAGGCCCCCTCATCTTGAATAAAGTTATCATTAACGAGGCCTCCTTCCACTTTAGATCATTGCTCCTCTCTTCATTCAGGGGCACTCAGTGTTGAGGTTTCTGCCCAAATAAGGGCACTTGTGTGATGAGTGAGGACAGACTTGTGGAAAGGGTTCCCTTGCTTTCTTCTCTTTGTTCTGACTAGCTTTGCAGAGTAGCCCTTTGGCTTATGTCCACCAAGGAAGGTGTCTGGTTTCTCTAGGTGAAGTCAACTGGTTGAATAGCAGAAGGACCAGAGGAGCAGAGAGTGACATGGAACACAGATAAGTTTTACATTGTATCTATCAGAGCATTACCACAGGGGAAATGATGATGGTGGTGGTGGTTGTTGTTGTTGGTGACAATGTTATTTTCTTTATATTCAGAGTTTCACTGTATAACCCAGGCTGACATCAAACTTGTTTATAGCCCAGCCTGGCTTTGAACTTGTTATCCTCTTGTCTCAGTCTCACCAACTTGGGGAGTATTGATGAACACCATCACACGTGCCTGTGTTAATTTTTTTTTTTTTTTTAAGGGGAGGAGGAGGTAAGTTTTTAATGGCCTTTTTCTTTCTACATAATTGTGAAGAATAAGTTGGTATTGACTTATTTGCATGCCTATTAATCACATTTTTAAATCCTTGAAAACTCTGGTGAAAGTCCTATGTTTTCCCTGTTAAATTATACAGCAGGGAACTCTGATGGACTCATGGGATCTCCATGTAGCCTATCAGTTATAGGCATGGCAGATACAAATAAAAGCAAAATGAGAGATGCTTCATCCTGGATGCCGGACATGAGTCTGTGAGCATGACCTCAATGCTTCATTTATTCTCTTCTCTCTGGAGCAAACTGGAAGAGCAGAAAGCATTAACTTAGGCTAAGACCTAAGTCAAGTGTTTTTCTCCCCTGTGTTTTGAGATATGGTCTCATACTGTAGCCAAGACTAGAACTGACTTTGTGGCTTAGCTTGCTCTCAAACCCACAGTAATTATTCTGTCTCAGCCTCCCAAATTCTGAGATTACAAGTGGGAGTTGGATATTCCATCCCAGGACTCACAGATGTCTCCCAGATTCTGTCCCCTGGGAGTGCTTGTATTGTAGTTCAGCTGGAGTCTGTGCTGACAGGAATCCCCACATGGAACAGACAAGGATGAGCCAGTAACTTCAGATCTCAAGTAGGTCTTGGAAAGGAGACAACAAGCCATGGGTTGAGGCTAGTGGTTTAGGAAGTGTCTTTAACCACAGCAGCTCAGAAGACTGGTACTGAGTTAACTTCACTCTATGAAGCAGGGGCTGATGGGAAGAGGCTGGGTCTCTTCTGGAATTAACCAGACTTGCTATAACCTTCCTGGACATCCATATAAGTTATTTCTTCTTTTTAGGTTGCAGAGAACACTTTTTAAAAATGAAAGAGCTATATCTGGAGCCCGTTGTTCAACCTTTAAAAAGAAACAATGGTCTTCACAGAAGTAAACATTTTACAGTGTAATATTACACACAATTTAATTCATATATGTGTTTGCATGTATATATATATATATTCATTCATGTGGGTGGTGTGTATGATTGTCAATGTATTATATGCCTGTGGTGTGTATGTGTACACACATGAACACACATGTGATGTCACAATGGGAAGTGTATTTTAGTATTTCTTACTGTTTTTCGGTCTAGCACTGTCTATTTCATTCCATTCAGATGTGATGCTCACAGTATATTTAACTGGTTTTGACCATAATCAGCCCTATTAACTTTAAAATATATAATTATATTTATTTACTCTGAGAATTTCCTATGTATACATACTTGGTTATTTTCACCCCCTCCCATATCTATTGACTTTTATAGTCTGTCCTAGTTCTTGGTTTCTCTTGGTAGGTCCAACATACCTGCTTCATCCTGTGAGACACTCCTTGGATTTGGAGTATAGGCCACATTCTTAGAGCACCGAAGGAATCTGCAAGACTCAGTGTTCCTTCTGCCCCCTTCCATTTAGAGCATGATTTTTAATGCATAGCCTGCAATGGCCCTCAGTGGCCCACCAAGAGCTCCCTGCTGGCTTGGGGGACAAGATACTGATGTACAGCCTTTGAAATGTCCCATGTGCAGGGAGGATTTGATTGCCATCAGTACCAGTCTTCTGAGCTGCTGTGGTTAAAGACACTTCCTAAACCACTAGCCTCAACCCATGGCTTCTTTGAAGCAGTGGTGAATAAGTCTGAAGCCCCTTAGGAACTTCCTTCCAAATGGAGAAAAGATCCTGGCTTATTGTTGGCTGGGCCCCATTCCTCAGCACTTGGCTGTATGGTGGTGCTTTTGTCTTGAATTTTCACAGGGCAGACTTCTCATATTGTGGCTGGAGCTAAGGCCATGTCTAGGCTTCTGTGGGACGTAGTATTGCAAGACAAGTTTCTTACTCTTGGTCATTGTTTAGATGACATGATCTCTGTAACTGCTTCCAAATACAGTACTGTCTTGACATGGTAGTCATCTTCAGGTACACTCTGAAAATACAGTTACTGGAGGTGTTCATTTTATGCTGAACCATGTCTTTGCACACACCTGGATCCCATTGCTTTTTGCCAATAGGATGTGAAGTGAAAACTTCTGGTTTCCTTGGAAAGTCAGTTATGCCAAATGATGCTTTGCTGAAGCAGACACAGGTGTTTTGCTAAAGCAAGTACATGAAAGGGTGAGTGATGAAGGATTCTTCACTAACAGCACCTGTGTATTGGTCTACCTTACAATGCGTAGCTGAGTTCCATTTGTCCTCACACCATAGAGTAAAACATATCAAAAAAACTTCTGGTGGTGTTCTGGTGCCTT
Source organism: Arvicanthis niloticus (assembly GCF_011762505.2). Classification (NCBI taxonomy): domain Eukaryota; kingdom Metazoa; phylum Chordata; class Mammalia; order Rodentia; family Muridae; genus Arvicanthis; species Arvicanthis niloticus. The sequence continues at coordinate 75,347,968 of NC_047660.1, forward strand.
CTTGCTGCTTCCTCGAACTCGGACTCAAGTCAATTGGCAGAGTACGTCAACTGATACAGATTTGTGTGGAGTTTTGCTAAGATAGACTCATGTACTGAGGCAAGACACATGGTGATACAAAACCTATGGAGGACACGTTTTTGTTTGGAGGAAGTATAAATAGGACCCAATCGACAGTGACACATAGCTAGCTTTGTAACACATCTTTGGTCTTGTGTCTTTTCTGATCTTCACTTTGTTGAGAGAGGCACGGCAGAGAACTTATCCTGGTGTACCTGTTGGTCTTGGTTTCTCCTGCTGACTTGTGCCAATTTGAAGGAAACCTGGCTGTTTCTGCTGGGTCATACCACTGTTGCTGATTCATGTTTAATATCCCAATACTACTGAACTAGACTGCTATTATACTCATGAAGTATTTGTGAATGGATTGAGCTACTATTACTGAATCCTGTAAACTGAACTGCTGATTTCCTGACAATACAGATTGGATTTGCTCCAAAGAGCAATTTCTAAACAGGTCCATTTTCTGTTTCCTAATAACCATTTTTCCCCACTACTTCTGGTGGGTGGTGGGATACAAGGGAGGTTAAAGCATTTAAGAACCCATATTCAAGTTGTGGTTGAGAAAAATTTAAGCTTACAAGGAAGATACAAGTTTACTGTCACCTGCCCTTCCAAAGGCCATGCTTCTGTTGGGCTGTCCTTGGGAGTCCTGCCTCTTACAGGATTCCCTTTCCTTTGGCTCATGACAGCACTGGCTGTGAATAGCCACACTTCTATCGCCTTGCTTACCCATACGGCCTCTTCTGTCACTCTGCTCCGAATCACTTCTCCCATTGAGATTCCTGACTTCCACGGTCATCATTTTCCAATTTAAAAAATATCTTCTAAAGCATATATGAAGAATTATTTCCAACCATATGGAAGAGAATGTGGCTTTTGACATTCTTCCCCCCCACTTCATTCTGTCCCCACTTCAGTTCCTTGTGGATATTTTTTATTTTTTAACATTCACCTGGGAAAACATTCTGGGGAACCTCCCTGCCACCACCACCATGAGGTCACACCAGTCCTAACCTTACTAACATTTGGATATTTGTTGTGTTGGTGGCTCTAATAAAATACCCTGGTATATTAACTTTGAAGCTTTCCAGCACTATGAGAAACACCAAAAAGCACTTGCCATCTCTGGACTATGTTGGAGAAAGGAAGTTGGTTTGTCACAGAATTCATTGGTTTCCATGGAAATTATGCCAGCATCCCATGCAATGTGGGGTTTGGTCTGTGGCAGAGAGTTGTTGAGGCCCACACTCTGCCTCAACGCTTTGCCTCAATGCTTTTGGGGCTAAGTGCTCTGGTCAAGAGAGAGTGTGGCTCTTGGGGCAAGAGACGCGAAGAATGGAGACAAGACAGGGTGTGATTCAGTCTCTTCTATTTTCTTAAGTCTCCCTTCTTGAAGGGAATTCTGAGGTATTTATATACACAAGCAGGAGAACACAGGTGAAAACATTTTACCACGTGCACCATACAGCTGAGGTCACTAAACAGCAAAACAAGCTATGTGGGATAAACAATATATTTATCAGAGTGTGCTTCAGCTGTTATAGGCTTTTGACAACCAAGTCTTTCATCAGGGTATATGGTTCCAGATGGCTGCAAAGTTGATCTAGCCGCTTTCTGCTAAAGTCGGCTCCCAACAGAGAGTGTCTTCCCTCTCCAAACTGTAAATATTTGTTAGTCGCTTAATTTGTAGACCAAGAAGAGACTTAGATAGTCTTGGTTTGCAGATATGTTCAGAGAGCGGCAATGGTGGCTTGTCAAAATTTTCATCTGATTTAGTTTCCTGAGTTGAGAAGAAAAGATGTTTGGGACAGCGTGTTCATAACTTTTTTGAAGAATGTAGCTGTAGATGTTCTAGGTATAAAAGCATACATAGAGGTGAATAAAGGTTTAGGAAATAAGGCCTATCTGTCTTTCATGATTCATATTTTCAGTGATTTCATCCAGGGAAGCCACAATGAACAAACCCCACAGTATTTGCTGTCCTGTGCATGAATTAGATACACAAAAGATGTTTATGGGAACAGAGAGTGGTGATCCCAGCCACATCTGTACATGCACACACCCAACACTCACTCAAAGTCTACCGTGGAGGCCCTCCTTCTCCAGAGTGGTATTTGTTGGTTTCTGTTTTGTTCTTCTCTGATATTGAGAAAGTAGCAGATGTATTTGAAAAACTGATCCCATTTAATGCCTAATAAGGTAGCTTTCTGGTCAGGAGGTTAATACTGAGGCCAGCTACCCATTGAGTTAAACATCTTTCTAAAGTAAATGTTGGACCACCTATCCCAGTGACCAGAGACTTGTTTTGTTGCAAACCTTCAATTTCTATGTGATTAAGGCAGTTAAATAAAAACATGAATGGAATGCAAAGTTGTTTTCTCTTATTTTTATTTTGGTTTAATTGAGTGATAAAGATTCAATGTCATATGACTATGGAAATCTCTGTTCTAAAATGTAGTGTTTATCTCTCCACACTAAACTACCACATGTAAGATCCATTTATAAATGAAAGAGAAGGCATTTCACACACACTCACACAAGAGATGAATATATATATATATATATACATTTATGTATAACATATATGTATATACACACACACATGTATAGAGACCTATGTGTAATTACTACACATAAAAATGTCATATATCTAAACAAATATATATGTATGTATGTGTATAAAATAAAATAGTGGTTAATCACCTAACCTAGAGTACTTTATAATTATGTGAAGGTCAGTGTTATATACTGTGACTCTCCATGGTGATCTACTTGTATGGCATGTTACCATTTATTTTTAATATTTATTATCGACTTCATTGATTTTGTGCTTTTGAGATGCAGTCTCACTGTGTAGCTCAGGCTGGCCTCATTGAGTTCACAATCTTCCTGCCTCAGCCCCTTGAGTGCTGGGATCATGGGAATGTGCTGCCATATCTAGAATTCACTAACTTTTAAGCTGAGACACGAAAGTCTTAAAAAGATGAGTTCTGTGCTGAGGATTATACAGTAGGGACTGAGCAAAGGTTTCACATCCCTTTAGTAGCACTAGTCACGTCTTATTGTGATGCTGAAATCAGTTCTGATGGCATCAGCTATAGAACTGGCAGGATTATTAACAGATTCACCTCTATTGGTTTTCTCTCGAAGTCTTGGTTGCTTGCATTTCATATGAGGTAATTTGATTTTTATTAATAGAAGTACTAGCTAAGTTTCTCAACTGGGAACTCCGCAGACACGCCGTTTCCTCTTCTTCGTTTACTTTCCTCTTGTTAAAGTCATCAAAATGTTGACAGCTGCATAACTCTTTTTAAAGCATTCATAACCTGACAGATATTACAGATATTTGTCATTTTACTTCCAGTAAGTGACAGCTGAAATGAGCTTCTCGCAGTGTTGGAGGAGAGCACGGGTGTAGTGAGTCCAGTCAAATTTGTCTCACATTTCCTTAATGGACAAGTGATCTCTAGCTTTGTTAAAGCAGGGGGAGTAGAGGAACATGGGTAAAGGATCTGGTAACCATTAGGCTTTGGATTGCTCGGGATACAACAAATAGGCTAGCGACACCCTGGAGGGCTGGTGTGTCTCATGGGTCCCGGGGTCATACTTATACTCAGTTCTTGCCATGCATCACTATCCCGAAGAGACAGCGCTCTGCTTTGGAGCAGAAACCTTCAGGACTAGAGGTTCAGTTCTTCTGAGCATTCTGTTTTGTTTCTAGAAAGCACTGAATGGTACAGCTTAGAGCATCTATCTTGTGATTTCTACCCCAGCCTCTGATTACCTGCTAGGGTGACTCTTAGACTCAAGCCTGGTTTGCTTTTCTTAAAATAGCAAAGATGATAATTCCTACTTATGGATCATGTATATAATACTAGTCATGCAGCAAGTACATTTTATGTATCATTACATGTTAGTCCCATACAACCTCAGCAAAATTGAGTAATCCATTAAAAAAATGATTCACAGAGCCAATAACTAGTAGATCCACACTTCTCTTTTAGATCCACTTGAGTCTAAAGTAATGACTACTAACATTGTGCAAGTGACAAAGACCTTCAGGTTGCTTTTAGGGTGCATTTGGGGGATGATCATGCATTTTTCTTAGGGTCTGTGAGGATGAAATGAGAAGGTGACACATTTGCCTTCTGTGAAACAGTTGGTTACATGTGGCATTGTGTTAGTACCTTTGTCATGAATGTCAGTAAGAGCCACACTGCCAGCCTGGTGATATGTCTAGGTCAGTAGTTTTGCTCTCTTTCTGTGTGACACTATAGTCTGTCACTCTATCACCTACTACAGTTTACCTAGTTCTCTCCTTTTAAGACCCAGGATGAATCCTACTTCTAGTTTGGACTATGCAGACTTACCATATTGTCTCTTTCTTCAGTGCTCGTCTGTATATTGTATAGTTCAGCTGTTCTTCATTGTAAGCCATCAGCCACTAACCAACAAAATGGTCAAGCCATCTCAAAGGAAACAGGTCAGGGATGGCTTTTCATGAAGGGAGGTGGTTTTGTGCATGAGACTCCTTAAAATGGTGTCTCCTGCTTTAAGTACAACAGGAAAAAGGACAGTTCCTCAAATAAAGTCTCCCAGTTAGGGTCCCACTAGCTTGGTAAACTTAATTAGGCTCATATCTCATCAGGGAACTGCTGATAGGATTACTGAGTTGGGTTCTACCTTGAGACAGGGGAGTGAGGTTGGTCACTCATGATCCAGATTCTAAAGAATATCAGAAGGAGGAAGAAGGACTTAATCAAGGAAGGGTGCCGACTCTTTTCCACTCAATAAGACTTGCTTGTTTCATGTGGATATTATATTATATGTCCATTTATGTCTCACAGCAGATCAGAACTCTTCTCACCAGTTCTATCATACCTCACCCCCTTTAAATCCTGTGTCTGCTCAATACAAACATTGAATATTTTTTCCTTAGTAGGTAACATCATACAGAATGAAACATCTCGTAAAACAATACATCCAGGCATCCTGTATCCTACCACAGAAGATGAAAGGGAAGTAGCTGGGACAAGAAGAGAACAATACAATAGGAGTTTGTGTCTTTTCATTGAGTGTTTCCCTGTTCCTCAGGTGTGGCCTTTAGTTAACCTGCTCAGGGGCACTGACAGAACATGTCGTAGAGAGAAGGTTCCTGTCTTCTTAGCAGGATGAATGTGCTGTTAATGACATGGGAACTTTCAGCCCACTATAGATTTATCATAGGTGGTGTTGCAGGAAGGGAAGCTGTATTAACCTTTTGTTGATCTGAAGTCATTTCACCTGACGCTCAGGAGCCCAATTAACATTATTGATTTGAATCACACTCATCAAGATCAACTTATTTTGTGTTAATTTCTTTCAACACGGAGGGAACTGAGACCAAGCACAGGGGAGTTGCGACAGGATGATTGATTTGGCTATGAAAAGCGTGTTTTGTATCATAATCTCATTTTAATGCCTTAGAAATTGAGCTGTGCCAAATTGCTTTTGATGAAGGAGTCATTTTCTGGTTGGGTGCTGGGCAGGCCTTACTTGGTGGTCAGCTATTTCTCATATATTTTACATAAAAGAGCCGCTTTCTTCTTTTTTTCTGTAGATTGACAGTGGTTAGGCAGATGACACTGCTGGTTTCAGATTTGTTCCCAGAAGCCCAGATTAAAGGTATAGAAACTTCTCATGGTGGATCTGGATCTGTGGAGTGTGAAGAGCCAGGGCAGAAACATCAGGACACTTAACTCATCAATTAACTCAGTGCCTTCATGGGCCTGAGAAAATTTCATGGGCAAGACCAATATGAATGGGGCAAGCAAGTGGCTGCTGCCATAATGCTGATCAACAGGCCTGCACTCATGGGCTTTCTGGCCTAGGGCCTCCAAGGTCAGAGTGCTTAGGCGAGCTGTTGCATCACTGTGGTATCAAGGAGGTTCCTTAGCCTACACTGGCAGAAAAGACTTCCAGACTTCACAAAGGATTAAACTTAGATACCTTGGAACTCCTTGAAGAAGAGATGGTTCCTTTTTCTCTTGAATCCTAAAGAACTACAAACTCACTCTGTTCTGACTGACTGAATGGATGCATGGCTAATCAATTGTAATCTTGTTTCCTTTGTGGAACAAGTGAATGAAACCATGAATGTTAAATAGGAGAAGAGCCTTTTATGAATTAAAGAAACAACCTAAAACATATATACATGTGTGTGTCTGTGTTTTTACACTCTATACTTATGTACATTCATATATATGAATGCACATTGTATGTTATCAAGTATATATACATGTTTGCAAATATGTATGTTTTACATAGTATGCATACATATATGTACATATATGTATACATATATATGCATATATATACACATATATATGACCACATATGCATATTGAATATCATATAGTATCTACATATATTCTGCATTTTTCTGGTAACCCTGTGAAGAAGAAAATTGCCAACCAGGGAAGCCAAACTACCTATGTAGCAGAAGTTGGAGGTAGGATTTGCACCTACTCTACTTTGTTGTTCAACTCTACTTTAATGTCCTATGTCATGGTGAATATTTTGGTCCTTTTCCACAAGGACCTTCTGTTCACCTTGAGCTCAACCACTGGACTTAGCGCAGCATCAATCCTGCTGAGAGCAGCCTGTTAAAAGTGGACACACGCAACTTAAGAAAAAATGGAGCGAGCGGGCGGCTTTCCCTTCCCATCTGAAATTAATGCCCACTGTATAAAAAACATAAAGAATCTCTCTCCCCAGAGACTTGCCTGACATTTTAAAACTTTCATCTGCTCCAATTCACGGCATTCCAGGAGGGGATTTACACATTGCTGAGCTCCGGGCGCTGCCTGGCTGTGGTGTGTACCTCTGTCCTGCTAGACTGTGCTTGCTACAGGGCCAAATGAAATAGCTTGTTTAGTTCCCCTTAAAAACAATAATGGACCTGTTCAGATTTTATCTGTCATTTGACTTTGCGGTTGAGTCTTATTAATGATATTGTTGTAAAGCAGGCCAAAGCAGTCCCCACAGAATTTTCTAGACTCTAGTGATACATAGGCCAAGGGTGGTGCTCACAGAGCACGAGGGGAAACATGGAGATGGTCTTGACATAACTGGCCTACTTGGGAGAGAGCTCCATTTATATCACATCTTGTAGATTTGACCAAGGCTTTAAGAGGCCTATATTTCATGTTGGTTTTTATAGAAGCTGGCTGCAGCCTAGGTAGGATTAATCATGACTGGGATACATCACACTTAGGAAGGTATTAAATTCTAGTATTGAAACCATGCAAAACCAGTTCATAACCTTATATGAACATTGTGTGCTACTATAATCCTAGAGAAATACTGTATATCCAAATTAATGGGGAATAAAATGTTGTGCTCTTGTTTTTCCATGTCTGGAAAGGTACTCGGATGGTGTTCTTTTGTCTTTATCCTACACAAGAGCTGGCCAGGGCAAGCCTTATGTCTTTTCAGAGTTCATTATTACTGTGGACCCATGGATGTGAGGGTGTCTGCTGGATGCCAAGCTGAGTGTGGATGCTCACAGATGCATGCCTGTGTTCCTTGTCTCATGGAGCCCTCTCCCTGGGCCTTGAGCATATAGGACTTACTGCTATTGTGGAGTCTTCTCCTTGTCTTCTTCTTCTCTGTGGCTCCACTAGTCAGAACTTATACATTTGCATGTATCTGAGGCCTACCTAGGGAACACATGTATAATTTTTTGATAGAACCAAATGTAAGATCTTTTGTTTGGAGACAGATTCTATGTAGCCCAGGCTGGCCCAGGACTCATAGAAATCTGCCTGTCTCTTCCTTCTGAGTGCTGAGATTAAAGGTATGTGCCACCATTCCTGGCCTGAGTTTTTTCTTTATATGTGTGTACATATATATGTGTAGTGTGCATGTGTATATGGATATGTGTTGGCATACATGGGAGAATTAATGTGTAGGCAAGTGTATACATGTAAAGGCCCAAGGTTGAGACAGAGTGTTTCACGGAACCTGGAGTTTGCCATTTTGGCTAATCTGGCTAGCTAGCTTGCTCTGGGCACTCCCCATTACTCTAGCACACTGGGATTACTGGCAGCACTGCATGTCTACCTAGCTTTTATGTGGGTTCTGGGATTGGACTTCCAGTCCTCATGCTTGTGTGGTAAACACATACCCTCTGAACCATGGCTCCAGCCCTCATTGCAAGGGCTTTGGCAATCAGCCCTGGTATTGCTGGTAACACAGAAACTAGAATGTCTGTCTTAAGTGTCATGTTGAGTAAAGATAAATTGGGAAATAAATGAAAGGGCAGTGTGAAGGAATACTAGTGTCTCCTTTCTTCTCCAAAATTTGTCAGTCTGTGAGAGAAATGGCCAAATAGATTTATATGAGGGGCTCTGGAATCTATGGGCTGAGTCAGATCAGAAGATCTCTCATGTTTTGGATTCTAAACTTGAGTCACTTTATCTTTTACACCTGCCCTTTGTGACACTCACCAAAATGAATTTCTGTCTTGTGGCCATTGTAAAGTGGGGCCTGGCTTTTACTTTACCTTTCTCCATGGGACATGAATAGCAGTGACAAGTTCTTAGCAGAACAGTCCGATCTTCCAGGCTTAAGATCCACTGTGGCCATCCAGATCAACATCTTACCTGTAAGATCACGTGATGCCTGCAGCCAGCATGTCACTGATGAGTCACTTCTCTTTAGTGTGGTCTAACTCTGCTTTCTGCTCTCTTGTGACATCACAAAGTCCTTTAATTTGAGAAGGATATATATAATTTTAGAAGTTGTTTTGTTGAGCTGGAACCACAGAAAAATTATTTTGGGGATAATGAACTGCTACACTTCACCATGGGCGTTCAGATCAGGGTGTGAATTCAGTAGCTTCAGGCTTCCTGGCTCAGTGAGGCTGATGGACAGAGCTAAAGAGCTTAACCTGATGGGATTTCTGATCCCACCAAAGAAGGAGACATATCCCATCTTCTTGCATTTCCTCATCACTGTGTAAATGTGTTACCCCAGTAGGTGGATGGTCACATCCCTGGGGAAAGACAGACCAAGAGGAGTTTCCATATGTACAGTTTTCATCCATCCTCCATTCTTCAGTGTCCACTGAAAGCTTTGGCTTTTCAGACACTAGGGTAGCAAGATAGATCAGATGTGACCTCTGGTTTTAAGGATGCTGGGGGTGCAGTAGCAGGCTGAGATACCTGCTTCTTGCACTTGTTAAGGTTCTGGCCTCCTTTTGTATACTTTCTGCTTAAATGCGACTCTCTTAGAGAGGTTCCTACTTTGGTCAGCAATGTTCTCAGTAGGATCATACACTTCTGAGGCAGACTTAGGAAACTCCGTGTTTGTGCTGAATTCTAACATCTGGTGTCTGACACATGACAGGTTCTCAGCTGGCTGGCTGGCCAGAGAGTTCCTAGTTCTGTTCAGTTCTACTGTTGATGGCATTTTCCTTCGTTGTTTTCATAATATTATACTGTCTCCAGGTCTGTCATGAACCATGTGCCACAAACCAGATATTTGAATGAGAGAACATCTGTGAGCCTAAGAAGTATTCTTTTTCCAAGAAGTTCAATTCAGGTTGAATGTTTATAATTCAAAACTTTTTTTTTTTTTTTTGGTTTTAGGTTTTCCTACCAGCCAGGATATCAGATATGAACTTGAAACAAGACACAGTGAAAAGTAAAAAAAAAAAAAAAAAGTTACCGTTGAGCTGTCAGGTCAGCATAAGTGGAGAGGCAAAGGGCTTTGGAGTTATTCATCGCATTCTCTTAGTGCATTCTCTCCGTTACATTTTCCCACCCCCTTTTTTTTGAGACAGGGTTCTAAGTAGCTCAGTGTAGCCTCAAACTTACTATGTAGTCAAGGATGCCCATGAATTCCTGTTCTTTCCTGATTCCATTTCTCAAGGGTCACAGCTATTATTTTAATGAATTCTTGACAGGAGGCCAGCAGGCTGCGGAGCTCATGTGATCCTTTTCAGCCCTTTCGTAGACTCCTGGCCCTACATTTTTGTCTTGGGCACTGGTGCAAGTATGTGTCTTCATTGGTAGAGGGACAACCTTTGCCTTCCTTCTGTATTGGTCAGTGGATGTGAGTGGTCTCCCTCAGGATGGGACCTCCATCATCCCCTGATCTCTGACACTGAGTGAGGTTCTCTGCAGGGAGACCCACAGGGCCCTTTCATGAATAAGGCAGTTTGTTATCTGCACACAGACAGGTGTCTGTCCCCCGAGGAGGTCTTCATCAGTCTGTCCTTGTCATCGCATCAGACATGACCAATGAGCTTCTGTCAGAGGAAAGACCTCTGTGCTGGTCCTTCTCAAGCTTCAGCTGTTCTCTAGCATTTCAGACAGCTCTCCATGGAGACTTAACAGTCCTGTTACTGAGGGCATCCATAGGCCATCCCAGGGTTGGGCTGCTTGGGTGACTTTCAGTATTTTTGACTGTGTCTGGCATGAAGAAATATGTTTTAAATCTCCATTTATGTATGTGGAGATGCTTACATGCCCACATAAGAAGTGTCACTAGGTAGTACTTACCCTTAATATCCTCACTGCTCTGTGATGTTCTGTATTAAAGATATCAGGGAAGCACACTTGGAAATGGATTCCACAGGAAAATGCATTTGAAAAATTAGTAGTTAGATATTGCAGCCTTCATTAGATCTAATCCTGAGCTCTGCTTCTGTCTTCTCCCTGTAGGGATGCCGGAGGGCTCCTCAGGTTCCGTTACTCATTAGAATCAAAGTGGAGATGTTATTCAGGTCTCCTGAACTTGAGTTCAGTGTTTATACCTACATATCTTTTACTTGGAAGTACATTTTGTGTGTCTAGTGTTAGTGTGTGTGCTTGTGTGTGTGTGTGTGCTTGTACTTGCGCATGTGTACGTGTGTGTGTGTGTGTGTGTGTTCATTCACTTTCCTTTCTAGTTAGAGATTGATTATTAAAGGATCATCATCCCCTTTTGGACTCAGCCCACACCTTGTTGTTGGTTTTTTTTTTGCAAAACTTTGTCAAGTTTATAAAGTTGTACACATAAACTTCTTTCCCCCGTTCCAGGCCCACATCACAAAAGACATGTGGTTCATGTCCTCATGTTATTTCCTGTTAACTCATGGTGATGTGGCAGGGTTTTGTTCTTTCATAAGAAGTATGCGTGGCTAAATGGGGGCTTTTAGGAAAGAGGTCCAACCTGAGCCTTTTCTATCCGTATTAAGCGGAGTGACCTTTTGCATGCATTCACAAGAAGAGAAGAGGGTTTTGGAGATGGCAGGTGGTAAGCAGGGTGTGCTGACAGCATTGTGGTCTTTGTGCCATGGCTGGGATCTCTTCCCATAGTTGCAGCTCTACTCCCTGGCCCCCGGACTCACTTGTCCCCTCTAGGGATTACATGTGTCCCCTTTCAGCAAGAACGAGTATGTGTTGTTGGCATAGGGGATCTGCACTTTGTCAACTCACTTTCAAAATGTCTTGCCAAAAAGTGAAGACACAATGGTGTGTGTGATATTTAAAATGAAGCCTAAATTTGAAACAAATTGAAAAAAATAGTAAAAATTAGCAAAAGGAATTTTGGACTGTTTTTCCAAATTTGAAGAATGGTCTCCCTGTTTGCAGAGGGTTTCTTTTTGCCTTGTATTGAGCTCTCTGAGCCTACTGTGGGTGTCATTATGGTGGGTGTTATGGCGGGTGTCATTATGGGCCTCCATACATAATTGTGGTATCTATGTCTTCATTACAGCTTTGCCTCTGGGACACTGAACCCAACAGGCAGGAAATCCTCTGACATTTTCTTTTCTTTTTTTCAAATATAACTTGTATAGTCAGAGAAAGTGCAGTCAGCAAAGGACTTGCCACACAAGCCTCTTTTGATTTTACTCTTAGAACCCATGTAAAAGTGGCATGTGGTAACATGAACTTGTAATCCCTGTCCTGGGGAGGCAGGAAGGTCTCTGGGGTTTCTGGCCAGTCACCCTAACTCTATCAGTTAGCTTCTGACCAGTAAGAGACCACATCTCAAAGACCAAGAAGTACAGATCTTGAGAAATGACATTAGAGGTTGATTGTGTCTCTATAGGCACGTACCCTCTGTACACACACACACATACACACACACACACAATGCAGTATGTATGAATTAATATGTACAAACTGGAACAATCATTATTTCAAATTTTTAAATTAATCTGTAATAGCTGCATATAATTTGGTGGTATAGTGTTATATTTGATCACACGCAAATATACTAACATGGATGAAATCAATGATAGTAATTGTTTTGCGTCTGGGGATCATCTACTTTGATCCTAGCACCTGGGCTGTGTTCACCTGTGCATTGAATCATGCATCAGTGGGTTCCCCACGCTACACTCACCCTGCCAGAAGCAGGAGCCTGGAGCCACATCCGCCTTTGACCAACCACCAGCCACTTTGTGCTTTACGCCGGTGCTCCAGTTGGCTGAGCAGTGTGGAGGGAATCCTAGCTGTAATATTTCTGATTTGGAAAAACAGCTTCTCTTGGATAGAAACACTAATTAGATGCAAAGAGGGAGTTATTTTATCCTTCGTGTGGGGGCAGTGGGGAGTGAGGGAGAAAAGTACCACACATAAATTATGTCCTATTTGGGCAATGTGTCATGCTTGTCAGCTGTCTGTTGCTAGAGAGCCACACTGTGGCTAAATACTTGTGACACCTTGCCCAATCAAGGTAGAGGGAAGGGATGTTATGGGAACCTCTTTGTGACAATCTCTGCTAGTTTACATTAGCTTAACCCGCCGCTTTTTCCTCTGTGCGTGGAGAAATTTGTTAAATTAATTCTGTTGCAATTAGTAGATTTATGGGAAAGTACCCTGTTATCTTTTAATTGGAGTGCATAAAACTACAAACTGAATCCACGAGTTCTATTTGTGTAATAGGCAATCTATCTACGACAAGATTTGATCGATGGATTCGTATGATGCCCTTGCCTTGTTTTATATTGGCTGTCAGCGCTTAACTGGGACTGAAGTATCTGGGTAACAAAAATTGATATAATGACTTAATGCGCCTTATTCTCTTTGAGCTACATCAGTTTAGAGCACTTCTGAGAGAAAAATGTCTGGAAAATATCAGGGACTCATTTATCAACCTGTTTTCATTAGCATACTGCCTGGCTCCGGTAAGGATTTGAATAAAAAAAAAGAGAGGGAGAGAGAGAGAGAAAGGATAGTACAATTTATTTCAGGCCCCATATTTCTTGGGTGAAAGGAGATCTCTAATAAAAGGAAAATATAGAAAGAGGCTTTTTCTAGTTGGTTTTTTGCTAACAAAAAAATCCTACCCCACCCCTCAAAAAAAAAAAAAAAAAAAAGGTTTCTCGTTTGTTTGAATTTTTGCTGTTAGTGATATCTGAGGGAACATATCCCTGGGAATGTAATTAGAAAAGCAACAGGAACCACATGGTGGTCTTGATATGTAGAGAAAAAATATTTCAGCACCACAACAAAATTAATCAAAAATACCCATACATATAGTGGTTATGTGAATACCTGTCTCTGCTTTACCCTGGGAGTGCACAAGTGTATGCGTGTGTGTGTGTATGTGTGTGTGTGTGTGAAATACAGTTAAACAATAAATATCTGAGAGGCACTCTGCATAAGTGGGCATTTTGTACCATTAAAGGATTTTTGGAAAGTTAAGATCTAGTGTTCTTAGCTCTCTGGAGTTAGAGCCGAGGGGAAATAGAAACAGATCAAAATGTTTGTATAGTGGGCAAAATGCATTTGGTATATGGAGTCATTTGTCCTACGCACCGTAGGATGCGAACCACAAGAGGTAATAATAACTGACAGGCAGTTGCATGGGAGTGAGTCCTTTTTTTGCATGAAATTTTTATGCATCAGTCAGCCTGCATACAGTGTGCCTAATGTATAAAATAAATTGGTGCATAAATCAGATTAAGAGCAGCACGTTGCCAACTTTCGCATTTGCACACAGGAATTCAATATGGATATGGAGGAATTCCCATTTTTTAATCTCTAATAGGGTGTGGGGAATCTCTCAGGTAGATTTTGCACACAGAAACACTTTATTCATTTACCTCCATTGCCTTCCCACCCCCAAACAACAACAGAAGCGATGCTAGGGACAGCGATGTGGGACTTTTGCTGGCTGTGTATAGAGGGTGGTGACACAATATTTAAGATGATATTGCAACCTTGTCTATAGCTCCTAATTATGGCGAGGAATCAGTGTGCCAATCGATAGTGATTTATGGTGGGGATGCACAAGTGTGCATGGCTAACACTGATCTGCATGTAAATTCCTTGACATAATAAGAAGTTATTACCAATGACAGTCACTGTCTGACCACTAATTCATCAATATACCCTTCCATTGGTGTGAGCCTCACTGGCTGTGTACTGGGGGCGGAAGGGGCAGTATGCCACACTATTGCCTTTTCCTGTAAGTCAGGCCCATACATCTGATGCTTCAGGACCTGGTATTGAACAGGTGAGACTAGAGATCACATTGACCATGTCTCTGCCAAACAATGGTTATATGATTAACCAACCAGACAGGGGACGGGCCTTGCTTGTATTTTTTTTAAGCCCCAAATGACTCCAAGTTTTTTTGTTTTTTTTTTTTTTTTTTAAATACCACAAGTAATATCAAATGTTGTATTTATTACATTTCTTTCCTTAATACTATTTGCTTAAAGGCCCCTGATAGCAAATTATTAAACAGTTGATTAAAACATAATGCTTTATTTTATCGTCTTCTCTTATTACTTTTGAATAAATTAAAACCTCTTCATTTGTTTTGTGAGCTCTCATATACCTCTGTATGTTTTTGTATTTCTGATGCCCCAGACAGAGCTCCTCAAGAAATTCAGACTTTAATCCCGTGTCCTTTTGTTCTCCTGTCCTCTTTCCTGTGACAGGCCCTGGGAAACTCAACCTTTACAGGCTCACCTCTCTCTGCTTCTCTTGAGTAGTTTCTGCTAACTGACCAGAAAAGTCTTTAGTTATTTCCATTCAGGATGTAGTAGGTGTGTCTCCACTTTGTCTTCTGTGGGTGGAATCTCCCAGTCCTGTAACTGAGTCCATTACCATAACAGGGGACTTTGTTGTTTAAAATGTTCTGTCTTGGACCTTTATGGCCTGATCTTTTTTGCTTACCAGTCTTTGCGTCAGGAAATTATTCTTTAAACTGAATGTAGGTGAGGTGGACACCCTCCTCTCTCTTCTCCATTTTTATGGAGATGGCTACTGCTCTCTTGGAAGAAAGCCCTTGCATGAAGTAATGGATGTATATAAATTAACTCCAGCTCTATGGTACCTGCTGTCTCTTGAGAAAGACAGAGAGTTATGTATTAAAAAAGAATAGTATTTGTTGTGAGTGGCAGTTTCAGTTGTAATATGAGGGTAAAGAATTATAGCAACAATTTTAATTTCAGGCTTTTAATTGGATATATTAGTTAGGCTCATCTAAGTTATACTGGAGTAACAAATAACCCCTAGTGTCTCAAGGAGCAAGACAGCTAGATATGTTTTTTTGTTTGTGCCATATGTACATAGACTGGCAGAGAATCCTTGATCATTTCAAATCACATAGGGATGCAAGACGGAAGAGCTTTTGGCATTGTTGGTGTTACTACACATAGAGCTAGAGGGAAATAAAGGAGAATGAGCATTCTGGAGGGTTCTGCCATGGCGGTCAGCTCTGCTCTGTGGTGCAGCTCCTGGGCAGGAGGAACCACAAGGTCTCATTCTTACCCTGTGGCTCAGAAGAGAAGTGGAAATATTCTTTCGTGCCTAGCACTTAGTTTCTCAGAAAAGACAAGTGTTTAAGAAAACCTTCTCAGTAAATAAAAAACAGTGGGATTAATGTCCATGGCGCACGGATCAGTGTAACCCAAGCCACCTTGAATGATTAAGTGGAAATGCTATGGGATAGTGAACTGGTTTGACAGGTCCATAGATGGAAAGCCAGCAAAGGAAGAGCCTCTCCAAAGGTGGTCAAGTAATGTGCAAGCCTGGCTTTCTAGCCTTGAATCCAGTATGACCCCTATTCCTCTCTCCTGTGAGCTAGAGTCCCTGTCTTCAGTCCTTTAAGGACACATCTCACTTTGTCTACCAACTCAGGGTCTGCTAGGCATCTCATCTACCCCGTCCTGACATTGACTGACATAATATCATTATTTCTCCTGCAGATTGATTTTTTATTTTGGGTACTAGAATTTGAACACTGTCTCATACTTTGCGTGTTTGACATGGGACATTTGAGATGACGATGAGAGATGTCCATATGAGATGTCCAGCAAAGTTGTTGGACAGAGTTGAGATGAGTAGAAAGGATGCCTAGTGAGAGGCTTATTGATTTTCTAGTTCATAGCACATATCCACCTGGCCTTGAGAGATGGAGGGGTCCAATGATTGGTACTCGGGAATGATCAGATTTTGTTTGTTTGCATTTTTGTCCCTTTTCTGTTTCAGTAGAGTCACATGACTGTTGATATTTCTACTGCATTTTTCTCTTTCATAAAATTAGTTCAAAATTTATATAAGATATTGGGATGTGGTGTATAGACTCCTTATGTAATAGAAACAGAAAAACTCTACAACACTTAAGGTTGACAGATACTGAATGATACTTTTTAAATGTTTTTTTTTTTTTTTTTTTTTTTTTGCTTGCCAAGGTGGGTCTTCCTGCTAAAAGAACATTGGCTGGTTTTGATGTTTGCAGTTAGAGGTAGAAACATTTGTCAGTAGAGCGTGTGTTGGAGCCCAAAGCTTCAGATTTTGACATTTGATCGAGTGACTTCTGTCTATGGGAGATTGGTAGTGTGTCTGCATGTCATCAGAGTAGGGAAGGAGAGATTTCTTCTCTCCCTACCTTATTGGCCCCATGACTTTTTGTGACCCTTGAATGCCACTTGAAATTAGAAACAAAAGCCCAGTTTCAGTGAGTACCTTTTATATTCCAGGTACACATGTACGGCTCTCTGTACATTATACATATGTGTATTTTGCAAATACACATGCATCTAAGTATGTGTAAATATGTGTATCTTTTTTCTTTGCTTCCTAGGGCATCTTTTGGAGGAGGCACTCTGGTATGTCTAACATCCAAGTACAAGCTGTTCTTGATAACTATACATTGGTTGACATCCTAAGAACTTTACATTAATTATCTCACTTCATGCTAACATCACCAGCTGCAGTATATGCTTTTATTAATTCCATTCCAAATGTGAGAAAACTAAGCTGTAAAGTCCAGTTTGCATAAGGTCATATGGACAGGTATAAGCTGTATCCATGTTTATTGTCTAGCTTGAGGCAGCGTCTCCACTTGGTTCAGATGCCCGTCTCGGGAGCACATGTGGCAGATGTGCGTCTGTTCTGGGCCATCCTCAGGATCTCTTAGAGCAGTGGATGCTGGCAATAGCTTTCCCTCTTCAGTTCCTTTTAGCATTTACAACTGTTATTTTGGCTTCTGGTGGCAGGGTGTCAGCTCTAAGATTTATTTTTATTAAATCCTTAAATGACAGAGCTTTTGTAATCTTGTTTATAAGTTGAGGATTAAATACAACTCCCCTCCCTTTTTTTCAGCCCAAAGTTGTTTGATGTAAATTACCCATTTTCCTTTTAAACAAATCTGTCTTCCCTTCCTCCCTCCCTCCATCCCTCCTTTCTTCATTCTATCTGTTCTAGCATTTTGTTGTTGTTTGTTTGTGGTTTTGTTTTTGAGGTAGGTTTCTCTGTGTAGCACTGAATGTCCTGGAACTCATTCTGTAGACAAGGCTGGCATCAAACTCAGAGATCTTCCTGACTCTGCCTCCCAAATGTTGGGGTTAAAGGAATGCACCTCCAAGTTTTTACCGAAGTGTTCTGGATGCTTCTGAAGGATGCTAGCCAGTGTGCTTACTCCAGAATTTTCTGTGCAATCTGAACCATTTGATATTGGTGCCACTGTGGTGTTGAACACTGGGCTGGACCAACAAGATGTACTTACTGTTTGATTTCAAATTTCTGCAGAGCTGGGTAGTTGTCAGTGGGGATCATCAATGTTACTTTGCCCTGTATTGTCATCCTGCTTGCACCCTAGCACGTTCAAAATGCTTCAAAATCAAAAATTGCCATAGATTTTGGATAGTTGATACCAGGAAAGGTGGATATTAGCCTACTGCATTAAAATATCTCCATGAATATGGTCAGTTAATGTGCTTATATGGCTACCAGGATTAAGAATGAACAAACAATAATACAGCCATCCTTATCCTACACATTCCATGCTACCTGTTAATGAATGTTTGTCCAAAGGAAACACTATAATATCTAAAACTTTTGAATGTCTCCTCATATGGGAAACACTTTCTATAGGTAGGAGATTAAGGATTTTTGTTGGTAAGGAGATTATTTACATGGAGCCTAGATGCAATAACAAGTATGTTTATGAGAAAGAGATGTGACACCCACAGAAAGAGGAATAGCCAATGGAAGCAGAAAGGAAAGCAAAGTGGTTATAAGCCAAGTGCTGGTGGCAGCAAGCAGGAGTGGGAAGATTTTCCCATGAAACCCTGGGAGAGAATATGGCCCTGTCAATACGGCCCGTTCAACACTGTGATACTAATTTTAGCCTCAAGGCTTCCAGAACCATGGGAGAATAATTTATTTTGTAATGCTATCAGCTTTGTGGAAAATTGTTACTATAGCTGTAAGAAATTAATACATCCACCTGAGTAAATGTTTATGTTATTGTTAATTTATTAAAGTCAAGTGTTGAATTGAAATTGGAACCAGATCTTTGAATTGCTTTTCCAATGCAGTATAAGGGTATATTTTACAAAAACCCAAAACAACAGAAAACCAACCAACAACCAAAACAACAACAACAACAACAATAACAACAACAACAACAACAACAAAAGACCCATCATATGACATCTTCTCACCAATCTTCTGTTTAAAGGAATTGTATATATTGTATGAACACATTAAGTAGGATGGTAAGAGTATATATGATATAAATTAATTAACATATGTTGATGTGCCTCAACAAACAAATTTGGAGAGCTTGTTGTAGAAGATTATCATTAAGATGAAATAAAATAAATACAAAAATTCCTGACAAATGGTGAGCATCCAATGTGTACCTGTTGGATGGAAGGATGGATGGAAGGATGGATGGATGATGGATGGATGATGGATGGATGAGTGGATAGAAACAATGAGGTATGGCATGAGTAGATGGATGGAAGGATGCACTTTTTAGTGATTGTGTCCTACTTGGAACAAAAGATGGATGGATGAATGAATAGAAAAGGGGTGGATGGATGAAAGGAAAAAAGAAAGGAAGGAAAGAAGGAAGGAAAGAAGGAAGGAAGGAAGGAAGGAAGGAAGGAAGGAAGGAAGGAAGGTGAGATGTGAAGAGATGGGGTATCCTTGGTAAAGCCAAAGATCAGGGAAACCTGACTTAGGTAGAGCTTAGCCACAGGCTTATGTGAGTTATGAAGGCTGTGCCATCATGATATGGAGAACTGTACTTATAAAAACCATCTGCTTCCCAGCTTCCTGAAGACTAGCAAGCAAGTATTGGTGGTGAACAGGTTGGGTAGCTCCTCTCTTCAGTACTGGGATGGGTAGAGAGGAGAAGGATGCATAACTAAAGATTCCTGCATTGCCTGTGACTTTGATGGCCTGTCAGAAGTAGTGCTGGAGGGGATGGTTTGAAGGCAGCTTAGGAGCAGTTGTGTTGAGCTGGGCTGTGGCCTCCCTTGCCATATGCTCACAGAGCACCTTCAACTTCTGTTGGGTGGCATACACTCCACTTCCACTTGTTCATTCAGTGTCTCTCAGCCCTGTAGACAGTCATCTCTGAGTGGCCATTGCAGAGAGTATCAGGCACGTGGTGAAATCTCAGCCACTGTTTACCAAATGAATGGCTAATGGTTTTTTACAGGAGAGACTGCTGTCACTTTGTATTCCACAACCTAACAGCATCTTAGTAAATACTGGTTGATCCGAGCTCAGTGGACCAGTGGTGGGCTAGGGCTCGTGAGGTGTGGCCTAGATGAAGGTCATTAAGCTGTATCTTCTTGGTCCCTTTGCTCTGTCCCAGTGAGGCCTAGGTCTGAGTCCATAAAGAAGCCATTTTGGGGAGGTGGTAGAACTCATGAGAGGCCTGTACTTGATCTGACCTTTAGAAAAGCAAAGAAAAGGTGCTGGAGAGCTGATTCCTTGCTGCTGAAGCATAAGGATCTGAACTCAGATCCCCACAGCATCCATTTAAAAGCCGGGCAGGGAGACACACACTAACCTGGAACCCTAGTGCTGGTGCGAGGGGACAGAGAGGAAAAGATGGGAACTCCCTGGGCTGCCAGTCTAGTTGAGTCTGCAAGCTCCAGAATCAGTCTTTTAAAAAATAAAGTGGAGAGTGATAGACGTCACCCGATGATGACCTCTTACTTTCACACGTTTGTCCACACATATGTGCACACATGTGCACACACGCACACACTACAAACACATTGCAAAAAGGAAAGGAAAATGATAAAAAGAAAAACCCCACAAATGCAGATGTACCAATGGCAAACATTCCTAGAAATAACAAACTTCCACGATGTATTTTGAAATGTAAATGGGATTCAAACTGTAGGAGAAACAGCCCCGAGGAGGCGTCATTCCATCAGCAGCGCTTGGCTTTCTAAGAGATTTCTCTGTGAGTTGTGGTTATGGTTTTCATGTGCATGTCTCATTTTGACCTGGAAGTGAGAAGAATAATTTTGAGGTGATGAAAATAAATACTCGTCTGACTATTAAGTACAGAAATGGGTCTCAGGGCCCCACAGTATCAACCCTACCATCTGAAATGGAAATATCTCTTGAAATTCCCATTTAAGAGCAGATTTCACCTGCAAGTAGACTGTCGTATCTTTCTGAAAAATATACACACCCCAGTGAGGGAATAAACACATCATTACACTTCCCTGACAGATAAGCTTGGCTCTGTTTGGGTGTAAACTCATTTTTCTTCGGTTGACCTTTAAATAGTATTGTGCTATTGTATGGGATTTAAATCAATAATTTTGTCAAAGGAGAATATACTGTGAGGGTTTTTTTTTTTTCTTTATCATTTAAACAGTTCTGTAAACTCTCAAGGAGTAATGGATTCAACATGCATTTCCCAGGAAAGGAAGATGGGAGATGGGTGGAAGGTGGTGAAGGAGTCTCCTCATATAAAAACACACTTAGCAGCAATGAATCTACAAACCTAAGAACATTGCATTCAGTCTTCCAGGCACCGTGGATGGAGGTGCCAGTGCGGGCTGTAATTAGTGGCAGAATACCTTTTCTCCATTCCTGTTGTAAAGCACTAGCGTGTCCCAGGTGTAAGGAGGTTAAAATGAGAGGTACCCAGTAGTTATGAAGCAGCAATAATGAGTTTCCTTCTTCTTACCATGGATTTGTGTGATATACAGCTTGCAATTAAGCATGGCTTGGTGATTCAGTGATTAATGTATATACAGCTCCTGAAGGAGGGAAGCTGCCCTCCCGCCACATCCTTCATGATGTTTACAGCTGGGTACCTATTAACAGGAAGATGGAGAGGGCCATTTACAATTCAGTAACCTTTATGACAGTCAACTCTTTAATCAGCATTTTATTTCCTTTGTAACACTTTAGTCATCTACAAATGTCAGAATAAAATAGGGCCATGAAATATTTAGGATCGGCACGTGGAAATTGACTTCCCTTGATTTAAGCTGCTGTGCCTTTTCATTTTGTTGTTTTGGGAGCGTTTACTTTTATTGAAAGACAATTTATAACTAAATGCTCCCAACAGTGACTGGCGTGAGGGTAGGAGGAATTTCAGAGAGCCAAGCTCTGGTTCTATAAAACGTGTTGATGCTTGCTATATTGGGCCATAAGTTATTCAAATAAAAACATTAGCAAAGGCTTTACATTTCAGAGCAGTATTTAGTAGAGGTGCAGAGAACTCTTCAGTTTATGACAAAATACCCTGGCATATTTTAGAAAGGTAATTAAGTATGAAGTATATCCATAATAATTTAAGTCAGTTGTAGTATGAACCTAAACTATGCATTATTGTCTTACATTGTTTTCTTAGTGGGATTCTGGGACATTTTCAATTTAATAATGGCCACCTTTCAGCTTTCATAAATTGTCACAAATGTATATAATACACATCAGCAGGAGTGCAGCACTTATATTTTTGAGATGCCTTTGAATGGTGATAATGTTATTGTGTCAGATGATTGAGTTTTTAGTTCTTACTTGTGGCTTTTGTTAGGTTAATCCAATTTCAGTCAGCAAACCCAAACATGCCTCAAAGACTATATTTCTTAAAATTCATCTGGGCCATGCCTGCTGGAAGGGTTTGCAGCAGACATCTTTAGTCATACCTTCTTACTCCAAAGGGTCTTGTTGACCAAGTATTGGTCTTAAAGTGTTGTATGGCCGGGTAGTGGTGATCTTGGTCACATGGGAGTACCTTCCACACTGTTCTGTAAGGTACCAGAACAGTAGTAACTTGTGCTTTCTGCTCAGTTTTAGAAAGCAGTCATTGGAACTAATTCAATGCAGCAAAAGGACCAGGAGGTAAAGCTGACTGGTGCCAGCTCTGTCTGGGATCTGTGTCACAAGTCTTCCTTTAACATTCTGGGTATCACTTTTTCTGTCAGAGGTCTACTGGACTAGGTGGCCTTTACAAGAAAAGGGAGGGAGGAGAGGAAAAAATGGAACTCAGAACACAAGGATTAAGTTCAAAGTTCCATGAATAGAGGGATTCTATGATGTGGTTTTGTCTCAAATAGAATGCATTTTCCTAAATGATGGAAGGTCAGCTGCAAGGTCTGGGGTTTGGGCCTAATTCTCTCATGAATCAATTGCTAAAGAGTTAAAGTATGTACTGATGTACTTAGCAAAGAACAAGACAGACCATGTCATCTTCTCTTTGCCTTGTTTGCAAAACAGGAAAGCATTCCCAAGAATCCTCTGATACTGTAACTCTAACTTACAAAGTGCCAGACCTAGTCATGGAAGTTGGGAAGCTTACTATGAAGATTAGTGTATTAATTTCAAGTTGGAGGGTTTCTTCCAATAAGTTAGGGAGGGAAGGTAGAAGAGGGAGACCCAAGGATTGGAAGTTGTCTGCTTTATGAGGAAAGGACCTGGGTAATTACAAGATAACCCTGTATCTTTTTTTTTTTTTTTTAAACCTCTCTCCAGATGTTTTCAATGGGTTGCTTTAAAATGGTTCTTAGAACTAGACAGGGGAAGACCGCAGTTCTTTATTGAGTACGCTAATCTACCCAGACTACCGAAATGAGAAAACAGATTTTTTTTTTCAATCAGGAGTGCAATAATACACAAAAATACTGAAGGAACATGGAAGTCACCTGAGAGTCCAGGCTGAAGCTCTGTGATGATAGTCCAGCAGTAATTCTCAGGGCAGGCAGCATGTAAGAGGTGACTGGAAAAGTAGGGTGGAATGGGCAGGAGAACATTGGAAACACTTTTTATCTCTCCTTTGTGGTATTATCTGTCCTGATGTCCCCAAGGCTAGAAGCAGCACACACCACCTGAAAAAGTTTGGTGGCCACAGATTTTGCTGTGAGCTCTCCCAGTTTTTCAAGTTTTAATTAATTTAGTACATGCATATTTTTTAATTAAGAAAAATTTATTTTTATTTATCCTGAGTGTTTGCCTGCATGTATGTGTAGCATGTGTGTGTGTGTGTGTGTGTGTGTGTGTGTGTGTATGCAGTGCCCTTAAAGGCCTGGAAATCTATTTCTTTTAGATAATCTTCTCCCCAGATAGTTTTCTGGGATAATTTTATAAACAAGAAATAAGAAAGGAGAAGGTTGTAATGGGGAGTGCTTGTGGTTCAGTGGTTAAGAGTACATGCTGCTCTTGCAGAGGACTCGGGTTCAGTTTCCAGTATCAACATGCAGACTTATGATTGTCTGCAACTCCAGTTCCAGGCCCATTCGATGCTCAGCTGCAGAGACCACACATCAGCCTTGCGGCTTTTTCTTTTGAGTGAGTTGTATGTCACTAACACATTTGATTGTTGTTTCTGAGTCTTGCTTTGAAACAAGTACTAAGACGCCATGAGCTTGGCAGTGTCAGTGGTCACATACTCTCTCTAAACGACTAATAAATAATGCTGCCCTCCTCTAGTAGATCCCAAGGAGTTTAGACTTCTTTAAGCAATTAGGAGTTAAAACAAAACAAACAGACATACCTAAACTGGATTGCATTACCGATAACTATGCTTGGGTCCATGGGAGAGTCCTGAGCAGGACCCAGTAGGTTGGGAGGCTTTTCTGGCTTTCAGCACATTAAGCAGATGCAGACCCTCTGCCCACCTTCATTGTCCTCTTCCCATGGAATGTTCCTTGTTTCTTTTTGCAACCTATGTTCATTCCATTTATCTACCTGTTCTTATATGACAAAATTTACCTAACCACCCCCAGCCCCCTAGGCCTAGCCCCTTTAAAACATCTTTTAATTGAAACAAGACTCTGAAATATAACCAGAGGAAGTATGTCAAACAGACAGAGAATATGAAGAATTACCTTTCATTTCTGTCACATGAGTGTTTTCATTTGTACATTCTTGTCTTCTCTCAGAATCTTAATGTCTTGTGGTTGAAATGGGAGCCAACACCTCAGTCTGTGTCCTGTCTTTTTGTTGTAACGCAAGATTGTATTTAGTGACTTCTTGTTTTTATTTGTCTGAGGCAGCGTCTTACTTTATAGCTTGGGTTGGCCTGGAATTTTCTATATATCTCAAAGTGGCCTTGAATTCATGGACAATCTTTCTGCTTTTGCCTCTTGAATCATGGTATTATAGGCATGAGCTACTAAGCCAAGGTGTGATTTAAAACATTTTTGAAGACTGAGTTCTGTTTCATCCATTATTCAAACACAATTAAAGATATTTTAAAACCCCACTAAGGACTAATTGACTGCTGTCATATTTTTGGCATATTTATAGTGTGATCAGTATAAATTTAAAATATCTGCATTATTTCCATAGGCTTAGAGTTACAGGCACGAAATTACCAGGATGGGGAGCCTCTGTTTTGCTGTAATACTTGCTCATGTATAGCTTGGAAGTTTTTTATTTTTTAAATTGTTCCCATTTCATTTGTTCTGCGTGTATCACTTTTCTCCTTCCACTATGGGGATCATTGAGCTCAAACTCTGGTCATCAGGCTTGGTGGCAAGTGCCTTTACCTGCTGAACTGTGTTGCCAACTCATGAAAGCTTTCAGTGGCCTTTAATGAGCTTCTCTCAAGCTCTGGGATGTGTGGTTGTCTGAGGCTCGATGTTTTTCTCGGGTATCTTGTGTTTCTGTACAGGACTTTGGAGCTTCAGGAGGCTCTAAATCTAAAATTATGCTTGTTAGATATTAGAACAGTGGTTCTCAACCTGTGGGTTGTAACCTCTCAGAGGGCCAAATGACCCTTTCACAGGGGTTGTTTTAAACCATCAGACAACACAGATATTTACATTGTGAGTCACAACAATAGCAAGTCACAGTTACGAAGTAGTAACAAAAAATAATTTTATGGCTGGGCGGCACCACAGCACGAGGAGCTGTATTAAAGGGTCACAGCGTTAGGCAGGTTGAGAATCACCGGTCTAGCACATGAAGACTGGATGTGGTGAGCAGTGAATGAAATGGGGACTGTGCTCTGTTAGGACCAGATTGTGTTAGGGATGTGATTTAGCCTGACAGCATCTTATGTGCTGGTATTTGAGGAAATGGAAACTCGGTGAAATTAAGTGGATCACCTGACATCATCAACTTCTATGGAGTTAGAATTTGAACTCCTGCCCCCTCTGCCAGGTCCCCTTGGTATAAGGAAGTGTGAGTAGATTAAGCATTGATGGTGAACCCTGCTGTATTACTGGACAATCATGAAACAGTCCATGCCACCTTTGTAGTATCAGAAACTCTTACTCTACCTGCTGGGATTTAGGTCTCTGTCATGATTCCTACTCCCTTTTGCAGATCCCTCTTTGTGCAGTCATTTCAAAGCACAAAACCGACAGGGATTTGCCTTAGAACTTCAGGAATTAAAAGTAGGCTGATGAACAATTGACAAGATATTTGAGGGTTGCTGGTATATGCAGAGTGTGTGTGTGTGTGTGTTTTCTGGTGTTCTTTTGGGCAAGCCAGGTCCTATCAGAATGTATTCTTATTCTTTCTTATGTGCTTTCTGGGAGGCAGTGAAGGAGCTTGGGATACATCTGTCAGTCAGATATAAAATGTGCTTGCTTTGGAAAGAAATCTTGGGAGCCACTGTGAGTGCAGAGCCCACCCAGATAGATAGATAGATAGTATCAAGAATTATCCAGAGTCCACGGAAAAGCCTTCCCACAACCAGTCAGGTACAATGAAAAGGGTGAGATTCAAGGTTAAAGTGCAAGTTCAAGGTCATAGCATCCACTGAAGTCAGCTCCTTTATAGACATCAGACAAGCTGGCATGTCCAAGGGAAGGATGCCTTTCATCATGGATAGTAAATCAAGTGGGAAAGTAGAATGGGTTGTAAGGGGTTTGGAAGGCTGGGCCACCAACAATTGGAAGCTGAACATCTCTTTGTCCTTGCCCCTTTGCTTGGTGGGACCACCTTCCGATCTCAGCCTGGTATCTCCCTCATTAAAGGTGGGCCCAAGCAGTAGTCCCCTCCCCATTAAGACATGTTACCTCACATTCTGGAGTGCAGCCGCCTCTCAGTAAGGGTTATTTAAATGTTTATTCTTCCTTACTTCCTTACCTTTCTTGCTCAGTCCTAGTTCTCAGGTCCAGCTTGTTTTGTGTTTCATGAGCTTACCAAACCGTGGCCTCCAATTCCCTGGTCCTCGTGTGTTCACTTAAGATGAGGAGTGATGAGCCAAAGGTTTCAGGCTCCATCCTTGAGCAAAGGACCGCTCTGACAGGGATCATTATTTGTTTGTCATGGTGGATGTAATAAGCTGTAGGTACAGCTTCGAGAGCCCTTGATTTATTGCGCTGTCTACCGCCACTAGCGGGACGCCTGCTCCACCACGCAGGATGAATACCACACTGTCAGCTTCGTCGATCTGTCTCCGCCACTGCTCTCTCTCTCATAACACATTCCCATTTCATGCCAGAATACATAAACAATCTTTCATTATTTTGATGCCTTTTTCGTATTTGTTCTTTACAGAACATAAAGTTTGAATTTATGGGTTTCCTTTACATTATTTCAACACGCTCCGCCATTTTCCGGGTTTGTGGTTTAACTCTCAGAAATTGGCCGCCAGGTGATTTAGTTATTTTGGCTTTCTAGTTTTATAGTTATTTAATATCACAGTGCCAGAGACTAAGAAAATGGAGTGCTTGGGAGGCATGGGGTTTGCAGTTTAGGTGTCTGTCATCAAGGCGACACGACATGATCTTAGGGATGAGCATGGGGACTAGAAATCAGGAATGGCTTGCATTTAGAGACAAAACAAAACCCTAGCTCACAACTATTTAGATGATCAGCCAGCCCTGGGCCCTGTCAGGACTAGAAAGCAAAGAAAGGCCATCCTTCAACTGAGTGATATTGACATTAGCAAGGTCTTCTGAATAAGTGGTCAACCACCCCACTTAATTTGATTTGCGCATGCGTGTGTGTGTGTGCACACATGCGCACACATGCATGTGCACGTGTGTGTGCGTGTGTGTTTCAGTGGCTTGGCCACATGGCCCAATTTTTAAAAATCCTGGTTTCGTTCTTAGTTCTCCTAAGTGGCAAATGATCCCACGCTTGAAGGTATTTGCATAGGAACTGGAAGTTGCTGCTCCTGTTTCCACAGAAGAACAGGCTTGAGGGCTATTTCCCCGTACCCACTCCTGTACCTGCTTCTTTTACTCGCTTTCTGTCCCCAATTCCAGTTCAGTTGAGTTTTCCAATTGACAAGGATTTTAGCCCTCCCCTCTGAAACTCAACCCAACTTTTGTGAATGATGTCATCCCTAAAGTGTTTTGCTCTTTTCAAATGATTTCCCTTAGTTATTTCTGAGTGACCCCAGGAGAAGAAATGCATGGAGCACGAAATGACAGTGAGCCTGCTAATGAGAGTCTGATGTTTGTGTATGAGTAGTGTGTGTGTACATGTGTGTCCCTTTCTACATGCACGTGTCCTTGCCTGTTCATAACATCTGCCTGTGGAGGAACCTGGCACATTGTACCTTTCTGATGGTTGCTGGCAATTATAAACTGATGGCAGTTGGGATCATATCCCAGTCAAGGTCAATTATTAGAAAAGAAATCATGACATTTAGGAACTCAAGGTCCTTTGGCAGTATGGATGCTGAAATCCTGCTTCTCTTTGGGGGGCGGGGATCTCTTGCTTCTATGCTTAATGGTGTGTGCACCTTTACCCTTCACCCAATCCTCTGAGAGGTGGGACTCTAGGTGAGAGTGATCCACACCTGGGAAGTCCCTTTCATCCGTCTCCTCCTGAAGGCTGTTAATGAACATGGATTCAGATGTCATAAATGCAAGATCATTTTACCACCCTTGGCAGCCTTCATCAGAGAAGTAGGGAACGGCTCGGCGCACATCACACTGCACAGGCCTGTTGTGGCTGGAAGGGAACCCTAGTTAATTAATATGAGAAATTTGTTTTGTGTCCCTGGTTTGTTTAAAAAAAAAAAAAAAACCCAGGCAAAAAGATGGGTGCAGGTCGGTGCTGTCAGCTGAGGCTGCTGTTGCTCTGACCTGTTCTGTTAAGTGTCTGATGTGTGACTAATCTGTGAATAACATTTCAGCCCAGTAGAAGAGAAACCGAGGGAGCAATGGCAGAATTAATATCTGGGAGCGTTGATAATTATATATCAGAATCTAATTTTTAGCACAGAAAATGTGTTAATGACAGAGACGAAAACAAAAACCACTAGCTTCTCCCAGCAGGCCCCGGAGTGTCATTTATTATTTCTCAGCTGGGTATCTATCAAGTTTATGGGTTAATTTTTCTGTAGACTGTTATTTATGGGTTCTTGTTTGTTTTCAGCCATCATTACTAACAATACGGTTAATAGCAATCATTTGTTATCCAGCACGAGGCCTGATGCCTCAGATGAGCGCACTGAACTGCGAATACTCATTTGGTAGCTGAATAAGGGCCTGACAGGGCCCATTTATAACAAGCTCATTCTATAATGTCCATCCTATTAATAAAATTTTGTTGCTGTCTAATTAGCAATGTCTGATGTGTATAGTGGCAAGTGGAGGAGACTTTGGCTGTTGTGGGTTTTTTTTGTCCTCTCTTCCTTCCTCTGGTCTCTGCTATCATATTCACAGCCCATCTGTGCACCTAGGTTCTAGAAACAAAAGGAGTCAGGGGAGAGTTGTGCTGGAAGGTTCTGGATAAGACGTGGCATATACATACAGCAGTTTTCTCTTAGTCCTAGAGTTTTGTCTGCCAAGGCTAGTCCCTCGCACTTGGCCTCCAGCTATACATGGAGCCAAGAGGTGAGTACATGTCATTATGGCCAGAGTTTCTCACCAGGGAATCATAGCTTAAACATCCATGCAAGTGCCAAATTCATTAAAGCCATTGCACTATGGCTCAAAGCCTTCTCAGAACATCTTCCAGTTTGTTCATGGAGGCAGTTCATTCAGTTTTTAAAAATGTCTCCTTAAGAATTTGGAGTGATATATAAAGTCATCTGTCTCAATACTTTATGGTCTCCCTTTGGACAGAGACACCAGTTTGGTTTACTTACTTGCACCTCAGTGGGTTCTGCAGGCCCTTCCCTTCTATACGAGAGAATCATTTGGGTGCCATGATGGAACATAGCCATCTGTTGGACCAGGACTTGGGATTCCAACAGTTACTTTGAAATCCCTGTTCCTTTCTATATCAGTGTTATGACTTGGGGCAAGTTCCAGCTTTCTCATTTCCAAAACCAGCAGGTACCGTTTCTTAGTGGGTGCTTAGAAACCCCACACAGGTGACTCTCAGTTGTTTGTTGGGGACTGTCACCCTAGGAGTTAACAAGTACAGTTTATTTTAGTCCTTTGCACAAAAAACCCTTACCTCTTCAGACTTTGAAAAATAATTTTTGACTATAGTGGCACAAGTAGTTTTACTAACAAGTTTTGTTGATCATATTTAGATTAAAATTTTTTTCTTTACCCCCAAAGTGGACACTGACAAGTTTTGCCATCCTGATTATGGCTCATAGTAATATTTGCTTTATTTCTCTGAAATTTGAGGAATTTTGAATTCCTCAAAATTCAAAGAAGGAATATGTATCTGATTGGTGGATGCTCAGGACTATACACCTTTGAATTAAGAACAGTACACATTTAGGCAGTATAGTGAAGAATGCTTTAAAATAATTTTGTTGCTAGGTAACTATTTTTTCTCTTTAGTAATCCCCCGTCCCTCATTATCCTGTGAAATTTTTTGCAAATGATCTTTTGAATAAAAATGATCACCATATTTTTTCTAGTGACCCATTTGCCTTTAAAGATATAATTGAATAAAAACAAAACCCCCAAAGTTAAAAGACAACATTGAAAAATCTTCCTCCCAAGGCAGCAGTGGAACTGCCATGTGGGACTGAGCATGCACAGGCTTGGGTCTTCTGGTGCCTTTTCCCCCTAAACTGCACTTGACTACAGCTTATCAACCCTTAATTAGTGTTACATTTTCTCTCTGTGATTTCTATTGATGTGTGGTTCGGGAAGCCGGATTGAGCCTCCACCTGACTGGTGTGCAAATTGTTTTAGAAAATTCAGCAAACATCTCTCTCCATTATCCTCCCGCACCCTTCACCTCCCCCGTGTTTTTCTCTCCTTGTGTCTTTCTCTCTTCCTTCCCCTCAGTAGGAAACGTGAAAAGCAGGCCGATAGGAATCAGGTTGAGTATTAGTGTTTTTGCTGGCTAGTGCAATAGAAAAGGACAAGCAGCCGGCTGGGCCCTCCGTCAGCAGATCCCAGTCTGGGAGCGGGAGGTGGCTGCGGGTGAGCGTGGGGGGGGGGGTCCCCTGTGGCCTGGCGATGGCTACAATGTGATTGTGATAGCCGGGATGAAGTCAGCACTGACAAAGTGAGTGGATTGATGGATGGACAAAGCAGGGAACTGGATGTGAGAATGGATGAGGGCAGAGGGGGATTTTAACACAGACAAACAGAATGAAAGACAGAGAGGAATTGCCTGCTCAAGTATGCCCGCCCTTAGCTCCCAGAACAATTTGCTTACTGCTAAGTGAACACCCAGAGATGGTTTGCATCTTTGCAGATTTCCCTCGCCAGCTGTGGCAGAGGGAGCTCCAACCAAGGTGAGCCAGTTTTTTTTTTCTTCCCATCTCTCCCAACTGTAGCCATTCACGCTCATGTCGTTCAAATGGAACAGTTGATGATTTACAGTAAGTTCACAGCGTTTCTGCAGAATACGTTTTCTTCTGCTACACTCTGTTAATATTTCTGCTAAATTTCCTTTTATCAGTTATTATGGCCCTAGCATAGTAAATAACAATACTTTCCCGATTCTTTTGAAGATGTCCCTGAAAGAAATTCGTAATTGCTGTAGGAAAGCATGCGTTCCTGGTGGAAGCATGAGCTACTTGTGTGTGCTCCAGTTTTATCCAGGCTGCGCATGCTGCCGACTCACTCAGAATTACGGGAGCCATGCTTTCTTTAAGGCAGGAAGTATGAGGTACCCTAAACCCCAAATATATTCCACTCAACAAAGAAGAGATAAATTAAGGAGAAGGACAAATACGTTTTTTACCTATAAAAAAAATCTAAAAACAATACCATCCCCCCTCACCCCCCAACAGCTTTGCCATAATACAGAATAACCATTTCTGAAAATAAGAATGTCTGGTCAAAAGACTGTGGTTTTTGTTTGTATGTATGCTTTATAAACATTAAAACTTGGGATTATGCAAAATAATAGAAGGTGAACCCATCTATTACTATACATGAATATGATTGTCATACGTGTAATTTATGTTTATGATTTTACTTCCCCGTAAATAAAGAGTAAGTCTCTGGACCATTGGGATGAAGCAGTGGATAAAGGCACTTGCTGCTAAGCCTGATGACCTGAGTTTCATCCCTAGGATCCATGTGATAGAAGGAAAAAACTGGCCTCCATAAGTTGTATTCTGACCTCTATAGGCACTGTAGCATGCACATCCACATGCTTCCCTAACATACAAAATGCATGCATGTAGTAAAATTTAAAAAGAATGAACTTCTGAAACTAGTCCAGAGGTTAGAGTTTTTGGACAAGTATCAGCTTTGTTTTGTTTGCAGAAGAGAAACCAAGACAACCAAGACAAGAAGAATGTTAACAATAGCAGTAATAATAAAACTTCCAAATGCAAGAGTTGTTTACAGAGTGAAATTCATCCTTAACTTAAATCATGTAGGCTTCTGTGGTCCAGAAAGACCTACAGAAAAGAGGCCTGGACCCTTAGGGAGCTTGGGCATCTTGCATCTTTTCTCATTTTAGAACACATTAAAAGGAGACTTATATTCGAGCATCAGTGCTGACAGGTCTAAGACTTCTTTAACCCACTCTTACCACTGAATGCAGTTTGTTCCTTCCTTTTCTGTCTCACTCCTGCCCCTCAAAAAAAAAAAAAAAAAGCCTAGAAAAATGAGTGTCTGATAGGTTTTACTGTGTTGTAGAAGTCTCTCTCTTTCTCTTTATATCTCTCAATTTCCCCTCTTCCCCTCTTCCCTTCTTCCATTCCTCCCTCTCCCTTCCATCCCTCCCTCCCTTCTTCCCTCTCTCCCTCTCTTCTTCCAAATAGATGCTGGCTGGATGGCCACATCCCTAGGTCCATAGCAGGTATTTTTCTTGTGAATTTCTGT
Organism: Arvicanthis niloticus; assembly: GCF_011762505.2. Classification (NCBI taxonomy): domain Eukaryota; kingdom Metazoa; phylum Chordata; class Mammalia; order Rodentia; family Muridae; genus Arvicanthis; species Arvicanthis niloticus. Next base: position 75,380,903 of record NC_047660.1, read on the forward strand.
CTCTCCTGGGATTCCACAGAGACTGCATGTCTGGGAGAGCAACAGTATGCATTCCTTAGCTTCCACAGGTCTCTAGTATGAAGGAAGAGCTGCCTCGGAGATAGGAGCCAAGGTCTTGGGAAAGGGGCCGTGGACTTGCTAAAATGATGAATGGGAGTTAAAAAAAAAAAGAATTAATAAGTTATCCATCGTGTGGAGATCCATGAGACACATTTTCAAGAGTGGCATAGATTATCTATCATCCCAGTGGTGTTCAAAAGTAGATCCACACTTCTGCTCATACCCATAGCTTTCTGTGCAGAGTCAAGGCTAAGGCAGCCTGGAAGGCTTACTGTCCCCACCCCCAAGCATCATTTGAGGATGATGAGAGTTCAGAGCTGGATAACTGCTTGGATATTATATTGTATATTAATCCTGGTACTGAGTAATTTTTCAAAGGTTGAAAAGCTGACAAGTGATAAAATTAAGTTTACTAAAGCTGGCTCACACATGGTATGGAGACACAGCACAGTGTGATAGGTCATACAGAATTCAGCTCATCTCTAATACAGAAAGCTAGAGTATTCCAGGGGCCTCTGGGAAACTTTGCTCACAAGGGTATTAGCTCTTCTCACGTGTGGGACCCTGACTGACAGAGGCAGGTCAAGAGGAGTTGGGTTTATTTATGCTTGAGATTTCCGCACTTTCTACATGGACATTATTGGTTTTTCTCATAAGCATCATTGTACCTATGCTTCCTAGAGGCAGGTTTGTAGGTGTGAGAGCCCAAATCATGAGATGTTTGGATATTGTGGGAGTTTTATAGCATGTGTCTGTGTGTATATTTGATCTAGTCTGACATGTATAACAGACATTTTTTGTATGCATGTGATGAATGTGTGTGTGTGTGTGTTAGTGTCTGTGTAAGAGTTTGGAAGAACATGAAGGCCAAAAATTGTCTTTGGGTATCTTCTTCAGTAGTTTTCTAACTTACAGAAGTTATACTTATTTGTTGATTTTTTTTGGACGTGTATGTATGTGTGTGTACCGTGCTACTCATCCACCGTGTTGATCTGTGTATCAGACTCAGGTCATCAGGCTTGGTAAAGGCTTTACCTTACTGAACTGTTTCTCTGATTTTTTACCTTGTTTTTAGATGGTGGGTTTTTTTCACTGTACCTGGACCCTGGATAGGCATAAGCTGGAGGCTGAGAAGTACAGAGTTCCCTGCATCAGCCATAGCCAGAACAGCTCACTGTTGGGCTTTCAGTGCCCTGAGAGGAATATTAAACAACATTGTGATTTTGTTGTTGTTGCTTTCAGGAAAGCTTTGTGGCTAGATGCTTGGTGGATTCTAACTCTCTTCCTCCTAGATAGGAGGATTCTGAAGCATAAGATCAGGAAGTGACTGTCATCTTCCATGTCTCTCTGTATCTGAGAGGAGGTATTGAACTGAAGAGGTCAGAGAGCAGAGGTGGGTTCTTGATCATATCCCAAGCGGGTGAAGGAACCCTGGAAGTCTCTTCCCTTTGGGTTTCTTGTGTTTTGCTTTAGCAAACCCTTATCAGTAAAGCCATTTGAGTTGGGTATTCTGGGGCTTGCCACACAGAGCTCTCTGGACGGTGTAAAAAGTCTTATAAATCTATGTTCTTTGTCCAGTGCATCTAGTTAGGATCTGTTCAGGGGTTAACTTCTTCCCAAGACCCTCTCCAGCAATGTTAGGGCTTCAACACTGCCACCAAGTCAAAGTCTCACGTATATTCCCATTTAGGCCAGTGAGTGGCACAAACCTCACTTCTGTTTATGGAAAAGGAGTCCAAAAAGTCCTTCGGTACCAGAGCTCTGAGCCTCTTCCCTACCTGCTCCCTCTGCATATGACTGTCCAAGTCAGGCCCATCTTCATAAATGGTAGTTCCAGGAGCCCATTTACTCCCCATAAAAGGTGAGTGAGTGAGCCTCTAATAAATCTCAGTGTTGTGTGCATGCCATCGTTCCCTTCATTTGACCTTGGTGGAACAGGCTGACGGGCCAGTGAAAAGTACAGTGTGAAAAATGAGGGAGCAGAGCAGAATGAGCGGTGAATCAGTCTGGTGTGTGATTAGCTGTGAACAATTTCAGCAGCATCACCCGGAGGAGTCACTCTTTCTTTTCTCCCTCATCCTCATTTACCACCCCGAAAGTGAGGCTGCACAAGGTGCCTGCCATAGCCCCAGTCATGGTCCTCACAAACTCAAAGGGCTTGTTGGAGGGTCAGGTCAGGGGAGAGCAGTTGGGACGCTGAGGAGGACATTCTTTTCTCAGAGGTGAGATGGAAGAGCTCTGACTGAGCTCAGCTGGAGCCTTAGGGAGCCCCTTCCAGGGGCATGTCAGGAAGGCATGAGTGTGACCGAGTGACTTCAGTCAGCATTGTAAATCTGCAGTTATACCTGAGAACTCAGTGACTCGTGGTTGAGGTCTCCATCAGCTCCATTTGCAGAGTCAAGCCCTATAAAAACAGGGCAATAGGCTGGTAAATCAAGCTTCCCAGGGGATCATGGGATTGCTGCAGAAGGTTGGAGCATATTAAGGTGGACATTTGCCATCCATGGCATGGTTGTCACTGCCAGGCTGTAGAGTCCACTTTAGTGGCACATAGAATTGCCTCTGGAAGAGAAGTCCTGTCACATGTGGGCTCTCCTGGCTTTGATGTTCTCCTTGTGTGAGGCCTGTGATCCAGGGGACATGGAGAGTGATGAGTGGTTAGAGAGATCTCATCCCAACAATGCCACCAGGAGATACTGCTTCCTTCTTGAATATCATTGCAGAACTATCTTGCCCTTAACAGCAGACAACATGGGTTCATCTTAGAAACCATCAAGAAGTAGAGATTTCATAGGAATTTAACAAGTCCTTTCTGGTTGGGCTCATGGAAACGTCCATCATTCTTTGTTTAGCTCCTCAGCATGTGTTCTCTGACCACTGAGAAGCACTGCAGTAGTAGAGTCATTTGAGGCCAAAGGTCATCCTACCTTCTGGATATAAAATTAATGATGAGCAGTTTTTAGGTTTGTGAGATGATTTTAAATGTCCCAGCTGGTAGGGGAATGGAGAGTCTTAGATAAGAGATAAGTGAGTTTACATAAGTACTTTATAATGGACTTTTTGCATCTTTTACATAAATGTCACTATTTTTTTTTAAAGATGGTGAGGTGTGACCTGGCAAACAAATTTGCACTGTTGAGTGTGTATCAGTTGCTATCACAATACTACTGCTTCACAGACTACCCCAGCACCTCATGGCACTCAGTGGAAACATTTCTCATTATGCATGTAGGCTTGTGCTCTGCTGGGCAGCCTCTGTGTTCTACCATATCTTGGTGATGTGGTTGGTCGCTCGCCTGCATATCTTGGTATTTGGTCTTGGTCTGATGGTCTGTCTAGTTAAGTTTTTCTTATTTTTCATGCTGAGGTTCCTAGAAATAGATCAGAAGTGGATTCTGTGAGGCCCATGCTCAGAACAGGGCTGTTGCCACCCTTAGTCCATATGCCATCGGCCTTCTGAAATCTTATGTTTGAGACAGAGATACATAGATACTCAAGGAGCAGAATCCATAAAGCCACAACCTCACAGGACCTGTTTATGTAGTCAGCATGTCATTGATTAAGTGCCTGCTCTATTTTGATTCTCCAGTGGCAATCAGACAGTTCAGCCCTTTCAAAATTCAGAATGGCATAGATGAATTAGTAAGCTTTTACCAGACTAGGTCATTAGTAAAACTGTAAGAAAAAGAAGTCAAAAGTAGAAATTGGAAATAGAATATAAGTGAGTTGCTGAGGATATCTCCCATTGTGTATTCTTTGTCACCATGGTCATATCTTCTGTCATGTTTATGAATGGGGAAGATCCATATCCTAGTCACCATTTATCCTCATTCCAGGTCTTAGTTGTTAGTTTTGGTTATGCAACTGACTCGAACTTGTAGGACGAAGCAAAGCAGGTTAACAAGTCATCACGGAGCACCCTAAGAGCGTAAACAGAGATGTGAGTTCAGGTACGTTTTCATTTGGCATTCATTTCCTGAAGATTCAGTCCTAGAGGAAACAGTTGGGTAATAGATGCATAACATGTCCAAACAGTTCAACTGTTCCTCAATTAACACCCGGCCCTGTAATGCCATATGGACCCTAGAGTCAAAAAGGATGTGGGGAATTTGGCAAGAGTCCAGAGAAATGGAAGACAGAGGAATGGGGCATCTGACAAGTTTTATGGAATCACCACTATCTGTCTGCAGAAGAGAAGATTGAAGGCTATAGTTGAGGTGTTCTGGGATGGCTACTCTTCCTGTCAGCCATAGTGAAAGCAGAAGGTCGTACATTTATAAACATGTCTAAATGAAGTCTGTCTCATGGGAGGAGGCTTGTCCTTGCTCCATCCTGCAGCGGTGATCCATGGTTCGCTGCCAGACTGTAGACTACCGCTCCAGGGTGTATTTAATTTTTAACTTGGAAACAGGAAAAAGGGCCTTTTGAAGTGGTCATGCATTTCTCTCCTTGGGGGACAGGGAGATGAAACTTGTCTGAAAAATCTGTTTCTGGATGTTAAGGGTGAAAGGAAGGCTGTGTGCAGCATGGTGGGGTTACTACCTGAAGAAATGAAGTGCTTCACTCCCTGGTTATTTTGAGATGACCAAACTGATCATTCAAACTGATATTCACAATCATAAATCAGCATTCTATCAGAATTCTGGAAAGAATCTTCTGAAACATTGACTTTTCTGGGAAATGGAGGCACCCCTTTGCCCAGTGGATTTATAAGCTACCTATAGTAGAAGATAACTGAAGGCACTGGAGGGGGTTCTTTCCCTTGAAGGTTCTAATTATGGATGTTTCAAACCAAGGTCTCATTTGTTAAAGACCCAAAGTACCTTGTGTACTTAAAAGTATGTCAGCATCTCCACTCCCTACTTAAAACAAAATTCAAGATTTAACAGTCAAATGACAAATGCCTTATCTTGTTTTCTACTTAACCCCAAATTACCATACATCATACTCCAAGATTGTTTCTCTAAATTTGCAGTAATGTAGATTATTGAGTGTATGACTTATCACATAATCCAAAATTTTAAAAGTCTGCGATACTTCAAACTGCAATAAAATGAGAAAATTGTACACGTGGGAAAGAAGGAAAAATAAGCATTATATAACGCGGCATACAAAGTTGGCCTTGCAGGGTTGGGAGTGTGTAGTGGGAAGAGACTGAAGGTCCCGTGTCTCCGCCACTAGCTGCATGTCCTTACATGAGTCACCATGCAGAACATTTTAATGTTTCTATTTAGGCTTAGATCGGGCATTTAAGAATTCTCTTATTATAAGCTCCTCTGGTCCATATTTGTCCTAAAACTGCATGAGGAAGTACTTACTGTTTTCCTATGCCCATTCTGTGAGTAAAATTCCCTCAAACTACACCTTTTCCCAAGCTTAAGCAGATGGTCTGCAGGTTAGTTACTAAACTTTTGTTGACCTCTGCATTCAGCATTGGGAATGTCAGCACCTGGACCACTATTCTAGCCCCTCACTTACAGTCTGGCTTTGTTCATTAACGGTGGCATCTCTTCCTATTTAGCTGGAACCATGGCACAGAATATCTCTCTTATCACAGCTAGAGGCCAGAGATGGCTCTGCAGGCTCTTTCTTCTCCTTGACCTTGTTCACAAGGACCTTTGACAATGCATGGGTGGGGATAAGGGTGGTCTTTTTACACATAAGAGTAGCTAGGTTGCAAAGCTGGCTGAGAAACTTGCAGGAGAGCTTCCTTTTGTACAAGGTCACTTGGGATTTCTTCAGTGTGATTTTAAGTGATGCTGTAATTGTTGGCTGGGGTGTGTGTGTGTGGAGAATGAAGATGTAAAGAATGCTGTGGAAGTGATTCAGGGCATTTGACTCTACACAAAATACAGATTTAAAAGCCATTCAATTTTTTGAATAGCCATTTGTGCTGGCTGTGATCTGACAGTATTTGTAATTCACAATACATGACACTAACTTCCAAACCAGGTGGTTTTAAAGCCAGTGGGCACTTGGGAACTGCCCGCCTTGTGGCCTGGATAGCTCTCTGCTTTGAGAACCATTGAAGTTGGATCAGAATGTATATGAGGGTACAGAGTAAATTTTGTGTCTAATGACCTGGAGAAGCAAATCACTTTTAAAAAAAGATATGTGTATTTTTTAAAAGCATACTGTATGGGTAACTTCTGTATATTTTATAAGGCCTTTATTATTCCAAATGTGGCCCAATTTGAAATCTATGGAATCAGTATAGAAAAGGGGGAAAATTCATTAAGACCTGGAGTTTCATTGTGTCCATAAAAGGTTGTTGTCAAATCCCTTTATTATTACAGTTGGTGGAAAAAGTGCTCTGTAATACATTATCTGTATTTCTGGATGGATTCCTGGGAAGGAACCCAGACCTTTAGAATACAGGCAGCTCTGCTGAGGCCTGGGGCTCATCACTCTGTTCCCTGGCTCAACTCAGTTATGCACAAAGGTCCTTTTTAGGTGACGTATCATGTTGCATTGCAAAGTACACTTTCTTTTAATTTACAACTTAATTTTCAACCTAATTCAGAAGATTGATACTATAATGCTATTTGCAGAAGTATTGAAATGTCAGTAAGTTTTATTGTGGTAATAAAGAGTATTCCATATATCACACACTCTATAGGGATCCTTGCTTTTTGCATAGATCTTCATAGCAACAACCGGTGGCTAAATGCTGGCAATCATTAATTTTTAAAGAAGACATGGTTATGACGACTTGAGGAATTAAAGCTGCTGGTGAAGAATGAACTTTAATTTCTTGACACTTTTTTTTTTCAGTTGCATATCAAGGTGAGGCGACAGCAAGATGATAAAAAATGGCCCAAATCCCAGGTTCCTAATACTTAAATTGCTGTCTGCTCATAAAAAGATTTTAGTCAGGGAGAGGCCATCTTTGAGCTCTTCGTAACAAATGGGTATCAGTGGCCCATGAAATAATCAATGCCACTAATCCATCCTAGGGCCTGCCAATATGTTAATGGCCCTGGTGCATCGTTATTGCTAGAAGACCATAAATCACTCGGTACCAGAATGCATCGCTGTCGAGGTCTCAAACCCCTCGCCTGGAATAAAATGCTGTCTCCTAACAATTAATGTCCAAACATTTCGCAGCTTTGTGCTTTGATTGTTTTCAGATGCTAAAAAAGTAAGCAGGACAGATTGTAAATCAATAAAACCATAAGACAAAGCGTTTTAATAATAGGAAGGTTTGGAGTAAATCATAGTTCTGTGTTTATTATTGCTTTTGGGGTTATAAAGAAAGAGTTACTTTCTGCTACCCAGCAAGACTACCAAGTTAACTCTGAAAGCAAGGGCTCCAAGGCTCACCCTTCTGAACATGGCTCCCTTTTTATTTTTTTGAAGCAAAACTGAGTTAGTTACCTAGAGCACTCAGTGATCCAGCTCTCTGATTCAGGGCAGTGCTTGCTGTGTTGTGTATCTGTTCACTGATGGAGTTCCTTGTTGGAAATAGCAGAGGTTAAGGGGTCTTGAATAGCTTAGATAATCGCATTTTGCTGTGTGGCTATGAGGACATGGGTGGGGTGAACTTATTGAATCGGCCCCAGGAATGGTTTGAGCTACCTGGGAGCCTCTGGGCACACTTCTTTCTTTGAAGTCATCCAGCCTGTCAGGTTTCTTTGGCCATACAAATGCAGCTTGCTAAACTAGAGGCGGACCTACGAAGAGCTCATTTAAGAAACAGTTGTATTCAATTGATCTGATTCCCTTTGGTCCATGTCAATTTAGCTTGCTGTTGAAAGCATCAGCGAGGATCACTATGGGAAGTCATTCCCTTCTCCTGGTACAGACCAAGTTTATATGTGTTCATTATGGCCTCCTTTGTACTTCTAACATGTCTCCAACCACCCCCACCCCAACCCTCACTCCCACCCCTACCCGCATGTGAATAAGGCTAAATACTTAGTCTAGAGGTTGGGTTTGTCATTTGCTGGAGGAGCAACAAGCTGAAAAGAAATGGTTTGCGGGTTCTGACACAAGCTGGATTCTGACCATCAGTGGAATCAGGGCTGCTATACTTAGGCCAAGTCCATGTCCTATGGAAGGCTGCATGCTGTCATGGACAGATTGTGGGGTCTTGGATACCTTTAGAATTTAATTTCTTACAATGTTGGAAGGCCCATGTTTGCTCACAAATACCATGATCTGTCACCCTCCCGAGAACGTGTTCCATAGCTGCCATGTAGAAAGAGTAGGTAGACACTGCTGGCCCCCGGCAGGAAGTCCCTCTCTTTCAGTCCTCTGTCCCGGCGCCTGGCTTTGATGGGTATTCATAATCTATTTTGGAGCTTAGGAAATAACACAGGAAAAAGCCAGAAAAACAGTGGCTCCATATAGACAGAAAGACAATTAAAACTGATATGACTCTTAACAGAAGTGGCAAGAGCCGGCAGGATGGAAGTAATTTATTCAACGAATTGTCCAAATACATAAATTGTACTGATGTGTGCTGTGGTGGTGGGACAGTGGAAAATTTGATAGTTGTTTCCGTTGTGTGAATTACTCAGACAGGATGCCTTTGTGAAGTATGGGGGTTTGTTTAATGTTCTGACAACAATTTAGATCCTGTTATGGTTATTGCAGTGTAATGCTGTAGTAAAAATTGAACATGACACACCAGCAATTTATTATTTGTATGTTTTTTAACCTTGAGTATCGGATTGTTTGTCCAAGCATATCCTTTGATTTGCTATGAAATTTATTGTTGATAAAAACAATCAGCTTTCCATTAGAAGGAAAAAATTATTATTATTTTTTTCAGGAACCATAGATTTAGGGGGAAAAAATTCAGCCTAGGCTACAGGACTTATGACAGGTAGACTCATGACATTATATGGTAATTCGGCATGAAAGAATAATTGTGACACTCTACTTGGTTGTGGAGTATAATCGTGCTGTGAGGTTCAATTCACTGAAAGGCCAAATTATCTTCAACTACATTAGGCTGACAACCTATAATGCTCAGCAGAGGCAATTTGTAGACGTTTCCCATACTTCCAGCAAACAGGCCTCCCCATTATGCCGCCCATTAACAAATTTGTGTAGAGGAAAAAAAAAGTAACTTTTCCATTTTCCTGACTGTTTTCAAGCTTTGCAACAAAATAAATACCTAATAGGAGTATTTGCACTGCTATTTTCTTGCTTGGTTTTTAAATTTTTCTGCAGGATGGGAGGAGAGGAACACCTTTGAAGCGATGTGGCCTCAGGCAGGTTGATGTTTTCTTTGACTGGGTCAGCTGTATTGGTATGGTGGCAAGAGTGTCAGGTTTGGAGGCAGGGGGCCTGAGTGACAGGCAGAAGCTACCTCAGACCTTCCACTCGCCAGCTTCCATGACCTATTCACTTTGAACCTTAGTGTCCAGTCTCTGATGCTTATAAGAATCTCTGCAGAAGGATTTCTTCATGTGTGCATATGTTTGTATGTGTCCACTCAGAGTCACATTGTGTATGTGGGTATGTGTGCAGGTGTGTGTGTTCAAACAGGTCAACCTTGACCCTGTTTCTTAAGCACCATCTGCCTCATTATTTTAAGATAGTGTCTTTCACTGGCCCGAAGTTGGGCAGTTAGACTAGGCCGGATGACCAAGAAGCTGGATGACCAAGTGTCTACTCATCTCTACCTCCCCAACACTGATTCTACACGTACTTACCACCACACCCACTCCTCCTTTTTTGTGCATCCTAGAGATCAAACTGAGATCCTCATGCTTGCACAAAATGTACGTTACTGACTGAGCCATCGCTCAGCCCACATGCAGAAGGGTTTTGATAGGGCTCTCACCAGTTTTCTCACTATTACAGAGACAGTTGCTTTGAAGACTGTCAGGACTGAGGTAGCATGGGCTGTTTTGCTCTTCTGGTTTCAGGGCGTAGACAGAATGGGAGGCTTTTAGCCTGTGAATGAGCACCCTGGCTTCTCTTGAAAGAATAGAGAATTCTCCTTTTATGCATCAGGAACTCAGCAGATATCTATATCTATCTATCTATATATCTATATATATATATCTATATATATAGATATAAATATAAATATTTGAAAATATGCATTTTTAAAAAACAGTTGATCATAAACGATATCAGAATGCTGGAGATGTGAGTTATGTTAGCAGGTGTGTCTGCTTATGAGGTGTGTAGACTAGAATTCTGTGGCTAAGTGTTCTAAATATTTAAAAGGATTTTTTTTCATTTCATCTGGAATTTTGGGAACCAGAAGAACCTATTGTCTCTCTTAATGCTCACTGCCACTTCACCTTGGTGTTCCCATCTTATCCCCAGAATCCCCTGCTTGTTTCCCAAGGCAGACCCTTCTGGATTACGATGAACCTAACACAAGGGTCATAGGTTTGCAAACAAAGGCTGGGCAGCAGAAATGTCCCTTGGAGCCTCTTCTTTGTCTCACCTAGCTCAGGAGGTCTTACAAGAGGGCCTCACGCCCTGTGAATGAATGAGACCAGGATGAGTCATGTGCTTTATCTCCAGTAATTGATTTATAATTTATGATTTTTATGAGTTGTCAAACTTCCTACACCATTTCTGAGTAGGGCAGTGTAAATCACTGTGCCACATAGCGATGCTCTTCCCAGTGTCAGATACTGGCCCCTCATTACTGCAACCCATTAGGCTTCACACCTGCTGCTTTCAGCAGGGACAATGGCTGTTCTCAGACACAGGTTTGGAGTCAGTCTGTCCTATTAGCACTAAGAGATGCAGCCTCTGTTTGGCTCAAAGAACTGGGATAAGAACCTTGATATCTACATTTAGGTGCTGAGCCTGCCCTTCTTGTTTGGCCCAGTGGGCATTTTCCTTGATTATAAAGCCCCCCTTTACTCTAATGAAATGTAGGGGCCATTTCTAGAACCTTAGAATAGAGATGTTGAATTGATAATCACTCACTGGATAGTTTTTCTGTCATAAGTTTAAAAGCACATGTGTGTGTATATATGTATATATATACATATATACATGTATATATGTATATGTATGCATATATATACATACATACATACACATATAGGTAAATATATATGCATATGTAGTAGGCACATGTACATATGCATATATATATGTATATTTATGTTTATGCATATATGTGTCTAGTAAAGTCTTACCCTGTGGCCAGAAATTCCATTCCCCAGTGAGGTGGATTTCAAGGTCTGGCTAAGAGTTCTGGAAGGGCTGAAGAGGGCACACATTTTAGTGTAGTTGCTCAACACTGTTGGAAAAATCAAGTTGGCATTTCCATGCTCTAGAAAAGAGGTTCATCACCTCCTCTTAGGGACACAGGGTAAACTTTGTGTAGAAGGTAGAGATGAGAGCAGGAAGAAGGCAGGAAACAGAAGACAAACTGAGAACAAATGCAGTTACAGTGGGGAGAATTCATAGGGAGAAGGGAAAAGTTGCATTTGATGGTGAATGGGGGTAATCGATTGTTCTGCAGGTCTGGAGTCCCTGTGGTGTAGTTAAGGACAAGCTGGAGCATTCATGTTTACGCATAACGCTCTCCCACATAATGTCTCCCGAACTGTTGCCGGCTTACTTAGCATCTGTAGGTGAGCCACCTGCAGAAAGGGCACGTAGGTAGATTATTGTTGACTTTATGGTTATGGAACCTAGCTAATCAGTGTACCTGCTGGGCTGTAACTTGCTACGCATGAGTGGCTTTTATACCAGGTCTTAGGAGTTCTTACTGGCAAAAGGAAAAAACACTCATTTCTCATGACCAAGGTTCCTACTGGGAGGGAAGCTCTCCTCTCATCTGGAGGGAAGACACAGTGGGTAAAACCCCTGATGGAGGTTTCCAGAGTATGTGAAATATGACTACTAGGCCTGCTGAGCTTTTGGAGGACTAATTTCATGGAGGGAATGCGCATGAGGCTAACTAGTGAGAGGAGCTGGCTGCCCACTGTAGGCTGGGGTCTCCACAGCTCGCTCGTCCCGAGTACTCAGTGCCTCGGTGAGGAACAATAATATATTCAGGCCTATTTTTCATATAGAACTTGAATTGTTTCCAAATGCAGAGAAGCTTTTTCTCTTGTTGGTTTTCCTGATGTTTGCTTCTGCATGGTTCTAGTCCCAATAGAAGCCAGTACTGGATACTAGTAAGTACTCCCTTACAAATAATAGCCCTGACCTTTGATGGTCCAATAAAGGTCACTGCTTAATTTTGCATTGTGTACTGCCTGCTCCACTGGCTCTCAACTAGCTTTCCTTCCTTGAATAACCCCATGAAGGATGTGCCCCGTGGCCAGGTTCTAGCTTGCTCTTCTGCCATTTATCCTTGCCATCTTTTCCCCGATTTCTCTCCTCTGTGATGCTGCCAGGTGTGTGTTTCCATGTGGTGGGATCTCCATCCATTAGAAAGCACAGGTGGTATGAAAGGTCACTGTGACAAATCAGTCTGCTGAGCCTGTGGATGTGTGTCTGGGTAGCTGAGCTCAGCTGCCTAGAGAAGACAAACAGGGAACAGGCACACTGCTACCCGCCAGCCTTGCAGGTAGAACCACAGTACCTGCTGTGGAGAAGAGGGATGTCAGAGCGTAATCTCAAATGTACATAAGAATGCTATTCTTGGCTTCATTTGGAAAGGTCACGGGCTTTATTTCAGTAAGACATGCGCATGGTTATCACTTGCTCTCATTTTCTCTGCCATGGAAAATGTGCATTACATACCTACACTGTGGATGTTTTGTGATCACTTAGTTTAACCAAGGCACACATGGTCTTTAAAGTGACAGTGTTGAAAAAAGATACCTTCAGATAGGATGCTAGCAAGTCATTTTCCATAACAAAGGGAGTGGATAATCTGTTGAGTATTTTTTTGTTTCCCTTCTGTGAATTCCTTTTTTTTTTGTTTTTATTTCGCAGAGTTGGAAAAGGACACTTCCAGGGATGGTTTGAAGCACTTCTAATTTCATTTTATTGTTGTCTACCTGTCCCTACTAAAAATGCTAATGTGATCTGATAGGTACAGTGCTGTACATTTCGGTTGGTTTTATAAATGGGTTTGTTTCCTGGAGTTATCTGTTTTCTGTGTGTGGGGGGGAATTATTTGACTAAAATTTGTATTTAGGCCATATTTGGTTTTCCCCCACCTCCTAATAAGGGAAAAATGGGAAAGAGAACAGATTTTCCTTGGGTGCCTGCTATAAGCTGAACACTGAATTATGCATGATTTCATAATGACCCTCTGAGGATATGATCCCAATTTCACAGATGAGGAAACTGAGGGGGTAAAGAGGTTAAGTAAGTCGCCAGAAGACACCCAGACAAGCAATCAGTGCAAGTGGGATAGAAATGTTGATCTGCCTGCAAAGCCTACACTAAACTTTCCCACAATAACAGACTTCTTGCAGATTGCCTCTTAAATGTTTCATGTGTCTGACTGCCATAGAGGGGAGAGTCCCATATTACAGCCTAGATTGCTAGTGAGGAGTCCTCTACTTAGAAACATTGTAAGCGTTACTTGTAAGACTTTTCAAAAAGAACTGATGGGGAACAATAAAAGATTCTGTCTGGGGCTGGGGAAATGGTATAGTTAGTAAAGTTCATGTGGCACAAACATGAGGACCAGAGTTCAATTCCCCATAGGGCCCATGTGGCACTATGAGTTTGTAATTTGAGCATGGAGGAGACAGAGACAAGAAGATCCATAAGGCTGAATCAGCCAGTTCCTGTTCAGTGAGAGATCCTGTTCCAAGAAGCATCTGCTGGTGAAGCAATTGAGGACACCTGATGTTGGCCTTTGGCCTGTACACTCACACGTACAAACACATACACATCTGCATGGATGCGTACACATAAACATATATGTAGTCTGGCCTTGTAAGTTTATAATGTGTTTATTTCTGTGCTTTATGCAGTGAAGTGTGAACATACACATGTAAATGTCAAGGTGCTAGAAAGCCCCTGAAGGCCATACCATCCTTGGTCATATCTGATTTTGGTAATATGCTCTTTCATCTTTTGGGGGTGTGGTTCAAATTGCTCTATAGAACACTGCCTTCACTGTATTCATATTAAGATTTTTCTTATTCTAGGAACTTTCTGAAAATTATTGCATGGACACTCTGTGTGTGTGTGTGTCTGTGTTGCTGTGTGTGTCTGTGTTGCTGTGTGTGTCTGTGTTTGTATGCAAGAAAGTATATGCATATATATGGGGGCAAGAAGTTTATGTTGAATCTTTCTTAATAACTTCTTTTCTTTTTCTTTCGTTTTAAAATAAATTGAACATAGAGCTTGCCATTTTGGCTAGATTGGTTGGCCATTAAGCCCCCAAGATTCACCAGTTTGTGCTGCCCAGTACTGGGGTTCTAGGTGCATGACACTGTGGCTGGCGTTCTGTGTGAGTGTTAAGGATGTAAACTAAAGTCCTCTTGTTTGGTTAGCAAGAAATTTAATCACCAAGTACCTCCCCAGCCTTAACTTGTGAACTTCGAAGGTTATGTTTATACTTCTCTTGTTAAAACATGCCTATCTTTGTCTATACAAGCATGAAAGTGTCCCATGCCCTTCTCCACTGAAACTGGCCACAGATGAAGTAGGGTCAGGCTCCATTTCCCATCCCTTCAGAATGGTGGCTAAGCTGGTGTTTCTTGCTCTAGCTGATGCAGAGAGACTGGAGCTCCCTGTCTGGGTATCTGGGTCAGGTATCCTAGCTCTCTGGGAATGACTTGGGTTAAGCTTGCAGCCCATTGATGGGTGTATCATGAGAGATAAGACAGAAAGATCTGCTACAATCCAGTCAGGTGGCATCTGTGACTTCTCTGTTATCACCATGGCCTGTCACTCTGTCATAGAAGGAAATGATCATGTTGTGGCTGTCCTCCACACCTGGGGCTTTTCAGGGTGATTGCAAATTGATTGTCTTATGATTTATACACAATAGCCACAAATTTCCCCTCGAGACTTGAGATTCTTCTATAGGTCTTTTATTTTAAGAAAGTAGATAAATTGTTTTTCTTTGTCCTATAGAAATTTAAATATATAGGAAATGCGTTGGTCAGAGGGATAAAAGAGGGCCAACTGCATCTCTCTTCATATTCATCTATACTTTTTAGCAGTATGTTTTTTAAAAGAGTGATTTATTTACACTGACAGCTTGTTACTTATGGTAGCTGCTGCCAGCTACCGAAATAATCTGATAATGTCACAATGTGAAGGGAGGCTATAGGCTTTACCTTGGCTGCCTTGCTATAAATCATGTACATTGCTGGTGTCTATAGAAGGATGCCAGGGTTGATACTGATGGAAATACAAATCAAATACAACACATGGTAACCCAATTCAGAGCTGGAGATTGGGGATTAAGCCTATTGGATTCATATTTTTAAGTGAAAGAGAACAGACATTCCAGGTTTGAAACATCACAACTGTCTTGCTGGAGAAACTTCAAGGACATGTTCTTTGTTTGAAACGGAAGTCCAAAGAGCAAGGCAAGCTGATCTTGTGCATCTGTTCCTTTGTTTATCCCACATATTTACGGGGGAGGGGGGCCGTAAACACACTGAAGCTTTTAGTTATTGTTATTGGTCATTTCCTTGTTTGCATATGGTGCTAGAGATAGAATCCAGGGCCTTGTGCATGCTGGGACAAGGTCTCCTATGTAGATCAGGCTGGTCTCAAAGTCATCATTATCCTGCACCAGCTTCCCAAGTACTGGGACGCCAGGCCTTTACCATCATGTTTAAAGCCTAACCATTGTTTTCTCTATGCATTTCCTAAACATCTTTACATATGTTTTTTCCCTGAGACTAGGACTTTGTTCATCAATGTACACCAAGTACTTTAAATAGTGCTTAGTCTATAGTGAATATTCAACAGTGTCTGTTGAATGAGAATTGGAAACCCAAAGTTAAATATTAGTGTTGATAGAACTCCGAAAGAGTCACTGGCATCTTTTACCATCTGTAGAATCCTCTAGAGTTCTTTCTCTAGTTTTATGACAAACCACCTTTTTATATTATCATATAATCACTGATAATTGTGTTGTCTGCCCCAGGTGTAGCAAACTTTCGAATACAAAAGAAACCATGTCTGTTATCCTTGGGCTTCTCGGAGCTGTGCACACAGGAGTTATAGAACAACTATAACTGTCTGTCCTCCTCACAGGCAGGATTCTTAGAAAATTAACCAGTGATACCTATGGAGTATTACATGTGTATGATGGCATTGAAAATGTCCCAAAATATCTACACTAAGTCCCAGCAGGGATTACCTTATAACACTGTGTACAACGCGGCGTCTTATGACACTTGTGCCATTTTTCCTATTACCTGCATTTTGTTATTGTTTTTGTTTGTTTGTCTGTTTTGGTTTTTTTCTGTTGTGACTAAGAGCTACCTGTGAAATGAAATGGTAGTGAAGGGAAAATAATTTATGTAATCTATATCCCTGCCTCTTTTAACCACCCCCACCCAAAATGAATTTGTAAGGTGGGGTTATTTTGTTTGTTTGTTTGTTTTTGTTTTCTTTTGTTTTTTGGCTCTTTTTTTTTTTTTTTGGTGTGGGCAATATTTTTTTTATCAACAGGTTCAACCAAAAGCATCAGAGGAGTTAGCTGAGTAATGGAATTTCTTCAGAGAACGCAGTACCATTTCTATGATCATATATCCTTGGAATAAATTTGGCCTCTTAACTGGGTGTACATGGAAAGGAAAGAAAGCCTTCATTGATGTGGGAACCTGAGCCACGGGAGCAGCACTGGAGCAAGGGACAGACTTTGTCTGACATGTACTAGAGGGGAGTGATAACAAGTGAAGCTGCTCTTGTAGCATCTGGACTCTCCTCCAAACAGCCCACATATTAAAGACTTTATTGCCAGCCTATGGTATGACTGGGAAGAGGTGGAACCTTCAGAAAATGGGGCCTAGCAGGATGAAATTAAGTCACAAGGCTGATGCCCCTGAAGATGCTGGTGGGACTCTGTTTTCTTCTTGTCTTTCTCTTTGCTTCCTGGGTACCATGAGATGAATAGGCCTCCTCTGCTACATGCTTCTGCTATGCTGTGCTACAACAGGTTAATGAGCATGAGATGGTAAGCTAAGGAAGACTTTCCTCTTCTTAGCAGGATTGTCTCAGGAACATTGTCACCTTGGTGGAAAGCTAGCACAGAAACCCAAATACCATATATATATATCTAAATGTTTAAAGTTTAACTTAAGTTAGATTAGCTAACATCATATAAATAAGTTGTGCTCTATTCTTATTAATCCTAAATACACTTTCATTAATGAATCAGACATCCATATTGTAGTCTGGAATTCTTCATGTCCTTGGGTAGCTGGGACATGGTGGCACAGAGGTTGCACAGGCCCCTTGGCTATCCCCCTACTGTATGGATTCCATATTGCTCTTATGATGCAAAGGGCTTCTTGCATATGTGTTCGGATGCCATGTCCTGTACAGCCAGATGCACCTCATTCTCTTAGCTCATCATATAAGAGCTATCCCTTGGGCCCAGAGCTGCACATAGTGGCTCACTTTTGTAGTATGCACACCAAGAATGGAGCTCTGAAAACCAGAAGTAGATAGAGAAACAGTGCACCTTGCCATGCTTCTGAGGACTTGTTACCCCAATGAGAAGGGGAACTGCCCGGAGAACATTAGAGGGTCTGTCATCTTTAGCTCAGGCCTGAGTGACTCAGTGCTGGTAGTAAAGCATTGGGAAATGAATGCTTCTTGGTGTCCCCCAAAGAAGGTTTGTTTAAGGATAAGCTCCTTTTAGGTGTAGACTTTTAGATTTAGACTAATGTCCATGCTAATCGAATGTTCTCAGATTTCACTGTGCATTGGCTCTCTTGGGGAGGATTAAAATAAATAGAAGGGCTCTGTCTCAGGGAGCCTCCTTAGCCTCCAAGCCACGCTGACAACCACTGTCAGCCACACTACTGAGTTCCTTGAAAAGGAACAAGCTTGGCATGTGATTAGTGCAATGATAAACTCTGAATGAACTGATCTCCATGTCATACCACCCAAGAAAGACCACCATGGGCATATCCTTTTGGGCTATAGGAGTGTGAACTGGGGAGGGGTTGGCGTGATTCCCATTTGTCACCATCATGCTTGTCACACTTAACCTGTCAGCCATCCAACGAAGCTGTTCCTGTCCCATAAACCTGGTCTTTCTCTCTCTTTGCTCTTACTTCACAAGTTATTCCCTTGCCTTTTCTCCTTGACTGCCACAGCTGGCTTTCATATACCAAGTGTGGCCTATGGTCAAGGCAACAGGATGCCTGGCGTGTTAGTTTGTAGCCTTGAAGTTTGGTTCTTGTCACATTAGGACTGGAAAAGAGAGGAGGGTGAAGAGCAGGTTTCCCTCAGGCTTAGCAGGGAAGTATGGAAACGGGCCCAAGATGGATGCTGGCTCCTTGTTCTTTCCATTCTGTGTGGCTAGGATAGTCCACATGGCTACTCTTCCACATGTTTCTTTGGTTGTCACGCTGACATCAATTTGGAGGGGTGAGGGGAAATAAAAGAAGGAAGGAATAGGGCTGAACCATAAAGGGGAGGGAGGAACTCTGCAGCTATTGCTGAGAGAGCAAATGAGGTCATTCAGGAGACAGAGATAACCTTCCTGGACTTCAGAGAGGGATGAAACTGAGTTGTCATCCATTGAGTCCTTCTGCCTTGCAGACTGGTCTCAGGAGAAGAATAAAAAGTCTTAGTGTCAATTCAGGGGACTTGGAAATCCCACACCTCTGGGTCAGTACCTTCCTTATGGACTAGAGTAGGAGATCACTCATTCACTCCAACCTTTCAAATGTATTGCTCTTCAGCTTTCATCCTCACAATACACTGTCAGAACATTAGCTGAGGTTCCAGAGATCAGTAACTGGTTCCCTATCACACCATGGATATGTTCACCTAGGCAGTGAATCTTGTTGAGTTTTATTACCCCAGCAACCAGTGTTGTGCAAGTTTCTGGGGACACAGAGATGAACATATATGTGTTTTTCACTCTGCTGGGAGTCCTGTCTATTCAGTAAATGATACAAGTCTAGATGACCATGGGGTCATAAAACCGGTAAGTTGGCTTTTCCTCTATTTCTATAGAGGAAGAAAGTTAAGAATATTAGAAAGATATCAAGCATCTCCCTGCATTTTTATGTTTCAATTAAGGTATCACGTTTTCATAATAGCTCACTTGGGTGGGTCCTGCCACTCTGGATGCTGAAGTCCTGCCCTGATGCTCTCTTCTCTCCTTCTCTAACTACATACCCCTGCCACCATAATCTTCTACCAGCAGGTATAGTTTGGTTATTTGTTGGGGGGGGGTATTATGCCAACTTCATGCTGGTATATATACCCCACATGAGCAGAGATTTCTATGATCTTTGTTCACCATTACTTCCCAAGTCTACTCAGCGAGTATCTGTGGAATGGATTCGTAAGACTACTGGAAAATATTATAATGACATTGGGAAACTTGCTATCATCCAATAACTCTTTGGTCCTGAGATGTTGATGACATTCATCTCTCAATGTTATGAAAATGTTTTTTTAGGGAGATATTAATGGATAGTGGCAAGATGACAAGTGTTTCCACCAGGCAAGTATGACAGGGGTCCACTGCCCAGGGAACTCCCAAGTATTTATTGACTTAAGCAGACCAGCTGCCTCAAACTCCTTTTATCTTTACCACAATACAAAGCAAATAAGCAAGCATCATAAGTAACACTACATGTCTTCCACACTCCCAGTGCACCAAATGTACCTGGGGATTGTGTGCTAGGCTATGTGCCATTTTCAGGCCAGCAACACTGAAGTTGCATAATCCTGGTCCTGCTATGCCATGAGATTCAGGGCTGCATTCCTCCTTGGTTAAAACATTTTGTGCATATCAGCTCAAAGTACACTTTTGAGATTGTTGATAGCAGTAGTCTTCTTCTAGCTTTGAGTGTGTGAGACTGGCCAGCACAGTACCTCCGTTCAGTAGACAATAGATGACATTATGAACATCCCCTGAGGGTAAGCTTCAGGAGTTCTGAGTCCACACAGCTCAGCACATCCTGACTCTGTTTAGCTGCAGATAATATGTCATCACTGGTTAAAAATAAATCTACCCACATAAAATGCTTCCATGTTCTTTAAGTATGAATACTTCTTGGTGGGGGTGGAGGGTGAGCAGAGAGGCAGGCGACGGAAGAGTTGATCCAAGAGACGGTTGGAAGAATGGCTGCACCATCTTCCTCTCAAAACTCCCCCTTTTGTTTAGCAAATGGAGGCATGAAAGCCGAACATTTGGCGCTTTGCACCAATATTATGGTATAAAATTATAGTTAGGAATATTGTGTAAAAGGCGTAATAGTTTGCAGTTATAGCTATGGTGAGAACAGCAGGCAAGACTATAAGCTTTAATTTATGTTGTGCTTTGGACATTTTTCAGAAACTATTTACCCATTACCTCTTAGGTCAGTGGCCTAATAACGCAACAAAGCACTTTTTGAAATTGCAGATAATTTTCGGTGCTCAGATCTCTGTGTAGTATTGATGGGGAGGGTGGTTGATTAGGACCTTGGGAATTGTGCTTGATGGGAACAATCTGGAAGGAGTGAAAAATTATTAAACACACACAGCGGGAGATGGAGGATTTACCATTGCCGTGCGGCGCTATTAATTCTCATCGCTCGGCACAGCGGCTTGATTGCACACTGTGAATACTGTTTATTGGAGAATGGGTACAATTTTGTTGCAGTTGTTGTAATGTAATACTAAATGCTAATTAGGCTTCTAACAATAATTAGAACCTCTTGCCAGACTTAGAAATAGAAACACTCAATTGAATTTACAGAAACAAAGACCTTTAAGCTATGCCAACAGCAGCAGCAACTTCGAGAAGTTTTCCGGGCTTTTTTTAAAAAATGTTTTAGTTATGAAATTGTGAACACACACACACACACACACACGCATGCATATATATTACACAATACATATATATTATAGCATGCATAACGAGTTCATTTATGTTCCCATTAGGATTGTTTTCAAATGAGATGAAACAAACATTTTCTTTCCCATTTGATGAAGAAAACCTACAAACACAGGTATAAACCAAAATGCCTATTGGTTGCCTTGAAGTTGCTAAGGGAAACCAGACTGAGATGGGAAACCTGATTACTGGGGGTGTTGGATCTTTCTGAGGTCTTGAAGTCTTCTTGAGATGCCATATTATTTCCTGCTCTATACAAGCACACACACACACACACACACACACACACACACACACACACCCCTACCTGATTGCAAGCCTAGGCTTACCAGCTGAGCTCCATACATTCCCTTCTATAAACCCTGACACAAGTCACATGGAGTCTAAATTCCTAGAAACCCACAGGGATCAGCTTTTTATTGTCATTCGCCTAGTCAAACCCTTTGAACCCAGTGGATCCACCCAACTCTAGGCAGAGGAAGAAGTGTATCTGTTGTCTTCCGCAGTTAGGAAAAATGAGGCAAGAATTTGCCTGGCTTTCCCCAAACCTTGTGATTTTGCCTCATTGTTGCTGGGCAGAACTGTTAAGCTACTCCATGAATGTGGCTCTGGTTATTTTAAGATGTTCAGGGGGCCCCAGTACGTTATTTGGCAACCTGGGCATGTTGAAGAACTGTCTGTTATTGTTGTTGTTTTTCCTTTGCAGCAGTTAAACAAGGCTTTGTTGTCTAGGGATCTGGGCAGTATTTAATTTCCTCAACCTGTTGGTTTTGTTTTGCTTTGGAACTCAAAGGTACAAAGACTTAAGCAAACCCCATCAGCACGCTCTACACAAATGGATCACAAGAAAGAGTGGAGAAGCACCGCCCCCACATCTTTTTACTTTAATCTGGCCTAAGTCTCTGAGCTGTTCTTCAGGCTCATAATTAGCTGCTTGACATGATGTGTCATGTTGTCCCTTTGTCTGGAGCCATTGTGGCGATAGAAACACACTCCCAAATCCCTCGGCCGAGTTGGAATTCAAAGGGCCCACGTTCCATGCTGCTGTACTGGTGCCAGATTTCTGGGTTAAGTAAATTTTTACAGGCCTTGCCTATTACCAGGAAACAGGTTTAACGATGGAAACCCTGGAAGCAGAAGGGTGCTCCAACCTCCAGATGAGGTGCGGCCACTCTGAGCAGAGAAGCAATTTTGATTTCTCTCTCATTTGGTTAAAGTGGCCATTTTGACAAGCTGTTAAGAAATGACATTCTTACAAATTTCCACTCTTGTATCTTTATTAATATTTCATCAAATTCATCAGATGCGACATGCCTTCCCCCTCCCCCCTGCCCCCAAGCCAATATCCCCTCTGTCCTGGACAAAATTCTTGTTGTATTTTTTAAAGTTTGATTTTTTTCCCCACCCCCACTTTTGTTTGTGTGTGTCTATGTGATGTGTGAGGGAATATATGTTTGTATACATGAAAGCACTCATATGTACAAGTACATGTGAACATGTAAGTATGTGTATATGAAGGTCAGAGGTTGACTTTGGGTGTCTTTTTCCATGGCTCTGTATCTTTTGAGGCAGGGTACTTATATCAACAAGGAGTTGGTCCATTGGGCTAATCTAACCAGTGTGCCTTCTTCATGATTGCACAGCAAGTGCTTTCTGCACTGAGCTGCCTCCTCTGCCCTCAGTTTGCTTTTGATCTTTCCAGCTGTCCTCTCCTTTTTAAACAAAGACCTCCTTGTGCTGGAGAGGGTGTTGCATATGGCATGTGCTAAATCAGAATTACTTCTATGGATCAGGAAAGCCAGTTTCTGCTCTCTGCCACTAAAGGTTGGGAAGAGGCCTCATCTTGTTCTCTATTAAGTGGGGTGATTTACTAGGTGGAAAGGCAGCTTTTCACCGATGTGTTTTTCTGTTCAGGAACACATTGTCTCAGATTTTCTGTGGCCCAGGCAGTTGCTGCACATTCTTACTCCACTTAGTCCCAGATAGTTAATATTAGGGGAATGCCCAGATACGACTAATCTCCTCTTTCCTTGGGCTTTTCTAAGAACTTGATATACAGTAAATGTTTAATAATTTTTTAAAAGTTTGATGAGTTGATCAGAGTGTTTCCAGTCCACGAGGTATTGCTGTCTAGTTGTTTAGGGGGGAGGGGGGGAAGCAGCTGATTGTTGATGTCTTCTAATTTTACACCAAAATCTAATATTTAGGTAGAAATCATCCAGGAATTAAATCAAGTTTCACAGTTGAGGAGAGCATCCTGCATTTGCCAGCTTGCAGTTTGTCTGAAACATGCCGACAACATTTCTGAGGAGGGGTGGTGGAGTTGCTGGAGTCTGCAGGGAAGCAATCCTCCACAATTGCCCAGGGTGCTCACAATGTGGGTTTTCTTTTCTTCCTCAAGAGAGTTTTCCTGGAGCCTGTCCACGAAAGATGAGCCTCAAGTGAGTCTGGTGCCTCCTTGCTCTCTCCTGGCTCCATTTCTCTTGTTCACACGTCAGTGGCATCCGCAAATAGAAGACTTGCTGAGGTAGCACCCGACTGATTAGCAACCTTTGCTTGATGCCCCTTACACACTGACCGTTAAATTACCTCCTATCATGCCTGTGCTGGGCAGCCACCACTGGGAGGCAGGGGAGGTCACTTCAATATGGCTGACACGTTGCATGTTTTCCCACTGCACGTCACATGTAACCACCGAGCCGACTTTGACAAAGCACTGAGGGGTAACCTGGTAGTCTCGGGTCAGAGTGAGAGAAATTGGTGTTGTACTGAGATGTATGTTAATACATGTATTATTTATATGGGCATTAGCCAATGCTATTGTTGCCTCAGCACAAACCCAAGGCCTGGAGATTGGCCTTGGGGTTTTCCCAAGCTTACTTTGTCATGTTTCTCCCTGCCTCCTCCTCACTCATGAATAATTAAAAACTTAAATTACTTGCCATGTACAAAATTCATATGCTGGGGAAAATAGCTACATGAAAATTAATTTTCTGTTCTGTGAGACTGACGGGAAATCAATTAATCTTGATGTATTATTTTATGCAGAACAGGGTGCAGGAACCTGCCGAGAGAGCGGCTACAGCTGTTCTCGTTGGTCGGGCCATATATTATCGTTGGCGGGTTTGACAGCTTCTGAAGGGAATGGCTGAGGGGTATCAGGCAGGTGAATCAACTGTAAAAATTTATTGGAGGATACAAACTGTTTCCAGGGGACTGATATAAAACTCACACTTGAGAACTGAAGTATTGAATGTTTTGGTGACTGAAGCAGCTTGTTGTCAATATTTATAGCTTTTCTCTTTGTTACACGTCCTATTTGTTTGATTAAGTAGTCAGATGTTAGTGTCTGTCGGTAATTTATCTGTTGTGCCTCTGTAGCATTTTTGATACATAAAGATTTACCACTAGATAAATAAGGCGGCTCACACAATGCAATATGCTAACTAAAATGACAGAGCTGTTTACAGCATGTTACAAGTTTTATAACTCAGGAGGTGGGATCAGTAACTTTTGTTTACTGGTGTCACCGTTAGTTGAAACATGTCTCAATGTATTAAATACTAGGGGGTGTGTGCAAACAAAACCTCTTAAATGAGCAGAGATTATAATCAACACATACCTCGTGCTAAATCATTTAAGAGCCTCTATGAAAACGTTTATGTACAACCATACATAATGCATACATTTCTGAAATAAAATAAAACAAATGTGTGCTTTTAGAATGGGCTGTAGTTACATTCCTCTCTCCTGCCATCCACATCCATCTCCTCAGAGATGATAGAGGAACAGACAAATGCTGACAATGATCCATGGAAGCCTGTGGCTGAGGGGTGTGGCCTGCCAGGGCTTGCCTCTTGGGTGAAGGATGGCTTGGTGGGAATGCACATGTGTGCTGGTGCCTGTGCTCTCACTTCCTAGGAGTTGTTCTCAGGCTTTTCTGGTGCCCTTCTCATCTTCTGGCCAGCCGTGCGACATCTCCGCAGCCTTCCTTCCATGGCTCTGATTCCTCTGATTTTCCCTGCACCAGCCAGAGAAACCCTCTGCTTTTAAAAGAAGACTTCCATGATTAAATTAGGCTCACTAAGATAATCTCCCTGTCTGAACGCAAATGACTAGAGACCTTGTCTCTATCTGCAAAATCCCTTTTGACATAGAGCAAAGGTCATGGAAGACATTTTGGAATTATGTCTACTAGAGAGGTATTTGGTTTACAATACAGAGTTTTCAGAGTGACCACATTCCCAATCCTTATCTTTCCTTTGATGTCCTTTGATGTCCTTCAGTGTGGCCTTGAAAAAAACAAAAACCAACTCTGGGTAGATTCTGTCAAGAAATCTATGCAGACCTGTGGTATGTCCCGCCATGCTGTAACAGAATGCAGGCTAGTGTCATTCCCAGATTTGAATGTTGAAGTCTTGGGCCCTAGTGAGATGCTGTTAGGATATAGGTAGGTCAGGAGAGTGTATCCTTTAAAAGCAAACCCCCTCATATACCCAAGTGTTCTCTGACTGATTTTTTGTCATTTCTGTAATGAAAAGTTAGCCTTCAGCAACCTAGAGGATCTTCAATTAAACCCTTACAATCCTGACCTCAGAGTTGCAGCTTCTAGACCTGTAAGACAGAAATAGCCACCCCTCTATAACCCTTCTTATAGCGGCCTGAACTAAGATACTGTTTTGTACCATATGACCATGTTCACTGAGAGTGGACCCCATATACCATGCTGGTTGGTCCCATTAGACTGACATCTAGTAAAATCATAGCCACACTAGACTGTGGTATTCACACAGTGATGGACACACTAGGTGTCACATTTCTCAGAATATAACCCCACTTTTAAGTGACCTGTAATTGTACTTGCCTGATGACCAGGAGGTGAAAATTGCTATAAGATGCAATTTTCCTCTCCCCGACTCCAAATGCTCCATGAACATACTCTTAGATCTTCAGCCAGCAGGATCACAAGAGAAGATGCTAAGTTAGGTGGAAGGAGAGTGGAAGAGTAAATTCTAGAAGGCTAAGTAGGCAAGAAAAGGCATCAAGGGTGAAAGTGGCCAGCGAGCCTTGAAGAAGACACACTGTTTAATCAGTTGATGAGGAAGGGACAAGGATTATTATTGGGGTTAAGGAGCAGCAGCCATCCACATTTGACTTTTGAGCCAGTGTGAGGTAAGCAGAAGGAACATTACAAGAAAACAAGTCCTGATGATCAACAGCACCAGAAACAAAGCGAAGAAAAACCTGCACAGTTCCTAGTTCTTACAGAAGCTCCTGGAAGGATTCATATCCTGCATCTATTTCTTCAGTAGGACTTCCTTGCAGGCCCTTTGTTCTTTGAGTTTAAGCCAGTCATTCTGAATAGTGTGGTAAGTTGTGTACGGAGAGCCCCCTGAGTTGAGCAAGCACAGGTTTCATATCTGAGAGAGATCCCAACAGACTTGAGAGATGCCAAGTGACAGGCAGGAAGCTCCAATTGGACCCCAGTGTAAAAACCTCAAGAGTAAAGGAGTTTTACACATCACAATTGTGCTCATTTCATTATTAACCCAACCAGATCCTTCCAGTGTCATCTGAGGGCATTTAGGTAACACATCAAACAATGCTCAGGTGGTATCCCGAACAACCCCTCGGGGCAGGTAAGACACTACATCTATCAGTGCTTACAAGGTGGGACGGGAGTTATACCACTCAAGATGTGCAGAGGTAACACGTGAAAAGGAATCTTGAAAACTGAGAAGAGTTTTATGAAAAGTGTGGAGTACAGGGCATTGCAAGGGGAAGAGGGAAGAGCCTCTTCCCCTTGGATAGTCACAGATGAAAAGGTACTGGTGCACATGGATAAAATGTAGCAGGTCCTCCATGGGGGCGCTGGGAAGAGATGGACCTGGGAAGATGGGCTGAAGTGAATCTGGAAATGACTGCAACTGCTCTTTGTGAAGAGAAACTAAAAGTTGCCACGGAAGCTTTGTCCTGAGTCAACGTGACCGACCTCCCCCGCCCTGGTTAATCTGAGCTACTGAGGTTTGACTCCATCCTCAGTGTCTCTAAGATCTGCTTTGATTTCCCTCAGAAGTGGAGCCTGTGTTTATTCTCTTAGCAGCGCTGTGTACACACTCTGCCCGTGGAGCTGCCTGGGATGAGCGAGGGTCCTCTGAGATCTGCTTCCTGTTTGGTCTGGTAGCGCCTAAGCCTGCCTTTCTTTCCCATAAGTCTGCAGGTGTGGAAAGATGCAGCATTTGAAGTCAGAAGATCAATTTTTCATCCTTCCCTTAGTGGGATAAAGAATATTTTCAAACGCCACTGGAGACCTCAGAGCTCTGAGAAGTTTTGGAACAGCTTGGGGAAAAGACCACAGGCTTCACACCTTACTTTTCTCCCCTCCCCTCTCTGTTGCTTCATTTAATAAAAATGGGACACAGCAAGGAGAATGGACCAAGCAGATATTTAGACAAAGGAGAAGAAGGGCTTTGTTTTAACACTGTCTGGCAGCAAGCCTGGCCAGCACAGTTCGAAACCATTCTGAGCATCCAGTCAGGTAAACTCCTGTTCTTCCTGCCTGGGAGCCGCTAAAGGAAAACCAACCATGAGCTACAATATCCATTAAGGAAAACTGTGGCCAGCCCCTATCCTAACAAGTCCCTGACCTCCACAGCCCAAAGAAAATAACCGAGGTAGCCAGCAGCTTTCACAGGTGTTACAAGTTTTGTGCTATTACTTAGGGAGTTTCCTAAACTACATTACCATCAAGCCGCTACAGTGTTGGAACAGTTGGGCCTCATAATAAAATATACAGAACCAAAAAAAAAAAAAAAAGCCTTGTCAACGTTGGCTTCTGTGTGTTGGTGACAATTAGGTTACTGTTTTAAAGAAAAATACATATCCTGGCCACATCTATGAGCACTTTTTAGGGAATTTTTGAGCAGAAGTAGGGTAAAGGCAATTGGTAATTTCTCTGGTTGCTTCTGGCACGTGGACATAATTTAACAATACCCATCAGATCTGACAAATTGTTTCTCAGTTATATTAGGGCCTTAATAAGATCACATCTGTTCCTATATCCTCCTTAGCCACAGTGCCTGATTTAGAGAGTTTTCATACTGCTGTGGTATTGTTGTTTAAATATTTAGAGGGGTCTAGACATGTATCATAAAAGAATAGGCTCTTGTGTATAAAAACACAGCCCCTTTATTCTCACTGGTTTTGCTTTTGTGAACCCCACATCATTCTCCATGCCAGGGCAAGCCACATGTTGCTTCTGAATGCCAGCAAGCATTTTTCATCCCCTGTCAGAGTTAGCGCCTTTGAGCCGGAAGGGGTCTCGGAGAACGCCTCGTCCAGCCCCCTCCTCTCAGGGGTAGAAATATGAGATGGCGGCAGAACGAGAGACTTGTTTAGGGTTTCTCACCCCATTAGTGGTGGAGCCAGAATTAGGACTCAGATCTGCCGATTCATAGTTCAGTGAGCTTTCCATTATAGTAGAAGTTCCCCCCCGGGCTTGACAATGTGGCTGGCCATCGAGGCAGGAGCTCACATGTCAGTGTCCCTGGTGGTGGTGGTCCTTTCCAGGGAGCAGTCTTTCCAGGGGACACTTGGTGTCGTGTTCATATCCAGAGCCCAGTTCCTTGTTTTCTAACAGTGTTTGTATGCACAAAGGCTTTCCGTTGCCTGTCTTTGATTGCTTCCTAGCCTGGGACAGGCACAAATAGTGTCTCTCCTGTTTGTCCACTCTGTTGCCCTCCCTACCTCTGCTCACGTTGACTTTTCCTCCTGGACCTTTTCTTCTTCTTGCTTCATTTCCTCTTAGAACCAACATCAGGTCAATTTCCTCAGGAGCTTCCCTGCACCCTGTGGTTTTCACATATCATATAGCATTATACAGATATAATTTTGGAAATCTTAAAGGTCAACTATGGACAATTGCTTGCTGGGTGCTGTTATCTTTTTTAAGTCTCTATGCTCTTTTTGCCTGTTCTTTTCTGAACATTAGAGAAGTTTATCTTTAATTGACACATAATTATACTAATCAATGGAAATGAAGTTATAGTTACACATAAGTGCTAGTGTATTGTGTATGAAAGGTAACTAGTTATCTACAGAAATATATTTTAGGGGGCTGGAGCGATGGCTCAGAGGACAAGAGTGCATATTGTTCTTGCGGAGGACCAAAATTTGGTTCTCAGCATCCACACCAAGCAGCTCACAACTGTTACGAGACCTGACACTTTGACACCCTCTTCTGGACTCTATGGCACTGCACAGATGTGCACATATGCCTAGTCAGGCACACACACACACACACACACTCAGACACACAAATACAGACACACACACAATTTTAAAAAATAAAAACAAATCTTTTAAAAGGTGTAATATGTTGCATGTTTGAAAATAATTGAAAGGGGAACCCTTTTAATGTTCTCACCCTAAAAGACAAGTGTGTGGGGTAGTGGATATACCACTTATTGACATTTTGAGTCAGTTCCTCTTATATAAAACTGGGGAAAGTTTATATTGTATATTATACAAGATGAATTGGGATGAAATTCACATAATTGGCTTCTTTTTAACTAAAAATTTAAGTATATTGTAGGCCTTGTACAGTATAATTCTGAATCCTTTGGCATCTACCTTTTAATTTTTTTTTCTTGAAATACAGCTTAAGGGTCAGTGATGTAAATTAGTCTTAGAACATTTACATAGAATGCATTGAGGTCATAGGCTTGGTTATCAGCATTGAAGAATATATAAAAGTAAAATAAATGCCATTTTGGAAAAAATATTCAGTTTGTAAAGAAATGGCCACGAACACACAGAGCCTTGCCATGTGCCTCTATGATGGTTTCAAGGTCACACAGAGCCTTGCCATGTGCCTCTATGATGGTTTCAAGGTCACACAGAGCCTCCCCATGTGCCTCTATGACGGTTTCAGTTTCTCCTCCTATTGTCATTTATGTGACATCATTTATCAAATTGGAAAACAATATCATCGCAGCATTATTATTAGCTGAAACTCCAGGCGTGGTGTGGGCTCCATCTGCTTTATCTATTTTAACCCCCTTATTGTGCACACATCTGATCTGAGGATCTAAAACTCAAATACTCCAGCCTGGGAACCTCTTTTGAAGGGTAACGTACCACCATGGCAGAATGTTCCACACCATCAAACTCTTTAATGCCCCAAATTGTTAACATACATTATCAAGTCTGCTTCAGGCTCTGTGTATGAGGCATATCTGAAACATAAACTTTGCCTTAGGCTCATGGCCCATCCCCAGGATGTCTCATTAGGTATGTACAAATATTCTAAAATCCAATGAAATACAAACCTTGAAATAGATCTGGGCCTAAGCAATTTATATAACAGATACTCAACCTGCCCTTACCAGTACAGGTATTTTTCAGGACGTAGTTGTAGAACACTATCAGTTTCAATGACAGATAAATAATCAGGGCATACACAGAGAAGAAACAGGAATTTTTATTCTATTAGAGATAAAAACTAAATGCTTTAAAATCTGTAGAAGAAAGAAGAGGGTTGATTATTTAATATATCCGTTATAGAGAACTCAGTAGGTCTTGAGGGCTGGCTCCTTTCTCCTGAGAGTGAGCTGGCTGCGCTCCATTGTTATGACTTGACTTTGGTTCTAAAGGTATATAAGGAATTGGAATAGCCCGATGTGTTATTCCATTTAAATAGACTTTTTTATTTAATCTTTTTTTTAATATGTAGAAAAACAACTTTTCAGCTACATAAATTTGTTCCTACTAGTTTTCCAGTCCGAGAATCTCATGATAGCTTCTCTTGATTCATGCCTTATTATGTAATTTAATTTTTCATATCTTTATTTTATTGGCTCTAAAGTCAGTTTAGAAAAAATAATTAGATTATGAGGTTAAGCCACAGTTAAGATAAAAATGACAGTTCAATAAAGAAAGTTCAATATAATCCCTATCTTCTAAAATAAAATGCAGCTGCTATGAGATTTAATTATGGTATTATTCAAATAAATTTCCCCTGTACATTGAAAAATACAAGAGAGAAACTCTGAGAAAGGTACTTAGTTGACAAGGAAAAAAGTAATGTGATACATAAATGTTGTAATGTATGAAATATGATAGAGGTCGCATTGAGAAGAAACAACGCATTATCCAAACCTTCCCTTGAACAGATCCACTCGGGTCACTTACATAACCATGATGGTCGACCACCAGGCCTGGGCTGACATTTTATTTTCTAAATTGGTATTTTAACCATTTGGATGATCTTGGAATGCATAGCCTTTTGTTAAACCCATCTGAGAATCAACACCAGATACTTCATAGTCATAGGGCCCATAATCATAGATGTAGAAGGAATTCTTCATTCAATCTGAGAATAAGTAGCAACCTAGGAAACGACTTCCCCAGGCCCACTGGTTAGGGAGAAGGCTTCCAGAGCCTGATCAGGTGTAGACAACACTGTGCTGAGCTGTGTTTAGGATTGAATTTCACAGGGCCTGGTGACATATACATTTAACCCCAGCGTTTGGGAGGCTAAAGTAGGAGGAGCTTATGTTACAGGTCAGCCTGGACTATATTGTGATATCCTGTCTCATACTGTGTCTCCCTCCAAAAGAATTAACTGTTAAATTAAAACTTGTTTTAGTAAAGTAAAATAGAGCTATCATTTAAAGGCTCTGGTAGCATTCTTATGCAAGAGCTAAGGTTTGCACTAGAACAAAACCAATAGAAAAACCTAATAGTGACATGTCTTGCTCTTGTTTATCTTGGGCTGTTTCTGCAGTCACTCATTTTCTCTGTTCTGAATTCACACTCTTCTCTTCCTAACCTGCTTGTTTAAATGAGAATCTTTTAATGATATTTCATGGCTTAAAAACCTTAGGCATGAAGGGCTGGGAGATGGCTCAGTGGATAAAGTGCGAGCTAGCAAGTGAGAAGAGCTGACTTTGGCTCTCAAGCACCCATGGAAGAGCCGGGTACAGCAGCACTCACCTATAACCTCAGCATGGAACAGAGGAAGGGAGAGACAAGTGGGTCTATGGGGCTTGCTGGGCTAGTTAGTCTAACCAAACTGGTGACTTCCAGCTTCACTGAGAGACCCTGTCTCATAAACTAAGGTGGAGTGCTCACGATAGCTTTTGCCATCAGTTTCTCTGTGGGCAGCATTCCTTTAAGTAAGCATTTTCCATGCAGGAAGTTGAAACCCATTAGTGAGCTTCAAAATCAATTTAGTGAGTTGTAACTAATATATAAATAGAATAGATAATATTAGAGTTTAGGTTTTTTTTTTAAATGTTCAATGTAATGTCTATCTTTCTTGAATAAAATACATCCTAATTATTGGGCTTAATTATGGTACATGATTAGGATAAATATTGGTTTATGCAACTTTTTGGCTGTCATGTGTCTGTATTTCTGTGTGTTTAATGTATGTAAGTACATTTTATATGTATACATATGTGTATAGGATGTTTGGAGACCAGAGGTCTCCAAATATTGCATATCAGCCACCTTTATTATTTTCTGAGACAGGCTCTCTCAGTGAGTGCACAGCTCTGTGATTGGCCTGATTGTTTGGCCAACAAGCTCTGGGGACCCTCCTGTCTCCACCTTTCCAGAGGTAGGGCTGCAAACACATGTGACCAGCCCAGCTTTTCATGTGTGTGTTGGTTCTGAACTCAAGTATTCATTTATTTGTGGCAGGTACCTAACTGAGTGAGCCAACTCCACAGCCTCAGTTTATACAACTTTTAATCACATAATATATGTAGAC
Organism: Arvicanthis niloticus; assembly: GCF_011762505.2. Classification (NCBI taxonomy): domain Eukaryota; kingdom Metazoa; phylum Chordata; class Mammalia; order Rodentia; family Muridae; genus Arvicanthis; species Arvicanthis niloticus. The sequence continues at coordinate 75,413,680 of NC_047660.1, forward strand.
ATTATTGATATATGTATACATATACATATATACACTTATGTATACACATATATGTATACATATACGTGTATACATATACATATATACACTTATGTATACACATATATATGTATACATATACATATATACACTTATGTATACACATATATATGTATACATATACATATATACACTTATGTATACACATATATATGTATACATATACATATATACACTTATGTATACACATATATGTATACATATATATGTATACATATATATGTATACACATATATGTATACATATGCCTAGGTAAGGCATAAGTATTTGTACATGTAAACAGTGATGTGTGTGTGTGTATTTGTTTGTCTTGTGTCCAAACATAGAATATATTAAACTGGACATATGAAATTGATACTTCTTTGGTAGTAACTACTCAAATAACTTCAATTAAAATCACACAGTTTAGCTTGCTATGTCTGTGAGTCATGAACAAAAATAAGTTTGGGAGAAATTTAAGTAGTAGAACAAGGGAGGACCTGTCTTCCTGGCAAGGTTTTAGCTTCTTCATATGTAAAATAAAAGTAATCATTGTATCTGCCTCAAAGAATGAGGGCTAAACTGCTTAGCGTGACCTTTGCCCATACTAAGTACCAAATAAACATAAGTTGCTGTTACTATGATCATTAAAGACACCATTATCCTACACTGACACCCCTTGTGAGCTTTGCTTCTCACTCCTAGGACATTCTGTTTCCGGCCTGTCAGCATCACTGCAACCTTTGCATCTGTCATTAAATGGGTAACATCCTCTGGTCTTTGGTCCCAGAACTTGGGAGATGTTACAGAAGTCCTTAAGAGTCCTGCTCAGGCCAGGGTTTCCCAAGGTGAGTTGTGGGTCAGGATGTGTGTCTCAAACCACCTTGTGGACAGGCAAGGCATAGCAGGGCATTAGGGAAATTTAATTTAAATATCCAGGAGGTAGTCCATGGGGTAAACCTGGGTACAGTGAAGTTATAAAGGCATGCATCAAAGACAGCACACCTGGCTTTCTAATGTGAGCTCAGGGATCAACCTCAGGTCCTCCTGTTTGTATAGCAAGCGAGCTTCCTGTTCCTTAGGCTGATTTATCTGTACAAAGGGTCCAGAAAAGATAATGGATGGATTCCTAAAGAGTCAGAAACAGAGTGAGGACCAGAGTTCAGAACTTGGGTATGTTTTCTTTGTGTCCATTTTTCTAGTGTCCATATCCTAGGATCATGTCAAAGGACGGTTTTCTGAAAACAGCATGCTGTCCTGGAGTATGTTTTGCTCGAGGTTTTGAGACTTCAGGGTTTGATTTTGATCCTCTGAGTCAGATAATTAGGTTAATTTCAGAGTAAAATTTGTCATGGTGGCCACTTTCAGATGACTGGTATTATTTATCTGTAGCCCCTTCACCCTAGAGATCCCCCTGGGTATATAGATTTCATCTTTCTCAAAATCTGAGTTGTCCTTTGGTATTGGTAGTAATCTAAGATTGTGTCTGGTTCTGTGAAGAGCTCTGTCCAATGCAGACTGGAGGAAATGAGACTTCCTCCTTATCCTTTTCTGTCACATATAATATGAGTGTTGTGTTAGATAATTTCAAGGGGCCTGCTCATCTCTATCATCCTAAAAACCTATGTCATGTGACCATAAATGTAACCATTCGTTCTTTAGATACCTATTGATATATCTGTGAGCCAGGCTTTTGGGCAGCTTGAGAATATTATCCTAGAAAAGGCCAGTGGGGAAAGACCTTCTCTTAGATGAAGGTTATATTCAAGTTGCAGGAAACACACAATAAATACATCTGCAAATTCAAAAAAATCCATAAGATACTTTTCCATGAAAGCAAAATGTTTATAAAAAATAAAATGTCCTATTTTAGTAAAATAGAAAAGTAGACACTAGCTTGGGGGAAGAAGCCTGAGTTTGCTACGGTGGCTGAGAACGGTTCCCTCCAAAATGCAACTCGAGAGCTGAGCAATGGGAAGAGAGTGGACTGTTGGAGGAAGCTCAGGGGAGCTGGATGTAGGCAAACGAAACAGCATATACAGAGACCTTGCATATTTCAAAGGATGAAAAAGGGGGACTTTTCAGGAGTGTAGGACCAAGGTGCTGTTGGAGGAGAACTTTCAAGATGCTCGACCCTAAGAAAGGAGTTTGGATTTTATACCAAGGGTGATGGGAAACCAACAAGCAATGATGAGTGTTAAGCATGCGATGGTGGAACTTGATTTGTATTTTCCCAAAGGATTCTGGCTGCTTGCTGGAAGTTAAGCAAGTAACTAGAAACAATGGAGGTATGTCCATGAGCGATATCTGGCTTAAAAGCTACTTGCTGTCGCCTGCAAGACAGACGTAGCATAAAACTAGGAAACAGGAAGTAAAGTATGAGAAAGGGTGGAGACACAGATCATACTGTGTGTGTGGAGGCTGTCAGAGGTCAGCCTCAGTTATTCCTTCTTCGGTAGCCACTCTGCTTTTTAAAAAAATTAAATTTTATTACAATGTTTTACACAATATTTTTCTATCATTATTCTCTTCCTCCAACTCCTCCCAGATCATCCCCACCGTTTTACCCACCCAAATTTATGTTTGTTCATCTCCCCCGTCTCTCAAATATGACCTCACAGAAACTGTGGCACCTTGCACAAGATCTGCAAAGGTTCATACCAGATAGAACTCCCAGCACTGAGAAGGAGAAGCAAACACAAAGTCCCACCTTGGTTTTGTTTTTTGAGACAAGGTTTCTCACTAACCTCTGGGATAGATGGATGGCCAGCAAACCTCAGTAGTCAGCCTGTCTCCACATTCCTAGTACAGGGATTGCTGGTGGGTGCTGCTGCCATGCCTCTGTGTATGTGTGTGTGTGTGTGTGTGTGTATGTGAAAGAGAGAGAGAGAGAGAGAGAGAGAGAGAGAGAGAGAGAGAGAGAGAGAGAGAGAGAGAGAGACAGAAACACAGAAACAGAGAGAGAGAGACAGAGAGAGAGATGGGGCATGGTGTTCTGGGGACCACACTCAGGTCTTCAAGCCTGTGCAAGCACTTTATCAACTGAGTTATCTCCCCAGCCCGCAGGCTGTATTTTGAAGACAGCATCAGCCTTTGCTGGAGGATTGCCTGCAGGAATGAGGGAAAGAGAGGAATCCCGGATGAGACCTGAGATGATGATTTATGGCTGAGGAGAGGCGCGGCTCTGCTTGCCCTTGATGTCATCCTTGTGCTGTCACTTCGCCTGATTTTATCCCTCTACTTATACAGGATCCTGTTTCTAGCTTCTCCTGGGGCAGAGAGGTCCCTCATGCCTCTGGTTAGCCTGCAGGCTCTCAAGTTCTTTCCTTTTCTGAACTGAATTCCTCCTGCTGGTCCTTGGGCTTAGGTTGAGGTCTCGGGGGAAGCGGTTATATAGGGGTCCTATGGGCAGGGCAGATGGTGCCATTAATTCATGCCTCTGTTATGAGAATTGATGGCCTGTAGCCAGGATGCCATGTTGATATTTATGACTGGTTGCTATGAAGAATTCACACTCTCAAGGAAAAAAAAAAGAAAAGAAAAAAGCTTGTTTTCCAAGGAAAAGTTGAAGATGGCTGAGCAGTGGGTATTTGTTTCCATTTTTATTTTCCCAACATATAATACAAGTTGTATTACAATAAATTCAGTCAGTTCAAATGTTTTTCATCTGAAAAATTGAATACATTCCTTTTCTTGTGCCTAACTGCAAGGGGTGATCGTTTATATCTGCACGGTCTCTGTTGTTTTGACTGGTCGCAGTTGCTGGTGTTAGTTCACTCCTAAGTAATGACTTCTCTGTATTGAGAAAGACAGATGACTTATTAGATGTCAGAGGCCATCTGAGACATTTTCAACTCAGCATTTTTAATAGCTAGTCTCTCTTGGATTTGCTTTTCTTCCCAGCTCCCCTTTCTCCCATTCCCCCCACCCATCTAGCACACATTTCCTCTCTCCACACCCAGCCTCTTTCTCTTCTCTGGTTACCAACTGTTCCCTGTTTCTTCTGGATGTCTTCTCCTACATCTTTGCATCCACTAAAGGTCCCTGGGAGTCAGCTATTGTTGCTGGATAACTTTCCCCACAGTAGTGCAATGTGGATTTCCTATGGGGAGCATCTATACATATCCAGGGCTATGATCTATCTTCTAAGGTCAAACTAATAGTGGATTGTATTCAGGGCAATATCTGTTCTTGACTTTGTGAGAATTTTTTTTTTTAACCCATGGCTGCTGTCTGCCTTGGAGGACTTAGAATTGCCTAAAAGCAAGTCATTCCCCTTCCCTTCATCAGTATACCTGTGTTCTCGTTCACTCCACTGGCCTCTGAACGTGATGTTATTACATCAGGCCCACAGACAAGACATCTGATTGATAAATCAAGCACAATGAGATAGCAGTCATGGAGGGATGGTTAAATGATGCAGTTACTTGGGTCAGTTGCAATATTCTGTCCTTCACTGTGTCACACTTGGTACATGATGGGTGCTCAGGTAGGGCATACCAGATGGATGAATGTCTACCTAGATGATTCTGAGACCTAGTTGGTCGGTTTGGGAGAATTTTTTGGTTAGTGTGAAGAATAAGCTTTACTGCCAGAGAGTATATTCTGCTGGATACAGAGACACAAATATAAGGAGAAGACCATTAGCTAGTGACAGGCATTATACCCATGGGTAAGGTTGCAGATTTTTCCAGGCATAACTGGGGATCAGGAAGGCTCTGACATATTAGCATTTAAGTGATCTCCAAATGACAAGAAAAAGCCAACCAAGAAGAAGGAATACCAAAGAGAAAGGAGTGTAAGATTTGGGTGTCAGAGACAAAGGCTGTTGGCAGATATGACTGTAGAGTGTTTGTGGAGCACAATAGCTACAAAACTCAGCTGTACTGTGGGGAGGAGGTAGCTGTGCTCTGAGCGGAGGTTAGGAGGAGCATGGGGCCAGACAAGCAGGGACCTTATGCTCCAGGGAAAACTCACGTTCTTCCATTTGATTTTCACCAGGAAGCCCTTGGAGGGCTAGATGAGGACACGACTTTTAGTTTTAGTACTTTACCTCTGCTGGTGTGTGGAGAATGGACTGTGGAGATGTAAGTAGAGAGAGAGGTGACAAGTTCTAGGTATCTTATTCTTTCCTTTGACTTTGCTGGTGCTTAGATGAGGGGAGACAGCTTGCCTCCTTTAGCTGATTGTTTTCCGGGTGGAGACTTCCAGTTGCTTCCCTATTCACTCCCTCTGCTCCTATCATTGGTGCAGTCCTTGTTTTTAACTCTGCCTGTAGCCCTCATCTCTTGCTTTGCAGACGTATCCATGCAGCTAAGGGGAAGTATTATACAGGCTTCCGGGTAAGTCTTCTGAAAAGAGAGAGGGTCCTCTTTTCCCTTTTTGTCCTCTCCCATTCCGCTGCCAGAAGAGATATGTGATGGCTGGGATACAGCATTTATTAACAGTTCATGGAGATTAGAACTGCATGCCACATGGTAGAGTATGGAGCTGGCTGGAATCCAGGTGAATGATGGGAGGCCCATATCAATCCTGGCCTGCCTGGATGCCCCTAGACATCTTTTAGGAACCAAAGAAAAAACCAAATCTCCTATCTTGTTCAGAGCAGCAACAGAGTTTGGGTGGACTTGTTTTTGTTCAGTGCAGTTAGCCATGGTCCCAACTGCTCTCTTTTGATAGCTATACTACTACTACTTACTACTTACTACTACTGCTGCTACTACTATAATTGGTGCTTAAATGTGTCAAGCAATGTGTGATATATATATATGTTCTCTTAATCCTTGTAACAGTTCTATGACCTAAAGTATAACTTCAAGGTTCTAGGCACAGGAATAATTGAGCATCTTTCCCAGAGGCACACAGCTAGTAGATGTGAAGGCATACTGATTCTGGTTTAAAAATTGTGAAGACTATTCTAGTCTTCCTTTATTACACACACACACACACACACACACACACACACACACACACGGGGAGAGAGATAGAGAGAGAGAGAGAGAGAGAGAGAGAGAGAGAGAGAGAGAGAGAAAGAAAGAAAGAGAGAAAAATGTTATCATAATGTCAGAGGACAATTTCCAGTGTTGGGACTTGGCTTTCACCTTGTTGGAGACAGAGCCTGGCCACTGCACATACCAGGCTAGCCCACCTTGGGGATTCACTGAAAACCAGACTCAGTAGCACACATCTCACCGTAGGAGTGCTGGGATTGCAGATGTGGGCTACTGAGTCTGGTTTTCAGTGGGTTCTGGGGAGATTGGAACTTCTTTTGCTTGCTCAGCAAGCACTTGACCATTAGATCGTCTCCCCAGCCCCATAGCTTTCATAGGGACTAAAACTGCTATTTGATCATTTAGGGAATGAGGCCAGAGGGGGTGATTTCGAGGCAGATTTGTGTCATATGTTAACTAGGATGGGCTGACCGCTGTACTCACATTGCTGGAACTTTGCTCCATAGAGATGTTTATTTATTTATTTATTTGTTTGTTTATTCATTCACTCATCTATCTATCTATCTATCTATCTATCTATCTATCTATCTATCTATCTATCTATCTATCCATCCATCCATATATTCCCCTTGAGTTTGACTTGAGGCCCTCTGTCCATGCAGTGTCCTAGGGAATCTAAACCCTTCCTGCTTAATCTCCTTCTGTCCTTCTATTCACCTCCTCCAGTATCAGCTCACCAAGATATCTCTGCTAGATGCTCCTTGTGTTTCTCATACCCAGCAGTTTCTTGGTTCAATTCAGTGTCTTGTTATCCCTGTAGCCCTGTGGGAGCCTGGTCAAGTGTCACTCAGTCCCTTGATTGTGTTCCATTCTACTGAAGCATTGGCCTGGATATAAGGCACATGCTCCTTGGGGGCAAGTACTAAGTGGTCTTAACCTACCTGCTTCACATCTCTTATGTTGTGTGTTACTTTCAATATATATTATTGAATAATTATTGTATCAAATTGTGTGTGTATAAATATGTAGATATGTATGTAGATATGTATATCCTTGGGGTGTTATATGAAATTAGGTCTAGACAAATAGCTATATGGTTTGGAATAAATACAAATGGATACTTTTTAAAATTTATACTTTAATATTCATGTAGGGTATTTGACCTTCTTTTAAGTCAGCAGTTGTAAAATTCTGTTTTAATTCCCGCTGTTAACATAACCAGTATCCTTTGGTTATTATCTGAGTAGATGAGGCTGCATCCTAGGACTGTGTTGAGTTAAGAGTAAACAAATGGTTGGAGTAGGACTCAGACCCCTGGTTACTTTGCTGTCTTTGGTTTGTTGTTGTTGTTTGTTTGCTTGTTTTTTTGTCCTTGTTTTTGAAGTCCACTTGGTGATTTAAGCTGGTGGGTTTAGAGACCCACACACCCACATCTATCTGCTCTGGGTAACTTACAGGGAAGCATTCACCTTTTCCCTGCGAGTATTTGTATATACACACATCTATAAAAGTGAAATTACCTGCAAAATCACTGCAGATAGAGGTTCGCAAATTCCATATGTGGATCCAATCAACGCTGCTGCAATATACACTTAACCAGGAAATGGGGTTTGGTTATTAAGTGGTGGCAGATTGCTTGATATACGGAATATTTCTCAGAGTTCTATTATTTGTATTTTATTCTCAAATATTTTAAGAAGATAAGCTTCTAAATTCACCGTGGGGCTCTGTGTCATCAAATCTCATCAGCAGTCACCGAGGTCCCTAATTAACTTATACTCTGTAGGCCCATTTCTCGGCTACTATTTTTCTCCATTCTCTCTAATGGTGCTGTGAGTTACACTGGAAAGAACAATAAGATTTAAGAGAAGAATTAATTTAGAAAGTTAGGAACGGAAGAGATAAGGGAAAATGAGAAAAAGCGTCTCACTATTTTGTCTTGTAAATGGCTTTCTTTCCTAGGCTAGGAAAGCCATTTATCCAAGGAGAGGAGGGTGTTAATGAAATAGATCATGAACATAGCTATTACAGTAATGAATTTTAACACGCACTTTGTTATGTGATATTTTATTTATGAGTTCCTTGATCATTCAGATAAAGACAAGAAGTTTATGGCACTAGATTATGTCTTGTTTTCATAAACATATTCAGTAGTTTAATAAACATAATTTATTTTTTTTTCTCCTTAAAAAAATCAGCAAAATTTATGAGAGATTATCTTAGGGTTAATGAAGTCTAACATTAAGGAAATATTACCCCATAATACTGGAGCCTTCAGAGTCGGAGTTGTAATTGCTTAATGCTTTTTTCTACAGGCTATTTTTATAAAGGACATGCTTTGTGCCATTAATCCAGTTTTTACAAGTTATACTTAGACCAATTCATTGGGAATTATGTATCCATGTTTATATTTTTCAGTCAGTGCTTTCATTAAAAGATGTAGTAAAGAGTTGAAAATTTAATGCAGGAGAAAGAGGGAAAGACAATTATGTGTTTGCTCACAGGGAGGTACCATGCGGGAGACCCCCACCATGTTCAGTCTTTTTAACCAATTCCCTCTGGTGGCTGTCTTCGCTACAGGTGAGAAGGTAATGATTTGCAGGCCCCAGGAGGACAGAGCGTAAATTCCTATTGAAAGCTGTCAATAGTTAAAATTTGGAGCCCCATTAATATAGTCCAAGTCATAATGCACTTAAGTAATGAAAAGCCCAGTCGACAGACTGGGGTTTCCCCTTCCCAAGTCAGGCCTGCCAATTAGTTGGGTAATGGATGCCTGGTCCCCTCAGATGGGGTTGCAAGTGGCTGGAAAGGGCAGATGGGGAAGTCCACTATGGATTTTGGTCATGTGCATTTGACTGTGTCAGCTCATTCTTTTTTTTTGAAATTGAATTTAATGTGTTGAAAAATACTCTCTTGATGAATTAATGAACTAAAAGAGGTATTGATATTCGAATCCTGGTGGAAGCTAGGTCTTCCATCACCACTACCACCCTCCCTGCCCCTGCCCCATATTTTATAATAGAAGGCTCAGCAGGGCCAGGGTTATTAGGCATCTCATCAGACTGTTCTCCCTTCAGCCTGCAGGCAGGGTGGATAGAGAAAGATGAGGATGGTGGACCTCAGTTCCAATAGCAAAACCGGTGATTCTCAGCTGCTTTCTTTTCACTCCTTCTAATAGATGCCCTTGGACTCTTCGGATGTTCTTTGGCATGAAGGCAGACAAAGATATTCTTGTGTGTGGTGTGTGTGTGTGTGTGTTTGTATATATATATATATATATATATATATATATATATATATATATATATATATATATGAATATATGGACAAGTAAAAAACTGAGGACTGGAGAAGTCACATAGCCTGATTCAACATGGACCTGTGATGAGGAGGGTTTCCAAATCTGTCTTCTCCCACCACCCTCTATGAGAAGGAAAGCTTGATCCAGTTCATGCACTTATAAAAATCAATCCAGTCAGAATTAGCTGAGCTCTTACTGCGGTAGGCCTAGGAGTCCAAGAAGACGTCAGGGCAAAGCTCTTGCTTGCGTGCACTGCACTATCAGGATAGACATATTTAAATTGTTTCTCAAAACTGAAAGAAAAGGTGCTGGGGAGATGGCCTGGTGGTTAAGAGCACTTGCTGCTCTTGTAGAGAACCTGGCTTCAGTTTCTAGCACCTATTGGCAGATCACAATCATCTGTAACTCTAGCTGTCAGGAGTAGGGCCTCCATGGGCACTGCACACATGTGATACACATATATACATACAGGCAACACACACACATACGATACACCTATATACATACAGGCAAAACACATACATATAAAATCAAAGCAAACAAATCCTTAAAAATAAAATAAAAGCTACAGAAAAAGTTTTAGAGAGTAAAATATAGAATGGCTGTCTGACCTAGAAATCTCATTTCTGGGTTTGTAGCCAAAGAGGTCCAAAGCAGATCTTGGATAGATATCTGTTCAGCCATGTTCTTATTCACAGTGACTGAAAAGGAGATGTATCTCCCGGTCATTAAGTGATGACTTAATGACCAAACAAGACATGGTGCACATGTGTAATGTGTTATTATTTTGCTTAAAATAAGTGGGAGCTGGGTATGAGGCCACATACTTGCAGTGTGCAAGAGCCCGAGGCTGGAGAATTGATAGATCAAGGCCTGGCTATTCTTTCACATTCTGTGTCTTTGTCTCAAAAAGCATATGCACAGAGCAGGGCACCATGACTCAGTGGATAAAGGTGCTTGCCACTAAGCCTGAAAACCTCTGTTCCAACCCTGGAACATACATGGTAGAAAGAGAGAAGTGACTCGTGCAAGTTGTCTTATGACTGTCACACTTGTACTGCAGCATGCTGAAAACACACACACACACACACACACACACACACACACATATATGTGTGTATATACATATATATGCATAATAAATAAACAACATAAACAAATAAGCAAATGAGTAATTTTGACATATGCTATAACATGGGTGAACTTGAACACAGAATGCTAAGTGCAATAATAAAGCCACAAATATAATTTGCTTTCACTTACATGAAATGCCCAGAAGATGCAATGTTATAGAAACAGAAAGCAGATTTAAGGTTATCAGGGACCAGGAATTTGAGGATGGAGGATTATTATTTAATAGAAGTTGAGTTTTCATCTCAAGTGATGCAGAAGTTCTGGGAATGGACATGGTTGTATTTGTATATTATGAATGGACTTCATGCTCAAAAGTGATTAAAATATTATCTTGATAGCATGTATATAGTCACACACGTGTCTACCACCATTCCTGAGGAGAGCTTGATTCAATTCACTGATATAAAGAAAACTATCCATTTAGAATTCATTGAGAACTCTTAACATACTAAGCCCCATGGTCTGAGAAGACATGAGGAGGGTGGGGTTGGAGAGAGAGCTCAGTGGGGGAAAGTGCATGCTCTGTGAGCATGAGGGCATGGCTAGAAAGCTCCAGCACTTACATCAAAGGGCTTGACATGTCCACCCATGACTGTGACCACAGAGCTATGGCGAGAGGAGACAGGAGGATAACTGGGGCTTGCTGGCCATCTGCCTAGCTCCAGGCTCAATGGGAGACCTCGTCTCTAGGGAATAAAATGCAGCGTGATAGAGCAGGATGTCTGACTCCTTTATGGGCCTCTGTGCATGCCTGTTTCCCACTCATGTACATACATGCCACAGGCAAATAAAATTATAAAAATTGAAAGAAGTGGAGATGTTTCTGAGATAATATGTTGGAAGGATGTAACCTCAAAAACATGCATATGAACGAGGTCTGGGCATAACTTTGTGAAAGATCTCAAAGTTCTGTTTTTCCTTCAAAGAGAGGTAAGGATCCATGAGCTGTGGCAGGGAAGAAGGCAGTGTTCTTTTCTGACACCAGGCTTGGGGTCAGAACTGTGCTGAGTCTTCCTGGAAGTGAGCTTATGCAGTCCCCAGGCAGCCGAGCAGGATGTTGGCACCAGCACTGGGAACACAGTCATCACATAAAGTTCTGTGGGTTTGTGACAGACCTATTGGATTTAAATCTTGGTTTTCTCACTCATGAGCTGCCTGTGTTGGATGGTTGTTTCACCTGTCGGAGACACAGTTTTTCTATCTATAAAGTGGGTTAATTGCTATGATGACATCATTGAGAACTTAAATGGAATAATGCAGAATGAAGCTTTCAGAATCTGTGGTTGGTCCTCCCTAAATGTTATTGTTATTTTATTGATGCCCTGTATTTATCAGATACTCCATGTTACCTGTTCACCTTCCTCCTTCCTGTCTGCTACTGAAGCTTGTAAACGTCTTCTCTTCCTACCAAGAAAGAAGCTGCTGCTGTAAGCATTAAGACTTATCGGATTTGCTTGATTTTATGCATCTGCATACATTATGTGTTTTTCATTTCTACTTTCAAATTTAACCAGAATGCTCAGGAGCAGGGTGTCTTGGACAATTTAATTTTCTGACTTGCTGATGTCTACAAGACACCACTTTCACTTCAAGTTTTATTTGCAAAAAGGTTTTCTAAAAGCTAGTTATGTCCTTTGTCTCTTTAAGAAGTATAGTGAGGGAGCTGGAGAGATTGCCCAATGGTTAGGGGCACTTTCTGCATCTACAGTGACGATCTGAGTTCAGATCCCAGCGTCCATGTTGGGTGGTTCACAGCAGTCTGTACAGCAACATTTCTTCTGGTATCCATGAGCACCTGCACACACATCACACACACACATCACACACACACACACACACACTCACACACACACACACACACACACACACACACACACACATTTGTGCATATGCACGTACAAATGATAATAATAGAAGTTGGGGTCATACATTCACGAGGGGATTCCAGAGGGCATGTTGTGGTGGGAGATGTGGGAGGAGTTAAAATAGAGATAGGGAGGAATGCAAATGATGTAAATACAGTGACTCATGTCTAAAATCCTCAACTATGTCTTCAAATGCCAAATAAATGTAAGCAAAAGAAGTTTAGTGAGGGCCGATGAGATTGCTAAGCTGGTAACAGTGCCTGCTGCCAAGCCTCAGCCTCTGTTCAATCCCTGGACCCAAGTCATGGAAGGTGAGAACCTATGTTCTGATCTTCACATGTCTACATGGCATGTGCACATATACACAAGCTTTTTAAAGATAGAAAAATTAAGCCTAGTGAATAAGTAGATTTTAATCTTTCCTCGAAAGATTAGATGAAATGAAAACATCTTTCATTTTCTTGAAATGAAAGACTTCAGAGCCTCCTGTTCAGACAAACTGTTTCTGTTGGGCACAGATACAAACATAGAATGCAATGGAGACTGAGATTCAGGATGGCATACATAGCAAACTCAAGTCTAAACTAAGAGGGATTAAAAAAAAAACTTTTATTTATTTTTTAATTGTATGCCCTTAAAAAAAGTCCTTGTAATGTTATGTCAAAACTAGAGTATGGGCAAGAAATGATGATGAAGAGTTTTGGGCTCTTTGAATTTTCATTTTTTTTCAAGAATAAATTATAAAAAGATCTTCCTCATCAGAACCTTCCAGGGAGTCACACGCAGTAGACACTTGACCTTGAAGAGAGTAACTGCTATGTTATCAGACTTTGGGATGATAGGGAAGAAACACATTTTCTCTACAAAGAGATAGAGTACAGGGCTGTTCAATGTAGATGTCATTGCTCTTGCTTGCCTTGTGCAGTGAGCTCCATTGTTTCAAACTCCTGTACATGTTTTATGTTTTGTGATGCAGACAGGCAGGCTGGGAAATGGAAAGTTGAACCAGACAAAACTGGAGATGGGTGGTGGTGGTGGTTTTTCAGCAGTGTCTTTCCTTTGTGTCACTGAATGACCTTGGCTGTGTGTGGCGACTCTTTCTAGTTAAAGATGATAGGGGTGCAAATGGAGGCTTTCTGAGAGCTGCGCTCAGTTGGAACACTGAGAAGAAGGACCCCTTCCTCTGAGATAGTGAACATTCAGTCTTTGATTTTGAACCCTCTCCTGGATAATTCGGAAACCTCAGGAACTACCTGTCATTGAGTACATACAGTCTAGGTTTGTGAGTTGTATGAGGATCTGGCAGCAAAGTCCCTTCCTGCTTTTCCTCTCCTTCAGTCTTCTTCCTCCCTGTCTTCTGTCTCCAGCTAGCCCGTCACCAGGCTCCAGGCTCCTCCCCAACCCATCTAGAGTATTGATTGGAAGTCACCAAATAGTTTCTGTAACCATGTCATCAGTGGCTGCCAAGACTCTTGTCATTATTTCAGCCACACAGTGGAAATGGCTGGGGGGAAATGGCACCTTCCAGCTCAGGTGCAAAGCATTCTACACTCTGCCTGGGCTGGGGGCATTGTGGTTTAAACCTCTCTGAAGGTCTTTATGCAAAAAAGATGGAGCATTTCCTGTGAGTTATTTCTCAGAGTCCCCACTTTCGATTCCCTTAATTTTCCATTTTTCTCTCCCTCACTTTGCCACCCTCCTGCCGGCTGCATGTTAGAGAGCAGCTACACAAAGGAATTGTGCAAAGTTGGGAAGCAACTGGCAGGTGGGTTTGCATTTTCCCAGGTTAATTCACTTGATGAAAAGCTGCTGTGGGTGATGTGTCATATATCAAAGGCAGGGCATCAGTAATCTTTGCTCAAGGGCACGGCTAACAGACAGATAGACGGGAGAATGAGATGGAAAAAAGCAACTCATCCTTTTCTGCTAACACCACGAAGGAGATAAAGGAAGATTTATGAGTCCTCTCGGACCACATACCAGCAAGCCGCAAACCGTATTTTTCACATGTTCCCAAAATTGGTGGTGGAAGGCAATCTGGTTGTCACCGTGTCCATCCGGCCTTTAGGAAACAATGAGCTTCCAGAAGGCTCTAGATGTGGACTCAGCTCTTTACTGTCCCTGCAGAGGTGTGCAGGGATGTGAGTGCAGGAGTTGTGTGTGTGTGTGTGTGTGTGTGTGTGTGTTTAGAGCATCTTTGCATTCTTTTAGCACAAGATCTGAAGTTAAATATTATGGCCTCTATAGAATAAAAATACTATAGAAAAAATATAGAAAAATATAGAATAAAGATTACTTGAAATGGTCATGACTGGAGTCCCAGGGCTCAATAGTGGTGGCTTAGTGACCTCGTAAGTCTCTCATCTATTAAGACTCGCATTCATAGCAGTGTTATGGCCCCTGGTCTCTTTCCTTTGTGTATAAGAAAGGAGTAAAAAATCGAGTAGAATGTGTTAGTTGTTTATCTCTTCTTTCTCTGCCTCTGAGGTGAGCCCACCCCTGGCAGGCTGTTTGAGTGAAGTTAACTGGAGACTCCAATTCCTGAGATGGTTGGAGTTCTTTGTTCAGGCAGCTCAGCAACTGGTTCTGGAAGCCTGCGGAATGGTTAATGGTAGTATGAGGAGGTCTCTGTATATTTCTCTCCCATGCCTTGAAAAAAGGCACCTGGATTGCTGCTGTGCCAGTGACTATTGACTTCGCTCGGCAATTTAGAAAGTATTGTAAATTCCCCTCAAAAATTGGTTTTGAATTTTTTGTGGCCTCTGTGGCATGCTCCAGTTCCTTTTTTTTTTCTTTTGAGATGTCCAATTAACATTCTGTGCAGAAGGGCATGATTGATTTTGCACAGTGGTGGCTATATGAGCAAACCTCATTTAGACAGCTGAGTGAAATATACAGGCCAGAGGAATTTATGGGGCCCAGAGAAGCTCGCATGCAGAATGAAAAGGAGCCACCATTCCCCTTTTCTCTTCCAACCCCAACACCTACTTTTTACTTTGCCTGCAGCTTCAGGGATGCCCACTTTGAGCCATGACACTCTGGAGCCTCAGATCTTCTGCCAGAGAAGATTGAACTCTGCTTAATCATGCAGTCCTCCTGTGGAAAGTATAGAGTGGATAATAAGATAGACAGGAAGATTTCAGATTCCTCAAGGCCAGGGGTGGGTGGAGAAGGGTTGGCTCAAATGGCTGTGCCCTGTTCTCAAAGGTTTCCCTACAAAGAGATGTCTTGTCTGAGTGTTCCAACCTTCTGTCCTGACCTCGGTAGGATCAATATTTGGGAAGGTTCTGGATTCAATGGAGAGCATTTCTAAAACCACTTTCTTAGGAACATCACTAGCTAATTTTTGTCAAGTGATCTTGTGGCAGGAATTGGTTTTATCTTTGTATCTTATGCATAGTGGGTCCATCATAAACTGCTAATATCTTGAACTGAGTTAGCTGTCAGTCGGGTGTGGTATAAAAGAGGACACACTGCAGTCTGATTGGTTTGCTATGCTTTCCCTGGGGTCCTGGGCAGAGTACTTGGTACTCTTGAACTTGCAGAACATGGCTTTATACATGGAGCTAGTATTTGCTGTCTGGGCTGGCAGTGGAAAATGAGAGGTCCTAGTTCCATCTCACCCTCTGAGTCTATTTGGGAGCTTGCATGCCTTTCTGGTGCTTGTTTCTGACACTTCTCATCTGCCTGTCTTGGCCAACAAGCTTGCTTCTCTGCTTTTCTCTGTTCAAATCAAATTCATGTCTCTTTAGTGACTGAGACACAGGGAAATCAGGAAGACCAATGTCATTCATTGACCTACCAGTAGAGATTCAGCCGAAGGTTTTCTATGTAATTTCTATTTGAAGGAGTACTTTAAACTTTTGTACAAAAGTTATTTGATTAGAGACTTTTTCTGATATATATATTTTTTCTTTTCTGTCTTTGGTTTCTCTGATGGGTCTCCTGAAAGATGTCAGCTCCTAATCCCCATAACCTCTAAATGCTACCACCTGTGTGAATGTCTGCATATGTGACTAAGGGTCTCCAGATGAGATCAGCTTAGATTTAAAGATGGGTCTCAAATGTGATCACATGTATCTATGTGAGGGGAGCAGAGGAAGAGAAGGGCCCCACCCAGAGGAGACAGCACCATGAAAAGATGCTGACCTTTAAGGTTCGAGTGTTGGGGCCACAAACCTACAAGTAACAGGAGCAAGATGAGACAGAGAAAACACTGTCCTTTAAAGCCTTGGGGGAAGCCCATCTTGGTGATACTAATTTTAACTTTCTGATCATAAGTGTGGGAGAATAAACTAGTGATGATTTTATTAATCAGAATTTTTGTTGTTAAATTTGTTATAGCAGCAATACAAATCTAATACAGAAGATTGGCCTGGTGTTGGCATCTTATAGCTTCCAGATGTTGGATTGCCATGTATATTAGACAGCCCAGGTTCCCCCATTGATGGACTTTATAGGAGGGGCTGGTATAGGACAGAAAAGGGCATTATTGTACCAATACCCTCAGGAACTCCACAGGGTTTCAGTATCTCTTCTGATCCCAGAAGAGCCTTGCACTCTACTCAGTGTGGGGGGGGGGAACTGACTCCCAGGCTGTAACTTGAGCACAGAGGCCCAGCTGGTAAATCCTGACGTTGGGGTTTGAATGTTACATCCCCAGCCAAGTCCAGTGTGTTCTCTCTCCCAGGCCATTGCTTTTTGTTTTTGTTCATATTCCATGTTCAATCTTCAGCCAGAGGCAGGTATGTGGGGTTTTCTCTTTGTTCCTTCTCTCAGAATGTGGTCCCTCAGTCCCAGCCCCTGTTAATTTAGGCTGGTTCAATCTAGAAGAGATGATTATATGTCATGTCACAGTACTCGGCCCTGATAGCCAGATGGCTCTGGGCAGCCCTTTATTATAAACAGTAACTGTACAGTGGTAGAATGTGATTGTGTGTGAAGCTGTGTGTATGGGGGAGAGAAAGAGAATTGGACCCGATATGTCACACCATTAAAGAGGCAGTGTAAAGATGCTTTCAGGTTGTTGTTGTTGTTGTTGTTGGTGGTGGTATGTGTGTGCATGTGTGTGTATGCCTGTGTTGTTTGTGTATGAAAACATATGTGTGTATGTTCATGTGGAGCTCCAGAGGTCCATGTCATAGATCTTCCTCAATTGTTCTCCTTATTTTGAAATTGCATCTAATTATATCTATGTGAGTATGTGTGTGCGGGAGGGCACATATGTGCCATGGTGTGTGTATAGAGGTCAGAGGACAACTTACAGGAGTCAATTCTCTCCCTCCAGTAAGTTCTTCCTGGAGAATGAATGTATGTCATTGGTCTCAGTGGCAAATAGCCCTACCTACTGAGCCATCTCACTGGCCCTCTGCTTTAATTTTCTAGACTGTCAAGCCAGCAAGTTCCAGGGATGCCCTTCTCTGTAGTGCTCCCTCATTTGTAAGTGTATATTGTTGTGCCTGGTTTTCTTTCTTAAACAATTGAACTCAAGTCCTCATGATTGCCCAGAGAGTAACTTACTGGCTGAACCATCTCCCCAGCCACTTAGGGGGGTTGGAATGGCTGATCATAGGATGGCCTATAGGTGTCTCTTATTCTTGAACATGCAGTCTTTCTTATATCACCCAGGACCTGTGATTCAGAACTAAGTGTTTAATGATGGAGCAATTCTTACTCTAAAGAGAGGTCAGAAATCTTGGGAACTGGAGCCTATGGATGACGGATGTGGTGAGTGTATCCTCTGAAATTTGTGGGATTTGAGGACATGTTTAGATTTCACAATTTGCATTCAAAAGTTTGATTAGCCATAACCACACACATTCTCCGTCATCACATGTGGCCATCTTAGCCACTTCCACAAGCAATAAACTCACATAAAAAGAGCTAAGTATGATTCATTACTGAGATTACTATTTACCAGAAAACACTTCTAGATCAGAGAATCATTAAGAAATCAGAAAATCCCTTAATTATGACATGTTCTAAGCTACATAAAAGGACAGTATGTTGGAGAGGATGGGCCAAGCATTTGTATTCATATTGGAGAGTTGGGAACTCCCATCTAAGATGCAGGGGTGGTCACAAAGATAATGGCCCCACCCCCAATGCTGTGATCACCATGATTTTGTTTAGTGAAGATGTGTGTTATCTGCAGTAGGTTGTAAACACACATACTTATTATTGACCTGTTCCTACTTTAAGGGTGGCCAAGGAGAGGGAGTAAGACTGTGTGCACCTACACATGTCTATAGGTTTGCGCAGAGGTGAGAAAGAGATTTCGGGTATCTATAACAACCTAATTTCTTGAGATAATCTCTCCCACCAAACATGGAGCTAGGCTAACAGCCAGCAATCGGTAGCAATACTCTACTATGTAGCATGTCTCCTTCCTCCTGCATAGCAAGTACCCTTCCCCGCTGAGCCAGCTCCATAGCCCTGTGCTTAAATTTTATGTTTCTTTATTCTTGAGGCTTTTATACATGTATGCAAAATCTGATCATATCTAGCTACCATTTCCCTCCTCTAGTTCTCCCCTCTCCCAGATAGCCTCCATGGGTACCCACAGATATGTGGCCCACAAAACAGACATACACATATGCATGACTAAAAATAAATATTTTTTAAAAAATTGATTCTGGACTCAGGTTTGATTCCCAGTACCCACATAGTAGCTCACAACATTCTATAATTTCAGTCTCAGGGAGTCTGATACCCTTTTTGGACCCTGAGGCATGTGAGTAGTTGTGAATAGTGCACAGATATACAAATAGGCAAAGGGCACACACACACACACACACACACACACACACACGATTTTTTATTTTCATGTCTTTTCTCCTTTAAAAAACATCAAATATGTTTCCCTGTATCCTTAAGTTTTCCATATCATAACAACAGAATTAATTAAGAAACACCGGAAGTTTGTTTTCTGTTGCTCAGTTATAATGCACTAAGTTATAATGCACTATCTTCTGTTTGTCTTATGTCACCACTTGTCTGACAACAATGCTTTTGAAAATATAATTAACCATTTTCTGTTGAAAAAGCTTGCTTTGTGGTGGTGGAGGTTGTGCAGGCCATGTGAACTTG
This sequence comes from Arvicanthis niloticus, assembly GCF_011762505.2. Lineage (NCBI taxonomy): Eukaryota > Metazoa > Chordata > Mammalia > Rodentia > Muridae > Arvicanthis > Arvicanthis niloticus. Next base: position 75,433,038 of record NC_047660.1, read on the forward strand.
CTACCTTTGATATGGTAAATTTTCTTATGTGTTGCCACCATTTCCAAACACTGTGTGTGTGTGTGTTGTAAAGTAGAATAAGTTGTCAGCAAAAGTCTTTCCCCATAGATTTTCCTTCCATTGAAACCACCAACCAATTGCTAACAGTTTCTTGTGTGCATATTGAAAATTCAAACTATCTTTTGAATTGCTCAATGGGAAACAGAACCCAGTTGACTTGGTTGGGGCTGGAGCAGTTGCAAGAGAATGAGATGAGTGGGTGGCTTTAGGCTAGTGGAGACCAAGTGTCCAATTCTTCCATGAGAGGTTCACATGGAGCCATGTTATCAAGGAAGAGGGGGCTGGATAGGACCGTTGTGGGAGTCCAGAGGATCATACGAGTTCCACGGAGATGTCATTTGCTGTGGTCCAGAGGGAGATAGCTGTGAATAATGAGATAGAGTTAAGCAGAGAAAAATTTAGGCTGGGAAAGTCAGGGCAAATTTCACAATGGGAGAGTGTGTAGGCGTGTCTGTGGGGAGGCAATAGCTGCATTGCCACCAGAGGGGCCAGAAATAAGGCTTGACACAAAGCACAGGAAAATGGATGAGAGAGAACCCTCCCTGGGGACCCCACCATGACCTTAATCAGGCTCTTCCCTGCCTGGCTTTGGATTCACTGATTCACTCTCAAATGATCCAAAGGAGAGAAACAATTGCTTGGAAAATGGCCATGGGGGATAATGGGTATTGGCACCAGATATTGGCTGACTTGCCTATGGGCATTAGTGCCCTCCTGCCTTGTGTCTGTATGGCTTTTGGTCCATCTGTCAATCTGTCCCTCCCTCTTTTCATCCATTTATTTCACAGACTGTTTCAGAATCTTTAAGTCTACAAAGATTAGTAGGCTGCTAGGAAGGGTCATTTTCAGAGGGGACATTTGTTCTGAGACATGTGAATGAGAACTGAAGAATGGCTCAGCCAGTGGGGCAACCTGTGAGTACCTGAGTAAGACTCTAACACGTGAAAAGGCTCATCAGGGTTGAGGGTCTAAAGGAACTGGATGATGCTAGTTGTCGATGGATGGAGAGGCTTACAAGAAGATGTTCTATGAGGCTGGAGAGGTGACAGGGCTCAGGTTAGGGTCTGGTGGCCTCTGGTTAATGATTGGAAGTTTGCTCTAAGAGTAGTAGAATTTAGGTGTGGGATTTGGAAGGCCCATTATTTCTGTGTTTATATTTCTTTATGTCTTCTGGTCCCTACTTCCTAGGGGTCAGCTGTGTTGTTAGGCAGAGGTGAGAGTTGTATAATAAAGAACAGGGCTTTGGTAACCAGAAGACAGGAAGTGACTCTGCCATCCTGGTAGTTCTGCCTTTGCCTCAGAAGGCCAGAATTTTAGAATTTCAGGGGAAGTACATTGTGGAATAAATTAGTCGGGTAATATAAAAGCAATCAACTCAAGTGTAAAGGAACATGTAATAGTAGATATGGGGAAACAAAAATTGCAACTTGGACCTGGAAGATAAAATTTAAGATGTACATATATGTACATGTGTATATGGATTTACATGCTCCAAACATTTTCAGATGATCTTGAAAGTATGGTCTAATTTTTAGGAAAGGTTAAATTCTTTTTATCCTTTAAATGTTCTCACAGAATTACACACCAGAGTCATTTGTTTTATACTTCATACTTGCTCCTATGACTTGTACACTCATAAAAGTTATTAATTTTTATAAAATTAAGGCTTTATCAGTTTTATAAGATCCTTTTAATCCTTCAATATTTCAATGTTTCATAACATACTATTATCCTTAACTCTGCTGAGGTGGCTCACACTTATACACTTAGGAGGCTGAAACACACACACACACACACACACACACACACACACTTCTGGAGTTTTGCTTTTTTCAGAAGGCTTCAGGGTGAGAGGTCAGAGCATTTGCTGAACCTCTCTCCATCACTCCAAAATCTTAAGTTCTGGTTTCATTTTGTAGTTGCTTCTCACTGAGCCATTGGCATACCATTTGGTTGTCAGTTGGGGTTAAACCATTGCAACAAATGCCAAGGATAGATGCTACTTGCATGGGAATTTGATGGGAGACCAGGCATTATTTGATACTGCATATATTCAAGTTATGATGACTGTAGTCTCCCTGATAAAACCCCAAACTGAAATTTCTTGAAGAACAAATATTTGTATACAGATTGCTCTCTATTAAAATGTAAATATCTTTGACTGTGTCTACCTTTGTAAGGACACAAAAGGTTAAAAAAAATCAGAGAAGCCTCCCAAAGGGTTGAGAAATGAGGGTTTCAATTCCAAGAAAGGAAGGTTCACAGGTGCTGCCTCACCCCCACCCTTGTGCTCCCTCTTCTAGTGAGCTTTGCTATTTCTTTTGTTGTTGTTGCAGCATAGCGAAATTAATCAGAGTTGCATGGTTTGGCCAATTTTATCTTAGGAAGCCCTTGGGATTAAGAGTAAGTAGCTAGGTATGGGTTAAGTTAATAGAAAGAAAATGGAAACTTCTCATTTTGCTAGAAAATAAATTTTTTTCCAGAGATACTGTGAATGTTTAGATTCATTTCCTCACACACTCATGTCTGTTAACGTTTTAGGCTAGGAAATTCTTGGTCATGAGGGGGCTACCCCATACCCTGAACCAGTGCACTTCAGAGTCTCGGGCTTTGGGTTTCTAGACACTGTAGTAACACATGCTTTGTAACAATCTTAGTGTGTCACTTTAAGTCCCTTAGGGATCAAACACAGCTCTCAGAGCTCCAGCAGGGGGGAGTTTGTGATAAATAAAGTGGGAAAAGGTCATGATTACATCTGGTGGTCACTACATTGATGACTTCTGAAAAGAATGTGGTAGAGAGACGTGTCTGGGTCCAGTTGGAGCAGGTCTTAATGAGAGAGGCCTAACTGGAAGTTTCAAAATTCTGAGTCCTCTGGAACTCCATGAAGCTGGTTGTGAGAATAAAGGAGAGGAAGACATGCCTTTGAGCTGGAGGAACTTGAGGTCCATTGGAACTCCTCCTACCAACAAGTTGAATTTGTTTTAGCCTAAGCCATCGGTACATTGCCTCTTCTATAGTATACGCTCTAGCCTTCTCATGTCTTCCTAAGTAAGTCTCATCCTTTGGGTACAATCGGAAATCTAGCTTTTGTATGGGGCTTCCTCAGCTATACCTCAGCCAGCATGGAGTCCTTGCTCTTATCTTCAATCTTGCTTACTTCAATTGTATGGCAGTGACATTTAATTCCAGTGTGGACATTTAATCAAAGATAACTTTGTTTCTTTATTTTAAAGCAATGGGAGCCTCTTTACCTTCTTAGTGTAAGATCTTCTGAAGCTTAGCCTGTCTCTCTCTTTTATTGTCTAATAGATTTTCTAGCATGTGCTTAGTAAATTCTGAGTCAGTCGAAGTCAATTGGCCTGCTCATCCCTCACCCTTGTTTAACCTCCCAGATCTCTCCACACACTCCAATCCTGTCTCTTTAAATAGTCAAGGAGACGGCCAGTTGTTTGACAGTTCCTCAGGCATAAAAAAATAATTTAGCTCACACTTAATTTTTATCAGGAGGCAAGTTTAATATTGTCAAGGATTAAAATTTTATTTTTAAGTTTCTACATCCTGTTTCTCTTAATGTCATTTTGGCTTCAAAGGATATAATTCTGAAATTATGAGTACCGTTGGACTTGTTACTATTTCTTCCTTTGTGTATATAATGTTTCAAAAGCTGTTGATGGCTAAATGTCATTTTTATACTTTTTGGATTCATAACAGTTCAAATTCATTCAAAAACAATTAATAATATTATGTATCTTAGGAATAGCTGTCATGTATCTGGTGGATATGACATATTGTTAGATATTTTAAGCTGAAAGTTCTGTCTGGAGGCCAAGTTTAACAAGACAAGGAGCAGGCTGTTTTATAGATGAACAGACGGGTAGGGAACACATTTGTGAGAGAGCTGAGTACTGTAGAGCAACCATGCTTGGAAAACACTGGCTTCTCTGCTCAAAAAAAAAAAAAAAAATAAACCAACCATCAGTAGCCTATCTCAAACATATTTTTTTTTTGTTTTTGCTTTATTTATGTCTGGTTTCCTTCTGCAAATAGGAGGGCCACCTGACAGCTTCAGAGAAGATATTACCACTAACTACAAACCACCAAGGCAGCATTCCCAGATTCTTGAGAGACATTTTTCCAGCTCAGATGGATTGGTTCTTTGATTTTTTTTTTTTTTTTTTTTTAGATCTGAAACAGGGATGAAACATTCCATAAAGAGTCATTGTTTTCAACATGGGGCGGTCTGTTCTGGAAGGAAGCTTGGCTAGTAAGAATGATGTCAGCTACGGGAGGGGCTGGGCAGGATCCCTGGCTTTGGGAGTCCACTGGGCTGTTCTAGGCAGTTGGAACTGTCAATTAGTTCTCCCTTCATAGAAGCAAGGCCTTTTTGAGTTTCTTCTTTGGAAATTTCCTAGAGCCCCACACTTGCGGGTTGAGGGTGGCAGCTATTGAGGGCATTGGGCAGGTCCAGTAAAAGATTTCTCTTTGTGTGTGTGTCTGTGTGTACATGCACACGCACATGCATATTTGTGGACATGCAACTCGTGAGCTAGTGTGTGCTTGTAGAGATAAAGGACAATATCAAGTGTCATTTCTCAGGTACCATCCATTAAGATAAAAACAAAAACAAAAGTCAGGGTCACTCACTGGCCTGGGGCTTACCAAGGGGACAAGGCTAACTTTCTAGAGAGCTCCACCTCTTGTCTCCACCTCCTCACTTCTTTTTACAAGTGTGTTCTACCAAGTCTGCCTTTTTGCATTAGTTCTGGGGCACAAAGTCAGGTCTTTTCACTTGTGAGGCAAGCTCTTCCCTGTCTGGGCTGACTTCCTAGCCACTCTTCATACTATTTTTATAGAACTATGAAAGATGGAGCCTCTATAATTCTTGCAGTTTGTCCCCAACAAGCACCAGTGATTTTCCTATTTCAAGTTGTTAACGTTTTTTTTAGTCTTCAAAGACACAACTGTGACAGTGTCCCATCTTCAGGTACCAGGAAAGCCTTCCAGTCATAGGCACAATGAGTCATGATATCTATTCCACGTGGGGCCTTAATCACAACCTGTAAGATCCCTCCAGTTCCCCTACCTTTTGTAAGCTGTATACACAAAGAGGAAGGGAAACAGCCCTAGACACTGCTGCATGGAGATCTCTTGGTGGCTCCAGAAAGTTGCCCTTATGTTCCTACCCCAGGTCTTTGGCAACATTTAAGGTAACAAATTGCTGGCTGTCTTCAATGGACTTACTTTCCATGAACTCGAGAGATTATGTATAAGGTGGGAAGATGACAAGTTCAGCCCTCCCTGTTGTGTACTTAAGCAGAAGAATAGGGTGGTGAGTATACTCTCACAGATTCTATCAGCCTCACAGGAAGATGGGTGCTGCACTAGCCTTGAACACCCTGTAGAGATGCAAGCACAGGATGACTGATCTATGGCCACACTGGCTTCTTTCCCCTTGCTACCAATGTGCTCAGCTCCTCCCAACACCCAAGAAGAAGCAGGGAAGCAGGTCTTCAGAACTTAGGCAGCTATTCATGGACTGAGGGGCTTATCTAGCCAGTGCTACTCAGATGTCCCGCAGTGAGAAAAGCATTATGGGAGAAGATAGAACCTGGGCTACAATGCTAATGCATTCTCCTTCATTATAGAATTGATCCTTGAAGATTTCTCAAAGATCTTTCAGCCCAGTGGTTCTCAAAGTTCTCCAAAGTTTTTGAGGGCACACTGTGGCAGGATGGACCTGGTTCCAAATATCTCCTCCGTTCCTTCATCCTGTCCCCTCCTGTCTGTCTGTTTGTCTGTCTGTCTGTCTCTCTCTCTCTCTCTCTCTCTCTCTCTCTCTCTCTCTCTCTCTCTGTTCTGAGACAGGACTTCATTAAGTAACTATTATAATCTTCAACTCACAATTCCCCTGCCTCAGCCTCCTAGAAGAATGCTAGCATTGCATGTATAGGCTACCATACTCAGCTTTATCTGCTGGGCTTGATTTGGAAAAAAAAGTTATAACTTTCAATAACAACTTAAAATGTAATTTTCTTCTTTCATAAAGTGGAGAACTGAAATTCATGATCCAGAAGGGGCTTTTAGAAATGTAGAGATAGTTCTCCCTTTTTTGGGTTGATTCTTACAATATTTTCTGTAACTTTTTCTATATATATTCATATGTATTTATTGTGTGTGGGCATGTATATGTGTGTGTGTGTGTGTGCATATGGACATCAGATTGGTTTTCTCCTTCTACCCTTTGGGTTCTGGGGCTAGAACTCAAGTCCTCAGGTTTGGCAGCAAGCCTCTTTACCCACTGAACCATCTAGTAGAGCCATTCAGCATTTTGTATTCATGCTATTATTAGAGACAGGCTTCTGCTAAACACATCAATTGGGAACTATGATTTGAAGAGTAGCTGGCTGTACATTACACCCTGTGTCAGGGAAAAGAAAAGTTCCTATCTCCTGTTTGCATATCTTTTGTGAAAACAATTTAAACAGCACCTGTTTAAACCTTGCCATAGAAATGCCTGGAAGGTAAACAGTTGGTTCTGGAGCAGCTAAAACATGGCATTGTTTAACGTGGCAGCCATTGACGCTTGTCTTTAATTACGGCCGCGCTGTCAACCCCTGAAGTCCCTGCTCTTTGTTGTAGATCTGATATGATGTTTGAGGTTTTCAAAGCTACAAAGATGAAAGAATCTACAGTCAAATATTGTTCATTCCGATATGCCTAAGGAGGGAGGAGGGCCATTGCCCATAAGGGTTGCAGAGCTCAGCGAGAACACAGGTGCCCCCCGCCTTTGATGACAGCCTCAAGTGGGGCATCCTGGTGTACTCTGTTCATGGTGGAGGAGGGCCAAAACTGGAGGAGACTAAAATGATGTGTCTGGTAACAGTACACAAGAAGGATTGATAAGCAGCCAGGCTTTGCAGCATGAGTAGAAGAGCTGGCTGTCACCACCACTGGCAGTTTATACATTAAAGCTGCGAGGCTCAAGCTGACCTAGCAAAGATTTCTGGAGTCATTCCCTGGCCACCTTTGTTTCTCTTGTCTTCAGTTGGCCTCAGCTATCCATCCTTGCATGCTACCACTATTTAGACCATTAATATGGGTTAGACTCATCACAGACCATAGAGATCCATTTAAGGGCTTATTATCACTTAGAAGAAGTTCCATCCACTCCCCCACTCTTTTAGCTTCTACAGCCTATCCCCTCGCTCGCATCCCTGGGAGCCTGCTCCCTGCGCCCACCACAGCTCTGCTCATTGCAGAGGAGGCATGCAAACCTCCTCCCTAGCTATTATCCTGTCCTAAGTTTCTCTTTCCCATTCCATCTCTCCTTCCCACCTGAGAGGCATTGTGTTCTCATGACTGTGGGCGTGAGCACCAGAGCCAGGCTGGCAGAACTGGAATTGTGGTTTAGATGATCACTCATTCTGTAATTTTGAGCAAGTTAGCGATTCTGCATTTTATTTTCCTCTTAGTGAGATGTTGATGGCAATTGTACCTGTGTTACAGAGTTGTGAATAGGGAATGAGTTGGTAGGTAAAACCCAGTATAGAGACCAGCACAAGGCAGGTGTTATAAACACCTATTGCATATTTATACAAAACACACCGTATCTAATGTATGCTATATGAGATACAGCACGCAGTTTAAATATTCACAGAACTGTGACAGTATGTTTTGTTGTTGTTGTTTTATTTTGCTGTGTTATCTAGCTATCTGGAGGAGATAATAAATGGCTTTGTTAGCTGACTTATTTCTGGGGAAACCTACCAATCCCTACAGTAGAAATGAATCCTACCTCTTGTGGCCTGGTCTTACGGGCTTCAACTTTTGCCCTCTCCTGTTTGCTTGTGAACATACCAGCTAACTGTTCATTTGTGGACAGCCCTTCTGTTGGAGGCCAAGCCTAACTTAATCCTGGGAACTCCCTGGATCCAGTTTTTCCCCATAGTCTTTCAGAGTTGGGAGCGGGGGACCCTCTTTGCCACTTTAGCTTCTTGCTGACTTGTATGAGGGTTGCAGAAGTAGGGGGAGACACATTCTTACCCTCAGAGGGTTTTCAGTCAAAGTGGAAAAATAAAATGAACCTTTTGGAAATATTTAAGAGCAAAACTCACTTGTGGATATCAGGCCATCTCCCCTAAGCTGTGTCTGCTTCTAAGGAAAAATTTTGGTATCTAAAAAGAGGAAGTAGGAAAAAAATAACCAGAGGAGCTGAGGAAATCGCTCAGTCAGTCCAGTGGTTTGAATGAAAATGTCTCCCATAGGCTTAGCTAGATGAACATTTGGCCCCTAGGTAGTGATGCTTTTAGGGATGTTTAGGAATGCAGCCTTGCTGAAGGAAATACATCATGGGGGACAGGCTCTGTGAGTTGAAAGCCTTGAGCCAAGTTCCAGCTGGCTTGTTCTGCTTCAGGCTTGCATTTGAAGATGTGAGCTCTCAGATTCCTGCTTCTGCTGTCACGCCTGCTGCTTGCTGCCCTTTACCCCCCCCCCCCCCCCGCCACACACACACAACCCCCCATGATGGAACTTTATACCTCTGGAACTGTAAACCCAAACAAACCCTTCCTCCTGTAAGTCTCTTCCTTCATGGCGTTCTATTGTAGAGGCAGAAGAGTAACTAATACACTAAGTAAAGTGCTCACCTTGCAAGCACAAAGACCAGGGTTCTGATACTACGGGAAAAGCCAGGCACAGCAGTGTGTGCATATAATCCCAGGGCTGGGGATGTGTAGACAGGCAGATCCTTGAGTCTTACTGGCTAGTGATTCTAGCCTGCTGGGCAAGCCTCAGGTCCCAGTGAAAGACCCTGTCTTAAAGAAAGAAAAAGTGGATAACACTTTAATATCAACACCAAAGGTGGTCTCTGGTCTCTATTTATTCATGCATATGCACACTCACACACACACACACACTCACACACACACACACATACATGCATGCACATACACTGACATGCACAAACATGAATGGCACACTTGTGAACATTTGTACATATACAGACTTTTTAGAAAACAAAACAAAACAAAACAAAACAAAACAAAACAAAATCCAAACCTTAAAGAATGGCTTCTATCCCAAAGGTAGCTGAGACTGATGCAAAAGACCATGCTAGTGCAGCTCTCTTTCTCCTAGAGGGAAGAGATGCAGATGAAAACTCACTGGCCTCTCTAGTTGAATACAGACTTCCTGTTTTCTGGTAGTACTGTGGGGGGCAAAAACTCAGCTAAACATGTGTCCACCATCTTTTAATTCTCCCACTGTGGAAAGGTCTTAAGGTACCTAGGGCTCTGTGATAATATGTGACATTCTATGGTCCTGTAACCATGGAACTTGTCAACTTAAAAAATGTTATCCTAAATCAGTATGACTCTAAAACCTTGTGGGTTTTCCACTTCTGCAAGAAATGGGCCCTGGATACTGTTGTTCTTGGTTTATTTTTGGATAAATATAGCTGGAAAACATTCACATTTGACCCCGTTCCTCTTATCTGCCACCCCGGTAAAAGCAAAAGCTACCATAATCTCCCCAGGGATCCATAGAGAAAACAGCGATGCTATCAGCAAAAGCCTCTCCCATCACCTAGGGAAAACAAGGACTCCCCCAAAACACTTGTAATCTAGCCAAGCAAAGCTCTAGGAGAAATTCTTATGATGGTCAGTGAGAACAAACCTAAAAGGGCCTTTGAGCAGAAAGCTGAAGGCAAGCAAGAACTCTGCAAGCTAGACCTGGGCCTGCAAGCAGTCTGAATTGCAGAGCTAGGGAGCTGACAATGGCACTTCTCCACTGTTGTAGCAGATCAAGCCCAAAGTCCCAGTGTTGCTGTGCCACAAGCTATCTTCATTTCCTGTTGAACTCACCTGCAGCTAGTATTAAGCAAACTCTAGCTGGATAAAGATGCTGGCATCTTGTTGTTCTGGGTCAGGAGACCTCTGTAGTTAAATCAGGGGTGTGGTGGGTTGACTGTCCATCTGGAACCCCCAAACGTGACCCTTCTTGGAAATTTAGTCTTTGAAGGTAAAACTACTCAAGCTTCTTGGGAGGAGATCATGTCTAGATTTCAAGTGGGCTTTAAATCGGTTAGAGAAGCAGACACACGATCCATGTGAAGGCAGAAACAGAGTGCAGTTATGTAACTCCAGGCTGAGGAATGCTGGGAGCCACATGGAGCTGGAAAGACTGAGGAGGGGTCCTTCTCTAGAACTTTCGTGGAAATACAGCCTACTCAACTTTAGAGTTCTGGTTTCCATCAAAGTGAGAGTATGCACTAATCTTGTTTTAAGCTGCCCAGTTAAGGGCTTGTAATGAGATGTTTTAAAGCCTGGGGTTGTGAGTATTTTATAATCCTTTTTCTGTTCATTGGCCAGATCTCAAATTAATGACCATAAAATGGTATTTGATAAACATGTGTTACTATGTAGGCATTTCTATATTGTAGGTATGGTACAAGGAGCAAGGGACAGAGGATTGAGATAAAGATCTTCGTCTTTTAGAGGTATCTCCTATAGATCCAACCATCAGTCATGACCTGCAGGACAATAACAGCAGTCAGGGTCAGCAGGGGCAGAGCAAGTCAGTGTTCCTGGCTCCCTTCTGGAAGAGTCTTAGGATGTTACTCTCCTGCCATGTCTCTACTTCCCATCACAGAGTAGGTGCCCAGCGGATATTTGTTGTGTACAACTCTTTGTGGGAATGAGTGACATTTCCAAAGTATGGTCCTTTTAACAGCAACTTCAAGTAGCTTACATGCTCCATTGCCAGAAGAATCTTGAATTCTGGGCTATGACTTGAATTTCACCTTGTCCTTGCTAGAGCATGATGAAATCTCAGACCTCCTTTCAGCTGGCACTCTTTCCCCAATGTGTACCCCACTTCCTCCCTCCTTCCTCCAGTCCCTCCCTTCCTTCCCCCTCCCTTCCTCCTATTCCCTCCCTTCCTCCCACTCCCTCCTTCTTTCCCTCCCTTCTTTCTTTCCTTTCCTTCTTTCTTCCTCTCTTTCTCTCTTCCCCTTCCTCCCTCTCTCCTTTCTTTCTTTCTTTCTTTCTTTCTTTCTTTCTTTCTTTCTTTCTTTCTTTCTCCTTCCTTCCTTCCTTCCTTCCTTCCTTCCTTCCTTCCTTCCTCCCTTCCTTCTTTCCTTCCTTCCTCCTTTCTCTCTTTCTTTCTCTTTCTCTCTCACCTCCCTCCTCCCTCTCTCATTTGTTTTTTGTTTCTTTCTTTCTCTCCTCTTTTTCATTATTCTGTGAGGATGAGTGTGTTTTGCCTGCATGTATGTATGTGTACCACGTAAGTGCTTGTAGGCCATCAAAGCCAGAAGAAAGCATTGGATTCCCTGAGGCTGGAGTTACTGACAGTTGTGAGCAGCCATATGGGTGCTGGGAATCATATTCAGGTCCTCTGCAAGATTAACAAGTGCTCTTAACCGCCGAGCCAACTCTCCACACTACCTGCACTCATTTTCTACTTAGAGAAGGCTTGGTACTGGAATTATAGAATCTTCCCAGAGTCTTCTGGGTGATCATCTTCCTTGTTGACTTCTTCATTGTCCTTGTACTTGGATGACACAGTGATATTGAAATTGTTTTCTTGACCTGTTCTTTCTATTTGAATGAATCCTGCATTTTTTCTTTTATCTTATTGACCAGTGCTTGGGTTATAATGAACAACTGGTACATTTTTGTTACGGGAAAAAAAGAGATAACTTGCATTGGGCATTTTTTTTAGGCAGCTATTGAAGTAAGAACTCTGAGTACCAAGTGATTATAATTACTGATTAATTAGTGGATTTTTTTGATAGAAAGAAATGATGAGTTTAGTGTATCAGGCTTATGTTGAACACTAGGGGTAGTAGTAAGTCTTTCAGTATTGATTTCAGCTCTGTAGGGCTTTAATGTTAATGCTGTCTTTGTTCTCATTGTTGTATAGTGAGGAGAGTAGGACGGTACTTTTCATCCTTTGATTGGCACCTGCCATAGACCACTCTCATCAAACCAGTGAGCAGCAATGAGGAGAGGAGAAGGTAGGGGTTTAGGTCGGAGAAAGTGGTTTTATTCCATTTATTTTAATAGCTGCAGATAAGGACCAGAGAGATAGTTTACTTAATAGCTTGCCATGTAGTCAAAAAGCCAGGCATGATGTAATTCTAACATGGAGTCAGGAGACAAGCTGATCCCTGGGGTTGTTGGTTATCAGCCTAACCTATCCATTAAGTTCCAGGCCTTAAAGGACTCTGATTTAAAAAAAAAAGTTAAAAAAAATGTTGGATGGTTTCAGAGGAATAACACCCAAAGTTGACCTATAGCCTCCATGTACCTGCACTCACATGCACACATATGCACCCACATGTACATGTAACCCCCACATCTACAAATAACTCTGCAAGGTAGACATTACCACTCTTATTTTACAGAAAGAGGATTGCTCCAGAGTCCTTCCTTCATTTCTGGGAGACACTGGATTAAAATGCATGATCATGGGCCTTCTACTCCCTCCATCCCTTCTCCTCTCCACCTCTCCAAAGTCCCATTGCGTGATAATCAGTTTATCTGTTATGCCTTGGTGTGACTTAAGAGAAGGTTCTTCCTGGCCACTCAACTGTGAGGGATTTGTTGGAGAGTGAGATCCATAGTTTGCTTTTGACACCCTCCTCCTTGACACTTTGCTCCTTGAGGTATGGACAACTTGAAAGGACTTGCTGATGGCTTGCTGAGACAGCTTCATCTTGTTCCTGGAAATGATTAATTAGGAAGCTTTGCAATGCCAAATGTCACGGAGCTTCTTCCCAATCCATGGCTTTCCCCCTTCCCTTGAAGCTTAATATTCTAAATTTAAGAAAAACACAAGTAAAATTGCCCACTGTGAGGATATGTCTATATTTTAGATTATGTATATATGGTGTTACCAAGACCTACATAACCTAAAATGAATTAGAAAAACTGACTTTTTTTTTTTTTTTTTTGCAGGGAGTGGGCAGGGCTTTTCTGTGTAGCCCTGGCTGTCCTGGAACTCATTCTGTAGGCCAGGCTGGCCTCAAAGTCACAAAAATTCTCCTGTCCCTGCCTCCTGAGTTCTGGGATTAAAGATGTCTGCCACCACTTCCTGGCTGAAAAAATAATTTAAAACAAAAAGACTTGTTTTATTTCTCTGTTTCTGTCAATTTCTGGTTCTCTCTTCTCTCTTCTCTCTTCTCTCTTCTCTCTTCTCTCTTCTCTCTTCTCTCTTCTCTCCTCTCCTCTCTCCTCTCTCCTCTCTCCCCTCTCTCCTCTCTCCTCTCTCCTCTCTCCTCTCTCCTCTCTCCTCTCTCCTCTCTCCTCTCTCCTCTCTCCTCTCTCCTCTCTCCTCTCTCCTCTCTCCTCTCTCCTCTCTCCTCTCTCCTCTCTCCTCTCTCCTCTCTCCTCTCTCCTCTCTCCTCTCTCCTCTCTCCTCTCTCCTCTCTCCTCTCTCCTCTCTCCTCTCTCCTCTCTCCTCTCTCCTCTCTCCTCTCTCCTCTCTCCTCTCTCCTCTCTCCTCTCTCTCTCTCTCTTCTCTTCTCTTCTCTTCTCTTCTCTTCTCTTCTCTTCTCTTCTCTTCTCTTCTCTTCTCTTCTCTTCTCTTCCAGGTAGCTAGTCCCTTTAAAATGTTTTAATGGCTGATTCACCCCCTCCTCCCCCCAAGAACTTCTCTATTTTGTACTTCTTCACTTAATATCTCACGAGGCAGAAAGGAAGCCAGTCTCTTTGGCCCGTAGTCATCTTGTCTCTTGTGATTCTGGGTGAAGGAGATGTTCACACCTATGTTTGGGGACTGTACACATCCAACTTTCTTTTTAATTCTAGTCCCTGGTCCCTATGTGGGTCCAAGCAGGGTCTAGGTAAAACAAGGAGATGCTTGAGAAGAGAGCTGGAGTGAAACTACAGACAGATGTGCTTTGATAACCGAGAGGAAAGGGACCTGGCTGGGAGACCAATGCCCTCACTCGCTGCAAACCTTCAGCCCTCGCCTACGTGTGTGTCTTACTATTTTATTTTCAACCCCCTCACCCCCCCAGAACTAAGGCATACCTGCTGTTGTTCTTGTGCTTCTTGCCAACAGTGGCATCTGCTCAGTGTAGCCATCAAGAATTTGAATGTCAATATCTTTGCCTTGAAATGAATGGAAAAGTATTTGTCACTCAGCGGCAATCATTCTTCAAATAAAAGGTTAGCCAGACAGGGCCCTTAATCAAAGAATCGGTCTTTTCTGTCAGCAATGCCTTTTAAATAGCAATGATGAAGGCTGGCTGTCAGGGTAGAACTTGATGAGGGAGATGATTGATCTGCATAAATCATTTTCTTTTAACATTTGTCAGTGAAGAGTAAATTGGTGGGACATTTTGGATATTAGTGGTGTTGAAATTAATATGCAGTATCTAGGTGTGTCCCACTCTTAGTCCTCATAAAAGGGAGGTGAAAATTCAAAAGGAGGCTTTGGGGCTTGCATTGTTCTCACCAGAAAGTTGCACCCTTCTTAGTGCTGTGGTCATCATCTTGCATGCTAAATTCAGAAGTTGACTGTGTAGCACATTTTACAAGCTCCGAAAAGAATCTAGTTAATTTGGGAATTAGCTAGAGTCAGTAGCATTTAACAACCAGTAAATCTGCAGAGACCCATTGTTAAGAGGAGGGACCAAAAAAAAAAAAAAAAAAAATGCCTGGCTTTAAAGGGTGGGGTGTCTACTACCCAGAGTGCTGACACAGAAATGGCCTTGGCTTGAGCAGTTGATGGAAACCCATGAGTCAGCTCTTCTAAGTAAATCTCTTTAGCCACAAGGTAAATATTAACCCTTTCAAGTATGCCTCTTTGTCTCTAGAAACATGCTTCCTTCAGTGACTTCTGGTACATGTGTTTTGGGTGCTCAGCAGATTCATGGAGATGAACACGGGTAGCGAATCTGGCATCTGTGAACAAGTACCCAATAGATGTTAATCTTGCTTTCTTTTAGTCAAGAAAAATGCCCCAAACCTAAAATAGCCACTAAGATGTTAATATCAAGAACTTGTTCACGTGTTTGAATGAACAATACATATATTTTGTAGTTAAGCTGAGGGAAAGGAAAAGGAAAGGAAAGGAAAGGAAAGGAAAGGAAAGGAAGGGAAAGGAAAGGAAAGAACAAACAATTTGGGTATTTGTTTTGTACCCTGGAAACACGGTCATCACCAAATCTTCCATTTGACAATGGGTTAGTTGCTGTGTATCTTGGGATATCTAATGAACACTTCAGAATTGCAAACCTAGAATAAATATCTAGTTGTTTCATTTTGGGGATAGGGAATGAGGCAGACCAAATAGGGGAGGAGTGTAGCTAAGCACACTTTATTTTTATGCACTCATTCCCCATCACTCTCTAGGTCAGTTGTTCCCGACCTTCCTAATACTATGACCTTTAACTATCATTCCTCATGTTGTGATGATTTCCCCAGCCACAAAACTATCTAATTGCTGCTTCATAACTGGAATCTTGCTACTGTTACAAATTGTGATGTAAATTTCTGATATGTAGGACATCTGGTATGAGACTCCAAAGTGATAGCAACCCACAGGTTAAGAAACACTGGTCTAGATTAGATGCCCGAGTTCATCTTGTTCATTTTTGGAATGAATAAAGAAACGCATACGTAATATAGCATTGGGATCAAAAGCTACACTAACAGGGCCTAACTGCCAAATTTAGACCCCTTTGCCTCAGCTCCTGACAGGGTAGGTTATTATCTCCCTTAGCCTCAGTGTCCCCACTGTTCAGAGGATAGTGGTAATATCCCTTCATACAGGGGATGCTACATTGAACATTATGTGTAGTCACTATGATGCTTCTTGAGAGAGTCCATGAGACATGGTAGCTACATACAAGGATGATATATAAAATGTGTGCCCTCTACTTTGGCTTGCACTGCTCTGGGCTACTGATGTAGTAGTGCTGTATTGTCAGATCCCTTGCCAATCCTGTCTTTATTCAAACAATCACATTAGTTGTGTGTAGGGGTGATATTTAGAACTCGGCACCCGATCTGGCTTGTTCCCAGGCAGCCACCATGTTCCTGCTGCTCCTTGGCTCTAACTGGGGCTCCAGCTAGCTAGATGCACAGGTCCTGGCACCCACGGGATGCCAGCATGGGGGATGGCTCTGCCAATCCCCCACACTGCATCCACAAAGTTTGGCTAAACCCCAGACAATATCTGCCATCCTCACAGTACCCAGTAGGAAGGAGACTCTTAAAGCTTAATGATTATCTAAAGGATTTGTATATTTACAACTGTTCAATCAACAAGATGCCCACACAATTAGAGTTGTTATCCAATATCTAACCTTTTGATAGAAGTTGCTACCCAGGACAGCTTTCAACCCATCCATGGTTCTCTATAGCTGATAGCCTCCTTCTTCTCCTCCCCTTCCTCTATTTCTCCCCTCCCATTCCTCTCTTTCCCAGCTCTGCCTCCTCTTCTGCTGCCTAATCACCAAGTTCCACTGTGAATACAATGTAGCAGAATAAATAATCTGCTACAGTTGTGATGCTCTGCTCAAGATTAATTTCATGTGATGAAGATCTAAAACAAGGTGTTTAAGAATACCTTTAGTGTTCAGTTCATAGAAAACTATAAAAAGAGAGATTTAGCCATCTTTATTAGATAACATACATTAGCCTAAAGCTGATGTTTTCCTTTTTTATAATAATGGTTGTTTTCAAAATTATAATATATCAATTTTGTCCTCTTTGATTTCTTTCCTCCAACCTTTCCCATGTATGTCCTTGCTCTCTTTCAAGTTCATGGTCTCTTTTTTAAAAATTGCTGTTTTACACACACACACACACACACACACACACACACACACAAATGCATGCACACATGTGCACATATACAAACAAATATACCTGTTGTATCTGTGTATAGGATTCTGGGGGTGACCATTTGGTGTTAGATAACCAACTGGTGATGTGCGGACGCAATCTTTCCCAGGTAAGACCATTTCTCTCACTTTCAGTGTTCCTTGGTTGCTTATAGTTCTTTGGGGTTGAGACCTCTTAAGCTTTCCTGTGTGTACTTCCCCTAAGCTTATCTCAGGAAACCTTCATGTCCCATTTGCCTAGAATTCTTCTTGGTACCTTGAGAACTTGGCTAGTTTCCAGCCTCACATTCCATTTTTCAGTATGTGTACATGACATCCATATGTAGGTCACTTTATGTGAAGAGGATTTCCCAGCCAGGCCCTGATTTTCTTCAGTCACCTCTTACCTCTGTGGGGTGTGCATGCTCTTGTTAGAATTGTGAACCCTAAATCATTCATCAAGTGCCTAGTCATTTGGCTTTTAACTAATTTTTAAAAAATTTTTCATTTACAAATGATAATGTAATAAGGCCTTTTCACTGTAGAAGATACAAGAAATAGAGTCATGACAGTATGGACCAAAGGTGGGCACTAATTAGGTAGGTGAGGGTAGTAACCCCCAGGAGCAAGGGATACAAGTAGGAGTTTTAGTGTGTTAAACAGGGAGGAGGCCCAGAGCTAGCTACATGTCTTATGTTGGCATCATCATCATCATGTCAACCTGGTCAAGACTTTTGTCTTTCTCTGCCTCCTGCCTTTCATAGCCCCATCGTTTGCTGCCATATTCATTTCTAAGTTGCTGTCACTCTTCAAGGGAAGTGACAGAGACCAGTCACCATACCCACATGCCAAGCAAGAAGGAGGAAGGAACAAAAATGGAAAATGTATGTTGCTGCCTGTCTTAGCTTTAAGGAGAGTCAGGTTAGTTTGTGCCATGTAGTTCTGCCTTGGCTAGTCTTCCACCGATGTCAGTTCATCCTGGGTTGGAAAAGTCAAGTTTTCTCAGGATGCTCTCCAAGCCAGCTGGCCTCAGACTGGCAGCTGGAATTGGCCTCAGAAAGAGAATTTGTGCCCCGGAGATTAGTTGGAAAGGGAGCTGATTGTAAATCATTTGCTAGCTGCAGGATAGGCTGGAGAACACAATCTTGCAGTGGTGGTGATGCCCACCCCCCATTAAAATCAGGTTTCTGTCTCCACTGAAGAGAGGAGAGTGGGTGGTGGATAAGCAGAGTTCTCCCTGCCAGATTTCCTCCTCTTTGTACTCCACAGAATGGATTTACTCACCCTAGTTAGCATCTTTATGTTTGACTCTGTCAAATTCTGCAACCGTAAGCATATTTTTACATGCATCTTTCTCCATGTAAGTTAACTGCTTCTTTGAGGTGCCTTTTCTAGGTCTGGTAGTATACATACAGCTCAAGGCCTTGAAGTTTTTGCCATCTGGTCTGATTCCTACTGGTCTGTTATTTTGCTGATATGCATGGGTTTAGAGCCAGACACATGGAATATGAGTGGTTAGCCTGGCACTTCTTAGCTGTATGACTTTGACATATTTGATGTCTCTTAACTCTCCATGTTCCCCTGTGAGATACGAGACAGAGAAGGCCAGCATAAAGTGAAATGAGACGTGACTATAAAGCACTCACTTTAGATCCATGCATACTGTAAACCTGCAGTAAGTGGCAACTGGGGCTTTCTGCTCATGGAATTGTTTGTTTGTGTGTGTGTGTGTGTGTGTGTGTGTGTGTGTGTGTGTGCATACACATATGTGCATATATGCACACACACACAACATAAAGAGAAAACAAAACTATGAAAGCCAGACCCAATGGCACATATCTGTAATCCATACACCCTGACACATAGCACAGGAGGACCTTGAGCTGTAGTCAAACCAGAGTTATATAGTGAGACCCTGTATAAAAAAAGAGCAGGGAACCAGACCTTAAACATTAAATATTGTGTCAGTATGACATGTAGATGTCTACATTAGATAGGGAATCAATGGCTATTTAATGTATGACTGGAAAAAATATTTCATTGACTCTGAGGACAAATGGATAAACTAATTGATACTTTAAAAATAAACTCAAAGTGTGTCAAGTACATTTTTAACCAGTTAGTGTATATCACAGAGATATTTAAGAAAATTCACAGGACCTTTGGTTGCATTTGCTTAGATAAGCCATCAGATGGCTTATCTGAGGAACTTGACAAAAATCAACATAAATATTCTTTTGCTCCTGCAACTATATTGAGCATTACACAGATGCATAGTTAAGTATTTATTATGAACATGCAAATATTGATGTCCCTAAGGCCCGTTCTTTGATTCTCAAACTGCTGTTGCTATATTTAGAATTGTTGATTAATGCAGGCCATTGCTCTGACACACAGCATGTCTGACTTCAGGGCTGATGAGAGCGGCAGGAGGAAGAAAGGAGACACAGAAATTTGGTACTGATAGGGATGGACAACTCAGAGGATAAGGTTTTTGTGAGGACAGGAGCAGCAGGTAGCCAGGTTCATGAGATGGCTGAGGACATTCCTAGTTCACAGCTGTGCAAGGGATACATGGTCACTTAACCATTACTCCTCAAATTAGAGAGACAGACATTTGGGAGAAGGATCCATAATAAAAAAAAGTATATTTCACCATGTTCTGTGATTTCTTGGTCTTGGCACTATTGACATTTTGGTCCAGATAACTGTTTGTTGTGAGCAATTATGGTTTAGGAGCCTGTGCATAAGATGCTTAGTGGCTTCCTTGAACTCTCCTCACAGGTGTCAATTAGCATGCCCTTCCCAAATTGAGATCAAGGGACATTTGTCCAGCCTTGCATAATATCTCTGAGGAGAGACAGAACCGCTCCCAGTTGAGGCTATAGCCTCAAAGGAAGAGAAGTGAGCTAACACATATTAAGACAAGATTAAAGAAAAAGTATGAACCTGACATTTATCTCAGTTGGTCACTCTAACAACCCTGCATCGAGAGTATTACCAGAGGTAGTTCTGGAGGAGGGAGTGGCAGGATTCATAGAGGTTCTGGATATGGACTTGGGCTTTCTCAGTAGAGACTGGTTCCTATTGTAGTGTTTTTTCTTTCTTTTTATTCTTCCATGTCTAGAAGGTCAGACTTGAACAATGAGAATAAGAGTAGATGGGACTCTTCTTGGTGTGTGAAGGTTCAGATTTTACATTCATATAAAAATCCTGCCAAATATACTAGTTGTGAAGAGTGGTACCCAGGGTACTTTTGGATCATTGATTTATTTTGGTGTATGTTTTTCTGGGAATATGAACTGAGCTGTTACCCAGTGGCTAGTTGTAAACAGAGATTGGTAGGCTTCTTCACAGTGGACATCTACAGAGAGAGGAAGGGGCTCTCAAAGCAGATCCCTAGAGGTGTCCTTTTATGAAGGAAACTAAAGAAGAGTTGTGCTGTCCTTTGTTGCAAAGGTGGCCCTTCCTTGATATTTGTGGGAGATATTTAATTAATCCAATAGCCCTTTCTTTGAGGGGAATATAAGAGTTGTTTTCCCATATAAGTCTCTCATAGTTAGCATAGCAGGTTTCAAACTCTGGCTGCAGCAGAAGTGGTTTGTTTCATTGTCAGATGCGGTGCTGTTTCTGTGAGGCTCAGGGTAGGGACAGCCTCTCACTTTTATCATCGGGTGACAAATTGGTCTTTTCAGGGAGAATTTGGAGGTGTGAAGCTGATTGTGAAGAGTATGAAGATAGCAGTAAAAGTAAGAGCCTCTTATGGACACATGTCCTGAATGTGCTCCGTCTTTGTTAACCGTTGGCGTGGGGCTAGGGGTCGGAAAGGAAGGAATTAAATGATTAATTCTACCTTCTCTTTTTATACTATTGAGAGGCTGTAAGCCAATAAAAGAACTAAATGTTGGCAATCTATAAAATTCCATAAGTGGTAATAAAGAAAAACTGAAACTATATTGATATACAACCAAACAAGATAATTATCATTATTTTTTAATAAAGCCATTTGTCATCAATAAATACCAAGGGGAACAGGAAAAATTACAAGCACAACAATGCCATCTTCCATAATTACAGCTATTAACAATCGAAAGCATAATTACGCAGGGGAGAAAAACTTTTACGAAAGCCCCGTGCTGTTTCTGCACGGAGAAGTAACATGTCCACAAATACTCAGGATTCTGTAAGTGTCCTTTAGAGTGTATCTAACTACAGTGTCTCAGCTTAGCTACGAGTTCAGCCCAATACATTTGTAGGTGACCTGGAGTCACAATGTCAAAAGGTCGCACACTCCTAAATGATCTGATAGGTGCATGTCCTAGATGAATTCAGCAAGCTCTTTTCCTAATTACCTGATTGTGGTTTCTCCTGCCTTTCTACTCCCAAGTTGGCCATCAGTCATGGAGGGAGGGCTGGGGTCCAAGAGAGGATCATACTTGGTCATTATCCATTTCCAGAATGCCTTAAGTCCAGAGGACTTTGTTGAGTCCTAGGATTAATTGTGGGATTCTACAGTCTGGCTTACTGAATCAAAACAAACCTTAGTCAGGCCACTTTTAGTGCCCCAGTGCCAGTGTTTCCAGCTCGCAGAGACAAGAAAGTAATAAGATACTGTGGTTAGTTCCTTGGTTTATTAGCTTACTTTTTTTGATGTCACTGAGCACATTCTCTTCTCAAAGGGGAGAGGCTATTTGTCCTCAGTGTGAGGAACAGAGAGATCAAGAGTATGCTTGCAAGTGCCAGTTAGCTTGGGGCAATGCCCCTATCTAGTGGTGGGAGTTTGTATATGTAAGCTGACTTCTTTTTGCCCCAATGTTCTTGTATCTGTATTAAAGACCATAATACGTGCCTGTGGGTAATGATGAGGACCCAATGGTACAAAGGGTGTTTTGAAAACAGCCCGACATTTAGTGAGTGTGATGTAGCCTAATGATTTTCCTTGTCTACAAGGGGAGAGAATTGTGACTTGATACTTAGGGTTTTTTTTTTTTTTTTTTTTTTTCCAGAAAGGCTTGGGGAGTGGTGGTTTTTGTTCTGCTACAATAGCCATGCCATTCTCTTTCTGAGCTGCTCACAGAAGCCGGTGTAGACAAGATCAGTGACTGAGGGCAACCTGTCAGACTGAGGTCAGAGGGTGAGAATGGCAGGGGCAGGTGTCTCAGTCACGGGAACCACAGGGAAGAATCTGAAATCCCAAGGCTGTCTAGTATGCCTGGGCAATTAGAAGCTTTGCTGGTCTTCTTCGAGCCAGCTAAGTTGCTCCAGAAGCAGAGACTGATAAAGCTGTGGAAAGTGGTAGAGGCGGGTCTGAGGCATGTCCTTTTCTTGTTTTTATTGAAGTTATTAAACACGGAGGTGATAGCAGGGTTTGCTGTCTAGACCCATCACAGAAGCTGTGCTGAGTCGCTCTAATGAGTGTAAAGGAGCCAAAGGGCAGAGCTACAGGCAGCTTTCAGGAGCTTGCACGTCAGGCTGTCTACCTCCTAAGGCAGCATTTCAGCAGGGTTATACCGGTTTGTTGAAAATAAACACCTGGGCTAATTGACTCTCCCTTTAATTGTAATAGCATTAGGGCTCCTTGGCAAGTTCTCCCATGTTTCTCCACTGAGCATGTGTGTGAACAGAGAAGCACCATGAGCGGGGGCTTTGTGAGTCTCTCAGGCTCAGCAATTATAAAGAGAAGAGGTGGGTTGCTGCTGAGCCAAGTAGCTTGACTGCTGGTGAAAGATTCCATAGTGTGTCCTCATTTCTCAGTCATGGGACCAGCATCATTCCAGAGAATTGTCTGTCAGCTACAGCCTACAGCCAAGTATGTGGGACGGATTCCTACGGGTACTTGCTTATCGTGCAGCATGGCTGAGAAGTGATCCTATTCAGAAGGCTGAAGCAGGAGGACCATGAGTTGAAGTCCAGCCTGGAAAGCAGAACAACTCCTAGCTAAAAACAATCATATAAGTAATATTTTACATTTTCACTCTGTTATACCTTCTCAACTCTGACCTTGTAGTGAGGGAAAGTATGAAGAGTGTATGGATAAGATTTCTGGCTACTTTCCAACAAACTTTTAGCCACAGGCTACATTTGTCAATCAGAGTTACTTTTACATCAGACACTAAAATTTGGGTGCTAATTTGTTACAGCATAATTAAATTGTCTCTGACCAATGCACTGGACAATTAGCTTTTCTCTTCAAACTGAAATAAACTTCGTGCAGGCCTTTTGTATGCTGTCTGTGGATCATTGTAAGTGAAAATATCATGGAGCTGCATGTTTCAAGATCCAGAACATTTCCCCCAGGACAGAAACTTCTCTGTTTATGTTGATGGATAATCCCCATAGGCACACTTTCTTCACGGGCAGTTCAGGTTCATGTGCATAAGTGGACTTGTGCAATACACACTATTGTGTTTATTTTCCATTTTCTTAATCAATGAGACTCACCTGTGTCACACCCATCAGAAGTCTCATCCATGGTATTGATTCTTGTTCATAACTTGCTTACAGAGTTTGGATCTTGGGGATGGGCTACTATAAACATTCATGTGAAACTTTTCTCTCTCAGTTAAAACTTGGAAGTGTAGTTGCAGGTTACAGGATAGGTATAGGTTTAGATTCCTTGTAACTTATCAGACAGAGTCCCAATGTGTCCTTTACATTATGTACTAGCCGTGTTTGGGTTGTGTTACTTCTAGATCCACCCAAAAGTTAGTCTTCCCAACTAATCTGTGCATGCCCGTGTGCGTGTGTGCGTGCGTGCCTACGTGAGTGCGCGAGTGTGCTCGTGTGTAGATCAGAAGTCAGGAGTCTTCATTAGTCATTTTCTGTCTTTTGGAACAGGTCTATTAGTGAGCCTGGATCTCATGGATTTACACAGCCTGGTTGGTCAGCAAGCCCTGGAGATCCTCCTCTTTGCCTCCTCTCTGGTGTTGGGATTACAGATGCTCTTGCTGGGCTTGGTTCTTTATGTATATGCTGGGCATCTGAATTCAGGTCCTCATGATTACACAGCCATAAATTTACTGACTGAACCACCTCCCTGCCCCCTGTTAGAATTCTGAGAATGTCAGCTTTTTTGTTTTGGTCTTTGATCCATGAATTAATTTCCCTGCATATGAATCGTTGTTCAGATTTATTATTGCACTGCCCTAGATAGTGTGATGTGACACTGAACATGAACAGCAAGAGCAGGCATCCTCACTTGACTTCAGTCTGACAAGAGAGTTTTCCACTGTTACCATGTGCCTGTGTCGGATGTGGCTCTTCTCACCTGTCCTTCATCCCTATTCATTCCATCATGAGGGAAGTTTGGATTTCACCTGATGTTTTTCCCGCTTCTATGGGCCATATGGATTTTTCATATTTTTTCTGTTAATATGCTGGAAGTGATAAGTTTAATTTCAAATATTAAACTCACCTTGAATTTGAGGCTATGAGTAACTTGATGCCTCATCTCTTTTACACATGTTGGAGTCCCATTTGCTATTGTTTCAAGGTTTTGAAGTCTATGTTTATGATGAAGAATTGTCCTTTCCTTGTGTTCTCTTAGATTTAGATAGAAAAGTCACTCATTTCCAAATGAGTCCACAAGTGCTCTCCCTTCTCTTGCACAGCTTCCAAAATTTTTGGTAGAATTTGCAAGTGGAACATTTGGTCCTGCCAGTTTTCTCAAGAGAAAGCTTTGAAAATGAGTAACTCAATTTCTTCAATAAAAACAAACCTGTTGAATTTTCTGTTTCCTCTTCTGTTAGCTTCTTAAGTTGCTTTTAAAAATGGATATTCCCCTAATTTGTCTGAATTGATGAATTCATTGGCAGTTATGTATAGTGTTCTTTCATACCTTCCATGACTGTTGGTCTTTGAGTTCAGAATTTTTTTTCTTCTATTTTTTGCTTGATCAGGCTGACTAGAGGGTTATCAATATTTATAGCAGGGGCATTTAAGGAATAGTTTGTAAGATATAAAAATGCCCTTTCTATATGTTCAGTTTAGTGATGTCTTAATGCAGCAATTGCTCCAGCCAAATATTAGACATTTCCATGATCCCCTCTGAATTTCTTATGTCCCCTTGCAACTCCCTGGTCCTGGTCTAGTTAACCAATAAACATCTTTCTGCTCTTACTGACTTTTCTGACTCAGACACTATGTCTGGTCTCTAGAGTCTGGCTTCTGTCATAGCTTCAGGTTTTTAGAGTTCATTCATGCAGTGACAGGCGTCTGTGCTTTCTTCCTTTTCATTGCTTAGTAGTTTTCCCATGCCAAATACAGAACATTTATTTTAACTATTTGTGGCAGGTGAGCACTGTCATTGTTTCTAGTTTAGAATTCTTATGCATAACACTTTCGTTATTTGTATAGACAGAACACTTTTATAAACATTTGTTTCAAGGTCTTTGTTCTCACAAATGCTTAATTCCACTTAAGTAGACGTGAAGGAGTGGAATTGCTAGACTATCTGCTAAAGTAAAATTTATGTTTAACTTTTTAAAGGTAACTATCAGAGTACAAATACCGTTTTATTTTATTTTAAAATTAGTGTATAAACAAATGGAGCTGATTATCAAATTTTAATCAACGAAATTATAGCATTTTAATACATTTTAATAAATAAAATAAATATTTTATTTAATTTCTCCCTCCCCTTTTCTCCCTCCCCTGCTGAAGATCATCTTTGCTCTCTTACGGGTCTTGTTCTAGTTCCGTGACTAACACCCGCACACACATATAAAGACTAAAATCTATGCTTCGCCAATGTGAGGACACAGGCAGCATTGCCTAATATGATGAGATCTACTCCCATCCATTTCCCCTGAACATGCTATGGTTTTATTTTCCTTGATGGCTTGAGCGACTTTAGTTCCCACCACCATCACCAGAGCTCTGCCTTCTCTACTTTCTCCTAGCCTTGGCCATGGCCACTCCTGCCACGATGATGCGTCTCATCTGGTTTTAACTTGCATTCACCAAATGCCCATTGATCCCTTCCAGATTTCCCATGTTTGTAAGATTGATTGGCTATCCTTGTATCTTTTTGTGGGATGGATCTACTCAGATCTATTGCTTCTTTTCTTATTGAGTTGTGAGTATTTCTTATCTGTTATCGATATAATTTCTTTATCTGGCAGATAAAGTCTGTCTCCTAGTCTGAGGATCGCCCTTCCAGTTCTTGTAATGGAATGCTTATAAGTGTCAAGGTTTTTAGAATAGTGTCAACAAACTCTAATTAAAAATGCCCCTTTCCTGACTGATTGGGCTTTCAGTATGGTATGTAGGAATTCTGCATCTCACGCAAGGTCACACGTATCACCAACTTTGCTGATGTTAAGAATAGCCCTTGGCTTTCTCTATTGTTAGTCTTTCATTTCATTGATTCCTACCATTTCCCCTTACTTTGCTATTTTTTTTAGCTTATTAACATGAAACCTTGGATAATAGTGTTACATTCCTCATGTTTATAATGAAGTCTCAGACTTTTCCACAACATCTATGGATTTATTTTTCTATTTTTCTATTCCACTTTATGTGACGTTGCAGTATCTTTAAACTTTCTGTAATTTCATTTTTGATCTAATATTTTTAAAAAAATAGTTCTTTAATTTCCAATTATTTGTGCCTTTGAAGAAGTCATATTTTGGTGAATTAAAAACTTATGCTGCTTTCTCAGAAAATGTACCATGAGAATTCAGAATTTGTGACTGAGTATGGTGGCATGCTTTAATTCCAGCACTGAGCAGGCAGAGGCAAGTGGGTCTCTGTGAGTTTTAGTTTTGGTCAAAATAGATGATATACCCTGACCAGCCTGGTCTAAGGTAAAACCCTCTCAAAAATACAGTATTTGTAAATCTAAAGAGTTTTAACTGCACATGGTCTTCTATGAATATGCCATGTGTACTTGGGGAAATGTATCTTCTGTCATTGTTTGGTCTATAGATATCACTCACCAGCATTCAAATCCACTGTATCCCTAAGTAGATTCTGTTATGCTAAGTATATCTATTACCAAGAAGGGTATATATTTTTATTAATGGCAATCATGTATTTTTCAGCTTTATCTTCTAAATATGTATAGTTTATGCTTTATCTGTTTTGACTCCATGTATTATATTTATGACCTATGTGTGCTCTTCATGGTCTGACCTATTAATTAGTATATAATATCATTATTGTATGACATCGTCACTATATGGCATTATCACTGTGAAGCATCATCACTGTATACCATAGTCACTGTGCAGAACTGTCACTGTGCAGCGTAGTCACTGTGCAGCATCTTCACTGTGCAGCATCTTCACTGTGCACAATAGCCACTGTGTAGCATCTTCACTGTGCAGCATCTTCACTGTGCACAATAGTCACTGTGCAGCATCTTCACTGTGTAGCATCTTCACTGTGCAGCATCTTCACTGTGCAGCATCTTCACTGTGCAGAATCTTCACTGTGCAGCAGCATCACTGTGCATCAGCATCACTGTGCATCAGCATCACTGTGCAGCATCTTCACTGTGTAGCATCTTCACTGTGCAGCATCTTCACTGTGCAGCATCTTCACTGTGCAGCATCTTCACTGTGCACAATAGCCACTGTGTAGCATCTTCACTGTGCAGCATCTTCACTGTGCACAATAGTCACTGTGCAGCATCTTCACTGTGTAGCATCTTCACTGTGCAGCATCTTCACTGTGCAGCATCTTCACTGTGCAGAATCTTCACTGTGCAGCAGCATCACTGTGCATCAGCATCACTGTGCATCAGCATCACTGTGCAGCATCTTCACTGTGTAGCATCTTCACTGTGCAGCATCTTCACTGTGTAGCATCTTCACTGTGCAGCAGCATCACTGTGCAGCATCTTCACTGTGCATCAGCATCACTGTGCAGCAGCATCACTGTGCAGCATCTTCACTGTGTAGCATATTCACTGTGCAGCATCTTCACTGTGCAGCACCTTCACTGTGCAGCACCTTCACTGTGCAGCATCTTCACTGTGCAGCACCTTCACTGTGCAGCATCTTCACTGTGCAGCACCTTCACTGTGCAGCATCTTCACTGTGCAGCACCTTCACTGTGCAGCATCTTCACTGTGCAGCATCTTCACTGTGCAGCATCTTCACTGTGCAGCACCTTCACTGTGCAGCATCTTCACTGTGCAGCATCTTCACTGTGCAGCATCTTCACTGTGCAGAATCTTCACTGTGCAGCAGCATCACTGTGCATCAGCATCACTGTGCATCAGCATCACTGTGCAGCATCTTCACTGTGTAGCATCTTCACTGTGCAGCATCTTCACTGTGTAGCATCTTCACTGTGCAGCAGCATCACTGTGCAGCAGCATCACTGTGCAGCAGCATCACTGTGCAGCAGCATCACTGTGCAGCATCTTCACTGTGTAGCATATTCACTGTGCAGCATCTTCACTGTGCAGCATCTTCACTGTGCAGCATCTCTTTTTAAATTTTTGGCAATGTTTCTAGTCTTCATATTTACTTTTATCACTTCATGTTAACTGTTACCACTGTAGCCACACCATCTTTTTAATGCCCTTTGAAGCTTGCATTTTCCCAGTGTCTCTCTGTTATTTCATCCTGTTTGTATGCTTATGACATCATCTTTGTAGGCAACACTTATTTGGGACTGTGTGTTCTGTTCCTTTTGGTGGTCTTTTGGTCTTTTTTTTATTACAGTATTAAGCCATTTATGTTTCATATAATTATTAAAATGTTTTCACCTAAGTCTATCACTTGACATGATATTTTGTATTTGTACTGTCTATTTTTATCTTTCTTAGTTTTCCCACTTCTTTTAAATGAATTGAATTTGTTTAGCATTTTATTTTAATTCATTTTCTGATTTAAGCCATTTTCCTTCCAGTGTCTCCTTTAGAGATTAAAATTTATATCCTCAACTCTGGCTGATTTTGCAACCTACTCAGAGTTATTACAATACAACTTGGTACAAATGTAACAACCTGAGCATTTTAATTTTTATTTCATAAGAATGAGTTTCATCATGACAGTTTTACATGTAAATAAACATATAAGCATGATTGTGTTATTTCTTGTATTTGCCACCTCCTATTTCTTTCCCTTGTCCCCTCACTTCTTTTTTTTCTTCCTTTTCTACAGTTCCCCCTTTATATCGTGCACGCGCGCGCACACACACACACACACACACACACACACACACACACACTTGGCATATAATAGAAAACAAGCAACAAAAGAGAATATAGAAGGATTGAAAGAGATAGGACCAGGATGTCTGCTATGAAATATTGTCATTTGTATATGACAAAGAGTTGAACTTGTGAAATGCAAATAATATGTCATTGTTCAAGACCTGTACAATGACAACACTAGTTGATATCCCAATGTGGTTGAACAAAATTTCATAAGGCTTCATCCATCCCTAGATGAAGAGCTACAGGTAGCTAACGGCTGTTGAAAGAGGGTGACTTAGTCCTCTCTTGGGACAAATGTCCCGATAAGCTCTCAGTGGTCATCCCTAATCACATGGGAGCTCTAGCAGGCTCCACAATGGCTCTGTGTGCAGGATGGACAAATGAGAGCCAGCCACCGATCTCTGCAGCCTAGAGCCAGCCATTGATCTCTGCAGCCTAGAGCCAGCCATTGATCTCTGCAGCCTAGGGGTGTTTGGAGATTTGAGGATCTTTCCTGGTAGTTTACTCAGACCTCTGTACTCTGCAATAGCCCCTTCTGGTCCTACAGGTATTTTTGTTGTTGCATTACCATTTTTCAGGTACTTTAAATTCTGTCATTTTTTTTGAAAAGCACCTACTTTTATCATAGGTTCATATTTGTACCTGAATTAGTAGCTGATTGCCTTGATGTTGGAGATGCTTGTTTTTGTCCCTCAGGAATGAAGATATGTTTTAATTTCTTAATCGGTCCTAGTGTAAAACCATAGTGCTGAGGCAATGTCTGCACTTTCCAAACATTTTCCTTCAGGTACCAGGATCCCAAAGCCCAAGGAGTTTGTTTACCAAGCACTCTCTCTCCTCATCACAGATATACCCCAGTATCTCACACCTCCATGATGGAAAATTTATAAACTTTCACTTGCTCAGATAGGCCAGACAATGTGAACCTGCCTTGCACTGTCCCAATCCAAAGGCTTAGTAATGGTTCCATAAGCAGATGCACACAGACATTCTGTCTCTTCCATACCTTTCCATCTGGGATTCCCTTGCATGATTTTCTACCACTTTGGCCTCTCTGAAATCTAGTTTTTAAACCAGGAGGATCTGCTGCTGCGTGCAGTGCACACCATGGAGGGTGTTCTTTGAAATGCACTGTCAAGCATAACTCATTACCATTCTTCTTAAAGGCCACCATCATCCACTTTTTACCTGCTTGTAGTTGATCTCCAGTACCTCCCACAAGTTATTATTTACAAGAAATAAATACATATAAATATATAATTTTCATATACATAAACAATATTGATGTAAATAAAATGATAATTCTTATCCAACAGAGATAAAAAACCAGAGTATTTTTTCTTCTAACCATAAAGGAAGATTCTACACAAACCATTATTGTATCCCTCTGTGAGGCTGACATGAGGCCAACAGGGATACGGTATCTGTCCTATAACCTCTGTAGTCTTCTTTCCTGGTGTTGTGGGATGTTAAGCCTATACTGTCCCCTTCTAGCATGTAGGGTTATACAGTTGGACCCCTGCCTCACCTTCAGTTATGCTCCCTGAAGATGCACATCTCAACTCCTGTCTCATTTCTTCAGTGATTCTGAAACTTTTAGTTGTTTGTACATCCGGAGGCATGTATACAGTCACCCATTTACCTACTTGTCCACACAGTTCAGGTCTAAAACCTTTTCTGCAGAAAGCACAGATTGACATATTATAGTTCAGACCCGCGTAAAATAAAGCCATCAACTCATGAAGTTTCCTTTGTAGTTGGGAAAAGCAAATAAATAAGAGATAGCAGACAATTTCCAGCTTGGGATACGTATTACAGAGAAAAAAAGCACCTTGTGAGGGCATCTTCTGAATGAGCTCTTCTGATGGCAGCACATTAAGGACAGGCATTGGTGATAAGATACTAAGACCTCCCATGTGAGAAAGACTGTGAAGTCATCTAGAAGAAGTGCATGAGAGCCAGAGGGGATGGCCAGTACAAAGTTCAGAGAAGGACTGTGAGCTATAGACAGTATCTTGCCTTTTTCTGTGAGTGAAACATGGAACCCTTGGATAGATTTTTTTTATTTTTTTCAAAGAGGAAATGTATCATGTGACCTCTATCATGTATCATGTGACTCTAGAGGGCAGAGAAGAGAGGCTAGGAGAAATCAGTCCAGATTGGTGATGTATGAAGGTGTTGGTGATGCCTATGAGATGTGACTGCTGCTACCCACTGCCCCAACGTGTGCCAGACCTCCTTATCTTGCTAGGGACACAGCGGTGACTCTCCTGTGATACAGAGGAACATGTGTAGGGAAGGAAGAGCCCTGGATAAAAGCATAGAGTATAGTGGTAGATTTGAATGTAGTCCTGCAAGTCACCACAAATGTCTCCTAGCTACTGCCCATTTGTGATTAATCATAAGACTGCCTTTCCTTTCCATGGACTGACAGCTGGTTTATTTTACTGAAGGCAATGTCTTTGGTAGAGTTCCTTTATCACATCAAAAAGTGTTTTTCCCCCCCAAATTGAAATGATAGCTTCAAGAACAGAGATGATTAAGCAACCACTATTAACAAAAGTGTCAAGCCCAGTGGCCCTACATAAGTATTTAATAAATGCTACTTGAAATGAGATTTACTACTTTGTATCCTACCAATTTAGCACATTTAAAGCCCCTGGAAACTATACCAGTAACCAGTTAAACAAATGCTAGCTTAAGGTGAAGCCAGAAGTTGAGACTCGTGTGCATTCTCTTGATTTGTTAACTACCGAGGCGCTATTGCAAGCCTGTCCAGATGCATGCATTAATGTGTTCTGCATGTGGGTCTGTTTCTTGGACCCATCCCTTCTAACTCATCTGTGTCCATTCCACTATTTTTTTTTTTTTTTTTTTTTTTGGTTTTTCAAGACAGGGTTTCTCTGTGTAGTCCTGGCTGTCCTGGAACTCACTCTGTAGACCAGGCTAGCCTTGAACTCAGAAATCCGCCTGCCTCTGCCTCCCGAGTGCTGGGATTAAAGGCGTGCGCCACCACTGCCCAGTGTCCATTCCACTATTACTACTTCATATACTCCTCCCACTATTTACTGAGCACTCACCAAATGCACTAGTCTCATTTCTGGCAGTTTTTATGCAAAGCCTCCTGTCAGCCTCCAGAGGGGGATGCCAAGTGAGCACTCAGCTCGAGTGAGAGTTCTCATTTGAGTTCTGCCTCAGCCTTAGATGTGTGAGCTGGCTGTGTGAGGGTTAAAACACCTTAATCATGTGATTATTTGTTTTTATGTGTATATGTTTGTACAAGTATCAAGGTCAGAGAATAGCTTACAGGGATCTGTCCTCTTCTCCCATCATGACCAGAGACCAAACTCAGGTCATCAGACTTGGTTGCAGGTGTCTTTACCCATTGACCTGTCGAGTTGGCCTGACATAGAGAATTTATAAACCTCTCCATGATTGGCTTACTGAATTGCCAAATTAAAAATAAAAAACGGTGTGGTATTAGGCCTTGTGTAATGTCCCAAGCAAGTTCACTGGGAGCTGACCAGTTCTCTAGGTCTCCTGATCATGGCCCCTGTTTACATAAGCAAACAGACCCCCAAGAAGTTGCCCAGTTCACCCAAGCAGCCCATACTATCACTCAGCTTTTCAAACTGCCCCACCTGCTCAGGCTGAAGGAGAAAGTCAAGGTAACCAGACGCTGACACTGGCAGTTGTTGTCTTGTGGATCAGAGCAGTCTCAGGACCCACACTGCTTGTGTCTGCATTCTGGCACTGTTACATTCTTTCTGTAGCAATTGTGCAAATTATCTAAGCTTCTATGCCTCACTCTCTTTGCCTGTGAAGTGGGTTTAATGATGCTGCCTCCCACATGGGTCTGCATGTAGGCTATGTGGATTTACATGTGCACAGTACTTAGAAGAGTACGAGGCTTATACGGAACTTCCTATGTGTGTTTTCTGTTATTATTTACTTTGCTTGTGAGACTCAGTGCAGCACTGCTAAGTGGGGGTCTCCCTAGCAGCACCCCACTGAGACCTATTCCTGTGCCCTTCTGCTCAGGAGCCCCTGCCCACAGGTGCATGCATTTTCTCTTTTATATAATGCTTTCCCTGCAGCTCACACACAGTCTGCTTCCCTCTCCCCAGTGCCCATCTCGGTTTCATAGTCTGCCATCTGCCATCCTATTCGCAGCTCCTGTCAGGTCAAAGCTAGTGAGGCCTTTGTGGGGTGCCCAGGCAGCGTGTCATGTCCCTGCGCTGTTGTACATCTTGTTTCACAGATATTTTGCTGTAATGCTTTGTGACCTTTTCCATTGAGTGAGGTAGTCGGAGAGGCACTCAGTGAGGGAAAATTGAGCTGTTTTATTCCTCCCCAAGGAGGCTCCTGTTTCCTTTCCACCATTCATTTGAAAGCTATCATTTTCTTGATTTTATAGCTGAAAAACACCATTGATTCACTGGGTGTTAGATGCTAAGAGTTCTCCTATTGACATGCCTATTGACAGTTCTCAGTATATTCTGAGTCTAATTATCACTCTTGGCTAAATGATACACCTTGTGGACTTGAGTGATGGAGTCGATAGCTCTCACCACATTGTTCTAGCTGGGCCTATTGAGCCCCATGTCACAGCAATGTGATTTATGTGATCAGAAAGAAAATGTCTGTTTGTGTGCTGCGTAATTAAAGCGAGCTCGGAGTGACTGGTGACAAAAGTCAGGCCTGCCGATGTCTTCCCCAAACGAGGAGAGATTGCCGCAGTAAGCATCCACGACAGTGAGTACTCTGTTGGCATCTTCTGCTTTGTAATTTTCAAGAGTTCGATTTTCCTCCTTGCCTTGGCTAGGATTCCTCTTGTCTGCCTTTCCACTGCCCCATGTTCAAAGCTTGTGTGTGTGTGTGTGTGTGTGTGTGTGTGTGTGTGATGCATATATTATGCTATTGTTCAAGTGCTGCATCCCTGGGGATGGCTCTGGGATGGACTCACTACTTGTATTTATATGGTTAAGGTCATGATCACAGAAGTCAAACTGGCTGAATCCCATACTTTCTGGCAAGAATAGATGACTTCCCTTTGTTTTCCTGTGACTATAATCCTAGAACTAGGAAAGATGAGGCAGGGGAATTGTCTGCTCAAGACCAGTTTAGATTACATAGTAGTAAGAGACTCACCTTCAAAAACCCAAATGAAATCAAACCAAGTAAAACCCCCTCCCCAATAGTCTGTTTTTGTACTAGCCAGTTTGAGTTTCTTAGGTCAAATATCCAAGGTGGGATAGGAAAGGCATTTTCTCTGTGCACAATGGAAATGGTCTCTTTGAATGACATGTTCTAGGAGGAGTAGAGGGTGACCCTGGCCAGGTGATAATGATGGGGAAGAACAAGCAACACGAAGGAGTCAGTGGCTGGTCCCATCTTAAGAAAACTTCTCTGGTCTGGTGCAAGGCACCCTGTTCTGCCTTAAGTACTCCTTGACAGATGGTTGTCAACATAGACGTTCCTCTGAAGAGGCTTAGGTCAGGATACCCCCCTCTTGAGTACTTGGGAATTGAGAACTTTCCAGAAGACCAGAACCAAGTACTTCAACCTCCATGGCTTCTGAGTTCTCATCTGCTAAGTGAACAGGGGTTCTCTTTAGCTAAAAAGTACTGTGGCTTTGAGAAAGGGTTAGGGAATGAATGTATGTCCCTCCGTGAATGTTCTCTCTTTAAGGGACTTGCTAGTCAGGCCACTATTAAGTACTTAAGAAGTATTTCTTGTAGGGTGGCCCCCTCCCACTCCATACAAGACTCAAAGAAACACAGCTGGAGTATGGCAGTTAATGACAGCTATCAACAGAATGTTGGAGATGGGCCAAAGGAGAGGACACTTCCACATTTCTGAGTTAGACAAATAATTTGGCCTGATGGGTAATAAAGGTTATAAGTGGATTTGGACTTGGGTGTTTGTTGGTGGTTAGGGCTGTGTGGAGAGATGAGGATTCTGAAGCCTTGTGTAAGAATGATGGGGGGAACTCTTGAGGTCAGTGATCCTAGAAACCACTATCACAGAAGCAGGTGTTTTGCCCAATCTTTACTGTTATTTTCTACTTAGTGAAAATCAGTGTGAAGCATTATTGTAGTAAAAATATTTAGAATGGGCTAGAAGAGAAAAATATGAATGTGTATATATGTATGTGTGTATGTGTGTGTGTGTGTGTGTGTGTGTGTGTGAGAGAGAGAGAGAGAGAGAGAGAGAGAGAGAGAGAGAGAAAGAGAGAGAGAGAAGAGGAAGATGGAGAGAGATAGGGAGAGGGAGGGAAGGAGGGAGGAATGGAGAGAGAGAAAAGGGGGAAGGGAGAGGAAGAGGGAGAGAGAGAGAGAGAGAGAGAGAGAGAGAGAGAGAAAGAGAGAGAGAAAGGGGAGGGAGATGGAAAGAGATAGGGAGAGGGAGGGAAGGAGGAAGGGAAGGAGGGAGGAATGGAGACAGAGAAAAAGGGGGAAGAGAGAGGAAGAGGGAGGGACACACACACACACACACAGAGAGAGAGAGAGAGAGAGAGAGAGAGAGAGAGAGAGAGAGAGAGAGAGTACTAGTTCCAACCTGAGAAAGCCTGAATTAACGACACCAGTTTCTCAGTATGAAAGACTACAGAGACTTTGTGACCTTGCCCCTGCTTTCATTATTGGAATTTTTAAATGCCGATATTTCAAGATGGCTCTTTTTTTCTCTGAGAATAACACTGTCATTTTAGAGCTGACCATATTGTTTTCTTTGGATATCTAGTAGACCATGAGACATCCGGTGCCAGAGCCTTACCTGCTCTCTCTGCTTTATGGTCATTGCTCATGTGTGCTTAATTGTGATCTGGTTCTCAAACTGTAGATGGGCTTGGGTGAGAAGAGAGTCTTCTATGTACCTAGAAGATCTCTGAAAGCTCTTGAAGAACTACAATTTTCATCCTGTCTGTAGTAACTAGTGAACATGTCTATATGAAGACTTTTTGGTACATCAATGTCTCATTGACATAGTCCAGAGCAGCAGAGGATTCTGGGTGATAGATCAGAGTCAGATAGATCACCTAGAGTTTCTCCTTTGGCAAGTGAGCCTCACTTCAAAAGCACTAAGTTCCGCTGATTACTTGAAGGCTTTGGATCACCCACAATCAGGGGATGTGGCTGGTTTGCTATGTGCTGGGACCTCCCCTCTAACCATAGTCAGTTTATTTTAAACATTGGAAATTAGATGAAGGAAATCACCTCATGACTCTTAGGGTGCATAATTCTTGCTGTGAGTGTGTGGCTTTCTGGGTCTACCTCTGCTACATAGACACTGCCAACTGGAAGACACATCACTCAATAGATTTTGGGGTAATCTATAAATAGCTGGGAAGGGTGGATATAACCTTTGTTTTCCCCCAAATGCTTTTGGCCTCTACCTGTTTGAGTTTTGGAGTGCCGATTAGGGTGAGTGAACAGCACATTCTCACCTCGCAATGCAATGTGACTTTAGCCAAAGGCAGTCCCATGGCTAAATTTGCTCTAAGACTCGGCCATTTGAGGGAGCATGTGGGACGGCACAGGCAGTAAACATATGGCCAGGGTTCCCACAGGAAAGATGTGGCATGCAGAGAGGAAGCAGCCTTCTCCCTCCGGGATTGTCAGGAGAGATAGTGCCCTGCCAAGGAGTCCAGACACAGTCAATGAGACAGGGTCAGAGCTACAGCTGCCCCAGGCATGCCTGGCGAGCTGTAGGGCTGAATGGCCTACATCACAAGGCAGCAGCAAGGCGCCCAGAGTTCAATACTTCCCCCCCAGCAGCCAAGCTCCTTAAGATGGCAAATTATTATTTTTCTTCCTTTCTGTCTTTGGGATTGTTTATGCATCTCAAATGAGCTGTAAAGGGAATTTTGGACATTTGACAAACTTCTGCTTTAAAGAGGCGGGCTGGAGAAAGGAACACCATCACATTAAATACCAGCTATTGTGCTTTTCATTCAGCCTGACGAACAGAGGCCTGAAGTGGCAGGGGATTAAATTGATGTAATGACAAGCACTCACATGGGAGTCTGTGGGAATGGGGCAGAGTCATGCTCAGGCTTTGCTTTGATCTGCCTTCGGCAGATCACATACTATACCTACATTTTTTGTTGATTTTAACAGGGGGCGTGTAAATAGAGGAATGTCATTTTTCCCATTTGAAATTAAATAGCTATTCATTTCAAGACCTGGACATATTTCTGAGTAATGAGAAAAGTGCAGCTTTGGAGCATTTGGATCTTATTGTATATCACAATAAGTGTGGGTTTATTTTTTATTTTTTGTTGTTGTTGCTCAATTGAGCTCCTGTTACAGAGACACACAGTATGTGGGCATTTTGTGAATTATTCATTTGTTAAGGGCATTCTTTCTACTTAGATGAAAACTCACCTTCCTCTTAGTAAGCACAGCTCCTAGGAAAATCAACAGCCCCTTTCTCCATCTTGGGTTTTGATGCTGCAGAGCTGTGGCTGGGGCAGCCCTTTCTTCTGGAGAAATACATGCATGCTTTTCATCTGGGTAATGTCTTCCTGGGACAGATCCAGCCGGATGACAACAGTGGAAATGTCCAAGCACTCACTTGAGGAGAGGCTCTTTAGATGGGCCAAGATCCCTTTGCATACCCTCTGAGTGTTGGAGAGGACTTTGAAAAGTTGAGCATGCTTGACATGCACTCATGTTATATATATCAAGGCATGCTTTCACCAGCACAGTTAAACATATGCTTCCAAAAGAGAGGAGGTTATTGCCTTGTGCTCAAACATTGTTTTTTGCACACTGAAATATCATCTTTATGTGGTTGTTTACATAATGATAGGGACAATTTTAAGGCTTTGTAAAGAATTATAATTATCTATTTAAACATTTTTCTGTTTATTTAGTGTGTATGTGTTAATATGTATGTCTGTGTGCTCATGCAACTTGTGGGAGTCAGTTTGCTCCTTCTACCATCTAGGTTCTGAGGACTGAACTCAGGTCCTCAGGCTTGGCCAGCACCCGTACATACCTGAACCATCTCATCCTCTCCATTCCTGTTAATATTTCTTAAAACATTGCTTTTTTGCCTCTAGGAGAATGTACCAAAGCTTTTCGAAGTCTTAATTGACTATGCTCTACAAAGATATCAATGGGTTAGAGTGTTTTACTCACCATGAGTTTCCATTCCTGGTTTTGTCTTGGTAGTTTGTTTATGTTCTTTCTAGTATCTGAGGCTCCAATTTCCTCTGACTTCTGCCCTGAATATGTCCTTCTGCTAAGATGGGGCTTGTCCTAACTTCCTATCCAAAGCCATGCCTGTAAAACATAATCTGATCATGGGCATGTGATTTCAGTAGGGTTGCATGGGAATTACCTATCAGCATATTGTGTTGTTTCCTTCTATTACCTGCTGGAGAACTGG
Source organism: Arvicanthis niloticus (assembly GCF_011762505.2). Taxonomy (NCBI): domain Eukaryota; kingdom Metazoa; phylum Chordata; class Mammalia; order Rodentia; family Muridae; genus Arvicanthis; species Arvicanthis niloticus. Next base: position 75,471,506 of record NC_047660.1, read on the forward strand.
CCTTCAGGATGCACTGTGATAGTAATTATAATGGCAGCAGTACTTGAAAGCATTGATTCAGTTATCTATCACTCAATACCTGGGGCACATCAGGAAATATGGATAAAAGCGTGGGTAATTGAAAGTCTGATACTGGCCCTGGCTTCAAGGAACTTGCACTCTAGTGAGGAAAATAAACTACCTAACAGTCCCTCACTCAAACATTCATTGCCACATGACCATTTTGACTGTGCATATGGTACGAGGGGATGTGTTCATGGTCCTAGGATGGATGTGAAAGGAGTATTTGAATTGATAAGGGAGGTCACCCAAGGCTTTCCCTGGAATAAGACATGCTATAAACTTTCAGGGTACAATACAAAATAAAAACTCAGGTCCTTTGGTTTATGAGTTATTAAAGATTTCAAGATATAGCAAAAGGGCCCCACTACTTCTCACAAAATGTAATTTACCTGTGGAAGGGATATCTGCAGTGTGGGGTCAGAGTGAATGGAAGATAGAAGAGGAAATGGTATGAACTGAATTAGGGGCAGGGAGGAGTTTGGCATGTTCAGAGTTGGAGGAAGGCCACTGGGTGGACTACTGAGAGCAGGGAAGGTGTGACAAAGAGTTCAGGACAGTCGACAGGGGAATTGGGAAGCTCATGCTGAATCCTGGGAGTAATTCTGGTCCTAGTCTGGAGAAGCAGACTAAGATGTCTTGAGGTAACACAGTCAGGTTTGGAGTTTATATGCTCATGTTCTAGTTTGCTCTCTATTCTTGTGGTAAAATAGTTTGACAAAAGTCAACTGGAAAGAGAAAAAGGGTTCATTTGACTTACACTTCCAGGTCACAATCTATCACTGAGAGAATTATGGGTAGGAAGTCAAGTGGGAACTGAAACAGAAACCATGGGAAACGGTTGCTTGCTGGCTTCTGTGTTTTATGCTCAGCTACCTTTCTTATACTACTTACGTAGGAATGGTGCCACCCACGGTGAACAGGGCCTTCCCACATCAATCATCAACCAAGAAAGTCTCTCACAGACATGTCTAGAGGATAATCTTATCTGGGAAATTATTTACTTAAGCTTCTCTTTTCCCAGCCGACTTTAGATTGATTGTTGTGAGTCAGAACTAACCAGCACAGGTCACATGGAGTGACCGTAGCCAGATAGTAGGGGTGACCATAGATAGAGGAGCTATTAGGAGTGTCTTGAGTGAGAACTGGTAAGGATTTGACCCATGGTGGCAAGGATGGAGGCATAAATAGAAGCCGTGTAGGTGTTAGGAATAGATGAACTTGGTGGTAGGACTTGGTAGAGTCAGAGTTGAAATGATAGATGTCAGTGATTTCTCTGTTTCTGGCTTTTAATCATCATTAATATGACATTTTAAAAGTAGCACTTTCATATACCATGGTCTAACAAGGCTAGGACAGTCACTTACTCAGGGAACAGGAAGAGGCCAAGGACTAATGGCAACAATTTTCAACAAACTGAATTCTAGACATGTTCATTTTGAGGTATCTTTGAAATGCCTAGCGAAGGGTACAAGAAAGGAAGGTATTTCCATGGCTCTGGAGAGAGGCCTGTGCAGGACATACATTGCTATTATAGCAAAGGCAGTGGATAATCCTACCAGGGTTACCTTGTTTAAAGCTTGTTATTGTTCGGCAAGAATTATATCAATAATTTTCCAGATAGAACTACTGGAGAGCCAATTAATTAACCTTCAGTTTGGGGTACAAATTCTTGTGTAGCTGCCATAGCATGTTGCCCTCCTTTCTTTTTATAAAAGCTCTCATTTTTTCTCTCTCCCTCTCTTCTTTCTCCCCAACTTTCTCTGTCTCTGTCTCTGTATTTGTCTCTGTATCTCTCTATCTCTCTGTCTCTCTGTCTCTCTCTGTCTCGTCTCTCTCTGTCTTGTCTCTCTCTGTCTCTCTCTCTGTATGTTTGTGTATGTGCATGCTATGGTGTAGTACATGTGTAGAGGTCAGAACAAGTTTTGATGTGAGTCCTTACTTCCTATCTTGTTTGAGACAGTCTCTCCTTTACTGCTCTGCGTTATCAGGCCTGCAAGCATCTAGAGACTGTCTTGCTTCTGCCTCTCATCCCATCATTGGTATACTGGGATTACAGGTGTACATTAGCACATCTGGCTGTGATGGATTCAGTGGATCTGAACCCACTTTTTTATGTTTGTGGACAAGCACTTTACTCACTGAGCCATTTTTCTGTCCAACACACTGCTTTCCTATAATGGCTTCCTCACGCTGTTATGCATGGCTATTTGTGCTGTGATGCATGGATATTTGTACTGACTTGCTCCCAAGGATTCCCAAATTGATAATTCTACTTAAGACATTTAGTGGAAACAGCCTTGTGGGTAAGAGATTTTTAGAAAATATCCTAGGCCCCTATGTTTGAGGAGCTATAGATGAGTTTTAAATTCAACTTGGTACCCCACAACTATGTTCTTACCTTTAGGGACAGGCAGCCACCAGCTCCCACTGAGTTCTGGACTTTGTAAAATCTTCATCAAGCATGTGAGTCAACTGATGTCAGGTCGGCTCCTCCTGTGGTGTTCTTGGGGTACATATTATCTGTTTTTATGAGTACTGCCTGATTGCCCCCCTTGTTCCCTGGGAGCTTCTGGGTTGATGTTGACTCAAAGTCCTCTACACCATTCTTTCAACTTAGGACTAAGAAAACTGCAACATAGACAGATGTGCCTCCAACAGTCAGAGCGAATGCGCAATAGTAGTACCTCTGTTATGTGTGCACATTAAAGGCACTTGGTTCTAGTTCAGTCCTCTTACAAAGGAGATAGCTGAGGGCCATGGAGGGCAGTGGGGCTCACTTCCTGGGTGGAGCTGCATCTCTCACTTTGTCCCACCTCTGCTCTGGGATGGTTCAACATCTCTAGAAGATCCACATGTGGTATGGCACAGTCAGTGAAGCCAAGTATAGCTGATGGTTTGCATTGTTTCCCTTCCTCTCTCCTCTGGCAAGTTCCCTTATCACAAGTGCAGACAGTGCACTGAGTGATGTGTATTAGAATTCATTAGCATTGCCTTTGGACATGGCAAGTGTTTAGTTTAAGCTTCTTGGTACTTTCTCTTATGCCTATCCTGGAAACATAGCATCCCATTGTCTTTGCTCCTGACATTGAAATGAAGCATATTGTTTCCTTTTAGGATGCCATTAAAAGTCGATGGTGACCTTTATAGTGACTAATAGTTTTCATGGGACTTTAATTGTGACTTTTTCTTTTTCCTTTACTTAGACAGAGCAGCATCCGTCTGCTTCCTGCATCCTTTGTATCAAGGAATCAATAAAAACAGCCGCCTTTTGTTGATGCTATAGGAGATTTTATGCCGATGACAAGGGATTTGATTTAATATTCTCTTTAAATAAGATCAACACTGCTGCAGTTATAAATGCTTCGAAAAACTGTCAAGCACATCAATGTGGCATGAAACAAAAAGTTAGTAGCCTGTTATAAGTAAGCATGTGCAGCAGGTCTGGTAGATATTTATGATTGTGTGTTAAAATATATACATTTAGAGATTGCTTTCTGCTCTTTTGACCATGAGTAGGAAATGCAGACACGGGCATTTCATTACTGTTACCTTCTAAACTGCAAACTTTCTTTGCCAGTTAATGATTTTCCGGGGCAAAGCTGGCTGTGGTGACATGATAGAAACAGGTATTTATGATCTGTGATACAATTCTTAGTGAGTATGGATTTACAGTTAAATGGTGCAGTGGGAGCCCAGCTGGCAATTATTGACAGAGCCTCTAGAATCTATATTTTGTTTGTTCCCGTTATTTACACACACTTTCTTTTAGAGCCTGACTACCTGTGTCAGCTGTGTTTCCTGCTTTATTTGAGAGGTGAGTTATCAGGCTTTGCAATTTAGAGACTTGTGTTCTGTATGGCTAGAGATAGGTAAGGCATGTTGCACCTATGGCTAGTCCCCAGGATCTTGCCATTTTCAATGAGCTAGGATCCTGTCATAGGTGTAGTTCATCTCTGTTTGGCTTTGTTCTTGGGGACCATTAAACTCAGGAAGAAAGGAGCAGATTGGGAAGAAATGATTGGGGTGACCACATAGATACAGTCTGTAGTAATGCCTGAGCACTGGGAAAACCCAGCACACAGCACTTTCTAGACATGAGCCACTGTGGCTCTTGAATGTGGGCAGCTTTGCTCAGTGGCGTACCAGATCACCATTCGTGGCATCATGTTGACAAAACAGAAGACAGCAAGAGATTTTGGAGTGAACTCAAATGGAGAGTCTTTCCTTCAAAGGCCAAGTGGAGCAGCTGTGCCCCCTGGCACGTATAAAAATTACATTCTCATTTGGGTTGTATGTACATGCAATTTCAGTGGTCCAAAGTTCATCCATCATGAATCCCCATTAGAAACTCATGCGTGGAGGATAGAGCTGTATGAACACTGTCCTTGCTTTGCCATCTTGTGTTGATGACAACAATCAAAATAGGACCTGTAGTTACTTACCCTACCTAGACAATCTCTGGTTGATCAAAGTACTGAATCTTCATTATCCCAGCCACCACGCTGGAAGCTAAAATGGACGGAGCTGATTCAAATAACGAATCTGTTTGACACCCTGGAATGCATTCTGACTTTGGAATTTACATTTCTGTTTCTGTTTGAATGCTGGTAGCTTTCCTTCAGTTTTAGTTCCACATGTGGAAACCATCTAGAAACACCGTTTGTGTGGGAGAACTGTGAAGAGCTTCCTTCTGCTGGGCCCAGGGCTCTTGCATGCCAAGATACTGCCTTTCTGTTTGGTGGGTGTGGCTTTTACATGGAACAGGAGTGACTCCCCAAAGCGCACATTAAACTCGCCCCCACTCCTCGTTTCATTGGAGACTTTTTCATAGGCATGAGCTACTCGCCAGACCACACATCATCTGTCATCTGCCCAAGGTTTTTGTCGTTTTGCAGGGGACGAGTGTAAACTGAGAAAGCCTCTCCGCTTGTTTTCCTGGGTGGTATTTATGCTGATGGAGTGTTCCTCTCTGGGATTTATTAGTTAATGACTTTCTTTTCAGTAAACATTTGCAGTACAGTCAATGTGCCCTCCTGAAGGGAGAGACAACTTGGCAGCCCTGGAGGGGTGTTATTGGACCTTGCTATTGTTTTTAAGTCTGCAGTCACTCTATTCCCACTTACCAGTTCAGCAACTCTATGCCTTCCCCCTGGCCCCAGTGCCACTGCTTGGAATATTGGTGTTTTTACTCTAAGACAGAATCCCAGCGGAGTGCAGGCAGCTGGGTGACACAACCAGATCAAAACGCTTTGAATTTTGAAAATGATTCTCCTCTTGGTACTGAGCCCAGTGATAAAAGCAGGGCAGTTGTCATCGAGAAAACAGAGCGCTGTACGCAGCACAACCTTTCCAATTAGCACACTTAAGACGTGTGTTAGGGATGACGGGAGTTGGGTGTTACAGAGTGAAGTGCGGGTAATAGGGTTTTACATTTTCATGTTTCAGTTGTTGTTTTTTTTTCCTCCTCCCATTGCAGTTTTAGGAAAATTGTTGCACATTATGGAAGCTCCTAAGTGCATTTTTAACATAGCTCTTTTTGTTTACAATAATATCTTCCAAAACAACACAAGTCTTGTTGTGCATCCTCTCTCTCTCTCTCTCTCTCTCTCTCTCTGTCTGTCTCTCTGTATGGGTTTGTGTTTATATTTGTATGTGTCTCTGTCTATCTGTCTCTCTGTGTGTGTTTGTGTGTATATGTGTATGTGTGTCTCTGTCTCTCTCACACACACAGATACAGACATACACATACGTACACACACAGATATACACACAACATATACACACAGACACACACACACACACATTTTTTGCCTGTTGGGTTTTCCAAGTGGAAGGAGAATAGTTCATCTGTTATTCTCAGCTTCTCTGCTTGGGCCTGGTCAAACTACTCTCCTGGTAACCCTTGAGCTTGCTACCAAGGAACTGGGTTTGATGCAGTTCCTGAACAAGATAGTACTTTAATGATCACCAGACTCAGCCTTAAAATGAATTCTTCTCTTAGGATCCACACAGACATCCCAAGAGATTCAAGTCAGATGTTCACCAGGAACATAAAACAACAGGGATGGGTAATATGAACATGCTGTATCAGTGTCATTTACATGTGTGACCTACTCGTTTGTAGACTTTCCCGTGTGGGGTGTGGCAAGGGGTTAGTTTGTGACTTTTGAATCCAGCACCAGGGCTGGGATATTTGTGATGATAGTTGGGTGAAGTTGTGGCAAGTATTACTTCTTCACTATTTCTCGTCCTCAACTTCTGTCTGTATGATAAAATCATACTTCCTGTCTGTCATGAAGTTGTATATGCTTTGTTTTGTTAATTTAGTGGGGGGAAAAATTGTCTGGATCATTTCTGATTCAAAGATTTGAGACAAATCAAGCATCATGTCTTTTCTTGGAAGAGCAGCGTTGTAAAATATTGAAGAATCTGTTCATATAGATCTCTGAACAACTGTGCTGACCAGAGCCATCCCCCTAACAGGAGACCTACATCGGCCATAGATTGCTTAAGAGAAATTATCATTTCCTTTTGTTATTTTGTTTTAAGCCACTGAAACATGGGGCTTGTTAGTACAGCAGCATCCACTTATTTTGGTGGTGGGCTAATTAGTGTTTATTTAGTATTGTGTGCTTAAAGTAACTTACATATTAACTCACTGAGTCGCCAGTATAATTCTTTGCAAAAGATATTGCTATTATCTTCGTAGTCAGGACAGGTGATTTGAGGTGATGTCACAGTCCCCAGGTCAGAGTACTGCTTCTAGTTGACCTGAGATTTAAACTCACTGTGGCTGGAAAATGCTCAGTAACGAAGCAGGTGACTGGTTCGGATCATGCAGGCATTTTTGTCTTTTGTGTAGAATCATCCAGAGTATCACTTACATGGTATCCTCTGTCCTGGACATCTCTGGCTGCTTGCCACTTTTCCTGTATAGTTCTATATTTTTAGGTGTTAAAAAGTCAAGTTCTTAGCCAGGCAGTGGTGGCACATATCTTTAGTCCCAGCACTTGGAAGGCAGAAGCAGGGGGATCTCTCTGAGTTGAAGGCCAGCCTGGTCTACAGAGTGAATTCCAGGATAGCCAGAGCTGCACAAAGAAACCCTGTCTTGAAAAACAAAAACAAAAGTTAAGTTTTTAGGCCTGAGGGTGATGGTGACACAAGTCACAGATGGACATAATAAAATCTTCCTATGGAAGAGGAAGAAATGGCATTCTGTACATCTCTTTGTATGTGTGTATACCCATGCTCTCCTCTCTCTCTCTCTCTCTCTCTCTCTCTCTCTCTCTCTCTCTCTCTCTCTCTCTCTCTCTCTCTCTGTGTGTGTGTGTGTGTGTGTATGTGTGTGTACCTATGGAGATCAGAGGACAACTTCAGATATCACTTCCTAATGGCTATCCATCTGGATTTTGGTGTAGGGTCTTTCTTACTGTCCTGGATCTTACCAAGAAGGTTAGCCTGGCTGGTCAACAAGTCCAAGGGCCCACCTGTTTGTCCTCATGCACTGAGATTAAAATTGTATACCACCATACCTGTCTTTGGTGAATCCCTTTTAGTTTGAACTACCCATGTGAAAAAGTTTCAAACATTGCTCAGAAAATAATTTTTTGTGCTCCATGGGTCACAATTCAGCACATACTTACAGTGTAGAGTGTAGTCTCAGGAATATGTGCTAGAAGAAGGCATGTAAGGGGGGTTTAAGGGGAAGGGTTATGGGGTCAGTTGCCAGTGGGATTATTAGAAGCCAGTCCTTGGTTGTCGGCTTGTGCCATCATCTAATTTCACAGGCAATAAGACACAATAACTGCCATACATGTGTACTGTAAATGTTTAGACTCAAAACAACAATTTGTGTGTGTATGTGTGTTTAGCAGCCATTTCAGATGAGAAAATTGAACGTCATTTGAGTCTCAGATGGTTTCTAGAGAAATTATATCTTCTATAATCACAGAATTACAAGGTATATCTTGAAAGAGGTCTGGGGCCGATACTTCTCATCTCTCCAGAGGTGTCCACCCTGCCTTCAGTATTCCTGCCAAGTAGCCATGGAGCTGGGCCTTCAGTACTCACTCATAGGGATGGCAGTTTCCAGACTACTGGTCCAGCACGCTTTGTAGTTTGCAGTGCTGGAAGAGTACAGACCTGTCATGGGATAAGAGAAGGCCTGGCTTTCTTCTGGGGTGCCTCCAGGAGAGACCTTTTATAGATGCCGGCGGCTGTACTGATGACATCATGGCAGCTGGCATTGTAGGGCATGCTGAGATCCATTAGTGGGTGCTCGGCTCCCCTCCTGGGTGAAGCGGGGGCCACATGAAAAGGTTAGTTTGTCTGTTCCAACTTCCTTAAGCCCAAGTTCCTGTGCCAGGTATTTCTATTTTCTATTTGCTAACTGTTAGTTGAAACAAAGGGCTGTTTTGTTGGGTTTGTGTTTCCCTGTGGAAAAGATTACTTAAGGCACATTTTAGAAAATGCTTTTAAAAAGAATCTTATGCGAGTTGAAAACAGAGGGAAAGAAAGTAAATGTCGCCGTGGCTTTTTATTATAATAAAGACTGTAGTGAAAGCTCTTCCAATCCCTCCCTCCTCCCAGCCTACCAAACAAGCCTTTGTCTGTAGGAAAAGGGCTGTGCTTCGACAGCCAGGCCAGAGATGAGCAATGGACACCATTCAGGTCTTCATACCTCAAAAGTCGCCACCACTGACTCTCTCTGTTTGTCAAAATGAATGGGACACTTGAAGAGCCAGTTCACTACTGGTGGTGATATAGGGAGGGCTTCTCTCCAAACCCACTGGCAAAAGATTTTGAGACTGTCACATGAGATCTGGAGGAGTAGATGGAGCATGAGGGAAGCTATTGTCAGTAGTGAGATGGTTTGTTGTTTGTGGGTTTTTTTTTTTTTTTTTTTTTTTTTTGAAAATGCTTTTTGTATTCAATCATTCTCTGCAAACGTCTATACATTCACCTTAAACGTCCCGGCTGTCAAAAGGGGCTACATAGAGACATGCCAATGATAGTTTCTAATATTCCCTTAAACATTGTATTGGCAGCTGGGCCCCTGCCGGTATTCTAGGCTTGTCAGTGGTTTGGGATGAGTCTCTAGAGGTGATGTTACAGGTAGCCGTTGGGTGTCCAGGAGGACTTACCTTTTCCCAACATGGCTCCCGTATTTGTTACTTGTCTCCTTGCTGTGACAAAATATCAAGCAAAGCAACCTCAAGAGAAGAACGGTTTTATTTCAGCTCACAGTTTGAGGGTGTACAGTCCATCATGGTAAGGAATTTATGGCGACAGGAGTTTAATACAGCTGATCACATGGTGTCTCTAGTCAGGAAGCAGAGATCAATGAATTCTCAACTGGGTTTTTCCTTTGTATTTAGTCCAGGAACCCAGTTTTATAAGATGGTGCCACCCATGGTGGATGGGTCTTTCTGTCTCTATTAATCTAAATCAGATAATACCTTGCAGTCATACTCAGAGGCTAATCGGCTCTAGATATTGTCTCACAGTCATGCACTGAGGCTTATTTCTAGATGATTCTAGAGTCTATCAAGTTGACAATTGAGATTAGCCATCACAGCTCCTAAGACAGGCAAGGTCATGCCGGGTGACCCACACTGCCAAGTATGGTTCACAGCTCCTAAGACAGGCAAGGTCATGCCGGGTGACCCACACTGCCAAGTATGGTAAACAGTAGTCATATGGACTACAGAACACTAGAAAGGAGGCAAATCCCCATGTTCTGGAAGTTTCAAATATGTCAAAGACTTAGCAGCATAAAAGACTATAAAGTATCTCACTATTATCTTTTTTTTTTTTTAAAGTTACTTTGGTAACATTTTTATATATTAAAGTAGTCATTCTTGGATAAGTTAAATACAGTATATTATAAAATTATTTTTATTCATTGTAGTTTCCCCCTTTTCAAGTGACTAATAAAAAAAATGTAAATTATCTTCATTGCTTATATTTCTGTTAGATAGTTATGGTCTAGATCCAGGCAGCAGTGTATAGTCTGTGTTGTTTTGCAGATAAATTGTAATTGGAACACAGGCTCACTCACTTGCCTGAGTGTTGCCTGTGCTAAGGCTGTTATATGCTAACTGTGACTGTATGGCTCATGAAACGTACAATACTTATCATCAGGGTCTTTTCAGGAGTTTGCTAATCTTTAGTCTAAGGGATTCCAGATGGCCTTGACAGAATGTAGATAAATCCAAGATGCCCTGAGATTTCTTCCTATAGGTATCTTTGTAGGTACTGAAGAAGGAGCCTAGGATTCCCTTAGGTTTTTAAAGATGCTTCAGGCACCTGCTTCTTATTTCTGTCTATTCTTGCTAAACAAGATGTAATATCAAGGCCTGGGAAGATAACATAGCATATAAAAGCACAGACTGCTCATTCTGAAGTCCCAGATTTAGTTCCTATCACTCAAGTTGGGCAGTCAAGAGCTGTCTGTAACTCCAGCTCTAGGATTCTTTGCTGGACTCCATGGGAAATTCATGCATGTGTACATTTCTATAACACACATCAAAATAATGATGAAGGTGTTGATGATGATTATAAAAAAAATCTTTTCTTTAAAAGGTGATAGATCTTCACCACCTGGAAAGCTGGAAGGAGGGGTTGCAGAGTGACAAGCCAGCTCTGCATCTGGAACCCTCTAGTGTCCCATGGATCTGTGTGGTAGGATACTACTGCTGGGTTGAATATTTCTTCCCATTAGAGATGTAGGGTTACATGGGATAGAGTTCATCTGTGCCACTGGGCAGCTGTAGTGCATTTTAGTAACTATTGATCCTATGGGTGATTTCAGACCCAAGAACTCCCACCACTAAGGTGCTGGTGCAACAAAGCATCAGGACCTAACATCTTCCTCACTAGCTGGCCTATTGGCAGACTCATTTTGTACTGCATAAATACAAATACAGAAGATCATAAAGCCTAGCAAGAAGAAGTAGAAGGAAGAAGTAGAAGATACCAGAAGCCAGAGTTGATCTTGCCTAGATGGAGACTCATTCCTGATGCACCCTGGGGCCAGAGACTTCTGGAATATGAGCAGAGAGTTTGGTGAGGTGCCTTCTTAAATGCCCTTCCTACCTTCTTCCACTAGTTAAACATACTTTTTTAGATCTAGATCCCACATTGAAATCAAGTTCTCCTTCATTGGGAGTGGGATGAGTCCTTGCCAGGACAGTGCAGTGCATGTTACAGTGACTGGAGTCCCAGGATTGGATCAGGCTTGGGATTTACCATTTGCAGTAAGAAGGCCTCCATACATGGTATATTTCTGCTGTGTTGCTTAGTTATTAACTGCAAAAAAGGGGAGAGATTCATTTAGAAGATGTGCCCATTTTTTTTACGAGGTAAGGCTGCCAGGAGATACATGGCATTTTAAAGCAAACAGATTCCTGGGAGAGGCTGAGCTTCCCACCCAGAAATGTGGCAAGGAATAAAAACATTTACACCAGTTTAATATGAATGGTTGGGGAAAATATCTATTGCACATTGAACATGATATATGAAACTATAACCCACTCTTGTGTAGTAAGCACAGAACCATTCACCTAATGGATTACTATTCGACTTGACATTATTCTGCATCTTTTCCATCTTCTCTTGCCAAGTACTGGAAACTGTCAGAGAAAGCCCGCCAGATACATAGACGCTCTTGGCCTGGGGGTTGCGAGCTCATAAGACTCTGAAAGGCAGAGGTTACCCCATGGCCCTCATGCTGCAAAGTACAGCGGAAATCAAAGGGTGACAGGCAACATAAACAGTGGCCACGTGTGGAACGTCAAACTCAGGACAGATGGAGGCGGGGCTTGCTCTGTCTCCTATTCCCTTTTTCATCTATAAAAGGAAGCTGAGAGGAGAAAAAAGTGCCCTAAGGCTTTCAGGGGCCACAGGAATACTTCTTGACTGGTTCTAAGGTAGAATTTGACCTCCTCAAAAATGACTTAAGAGTGACTCTTGCTTGATCCCACAGTGGCTTATCTGCTACATGTTGGATGTTAGAGCTTGAAGGAATGTGGGAGAGCTGGTTGGGGTAACTTTTTACACACATGTAGGAACTGGAATGTCTGAGATTCGACCTTCAAAGGATTTATGGGTTGCCTGATGGTAAAAGCTAGTTATCAGCAGGGATGATGCTCAGAATCTCAAAGATGTCACCCCTTGTTCAGAAGTGCTATTAGTTTTTGTTTGTTGCTGTTTGCTTGTGCCCATGGGCACACATGTGCATGTGCATACATGCACATGTACTAGCTCTCACTCTCTTATGCATGCATCATCTCATTTTTTCCCAAATACACTAGTTAAAAAGGACAATTATCTCTGTATAACATTCTGATTTGCATATATATTCTGGATCAGTGTTCATGTTAAGAACCCATCTTAGGGAAGACACTACTTGTTTTTATGAGTCTTAGCTTAGCCTATGGAGGCTCTCCCTCTCTCGTTCCCCGACCTTTCCTTTTCCTTCTCCCCACTTTACCCCGTCTCCTTCCCTCCTTCTCTGTCCCTTCCCTTCTTCTTCTCTCAATCTCCATCTTTCTTCCACTCCCTCTGACCTCCTTTCCCTCCATCTCTACATTTTTTAGAGGTTTGAGATAGGACCATATCCAGAAACCTAAGCTGGCCTTAGATTCTCTGTGTAGCCCAAACTGGCCCCAAACTCACAGCATTCTCTCTGCTTCCCCCTCCTGTGTGCTGGGATTACAGGTGTGTGCAATCGCATCCAATGAAATCATTTCTTTTAAACTATTATTTTTAATGTTTTATAGTTTAGCTCACATTTACTGAGGTCTTAGTAAACAATTTGATGTTGGGAAAGATGAACAGTTTGGGAATTTTTGAGCATGAACTACTGCCCACTACATTTTTGACATATTTAAATAAATCAGAGAAGCTAATCTTTGCAAAAGCATAAGATGCTCTTCTCAGCGTGAAATGTATAGGTTTTGACATTTTTGTCATTTTAAACTCTCAAGAATTTTATTCTGATGTTTCATTCTGACATCCCCAAAGACTTTAATTTAAGATCACTAAAGGACTCTTGGTTTGTATTAATTCTGTTTCATTTGTGTATTTTATATGTTTACTGGTCATATTTAAAAAAATATCTCTTGTGAGCAACACTATATATAATTTTGGCAGGAAATTACTTTTTTTGTATTTCTGTGATGGTCCCCTGGGATCATTTTTGCATAAATCCAGCCTTCTATTTTGAGATACAAATCTGTTGTACAGATGATTCTTCTTAGAAGAAAAGACGCATTTGTAGCTGAAAAATGTAAATTACTTTTCATGGAAAATACCTCTCTGGGCCCCCATTTTCAAAATGCAATGATAGCACACTCTGTGTTTCTGTGCACACTTAGGAGCCTGCTTATCTTACAGTTACAAAAATCTTGGCCGTATGGCAGGTAAGGCCTGCCGACATGGTGCTGTGGCCACATGAATGAGTAAGAAGAGCTAACAAAAGCATCAGGAGACTTGAGATGTGGTCCTGAGTCAGGGAAATGAGGCTTGGGCCATTGGTGCAGGGATATCCTGAGGCTTGGGCTATTGGTGCAGGGATATCCTGAGGCTTGGGCCACTGGTACAGGGATATCCTGAGGCTTGGGTCATTGGTACAGGAATATACTATGTTCTTGCTGTGTGTGTTTGCAGATGAATTTGTACTTGGCGTGTTTAAAACACCGGAGTCCTCTTCTGTTCCCAGTTTATCCTCATTTGTGCTCTTAAATAGAACAATTCAAAGTTTTGTTTGGCACCTAATGGAGGTGCTTTGAGGATCACTGCTCTCCTTTGTTGAGTAGCTGGGGAGGATGGTGAGTCTCCCTCCTCACCCTTCTCTACTCAGTTTGGTGGTTAGCATTTGAAGGGCTTGGGACCTTGCTGTGAAACAAAGTCTAAATAAGAAAAAACAAAAACAAAACAGAAATCAATGTATTCAGATTTGTGCCAGAGAAAGGCTTGAGTTTGAGGACATTTACATCTGTTTTCAATAATTCCCAGCATATGTTGCAGAATGTATGTTATCCATCTTGTTATCCAGGAAATAACATTTGTTGCAAACAGTTTGCCAATTCGTAATTTTCTTGACTTTGTTTTTCATGCTGTGGCTTCATATGAGGTCTGAAAAGATGGTAGTCTTTGGTGTCCCAGCTGTTGTAACATTCTGCAGTGGGGCCTTCATTCCCGGAGGCACTGGGTTCTTTAGACAGCTTGGGCTTTCATATAGCTACAGTGTAAGGTGTGCCAGTGTTGACTGGGCACCTTTTCTTGGTAAGCACAGAATTTTGCTCATGCACCCCTGTAATTCATTTTCATTGCTGGTGCTCAGATGCCGTTTTGGGAATGTTAGGTTGATCTATGCTATCTCCTTTGAAACATGGCCCAATTTTTCAAACCATTTTTGTGTTTGGTTTAAGAAGGTACCATGCCCCAGAAATAAAGGGTGATCCTGTCAGATCATTCTGTATTATATCATGCTTGAGAATGGGTACACTATCCCTCCCAGAGAAGAAGAGAAATGTAAATGTTATTATCTTGTTACAGGTTTGTTCATAGCTGAAAGGCAAGTTCCATTAGGTCTAATATTGTATTTGTCCAATATTTTTCATGTGTATGTATGTGGTGTGCATATGCATAGGCGTGTTTGCACATGAATGTGTGTGTATGTGTGTGTGTGTGTATGCATATGTATATGGAGGCCTGAGGTTGGCATTGGGGGATTTTCTTGACTGCTTGAGACAAGGTCTCTCAATTGAAGCCAGAGCTCACTGATATTGGCTAGTCTCACTAGCCAGCTTGCTTCAGAGGGTTCTCTGTCTCTGCCTCCCAAGTACTGGGATTATAGGCAGGTCACAATGCCTGCATGACACTTAAGTGGGTGCTGAGGATCTGGGATCCAGTTTTTACACTTGCATAGCTTGATCCACTGAGCCACTTTGCAACCCTATCCTATTTTTTAATGCTAGCAAGCATTTTCCTCACCAAGATTTGCATTGTCTTTGCCAAAACTTGGAGGAAATAAAGCCCTGAAAGCTCTCTCTATCCAGATTATTTCTTAATGGTTTTTAATGTTTTTTTTATAACCACACAAATATGATTGATCTTGGGTCCATTTGGAAGCTATTGAGTTTCCTTAGAGGTAGAAATTGGCATTTTCCAAACCAGTTTTTGCTTTTGTGGCCTGGAGGTTGTTCAGCTTATATATTTGAAAGACTAAAGATTATTCCCCACCAAGAAGTTTTGTCAACCTGACCTTCTCCACTGTTATGACGCTGCGCACACAGCAGTAATCTCCACAGAGAACAGCAAACAAAGCGAGGAGACAGAGCAGCACATGTTATTTTTACATCCTAAAGTAAATTCTCCAGCATTAAGGCTGCTGGGAATTTTCATCCTGTGGTTCTCACGGATGTAGCTCCACTTCCCCATCGTCCTTCAAGTCTCCTTTTTGTTGTCAGTCTTTGAGAGAAGTATTTCTCGAAGTCATTTACTCAGCCAGACAGGTAAATGAGATATGGGGTTGTAGAAACTTGGGGCAGCCCTTCCAGTCCTGCCCCTTAGCACCAAGACTTACATGAAGTTAGAGACTGTGTGTTGCCTAAGGTTCTTTGGTCAGAGGACTTTCTTTGAGCTTGACTTTTGAAAGTTAGTTCGGGCACCATAAGTACTCTTTGAAGGTCATCAGACGAAAGGATTCTTCATGATCTATTAAGTCCTTGGCATGAGAAGTGGTTCAGAAGATGCTCAGGAATTTCATGCTAGGGTTTGTGTGGGATTATTTCCTCCAGCCTTCCACGCAAGGGAAGGAATCCAGTTGAGACCATCTCCATGACTGTCACTGGATCCATTTGTTGAGAACAGGACAAAATGGGGAGCATTTTGTGGCTCTAGTTAGACTGCCAATCTATGTATGAGCATTACTTGGAAAAATGTATCTCATCCTTTGAAGTGATCACTTCCTTATCTGTGTTCTGGGTGATGTTCTAGGTGAAACAGTCTCTGTGAGGTCTAAGAAGGCTCTGAGGTACACACCAGGCAGCGATCATCATGAGGTCTCCTGTATGGTGGACTTGACCCTCTCACCCCCTATCTTCTGCTGATCTTCGTGGTTTAGGGGCTTGAGTTCTGTCTGTAGGCATCTTCACTTATTGAGATTTTGATTCTGACATCCCATACACATCATGATATAATCTTTAGTTTTCTGCCTAAATGAGGTAGTCACATAGCACAATTTTTTGTGGCAATCTGATTTTGAAATAAATTGTCAAATTGTCCTCGAAATGATTGGGCCAGCTGGAAGACTGTAAAATGTTGGTATCTAGTTTTAGAATGCCCTAGACACCACCTTGAACATGAAAGTAGCACACAAGCCATTGCCTAATGTTCTATGGACAACTTTATGGTGCGAGTCCTCTCCATGCACTTTTCCAAAAAAAAAAAAAAAAAAAAAAAAAACAAACAAAAAAAAAACTGCTTCTAGGAATTGAACTCAGATAATAAGACTTGTATAGAAACCACCTCTGTCTGCTGAGCCATTTTACCAGCCCCAGAGAAGAGTTTTATAGGGATAATAGGCCTAGATTGTGAAGTCTGAAAGAAAGACCATCTCATAGTAGAAGGTCTTTGCTCATGTATCCAAAAGATACAACTTCTTCATGGCTGCCTTCAAGCTGAAATTGCGCCATACCTGAGATTATTTTTGCCAGGGTTAGGGAGGCTCTTTCTTCTTTGATTTTCTCTTCTGCTTAGATTAGTTTCTAAACTTAGTGGGCTAAATTGCAAGAGAACCATTCTTCCTCTGTCCCCTACAGACTGGAGTCTTCACATTCACCCATGGCAGTTTTAAGTTCCATTATTACGTCTCCTCAGTTCAAGAATACCAAATGTCATGACTGAACTCAGTGTTGATGAGGGCTGAGTATATTTAATTGTGGGGAAAAATTACTCTCCATAATGTATCTATGAAACTAAAAGTCACTTATCTGCTTCCCAAGGTCAATACTGGAACAGCCTTAGGAGACCAATGTTAAGTGTTCCACTCGACAGTGAACAGAGTAAGAGGAAAAAGTAGTGTTGTCACCCGTCCCAGCCAGACTAGCATGATGTAGGTTGTACAGGTTCCTGAGAGGGTTCAGGACCTTAGAATGTGTGATGGGTTCTGAGGAGGTGCCTCTTGGAGTAAATGAATATCTTCTTATACCTGCCATTTCAATGGGGACCCCCTTTCCTCTTCATGTAGGGAAGCACAGGCTTGCAGCTGAGTAGTTTTGTGAGCCAGTTGATTACCTGGAGAGCTTTCATTGTTTTATAGCTTTCTGGCATATTCTTTCTCTTCCCTTCTGGTCTAATCTGGCAGCATCTTTGCTGGTACAATATTCTAAAAACTTTAGTGGTTTCCAATAGATATATTGGGGACTCATTTCAGGAGACAAAAGAGTCCCCCCACAGATCTTTCTGGACAATTCTGTCTGTGTTTCTGGCTTATATTTGGATGGCTGAGGGATTTATAAGTGAGCAGCCTGGTCTCTTCAAATGGATAGTGACTACACTTATTTTTTAATTTTTCTGAGGTTCTTTACCAAATTGTCCATTTATACATATCGATTTCTCTATGGGACATTGTGATTGACAGTGACCTTCAGATTGTAACAGTCTGCAATATGAATGTATTGAAATAGTTCTAAATTATTGACCTTTGGGTTTCTTTTGATTACCAGGCACTCTGATAAAGTACAGAGTTTATCTCTGTGTACTTTCCCTTTGTAAGCAGCACAGTGAGAAACTGGTCTGCATCTTTAACTCTCTGCTTGGTAATCTCAACTAAATACCAAACTCCATTTTGACAGGTTGTGTTTTTGTACAGCTGGTGTACGATGTAGCCATGTAGCTCATATTTTTGCCATGATGGACTGTTTCTCTCTCTCTCTCTTTTTGAAATATCATCACAAGCACTTTGAAAGACTGTATTTGACCTAATGGAAGTATGGTGGGTGTTTCCAAGACACTGTTGGCTTTCTGCACCACACTCCATTCTCCTCAGACTCCTCACCCGCACAATCATGAATGCCAGCCAACATTACTATTAATAGTTCCACTAATAACGTAAGTTTCTTCTATCAGTCTCCTCAGAATTCTTCTAGCCTCCTCTCTTTACTGAATTCTAAGCCACTTGCATAGTTTTAGATAGTCTTATAGTAGCAATGTGATCTTATTCAGTAGTCAAGTATACTAGTTTCTTCCTGCTACAGCCAAAGTTAATATAAAGCTCATAGTTTAAATAATACACATTTATTGTCATAAGGTTTTGTTGATTCATTTATTTACTTATTGAGAGACAGAGGGTGGGCAGTGTGTGTGTGTGTGTGTGTGTATGTGTGTGTGTTGCATATTCATGAAAAGGTACACATGAATGGTTATATAAATGCTATGCAGGGCACTGGGTATCTTCCTCTATTATTTTCTGCTTTATTGCCTTGAAATAAGGTCTCTCATTGAATCAAGAGTTTACCATTTAGGCTAGACTGACTGACCAAAGAGCTCTTAGGATCTACATGTCTGCCTCCTCTGCCCCCGATGCTGAGGTTACAGGTATATGTGGCCGTGTCTGACTTAATGTGTGTGCTTGGAATTTGAACTCAGATCTTCATACCTTGAGAACAAGCACCCATACCCACTGAACCATTTCCCTAGCTCCCTCATAAAGTTCTAAAGGTCAAAAGTCCAAACCAGTCTCTATTTGGGAGAGTTTCTCTCCTGCTTCTTCTGGTTCCCACAATGCACCTGTAACCCCTTTCTTGTGGTCACATCCTCTCTGTTAAAAGCACATTACTCTGATCTCTTTTTATCGCCATGTCCCCTTCTTTGCCTAACAAACTTTCTCTATATTCTTCTATGGGACACTGTGGTGACCACATTTCATTGACCCAGGTTGGCCCTTAGTCACTTCTATAAAGTCGCTTTTCCACACGAGGACACAGTCACAAGTCCTAGAAATTGGGATGTGGCTGTTTGAGGACCCATGCTATTCAGTTTCCCCCGCAGCTGATCTTTCAGTTAACCCATCTTTTAAAAGTTTGATAAATAGCATGTAGTTACAGAAGAAACTAATTTAGGGGTCAGAAACCTAGATTACAATATCTATTGGGTTGCTAAAAGTTGGATGCCTGACAACAAGCCATTTTTTTTAAAAAAATCTCAGTTTCATCATCCATAAAATGAACGGATTAAACTGACTGACGGCCAGGCCAGGCCCCTTTAGGATTTCTTGTTGTGGATCTTTGGTCCTTGCCATTCAGGGTGATACCTGCTTTTGTCCAACCAGTTATCAGTCATCTGTGGTGAACTGGTCAAAGTGGCACTGCACTGAGGCTCTAGTCTCCCATTGTTCTGGCCACACTGACCTGGTAGATGCCCAACAGCTCAAAGCAAAACCTTACCAAGTATGGTTTCTCTAAATTTGACAACTGCAACACTCTCTGTCAGAGATGTTCACAACCTGATGAGGAGGAAAAGCTAGAAACTTCCGTGGTCAGAACTAGTGCTATGACACGACAGCCTTCCTGAGTCTAGGATGTGATTATTTCATTGTAGCGTGCTTTGCAATGCATGCTGAGTCAGTTGCAATATAAGTACTAATGTAATATCCAGCCTTGCAAATACGGAGAAAATGTGTTATCTTAGGAAATAGAATTTAGGCTGATTTTTTTTATGATTATGAATATTTAATAGAGAAAAATATCTGATTTGGTGTTTCTTTCCTTTTCATGCCTCTGTTGAAATGATCAAAACAAGAGCAATCAATTGAAAGTGAATTCTGAAAGATTATTTCTTAGTGTCGCATAATGCCTTTGCCACTTTGAACTCTTGGACCCCAAGTGGCAGGACCTGAGTTATGTGGGTCATTCAAACGGAATTCACGGGTTTGATGGATGAAAAGGCTAATCTTCTTATTACATTAGTTGAAGTTTCTAAGTTAGGAGTCATCCAAATACTATCTAGTTTGTCTAAACTATGGTCTTTTGGGCTTTTTTCCTGGAGACTTTGTAAAAGGCCCTCAATTCAAATAGTATGTATTCATTTTCTATTCTGATTTCAGGCCTCCTTGTTGCTTAGAAGTTTTGTACTGTGAAGAGTGAGATGCTATGTAATAGAAAGTCTAAAAGCTATAAGTAATTAAAAGAAAAGAGAAAAACTCCATTGTCAATGCAGGATTAAAATAGGTAGGACAGTGTCCCTTGACATGGCCAGTGGCAGTCCACCAGCACACAGGCTCTAGGCAGGCTTTCTCAGCATGTCCTTGCCATGGCTATGACTGTTGGCTAGATAAATACAAGGAATGGTGTGTTGAAGTTTTTTTTTCTTTTTTCAGCAGTGGTGAGCCAAATAGAAGGGGAGAAATCCTCCAGGCCTATCTTTCACTTAGCTTTTTATTTTTAACAAATGAAAAATACGTAGAGCAGTTGTCATTTGTTAAAGTGTAGCAGAAAGAGCGAAACAGGCCAGTGGAGGCTTCATCAAGAACACTCATTCAGGATGATGAATGTGGCTAAACACACATTTGTTCGTAAAACTTGCAGAGTGGCTGAGCATCATTAGGCATGAGAAATAGGTGCGGCATGCTGAGAAGAGAGTGCAGCAAACAGATGTTGTGAATTTTCACAGGCATCCTTCATCCACCAGTCTATCATTAATATAGTTGAAGGTGATCCTTTCTTCTTATTTAATAAGCACAAACAAAGTCTGTGTGCGGAGATTCTGCTGAACACACTTCTTTACCCATAGATGTAAGACATTTGGGGATGGGAAGCTGTGTAGACAGACAACCCCCTGTGTACCTGCAGTGTAGTATTAGTCTGTAGCTAGAGCCGGGTTCCTGTTGCGGTTTTTCTTTTCACTCATTCTGTAGCCTTTTAACTTCCTCACTGCTTCCTCTAACTGATTACCTGTAATGGCCACAGAACAAAACCTTTATTTCTTTTGACCTCACATTTCAATTCTACTCCGTAGGGTACATTTAACTTATGTGACCTGGCTACCTTCCAATTCTACCTCCTAAGTTGTACCCAACTTTTGTGATAGCACAGTTCAATTTGTCTCCTGACATGAGGTAGCTACAAACTTTTATTTTCCTACTGGGAAAAGATCATAATCTCTATCTGTGTCACCCAAGTCGTCTTTGTTTTTTTTTTTTTTAAAACCTTCTCTCCCTTTTTACTCCCCAGGTCTTTGAAAGCACATGTCTTAGATCACAGAGACTTAAAGCCCTCTTTCTCTCTTTGAAGAGTCTAGGCTACTGATTTTAGTACCCCAGGCCCTTGTTCCCTGCCAAAGAATAGACTATTTCTCTAGTGTAAACCTATCTTAGTTACTGTTCTGTTGCTATCATGAGACACCATAACCAAGGCAGCTTATAAAGGAAAATATTTAATTGGAGCTTGATTATAGTTTCAAAAGATTAGTTCATTATCGTAATGGTGGAGAGAGTGGCATACAGACAGGCCTGTTGCTGGAGAGAGCTTTATATTCTGATCTACAGGCAGCAGGCAGAGAAAGAGAAAGTAGTCTTGGCATGGGCTTTTGAAACTTGAAAGCCCATTCCTAGTGACACAACTCTTCCAAAGGAGCCATGTCTACTCCAACAAGGCCACACCTCTAACTTGTTCTAATCCTTCTTAAATGTTTTACTAATTAGTGACTGAATACTCAAATATATAATTCTGTGTGGCTTATTCTCATCCAGATCTCCATATTCCACTCCTTGGCCACCATAGGCTTGTAGCCATATTATAATGCAAAATGCCTGAGTCCAACTTCAAAAGTTCCCATTGTCTTTCACAGTCTAAAGATCTGTCTAAAAGTCCAAAGTCTCTTCTAAGACTCAAGCCAGTCTCTCAACTATAAGACTCTGTAAATTAAAAATAAAAAAGCAGACCACATACTTCCAATATTCAATGGCATAGCATAGGATATCCATTACCAATCTAAAAGGGATGAAAGGGGACATACAGAGAAAATATTGGACCAAAGAAAAACTAAACCTAGCATGTGAAACTCCAAATTCTGCATCTCCATGTTCCATGTGCATCCAAGGCATTAGATGACACTTCATCTCTCTCATTTCTTCTAGATTCCCTGACTGCAACACATACTTCTCTCTTTTGGTATGGTTCCTCACCTTGTTAGCATCTCCCCTTAGCAGGTATTCCATGGGTCTGGCATCTCCAATATCCTAGGCTCTCCAGAAAAAATCTAAGCTTCATCTTCACAGCTTTATGCAATGGCCCCTCTTGTCCTTCACACAGGGACTGCCCTACCAAACATCTGGACTCAGCAGTTTCCATTAAGGTTCTATAACACTTTTACTTCTTCTGTATCTTTTACTCTAAAGCCGGAACCATGTGGCGAAGACTTCCAAGTTCTGCTTGCTGAGGCTGGAACCTGTTCCCTCCTTGACTTGCCTTTGCATCAGCTTTCTGTTGTTGATGGTTTCTTTTGAGCTTTGAACTTCCTTTGATTTCCTTTTTACAAGTTGGAAGCTTATGTAGGTGGGGTCTTACCATGAGGGTGTCACTCCCTTTATTCCATTTATTATCAGGCTTTTCTTTAAATATTCTGAGTTTAGGACATGAGCTCAACCCTTCCAAAGAAGCCATGTCTACCCCAACAAGGCCACATCTCCAAATTGTTCTATGCCTTCCAGAATGTTTCACCAACTGGTGACTGAGAACTAAAATATGTGTGGGGTCTATTCTCATTCAGATCTACACATTCCACTTCCTGGCCCCTAAGTTGAGCACAGAACTTGGCTCCATATTATATTTCCTGGTGCTTTTTTTCCCCTTAAACTGTATACTTTGTATTTCTCTTTACTCCACTTGCTTCTTTTCATTAGAGACCTGCATAACAGCAACCAGTAATAACCAAATGACACAGTCAATATTAGGCTGTCTTGAAATCTCCTCTGTTAACACCATTAATTCAAACTCATCCGTTTAGCTTCTGGCAAAATTTTAGGACAAAGGCAAAACGCAGCCACATTCTTTGCCAAAATATTATAAGAATGGTATCTAGGCAAGCTACTAATATTCTTCCCTTTTTAAACTTCTTAAGCAGGGTCCCTATTGTCCACATCACGCTTAGCACTATTGTCTTCAGTGCTTCTAATAGGATGGACCAGTAAACCTTGCTTAACACATTCAATCACTTTTCTAATCCAAAGTCTCAAAATCCACATTCTTCTAAACAGTAGCATGGTCAGGCCTGTCACAGCAATATACCAGTCCCTGATACCAGCTTCTGTTGTAGTTACTGTTCTATTGCTGTGAAGAAACACCATGACCAAGGCAATTTATAAAGAAAGTATTTTATTGGGACTTGCTTATGGTTTCAGAGGATTATTTCATTATCATTATGGTGGGGAGCATAGTGGCACATAGGTAGGCACGGTGTTGGAGAAATAGCTGAGAGCTTTTATATATTCTGATCTACAGGCCACAGAGGGACACAGAGAGACAGAGACACAGACAAAGATAAAGACAGACACAAACAGAGAGACACAGAGAGACTGGGCCTGGCCCAAGCTTTTGAAGCTTTAAAGCCTACCCCAATGACACAACTTCTCCAGTGAAGCTGTACCTATGCTAGCAAGGCCACACTTCCATACTCTAATTTTTCTTAAAAGTTTCACCAACTGGTGACTGAGCCTTAAATTATATAAACCTGTGGGAGGCCATACTTACTCAAACTACCACAAACCCCATTATTCTAATATTACCTAAAAAAGATGTTTTGTGTCTAGGATGCAGATGAAAGTATTTTGTGCAAGAAACTGTGCATGATGCTGAGCTGTGATGAACTGAGCAGTAAGTTCTCTTTGTAGAATTTTGCATAAACATAGTTACCTTTTTTTTTAATATCTTGATGGTTTTGCCCTGACCTTCACCAACACTTCCAGTGACATTAAATCAATTTAGCCTTGTCTTGCTCATCATGTATGTATATGTGTGTGTGAATGTATGTATGTATGTATGTATGTACGTGCATGTGTGAGCATGTGTGTATGTGTGTGTATGCATGTGTGTATGTATGTAGTTACTCATTTTCAGACTAGACTAGAGGACGTAACAAGAAGCAAGGAAATGGAAAGAGTATGATGACACTCTACTGTAGAAATAGCAACAAGATATTGTGTCATCTTGATATTAATGACCTATGAAAGAACAAAATAACAGAAGTTCGTAGTTACTCCTTTATTTATACAAATCTGCAATATGAAGACCTTGAATATCTTGGATACAATGCTCAATTACTCACAGGCTATAAGAATTCTTCTTTGAGAGTTCCCCTCTTTCTAGAGAAATGGCACTGTTGGTTTCTGAAGCTTCATTCCACTGTGACAAGAGAACATATTTACATAATGGCACAGTGAGTGTAGTTACCCTGGTTGTTCGGTTTAGGTGGTACTAGGGATTGATCTTTCAGTTTCATGCCTGCTAGGGAAGTGTTCTACCACTGAGCTACTGCCCTAAAACTACATAGTAGATGTGTTTTAATCATTGTCTGTGAGACCCCTAACTATGGAGTGCAGCAACAATGGTCCTGGAGGTTTTGAATAGCTCTGGATTTCCTATAGTTTATTTCTGATGTAAACATAACTTTGCTTGGAATGTTGTTTTATCTGTTTGAATCTTTTTGCTCAGGAGGAACATGTATACAGTAACTTGAGTTAATCTTGAGAACTCTTGTCATAGATTATGGCTGCTGCTTACAGTTGCTCAAGTTTTAAGAACCTGTTATTCCTTCTGGCTTCTTCACCAAATACACAGTGGGGACAGAGTATGTGTGTGGAGTCTTTGGGTAGTATATTTGTTTAGCCACTTAATTCTGCATGCCACAAACACTTATCTATGAGTGAGGCTCTGCAGGAATTTACATTCTATACCCAGTGACTCCAGTCCAGCACCCTTGAGCTGTAGAGACCTGCATGCCTGGGTGGCTAAGAGGAAGGTTCATGCCACTTTTTGGTAACCTGTATGAGCTAAGCAAAAATATATAGAATTTCATGTGCATCTCTGCCAGTGCCTCTGCAGTGATGAGAAATTGCTTGCTCCAGAAGTCATCATGGCCTCCAATCCCTGGTCTTCCCAGCCAGGCCATTTTCAGCCTCAGTGATACAGAGCTCAGGACACATTGCCTCCAGTCCAATTGTGTGTTACATGGAGATGATAGCACTGAATTTCCATAGTTTGTTAGCTGGGCCAAAGTTAAAATGATCACAAAGGCTCTGGGTTCAGTCCCTCCACTGCTATCACCACCACTACCCTCATCATCATCACAGCAGCAGGAGCAGCAGCATCATAAACCCCCTACTACTGCTACTGTGACCACCACCACCAAACCTGTACAATTACCACATCTATCTCTATAGATGTTTCTCTATAGCCATCATTGTGATGAAAATTGGATATGCCTTATGTTAGAGATGAGCAAACTATGGATTGATACTTCTTTTTATGTGATCATGAGTCAAATGTGATTTCTGCATTCTTAGATTGTTGAAAAGTATTAAAAGAAGAACACTTTGTGACATGTGAAAGTTACAGAAAATTCAAATTTTAATGTTCACAAATAAAGGCCATTATTTTTCACATTGAGGATATGAAATCAGTAACTTTACTTAAAATGGTTAAAGGTTTTTTTTTGTTTTTTTTGTTTTTTTTTTTAGTAAAATTATGTGGATTAATAAAACTTACTGGTTACCAGTGTGACATCATTGATTTTATTGCTTGACCTACACATTCTACACAACATTTGCTTTCTGAACCTTTACAAAAATGTGTGTGCTGACATCAACTCTAACAGTATCTCTTATAATTTTTATACCATTTATGTAAGAACGAACCTACAGGATGATAAATAAACTTTTATAAATAAAGAAGATGAGAACACATTTTTAAAATAGAAAATAGGCTAGTGCATTCATTGCATATGGTGAGGTGCATTTTGCCTTATGAAGGATTTATTTTATTCAGAGAAGTCTGCATATGTGTACTGGACTGTTCATCTTGTCAACCACAACGTAACTTGTGGTCTAAGGAAGTGGATAGCCATAGTGCTCCACTGTAATCTCGACTAGAGAAGAGGACTTGTCTTACGCTTGTTTTACTTCAGTAATGCCTCCGGAATAAAACTCTGTGTGTGTGTGTGTGTGTGTGTGTGTGTGTGTGTGTGTGTGTGTGTGTGTGTGTGTATGTGAGTGTGTGTGTATATGTGTGTTTGTATGAGTGTGTGTATATCTATCTCTCTGTGTGAGAGAATGTATGTGTGAAAGTGTGTGTGTGTGTGTGTGTGTGTAACTGTGTGGTATAAGCCAGAGGTTAACATTGGGTATCTTCCTCTATCAGATCATTCTCCACTTTATTTTTTGAGACAGTGTCTCTCACTATTTTACTATTTGAACTCACTATTTTAGCAGGACTGGCTAAGCAGCATCCCCCATATCTGTGTAGTGTGCCCCTCAAACACTGGGATCACAGACATGTTCTTTTGTAGCTGTTTGTGTTTCTTATGTGAGTGCTGAAGATCCAAATCTAGTCCTCCCGATTATGCAGCAAGCACTTTATCCCCTAAGCTTTCTTCCCAGACCCTCAAAGAAGTTTTTAAAAGGGTTTGTAGCAGTGAATGAAATAGCATGATTACTGGCTGTTTTGGACCAGAATTAGATAAACTCCAAACATATAGCTACCTGAAATAAGGGTACACACACACACACACACACACACACACACACACACACAGGGAGAGAGAGAGAGAGAGAGAGAGAGAGAGAGAGAGAGAGAGAGAGAGAGAGGGAGGGAGGGAGGGAGAGAGAGAGAGAGAGAGAGAGAGAGAGAGAGAGAGAGAGAGAGAGAGACTGTCACCCGGGAAGCTAAGCTTGGGTCTATTCTAAAGGATAGGCAGTCCACCCAACTCTGAGTTGGCTGGTGTGCACAGAAGTAGATGCTCTGTGGCCTGGGGAGTGATGTTCTTTCTGCTGGAAAACTTGGATCTGACTCCTCTGTCTTCTGCCAAGATTCTTCCTCTCAGGGGAGATGGGAGTGATGGCAGCGATGATCACACCTGTGCTGTGAGAAGCAGACAAGGAAATGCAGGTGGCACATCTCTGCATATGGATTCCCCATACATAGGCTCGGTGCTCATTATATCAGGAAAATGTTTGCATGGGATCCTGTAGTGTGATGGGTCTGTGCATTGCCCTGAACCAATGGGTCAAACTCCTTATGGAGTCCTCATGGTAAAACTGGTGAAATGTATGCATAAACTTTAAATAAGGGGTGATGTAAGGTTAGTCATGCCTTTGTGCATATGCATAGTCACACTGGCCTTGCTAGGTAAGGGTTCCAGTTATTTGAGGAGAGTGGGTTCCAGTGAGAAGCTTGTTGACTCTGACATACAAGGGAAGTCTTGCCTGACTGTGATGGTGGTAGTGGAAAGGGAAGCCCTAGGGATGAAAAGTCCCACAGAGTGAGTGTTCTTCCCCCAAGCTAATTGGTGCATTACTCTCTGTGATGGGCCTGATGGTGCTGAGCTAACAAAATGAAAAAGCAAATGAGGAATGGAACCCGGGAGCCTAAAAAGTTAGTAAAATTTGACATTAGAAATAAAATCAAATTTCACCACTGCTTTTCCGCAGTGACAGCCAAATCTATCTACGTCAGAGCAGTGGCCTATAGTGGGTGATGTCGCGTGGCTTTCCTTCCCCCTCTGTCTTTTTCCTTTTGCAAAATCAGCATTAGGCTATTTGGAGGACAGGCAAGAACCATTATGTTAAATTGCGCTACCTACAACTTAAGCTTCTGTCTTTGCTAAAGCTGCCAGTTTTTATAAACAACAGAAGACAGAAAGGGTTTACTAAGAATAATGTTGAAGCCCAAAAGAATCCTACAACCTATAAATCTTAATAGAGGTTCTGAGATTCCAGCAAGCTGGATGTGTCTCTTTTACCCAGGCTCACTCTATCTTGGCTCCCCCGTGATGACTCCAATTTTCTTGAAGCACAGGCACGGTGCCTTGAATTTACTTGTGGCACTATTTGCCTACAAACAGGAATACATGCATATAACCTATGCAAATCAATAAAAACATGTCAAGACCCCTTAGCTCGCACCACTCTCCTAAAATGCAATTTATCTCACTGCAAATGAGAGTAGGGGACTTGGTAACAAATCGTGCCTGATCATTTAACTAGCACCTGTTGTCAATGCCTCTGAAAACTGCATTTTTCATTTGACATACAGTAAATTGCATTTTCATATATATTGAATGGAAAAGGGAGCTGGGGTGTACATATGCGGCCCTTTATGCATTTTATGAACAATGGATGTTTTAGAGCCACGGATATAAGGGGTCACGTCAAACCCTGCCGATCTGTTTGTTCCTTCCTCGTTAGTTGTGAACATGACGTATTTTATTTCTGGCTGGGTGTTGAAGTGCACCAAAGCTGAAAGTATAATTATAACATTCATGTTAGGTGAAGGACAATTACTATAATTTTTGTATAAAATTGAATATAACTTAAACGTGTAAATGTGAAATATTATTTTTGAAAAAAAAGTTTCTCGGAGAAAACTGCTTTTTTATAAATTACACTTCCCAGTCAATCCCTTTGTCGGCTTAAATTATGAGTCACTTTTTTAAAAAATGCAATATTTTGTTTGCCGATGGGTGGCTGCTGCACAGGTTGAACAACATTTAGGCTTCTCGGCAACAGTGGCTTTTACATTAGCAAGCATGGGTTGGCAGTATTGTTTGACATCTGGAACAAGCTATATTATACCAGACATATCAAGTATGTCTGAATGGATCATTTAACTGGCGTTTGTTTCAAAAACTCCCACTCCTCAGCTCTTGCCTGGCTGTCATGATATGCCAGCAACAAATCTTATGTTCCTCTGGCTTCCCTGTCCCTCCTGTACCTTTGACAGAATCAGGTCCCACGTTCTGCTGAGCAGTTTGTAACAGCAGCCACGAGGCCATATTCTTGCTTCTCGTTTGTGGAGATGATAGTGGCCCAGACAGCTACATGGGTTAGACCTGGAAGTCTTACCTTCAGGAAACAGTTCTTCAGTTGTGCTGGTGGCCTTCTCTCTTGTTGTGAGTTCCTGACTGTGACACATCTCCATGTGGTGTGGCAGGGGTCACTTTGTCACAATTAGAGAAGATTCCTTGAGTCTCAGGTAGCTTGGACACAAAGGGAAAAAAACAGATGGGCCCCTGTATCTCATTTTTAAATGAAGGAACCACATGGGGGCCAGGGGCCGAGAGGAAAGAGGGAAATGGAGATTAAACTAGTGGAATTTTAAAGTGTCATTTCTCTACTTTTCCTGCCCCTCTCTTTATCTAGGGTCTAACTATGTAACTCATGTTGGCTTCATACTTGGAATCCCCAGGGCATGCTGGGTAGTGCTGTCTAGTGAGAAGGAATTCACTCACCGGAAGTGCTGCCATTTTGTCATTTCTGTTTATTTAAGCTTAAGCCCTCGCATCTCTGCTTAAACTTGGACAGCACAAACAGCCCCCACCTGGCTTACCATGCCAGGCACCCAGAAGAAAGTGGAAGAAGAAGTTATAAAAGAAAAAGGATCCTAAAAAGAAAGGGTCGAGTAAGTAAGAGTTGGAGGCTCCTCTTCTGTTTCCTTGCAATTTGAAGGAATTGTTTTTCTCAGCATAAACAACCCAGAGGTAGAAGGCAGACGTTAAAGAGGCCTGAGACCCTGTAGCAAATGTTAGTCTAGTAACAGTGTTGCAAAGCAGCAGATCTCAGCCTATGGGTCATGACACCGTGGGGGTCAAAAGACCCTTTTACAGGGGTCACCTAAGTCCATCAGAAATAACCAGTATTTATATTATGATTCATAACAGTAGCAAAATTAGAGTTATGAAGTAGCTACCAAGTAATGTTATGGTTGAGGGTCACCACTACGTGAGGAACTGTATTAAGGGGTTGCAGCTTCAGGAAGGTTGAAAAGTACCATTTTAAAGAAAAAAGGAGGAACCTTTACCTAAAAAGTTGTGTTTGGTTGGAGATGAGGCTATTCATTCCCTCAGTCTTTTATCCATTTCACAGGAGTCTTGGGCATAGGATACCTTGTGCAACTCTACAGGGAAAGTATTGTACTAAGCACACAGAGAGCAAAGTGAAAACAAATCACAGCAGCAGAAACTCTCTGCAGAATTCACCAATAAGCATAAAACACAGAGGGATAAAGTAAACAAAGGGAACAGGAGGCTGGTCCCTTGAAACCATAAAACATTACAGTGAGTAATTAAAGATAAAAAGAAATAGATGGCATCTTTTGTATGAGAACTAGAAGCTGTAATATTTCTAAAATATGCTTGTTAACCAAGCAGTCCACAGATGGAATATAATCCTAATCACTCTCTACCTTCTTTAAAGAAATAGAAAAAGAAATCCTAAAATTCATATGGCATTTTAAATAAACCTTAAATGACTAAAACAATATTTAAATGAGGACAGAGCTAAAGAATAGTCCTTCCCTGTTTTCAGTTTTCAAAATGTATAATAAAGCATCAGTAAGGGTGTGGTGTTGCCTTCGAGAGCTGTGGAGCCAAGCAGAGCCAAGAAATGAACCTTGCATATGTGGTCATATGACTTTCTGCAAGAGAGCTACAGCCAGACAATGGGGGGCAAGGATTGTTTGCTTAGTGGAATGTGTTGGCAAAACTGGATGAAAGTGTGGAGCTGGACCCTAGTTTATACCGTACACAATACTTAATTAAAAACTAGCTAAAGACTTAAGACTAAGACAAAAACCAAACCAAACCAAAACAAAAACTATAAAAGCCCTAGAGTGAAAGGAGAGCCCTAGGGAGAAGTTATAGTATGGCTGATCTGGTGATGGGTACTTGCTTATGGTGCAGGAAGCATAATATCTTAGTTAGGGTTTTACTGCTGTGAAAAGACACCATGACCAAGGCAACTCTTATAAGGGTAGCATTTAATTGGAGCTGGCTTACAGATTTAGGGATTCAGTCCATTATCATCAAGGCAGGAGTGTTGCAGCATCCAGGCAGGCATTGTGCAGGAAAAGCTGAGAGTTTTACATCTTTATCTGAAGGCTGCTAGGAGAAGACTGGCTTCCAGGCAACTAGGATGAGGGTCTTAAAGCCCATGCCCACAGTGACTCACTTCCTATGCCAGGGCCACACCTACTCCAACATGGCCACATCTCCTAATAGAGCCACTCCCTGTGCCAAGCATATTCAAATCACCACATATAGGTGGCAAAATCAACTACAAAGCTGAGAAACCAGATTCTTTAGCACATGGGCAATAAAAAGGTAACTTATGCCATGAAAGAAAATATCTGCAGATAATCTATAGGAAATACGTAGTGTTTGTGTGTGTGTGTGTGTGTGTGTGTGTGTGTGTGTATTATGGTGTATGCATGTGTGTATGGGTGCAAACACCCATGTAGGTGGCCACATGTGGAGGCTAGAGCTTAGTATTATGTGTCTTCTATTGCTGCTCTCTACATTACTTTTACAGATGAGATTTCTCATTCAACCCAGTACTTACTTATGATCTGGACTGACTAACCAATGAGGTCCTAGGATCCAGCTGTCTTCTCCTGGCACTGGCCTTACAGATGTCATATCTGGCTTTTGTGTGGTTGCTGGGGATCTGAACTTAGATCTTCATGCCTATACAGTGAGTTCTGTGTTCACTGATCCATGTGCCAGCTGTTATTTCTAAATCATGTCATTTCAGTTGTTGAGTTTTAGTATATATATATATATATATATATATATATATATATATATATATATAGTGTGTGTGTATATTTACATAGACACATATATATACATATATATACATAAACATATACATATATATACCTGATAATGTGCTTATTTATATTTAACATATTTAAATGATTTAAAATTTTAGTAAAAATGTGTGTAAGAAACTATATTTTTGAATATTTTATCTGTGAGTTAAACTCAGAATACACAAGAAACTCCTACCAAAAAAAAAACCCCAAAACAAACAAACAAACAAAAAACAAAAACAAAAAAACAAAACTGGCTCAATTTAAAAAGTAGACACAGGACTTGAATAGATTTTCCCAAAGAAGATTCAGAGATAGCTAATAGGCACATTAAAAGTGACCCACTGTCATGAACCATAAGACAAATGGAAATCCTAACCACGAGCTCTCACCTTAAACCCAATAGGATAGCTAATTAGGATAGACAGTATCAAAGAAGAAATAATAACCATGTTAGTGAGAATATGGAGTCACAGGAATGCTTGTGCTAAGAAGGTCAACTGTAGAGAGGTGATTCCTCAGAGATGTCAGGAACTACTACATGGTGATTCTCGCCCTCTATCTTTTTTAAGATTATAATAACATCATTTTTCCTTCCCTTTCCTCCCTCAATACCCTTCCATATATTCTTGTTCTCTTTCAAATTCATGGACTCTTTTTTTATTAGTTATTGCTATGTGCATATGTGTATGGCTATATACATGTATACTAATGATTGTGTATGTCACATACACATATGTAGTCCTAAGTATGTCCTACTTAGTCTGTTAATGTTATTTGCATGTGTGTTTTGGGGGTTGACTATTTGGTATTGGGTAACCAATTGATGTGTTCTTCTTGGGAGAAGATATTTCTCCCAAACTCAACATTAATTGTCTATAGTTCTTTATATAGGACTGAGGCCCATGATCTTTCCTCCATCCACACATGTAGCATTGAGGCACTGAGAGCTTTTCCCTATCCAAACTAGCATGTCTATTTTTGTCTTTGTTCATCTCATGATTAGGTAATCATATTGGTGAGACTTTACAGATAGAGCTTCTGATGTTACTAGGAATCAATCACAGCAAATCTCTGATTCCCTGGCTCTTACAGTCTTTTCACCCCCTCTTCTTTAGTATTCCCTGGGCCTTAAGTTTAAGAGTCTTTTGAAGATGTAGAAACCCACTGGGGCTGGGGTTCATATCTTTGTATTGGTTGTAGTTTTCTGTAATGATCTCTGTCTATTGCAGAGAAGTTTCCTTGATGAGGGATGAGGATTAAATCTCTGTGTCTAAAGTCGAATACCTGGAGTGTAGTTAGGGATTATGCTGTTTTAGTAAACTGTTGGTTGTAGGTTCCCCTCAAATATCTGTGACTTATTAGCACGGGGAATTGGTGAAGTTTCTAGTGCCAGGCATGACTGTCCTTTTGTTGAATATATCTCTATCCAATGAAAGAACTGTTGGCTACTGACAAGGTATGCATGTCACTATTTCACATTAGGGTTATTATGTTTCGTTAATTATTGTTATAGTTTGTGGACATCATAACAATTGTCAGTTACCTCTGTCCTTTAGAAGCTAGAATGATGCCTTCTAGTACCATAAAAGCCAGCCCTCAGGGAGAAGGCATTTAGGTCAGTTTCTCTAGGCCCTGCATCACATCTGAAGTGTATAATGTCTTTAGAATTTGGGACTAACCTTCCAGCTCAATGGGCCATCAAGGGCAAAAGCAACAGGTTGTGATATTTTAGGAGTCCCCTAGACAACTCTGAGCAACAATTCAAAAGAGAGCTTCTCATGTGTGGCATTGAAGTTTTTGTGAGGTGGTATTTGGACCATGGAGGAAGCATTGTCAGTTCAGATGAGAAATTATTATTTAAATTATGTATATGTATACACACACACACATATATATATAATTTTTATATATATGTAGAACTATGTCTAATGTAGGTATTTTAAAGGCAGATACTTAATAGTTTGATTCTTTATAATTTTTCAAATATTCTTATTTTTTTATTTTTAGCTTTCCTTATCCTATTCTATATTTATCTCCCTCTTTCCTAGCCAGAAATTCTTCCTGATTTCTCTGCCTAGGTCACTTGTACACTGCTCTCCCCCTGCCTGTGTTGTTGTCTTTGGGTTGTTACCCTTTTTACTTTCTGGTTTGTGCACTTACCCCAGGATGTGTACTCACTTCTGAAGATTTAGAACCTGCCATGTGTTCTGTTCCCAGCATTCAATCCCTTCTACTGTGCCTATCTGAAGCAGTTCCCATTGTCTAGCCTTGACCCTAACTGGGCATTTTTGAAGGCCTTCATAAATCCCTGAGTTTTGTTGAGAAGATAATTCACTAATGCAAAGCAAGACTAGAAACAGACAGTATCATGACCTCCCATTTTCAGATGAGTTACAAGAGCACACCGTCAGCTGGTTCTGCAACATAGTGAAAGCAACTGTCACCAGTGTGTAGGTAAAGTGGCTTGGGTTTGTTGAGTGAAGTTTTTTTTTTTTTTTTTTAACTTGTAGATCCATATAAATTGTGAAGTGGGATGAAAATAGATGTTGGAATCTCTGACTTTATTTTAGATCATAAATATGATAAACATGGTGTTTTATATCATAGGGACTCCTATAATCATAACTCAGCATGGCTACTCTGTGCAGTTCCATAAGGAAAAATTTATTATATGATCACCTTGACAGCTTGGCATAAGGCCAGACACAAGCCAAAAGGAAATCCCCGTGTAAGCTAAAAAGTGGTCTTTAGACTGGAAATGAAAGAATAAAAATTCACCTACAGATTGTGTGTGTATCAATCTGTAAGCATTTGAGAGTTTAAAGAGGGCTGAAAGGTTATTGTGAGAATTTTAAGTGATGGACATTTTGAGGGGACCCTCCCATGCATACTTACTGTGTAAACATTGATATTTTCCACCCCCTAACCCCTTTTATTTGTTCCTTATCTTGAGACAGGGCCTCTTTATATAGCCTTGGATAGCCAGGAACTCACTGTGGAGACCAGGCTGGCCTCACACTAACAGAGGTCACTCCTGTCTCTGCCTCCTGAGTGCTGGGATTAAAGGCGAGTGCCTCCATGGCCAGTGCCATTTTTTTGTTCGTAAATTGCCAAGAAATCCTTTGTGGGTCATAATCTAATGTTTTATGATTACTTGTGTAATTGCATCCGAGCTGAGAGAGAATTGACTCCTGAGTGGTAGAGGAAACATGAAAGTCAATACAGTAGCATAGTCAGCAATATTGATCCACCTCCTACTCAGGGTCTCAGGGCTGAGCAGCTACCCTGATTCAGTGCCTCAATTCCCAGAGTTTGTCATTCTCCAGGGAATAGAGACAAGTAGGGACATGCCTGGAAGTCTCAAGGCCTCATTTTAAGCCGAGGAAAATCTAAAAGACTGGAACTCACTTGGTAAAGCCTTAGACAAAAATGCTTTGGGTCAAAGGTCCAGAATCTACAACAGTTAGGAGGCAGAGATGTGGCCAGAGAAGGCCTACTGACAGGAAGTACCACAGACTTGTGTTAAATGTGGGTCTCCATCAAACTAGAAATCATCAGCTTTTTGTTTTTAATTGTTGTTTTTCTTGACTCAGAAGAGGATCGCTGTGTGGTGCCTGTTGTTCAACATGATTGAATATGATTGGCTATTATCACTGGCTGATGGGAGTTAATTTTCTCATGCTTAAATGTGATGCATTATCTTGTGTCTAGAACATATGAAAATGAGTTCAAAATGAGAAGCAAAGAAGCTCAAGTTTCGTCAAAGAAAACACACTTATTGAGCTGCAGAGCAGCAACTGGGATCTGTCAATACTAAGATGATATAGACACTCAACCCTCAGCTGTAGAGAACAAACTCCGCCCCCGTGATGGTCCTCAGACCACAGCAGCAGTCCAAGGCTTATTGTCCTTCTTTCTTTCTTTTATCCTCAATTCCTTTTTTCTTTTAATTTTTCTTCCTCTCTTCTTTTTTTTTTTTTCCAACTCACAACTCATCAACTCACAATACCCCTGATAAAACTCATTTATAAGGCTGACTAAATTCTCTGGCTTCAGCCAGCTGTTCCACCCCACCCCCCTTCCCTCATGGAAGGCCCCAAACTCTTCTCACTACTTGTTCTGAAGATAAATTAGCGACTTCTAAATAATGCAGTGAACCCTAATTCTCTTTGATTAGTAGCGAGTTAGATGATAGCGACCCATTGAAATTGGCCATCAGCATAAATAATGAGGGAATGGACTGATAAAATGCAAAGTCACCGGCCATCATAAATCAAATGAAATCCACTTTCTCTGGAAGTCGCTGAAATTAGAAGTCCATGCTCCTATTAATTATTTTGCCTTCTGAAGACGACAGCGTTATAAATCAGCCTTGAAAGGCCCTTCACTTAGAGAGCTGAGGGAGCACGGCTGCCTGCAAATTGCTTTGTGTACGCACCTAATTGTTTCTTAAGTAATCCACCTTTGTAGCATGGGTCTGGAAAAGGAAGAAGGGTCTCTTTGGTTGAGATCATCAGTAAGACCTTAGGAAGGGTCTCACGGAAGCCGTGAGATGGGCAAAGTTAGGGTGAGCAGGTACCCACATCTCCTTTGGAAAAGCTATCTCAGACTTCCATGGCCACACAAAGCCACTGAGGTAGGGCCTCCTTGGCCACTTATAGTCACTAAGGAAGGGCCAGGCATTCTCTGAATGTTTTTCTGTGGCCAGAAGGCTGGTGGTAGGTCCTAGGCCGGTTTTTTTTTTTTTTTTTTTTTTTTTTTTTTTTCATTTACCTATTATGCAGTACCCAGCCAGATCCAAGGAGCCAAGCTACTTCATGTAAGTTCAAATCAAGAGGTTAAAAACAGAGGGGGGTGGTGGAAGAAAAAAAAAAAAAAAAACCACCACAACAAATTGAAAAGTTCAGCTTCTGTAGTTCATGCCTAAGAATTGTTGTAATCTACATATATGAGGTGTGAAATGATAGATAATTTTTGCTAAAAGTTGGCTGGGAAATGATACTCATTTAGGGGCCTATTTGGCAACAGACATTTAAAACAGCAACATTTTAAGAGAAAAGAGGTTAATTGCATGGTAGGAAATGTTCTAAATTAGTTACGCTTAGACTTACTACCTATCATAGGGAGCGTTCTGAGTTTGAGACTGTTCGTTAAAAACAACAACAAATACTTTTCACCTAGGTCTGGTCTTGAAATTTTTGTTGGTGACCCTGCCTGGTTAGTAAATCTGACCAGAGGTGGGAAGAAGATTCTTTGCCTTCTATTGAATGTAAGGAACTTGAGTTGGCTTCAGTACGGAGGAATAAACAAACTCATGAACCTGGAAACATATACCTCAGGAGTAGTCAATGAAAGGCCCAGGCATGAGTTAAGTGTACAGTGCTTGTTCAAGATTAACCATGTCATAGATGTCACAGGAGTGGGTGGGATAAGGGTATGACTTGTAAGGAAACAACATAATTCCTTTTTTTTCTACCCTTCCTATCATCTGCTGTAGACCTGTTAGAGTCCCCTGGTAGCTCAATATAGATCCAGGCCTTGACAAATGAAATTAAATGTTGTATTGTAGAAACACATCCTCTGGTTTCTTTGTGTTGTTATAATTGGTGTATCCTGGTGTGTTCTTAATCATCCACTGAACAAAGTGTGTGCCTGTGTGTGTGTGTGTGTGTGTATGTGAGAGAGAGAGAGAGAGAGAGAGAGAGAGAGAGAGAGAGAGAGAGAGAGAGAGAGAGAGAGAGGGGGGGGGAGAGAGGGAGGAAGGTAAAATTCTCATTATGAATGCATTCTAGGGTGGGGGTTGCTGCCACTTAGATCATTGGGAATATGTATAACTAATTCTGAAAACTGAACTTAATGATGTATAATTGAGCATGATGTCATGTAGTAGAGAGAAGTAATTATTCCCTGGAGTATTGAATCCCAAATGTAAAGATGTTCTGGGCTGTGTCCTCGAAACCACACTGGTCTGTACTTTTGCAGGGAGAACATCTTAATACCCTGGACACCATGGGGAATTCCAAGCCCAGCTATTGTACCTCCCTGATGTTTGCTGACTTCCTGTCCATACTAAATTCTACTTGCTGCATGGAGGGGATCAGGGAAGGAAATGACACTCAGATCTTTCTGACCTGCTTCTGGACATCCAGGAGGCTCCCTGTGCTCAGTGTCTAGAACAGAATGATTTCTTACCTGGGAGTTGAAGCTATTATCTCCTGCCGATCCTGAAATGACCTGTATTCAGCACACAGCACACGATACCCCAAGACCAAATTCTGAGCACAAAAGAGATTCAATTGCCCCAGAGGGGTAAAGGACAGGGAATAAGAAACAAAGACAGGAGATAGAGGACAAGGGAGATGGGAAGGGATATTTGTTTCAGGAGATGGGGAACTACAATGGAACTACCTCTAAATAGAGAGGAGATGGACATGGCCCATAGACAAATGGTAGTTTATAAAGGTAAAGGGGGAAAACCCTTGTTAGGATGAGGTGTTTAATTTTGATTGTGTACGT
The DNA here is from genome assembly GCF_011762505.2 of Arvicanthis niloticus. Lineage (NCBI taxonomy): Eukaryota > Metazoa > Chordata > Mammalia > Rodentia > Muridae > Arvicanthis > Arvicanthis niloticus. Next base: position 75,509,956 of record NC_047660.1, read on the forward strand.
TAATTAGGTACACCAAAGGGGGCTTTTGATTGCTAGACTTGAATACTTTGATAGCTAGACCATGGTAGTCAGCCACAGGTGGAGAAAATGACCAAATGAGGGAATAGACCTTGGTTGCTAGCTTTAGGATTGTAATCTAATGTTTTTAGCAAGGCAGAGGGAATCGGGGGGTGGGGGGGAGGTCAAGGCCTGCCAGAGCCATGTTTGCCATGCTCTGGCTGGCTAGAGTCCCTTCAGATTATTTTGTTGCTTGTTGTGGGCTTTATGATGAGTGCTTGTTGGAAACACGTGAGCATTATGGAGAGTTTATCTTGTGAGTCCCTTAGCTTTTGTTGGATCTGTCTGAGGTCAGTAGGGGACAGAAGAGAGACAGACAATCAGGGGGTTGAGGGGTTAGCTCACTGGTAAAGTGCTGGTTCTCAGTACAAAACAGAGAAGAAAGAGGGGAAGAGAAAGGGGAGGGAAGGAAGAGGGAGTAAAGAAATGGAAGATAATGAAGGGGAAGACAGAGGTGCAGACATAGACACACACAGACAGAGAAAGAGAGAGAGAGAAAGAGAGAGAGAGAGAGAGAGAGAGAGAGAGATTCTACAGGACTGTACTGGTAGGCAGTGTTTATTGCTCAAATGATAGATTTTAGGATATCGCCCCACTTTTGAGGTACTAGTCTTTTGGTAGATTGTATTATAGTCAGAGGGACTAAATAATAGTGGTCACACTCTTTCACCTCCAAGCAGTATCCACACTTAGATGATCAGCATGTGCAAGGATAGGGTAGGGTGTGTGTGTGTGTGTGTGTGTGTGTGTGTGTGTGACTCTGTATTCATTGTCCCAATGTCCCAATGGAAATAGTGTCTCATTGAAGTAATCAGTACTTTGAATATGTGCAGACTTCACACTTTTTCCTTAGCATGTGAGCAAGTTAGGCTTCTCAGAGCCTCTGTTTCTTGTTCTATAATGTGGACGATCACTGTAAATATCTTGCAAAAATGTGATGGCAACTGCAGCTGAATGGAACAGCATGTGAAGAACTCAGTGATGTGCTGGGTGTGTAGGTACATGAAGAGTAAACATGGTTCCCCCAGAATGAGCCAAGATGCCTGAGGTGGGGCTGCAGAAGCTTTTCTTTGTTTTGGGATCCAGCTTTAAGTTGGTATAGACAGTTTTTAGCATTCACGCATTACAACAGATGGAGAGAAAGCCTTGCTACTCTGGTGTGTAGGGGGTGGTAGGGGTAGGGAGGGGATGCTCCCATAGACTTTCCTGTCCTCTGAAGCTGCTTGGGAATGCTACAGAAGAGGAAATGTAAGAAAATATCTACATGGAAGAGAAACTGATTTAAAGTTCTCAACTAAAGGAACAGAGTTTGACACAAGTGTTTCATCTTTCGAAAGGATGCAGGAGAGGGTGGGGAGATGGATCATGCAGTGAAGTGAGAATCTGAGTTCTGATCTCTAATACCCAGGTAAAAAGCTCCTTGCACAGTGAGGCATCTCTGTAATCCAGCATCGGGGAGGCAGAGACAGGAGGATGCCTGCGGCTCACTTACCAGCCAGGCTAGCTGAATCAGGGAGTCCCAGGTTTATTGAGAGACCCTGTCTCACAAAATGAGGTGGAGAGCAATCGAGGAAAACACTGTGGGTTGACCTCAGAAATCCAGGATGCACATGCACATGTACACATGAACATATATACATACACACACATACATGTATGCATACAAAGGAAGGTGAAATCAATCTGTATTGAAGCTTCTTTCTCTTAATCTATTAAATGAGGATAAAATGATTGTAATAAGAATTAAATTCATAAATGAAAAAGAAACAGTGGCATTCTGGGAAGAGATGGGAGAACAGATTTTTTTTTTCTTGTTGAGACACTTTAAGCACCAGATGACCTAACCAGTAGCCCAGGGTACAAGGTCTTCAGAAATTCTGCCAGTCTGCATCCTAAGGGAGTGTGTCTTTAAAACAGCATTCATCAGTCCTTTGCATCTAGTTCCTCTCTTCCTTTGCATCTAGTTTGACTCTTCAGTGGGGATTAGCAACTTTGTGCAACTTCATGGAGATGACTACTCTTTTTTGCATTTTTAATCAGAAAGATAAAAAAAGAAAGAAAGGAAGGAAGGAAGGAAGGAAGGAAGAAAGAAAGAAAGAAAGAAAGAAAGAGAAAGGAAAAGGAAGGAAAGAAGGAAGAAAAGAAAAGAAATTTATTTTTGTAGGGTTTCAAACCTGGTGGTTCAAAGGCTATAGATGATGTGTATTGCCTGTAAGTCGCCAGGCTGGACTGTCTGTTTGGACTCTAGCTGCATGTAACCATGGGAAACACAGATCCTGTGGTCCCCTTTACCCAGCACTGTGGCCCTTTGTCCACTTTTCCAATAAATGCAGGCAATCATAAAACCAGGACATTGTATCGTCCTGGAGCAGATCCCACTAGACCCTGTGAAAAGACACTCATGTCTTACAGAAGCCCTTCAAGGAAGATAAATATATCTATAGCCCTTATTCTGGTCCTTGCAGAATCATTTCTCTCTCATTTTTCTTTTCCAGGAGTAATTATAGCACACCCGGCAGAATATAAGGCTCGCCACCCACATTTAGAACTGGGTGGGACTCAGCTGCATTTCTTTGCTGGACTCTTTACATAGTACTTTGAGTTAAATAACTGCATTATTGACTTATCCAAGTTGTACTTGGAAGTAGTAGTTGTAGCTGGAACTGGGCAAGGCCTCAGTCCATGCGCCCTGCAGTCCTACCTTGGCGTCGCCATGCACTGTTTCCTTTTCTCTTGCATCAGGACAACTACCTTTGAGTTGATTTTGTTTTCTGTGTTACTACCTTGGGTTTTGTAAGATTCCAAAGAGATGGCAGACTTAATGTCAGAGATACAGCTCAGGAGTTAAGAGCATTTGTTCCTTTTCCAGAGGACTGAAGTTCATTTCTCAGCACCCAAGCCAGATAGCTCATCAGCTGCCTGTAGCTCCAGCTTCAGGAGATCCAGTGTTCTCTTCTGGCCTCCATAGGCACATACACAGATATACAGCATACACTTAAATATCTTTTTAAATGGATTATATTTTTAAAGGTGCCAAACTCTCCTATGGTGATTTTTTTTGGGGGGGGGGGGGAGAAAAGTTTATCTGCCATGTTTATAAATAAATTGCAATTTATTTTAATTTATTGAAAATTGGACTTGGAAGATGTAAAATGAGATTTTCTTCATATTGATGCTGGGATGCAAAGACTCAGTCTTACTCCTGCTCGCCAATCTCTTTGCAAATGGTTGCAGCAATGTGGACTGATGTAGCCTTGTTCTGTGAGTGTATATCCTCTCTTTCCACACACATGCATACACCTTGTACAGAATACTTCATAGCCCTGTGCCCATGAAGCAGTTGCTGGTGTGCCTTGGCATTTGGTTAAACACCTTAGCACATGTAGAGACACTCACTTATACTGTCCCTTCCCACAAGTATTCTTCAGTGTAGATAAGCCATTGTTTCTTCAGTCCTTCTGATAGGCATTTTGGTTGTCAGTCATTCTCTTCTAGTTACATAAGTAGTGAATGTCTTTATTATGGGCCGTTCTTGTACATATACAAGGGTTTCCTTTGAGTATAGTCTAAGAAGTAGAATTTGGCAGCACAGTGCATGTGCATCCTAAAATGTGATGGCTCCTGTTCATCTGTCCTCCACTGTGCATGATCAGCAGTCACTCTGCAACTTATGCACAGACAATGTCATTTGATTCATTCCTAGCCAGTGTTTGATATTAGCATGCTTTCAGAATTTTTACAGTCTGCTGGGCATGACACGGGATAGCTCACTGTCATCTTCAGTTTTCATTTTCCTGCCAAGTTTAGAAATCATTCTATATATTTATTGTCTATCCTTTTAAAATTTTTCTGTTGTGAATTGCCCATGTATAACCTATTTTCCCCCTGTGGCTTGTGTGACTTTTATTTATTGCTTTCTTTATATATTCAGGACATCCTTGACCTGGTGTGTCAAATATTAAAATTTCCTTTTGGGGGGGGGGGCTGAAGAGGTGTCTTAGTGGCTAAGGGCACTGGCTACTCTTTCAGGGGACCTAAGTTCAATTCCAAGCACCCACCTTGCTACTCACAATGGTCTATAATTCCAGTGACAGAGGATCCAATGCCCTCTTCTGGCCTCCTTGGTCATTAGGCCTGAATGTGGTATATAGACATGTAGGTAGGCAAAACAATCATATACATACATTTTAAAAAATAAAAATATTTTCAATATGTTTTCTTTTAACATTATGGCATCTTTCATTGTATATAGTTTTTTGTAAGTTTTCAAAAATTATATTTATTTTATTATTTTATGTGTATGAGCATTTTTGCTTGCATGGATGTAAATGTACCATGCACTTGCCTGACATCCTCAGAGACCAGAAGTGGACATCAGCTCTCTTAGGACTGGTTACAGAGAGTTATAAACTATCATGTGGGTTCTGAGAATCAAACCTGGGTTCTCTGCAAGAGTGATAAGCCCCTAATTTTGATGTTGACAGCATTGTTTATGCTGCTTGTATCATCTTGAAGATTCTCCCAGCTGTTAGACCATATACTTACCGATTCCACCATTAATTTCTTCTCAACCTAATGAGACCAAGTAGATTAAGAGAAAGATATGAGTTGATCAAGAAAAGCTTCAACTTCCCCTTGGTGGCTGAGTCTCCTGTTTGGCACAGAGTTAGACACAGATGACCAATGAAAGAGTGCTGTGTCTTAGAACTGTGTCTATGGGCAGAAAGCTGTTTTGTGGTTAAATATACTTGAAGCTGCAGTCAGCTTCCTTCTATAGCCTAGAAAATAAGGTGCCAGGAAACTAGCCCAGCTGATGCTCATGTGCCAAAGAAGGGCCTGGTTATAATAACATCAGTGTTGGGTGTTTGACCTTGTGAGATAGTTCAAGATGCCTATGGAAAGAATCATCCTAAAATGGAGATCCAAGGGGTCTTATCTTACTGCTGTAAATGTACCATCTTCCTTATAAATATTCATTCAAGCTTCTAAAAAAATCTGCAATATAGAAACCAATGAACTGCTAACCCTACTTTAGGTATATGTCTCCAATTTATCCCTAGAGTGTACTAAACTTAACTTTGCTTTGCAAAGTATAACCGTGTCTGTAGGCAGAAGTCTTTCCTTTGAACACCCAGCATAGAGTGCTTTCTAACATTGTGGTTTCTTGATATTTTACCTTTTGGGTCTTGATCCATTGGTTCTCACACTCCCTTTGGTGAATGGCTTTATGCTTATGCTGAGATCAAAATTAAATCATTTATTTCCACAAACAGTCAGTTGACCTGATACAATTTACTCTTAGGTCATTTTACTATTTTCGAATGGCTCTTCTTAAACAAACAAACTTACAAGGTTTTTAATTATACAGGAACCTGGACCCTCCTGTGTTTTATGATTTGCTTGTCTTAGTTTGCTATCTGAAGCATTACAATGAAGCATCTAAACTGAGAGAGTGATGTGTGTCATGAGTTTAGGATCTCTAGAGGGCTTTCCATAAAGTCTCATCTCATGTTGGCTTCAATCATACTTTCAAACCTAACCCAAGGTTGGGTTCCTGTGTTTATGAAAACTAGGTCATAACACTAGATTGTCTAACTTATCTCCCTCCTTGAGACACTTCTTAAAGCTGAAACTGAGGCATATGAGTTCAGCATGACTGGAGAAGTTGCTCATCAGAAGATATGAAGCCTGATTTCAATTCTGCCATAGCCTCATTGGCCACAGATAGTGGACCATTCCCCATTACACGCTGAGAGGAACTAGGGTGAATCCTCTTGGGATCCCTACCTGTGCCTGTCACTCACTCCTCATGTGGGTTGTGATAAAGGTCTAACATCTTCATCACATCTGTCACTCAGAACGCTGTTTCTCTTTCAGAAAGGTTTTAAGGGTGTTCTCTACAAGAACGATAAAGCAGCATGTTTGTTAGCTACCTTACACTATGAAATCTGGAGTTACACACTAATGTGAACAGGCTTTGTTTATATTTTGGTCCAATATCGATGATAAATCTTTGTTTAACCTGCCTCAGAGAGCTGTTCCAGGCACCGAATGGGATGTGTTTTGATAAAATTGAAATGCCATACAAATTATTTATGGCTAATGAATACCAACAGGTAGACTAGATTTGGAAAGTATTAACCAAGCCCACAGGGTTACTGCTATGGAAAAGGATTATATTTGTGGGGTATCTTTAAGGGATGATTTGTGTAGCAGGAATTATGAGCATCCTTAGTCTTTTACCCACCTGGGTAAAGGTTCATGGCTGGTCCTTTGAGAGGGCAAGGGGAGGGGAGATTCTCTGAGTATAAATTATAAGGGAGTCCTATAGGGAGAACTGTGGGAACAAAGGTGGAGTCGAGTGGCTATAGAGTTCTCTGTAAGATCAGACAGTATGCCATGTTTTAAAATCTCAGTTTAAGAAGCTAAAGCATTGCTCTGTGAAACACTTCTCTTCCTTTTAAAAGACTGTAACAAAAATTGCATGTATTTGTATTTTACCAGCATGTATTTCTGTGCACTTACTATATGCCTGGTGCTTACTGAGGCTTGAGGAAGGCATCAGTTCTTCTGGAACTGGAGCTATAAATGGTTGTGAGCTGCCTTGTGGTGCTGGGAACTGAACCCTGGAGGAGCAGGGAATGCTATGAACCATTGAGTCATTTCTCCCACCCTGAAATGCATGTCTTTATTCTGTACTCCCCCCCTTCCTAAAGAAGCTTGAGCACTGGATGGTATTGTTTGGGTCTTGGCTGTCTCCTTCCAAAGCTTGGTGCTAGAGGTGTGGATTCCAAGATGACATTGCCAAGAGGTAGTGGAACATTTAAGAGCTGAGGGCTCATGGAGGGTCTTCATATCTCTCGGAGCAGGTCCTCAAAAGGGATGCTGGGTCTCCACATCATTACATCCTGTCTCCCTCCGCCCTCCTCCCACTCTTATTTCTTCCTTTCCCTTCTTCTTCTTCCTCTCCCTTTCTCCTCCTCCTCCTCCTCCTCCTCCTCCTCCTCCTCCTCCTCCTCCTCCTCCTCCTCTTCCTCCTCCTTCTTCTCCTCCTCCTCCTCCTCTTCCTCCTCCTCTTCCTTTTCCTCCTACTCTTTCCTCCTCCTCCTTCTCTTTTTCTTCTCCTCCTCTTCTTCCTCCTTCTCCCCCTCTTCCTTTCCTTCTTCTTCTCCTTCTCCTCCTCTTCCTCCTCCTCCTCCTATACCCTGAATTGAACATTGAACAGATATGCCTTCCATGTGTCCTGTACTATGACATACTACAAACCTAACATCAGTCAAAACAACCAGTCACAGATGAAACTTTTAAAAATGTGGACTGAGCCGGGTGGTGGTGGCGCACACCTTTAATCCCAGCATTTGGGAGGCACAGGCAGGCGGATTTCTGAGTTTGAGGCCAGCCTGGTCTACAGAGTGAGTTCCAGGACAGCCAGAACTACACAGAGAAACCCTGTCTCGAAAAACAAAACAAAACAAAATAAAAATAAAAATAATAAAAAATAATGAAAAATGTGGACTGAAATCAACTTTTAAAAATTGAGTTGATTATTTCAGTCAGTATAACAACACAAAACTACTTAATATACTACATCTTTTAATACTAAAATACAGAACAAATAGAGAAGAATAAAAGCTTTTTGAAGCTGATTATTATGATTGTAATGGTCTTTCCCCTTCAGGATGTGGACACAGGGCTATGACAATTGTAGCAGACTGTAACTTCATTGATTCCTAATAACCCACACTGCCCAGTGTTCACAACTCTGTGGTGTTCCTGTACCTGTTGACTCTGCCTTTTGCCAGTAGAGCTTATCATGGAGAGCAACTGGAGTCTTGGTGTTAATTGCAAGGCTGGCCTTTCTGTAATATTCATCTTACGAGCCAGCTAGAGGTAAAGAAGCTCTAACCAGATTTGTGGAAAGAGAAAGAGATTGGCTCTCAGCCATTCCAACCTACTAAGACACTGAGATGTGTAATACCTTCTTGAGTATTCCAGTCTCTGCCACCACAAACACTAGAAGCACTTCATGTGGGTCCTTAAGATGAATCACTCAGCTGAGCCCCCAGTGGCACAGTAATGAACAAATGAAACAGTTTAGATCTACTATGTGCTTTTGTGAAGCAGCAGATAACCAAAACAATGAGTGGAAACTCTCTCTCTCTCTCTCTCTCTCTCTCTCTCTCTCTCTCTGACATGCATACACACGGGCACACACACACACACACACACACACACACACACACACACACACAATCCAAGTGAATGCATGTATGGACACTGACCAGACTGCTTTTTCATACCTGAGAAATTGGAGCTTTGGAACATGGGTTCAGATTATCTGAGGTGACTCAACCCATATTGACAGCTTCCTAGTTAGTCTGCTTTCAAGGTGAGTTAGTGTTTCTTAGCTATGTCCATATTTCATTAAGAAAAAGGTGATAAAGAAGTTTTTGTTTCTTTCCAGTTAGCCCCCTAGATCTAGAGGCACCCCCGGGAGGAGGTGGCTGGGGAAACATGTTTATTTCTTCAGTGCGTGAGCACCAGGGAACCTGGGAGAATTTATACATCCATCATTTCTAGTCATTAGGCGACATGTTGGTCAGCACAGGAGCCTCTCCTCTCATTAATTCAGGGGAGAGTTCCTCATGTCACCCTCATTAGTATTTATGGGGTTTATCCACATCAATCGCTAGCACATTAACAGGGAAATAACTAAACCTCCCAGGGTTTGTTGGCACTAATAAAATGAGCTGGAATTTGCAGAAATCACCATGATCAGAAGTATTCTAAACCAGGGCCTGTAATTGATCCTTTCAAAGTACCCTCCGGATGTTTTCCTGTGTAGTTCCCCACCAGTGACATTTGCATATTAGCACACTATTTAAAACCTTCTGTGCAGATTGAGGGACAAGTCTATGTATCATCGTGAAATGACACAGGGGAACCCCATAAGTATTGAAAACACTCTGGTCAGGCCAGAGCATCTACATCCACAAAGAGTTAAGTTTCTTATAATTCTTTTTTGTTTGGTCCTGGCTTATAAAAAAAAAAAAAAAAGAGCCTGCATGTAAATATATTTTTTATGTATTCTGAACATAAAGATAGCTCTGTCCTACCATATTGATTTATTAGATTCTCTGACATTTTAGCTGTGGTCGTTATGTTATATTTATGAGATGAATGTTGGATTCCCTCATTATGGTACCCTCATTTATTTTACATACTTTTATGGCTGGTTGTGCACCGCTTTACAGTTAAAGCTTTATTGCAGCTGTTAGCGTTGGGGGGAGGGGAAGGCAAGTAGTTATTGATCAGAATTTACATGTTTACTGTTGTGATCATGATTTATTTAATCTGTGTGTACATATAAATACGAGCCCCTCTGAAATGAAAAACTATACACTGGATCTGTATCTTCAATGGTAGGGCATGTGTTGCCATCTTCCTACCCTTTGGAGTGAAGAGCTAGGGAAGGGTTTGGTAATTCTGTGGATTAACACTTGGCATATGGACTTGGTGGTGAAGGGTGTGGGTTTTGGAGTCCCAGGGCTGGAGTACAGATCTCAGCTGTATTAAACAGCAGTTATATGGTCTGAGTCATAGAATAGTTCACTTTTTAATGTTTCAGCTTCCTCGCCTGTAAGTAGGGTACTAGTTCTTAGCCTGTAGGTGGTTGTAGAAATGAAAATAGCATAAAATTATCAGACTGTGCTGGCCACAGGTACATTGCTTATTAACTGCCACTTCCCCAAACTCCAGTGGGTGAGTTGTGAGCAAAGCATGCTGGGAAGGCTCTATGACTTTCAGGGAGGTACCTTATTTTAAGATTTTGTTTATTAAAATAATTTATTAATCATTTGAGGCTTCATACAATGAATCTTATTGTGTTCACCCTGACCCCTTCCTTAACTCTTCCCACATTTACTTTCACCTCCCTATCTGCCCCAAATTTCATGTCTTTTTATTTTTTTAAATAATGTATTAATTGTAATTTGTGGTAGCCAAGTCCTTCTTAGTGTCGACTTATCAGGAGTCATGCCCTTAAAGATAAGAGACTCTCCGTCCCTCTCTCCCTCCCTCCCTCCCTCCCTCCCCTAGAAGCCATCAACCTTCTATAGCTTCTCAATTAGGCATGGGAACTCACGGACCTCTTCCCACTCCATGTTAGAATGTTGACTGGCTTGCTCTTAAATCAACAACCACGGCTGCTGCGAGTTCACACCTGCATCAGTCATGTCATGTTCAGAAGATGCTGTTTAGCTCCAGCTGTTCCCTCACTCTTATTTCTACCCCCTTCTTCTTCAGTGATGGTTCCTGATCCTTGAGTGTGTGTGTGTGCATGTGTCTGTGTGTGTTGTGTACGGTATGCATACATGCATATGTGTAGGTATGTGTATGTGTGCATACGTGTGTGTGTGTGTGTGTGTGTTTGTGTGTGTGTGTGTGATACAGATGTCCCACTTGTTATAGGGGTAACCAGCCACTTTCTGATTGTATTTAAGGCTTGCTCCACAGGAGGGAACATATGCCTAGTACCACGTATCTCTCACAAACCTCTGTTTGATGAGTTCAAAGGCCCCTTCAGTGAACTCACTACTATTACTTTGCTAAATGGACATCGAGTCAACTGCCCTCTAAATTCATAACTCGTAGTTTAGTTCAGATCTTAGACTTTATTACAGAAGTTTATTTGTTCAGTGGGAGGTAGCTAACAAAGAGACTCGCCCTGTAGAGAACAAGCAATTGAAGAATATGCAACCACAATGGCACAGGCATGACTTTTAACAAGGCAAAGGCTGCCTACTTCAAGAGCCAGCTGGAGTGACTGTGATGTCACATCAGCTATCCAGAAGCACTGCAGTACAAACATGGGGGACCATTAAGTTGCAAGGATGAGATGCTGCAGTAGATAGGAAAGGCCATGAAGTGGGTAGTTGAGCATAGATAGAACAACTTCAGCCCAGTGAGCTCTGTATGCTCTGGGTTCAAGTCCTGGACCTTCCCAAGAGTGGGAGGCCCATAGGAACCCAAGGCTCCTTGGATTACCAAGGAGGCCTTTTATTTATTCAACTAAGTTACTACCATTGGGTCAGGGCAGGGAAGCCATCCCCCCTTGCCTTCTTATTTTATGTCTGAAAATTGTGAGACTTAACTTCTACCATTTAACTTAAACCACCCATTCAACCCCCATATCAGCAAACAAATTATTTGTATTTTGTACTTTTCTACTTGGTAATGGTTCTTGGAAATAATTTACTTTTATCATCTCACTTCAGGTTTTCAAAGGATAATCCATCCTGCAAAGGCAGGGGTATACTTTCTATATGTTCATTTTTTGTTTTGAGGCTTTTTAGCAGAACTAATGATTTTTAATCAAATCTCCAGGCCACTCATCATAATTAGCTTTAGAATTATGACTTATGTTCAGCTCACCATTCTGTCATGCCTTCCTGTGATAGGTTCATGAATTAAAGGCCACCGCTGAGGCTCCAAAGTCTCTCAGCATGATTAACAGCATTTAAAGAGAAATATCCAAATTTTTCTCTGTTTTAAACACATGTCTCAGAAAACATGGGTTTAAATTTGTTTTTACTGCTTGCCTTTGCCTTCTACTTAAAAATTTTTTTTTATTGTTTATCAGATTTCCCCCACAGCTCTACCCCCAAATCATTGGTTACAGAAATTTTTACACAGCTTAGATTTTTCTAAAAGTAAGGTTGAATCTCAGAAACATTATGGGGAGCAGAGGAAATCATACAACAAAGAGAACTTCGAGCATGATGTCACGCAGGTGACATCCTGGCACAAATCAGGGGTGACAGGAATCAGGACTGAAGTTTCTTAAGGTTAGAGCATGACATATCTGCGGGACGTGTAAATTAGAAGCCTTCTGGTTCTTGATTGAGCTGGTGCCAGAGGTGTATGCACCTGTCAAAACTTATCACTAATGTCTTTCACTGTGCAAACGTATCTCAGTAAAAGCTTGGTAAGGCAATGGGAGGACATCTCAGTGAATAAAGCACATGTTGATCAAGGCTGAGGACCTGAGTTTGATCCCCAGCACCTATGTTAAAAGGCCATGTTGGTGTGTGCTTGTAATCACAGTGCCCTAGGTTGACCTGTGCCCTCTACATATGCCTGACCATATGAGCATGTACCTGCCCACCACACAATTTTACCACATGTGCAAGAACATAATAGATGTCATTCATGGTAGTTAAGAGCTATAGAAATCATGACATACCACAGACATCATGAGATGTCATGGTGTCCTTCTTTTACCCTGATTGTAAAGGGAAATGTGTTCTATTGCACTCCTGATTCCCCTAAGTCACTGGAGGTTTGGAAAAAATTTGTTTGTCAGGATGTTGGAGTGGGTACCCGCTGTCTGGCTTAGCTTTTATAGGAAGTCATTACTCCTTCTAAAAATGTTCCCTTCCTCTGCCATCTGACTTATATGGAGGAATAATTTCTCAGATAATTTTTTTCAGTACCTACTTCTGAAATACAAATTCACTTTTCCTAATGAATCATTATCATGTACTACCATCAAAGGTTATTCACTGAAAGCTCAAGAAAAAAAGCAATGAAAACTAATTTTGATTGTTAATGGAAATGTATTTTTAGTCTTAAAGAGCTTCCCTCAGCAATAATTATAGCCATGCCTCTTGGGTGTTTTTGGACTTTTAAATTTACATCTAGTAGCTCTTTTTCATTTAGCAGTTAATCTTCTATCGGAGCTTGGCAAATTTGTTCTTTAGTCTAGTGTTAGGGAAGGATGATAGAGGTTTTATGTCTTCTTGTCTCCTACTAACTTTCAGTGCCCTTTTCATGGCATCTGTGTGTGCCCAGAGTGAGTTCTTTGTCCTGTCAGCCTATGTACCCAAGTGATTGCAACTTGGGTAATGAGGGGTCAGCAGGGGCAGGTGGCTAGCTGCCCAGAGCCCAGAGTCAGTGGAGAGCAGATGGGCTCCTGGGATGTCTTTGCAGGGAGTAGGTGCTGCTCCACTTTGTAGTCCCGGCCTGTGGACAATATAAGCTTCTCCCATAAGCAAGACTGGCTTACTGCTGTTTTTCTGTCCACAGCTTACATCCATAGGGGCAGTTAAGGAAACCAAAGCCATGTACAGATGTAAAGCCTTTGTAGCCACTGAGAGTGTTCAGCCAGTTTTACCCATTCTGTACTGATTTCAGAGATGGGCAGAGGAGGCTTAGGGGACACTTGGAGTGAAAGGATTCAAGCTCAAAGTTTTTTTTTTTTTTTTTTTTTTTTTTATATAGCATGGGGTTGGGAAAGGAAGGAATTTTTGCGCAGTTACACGTGATTGGTTGTTTTACAAATTTTGAACATCAGCAGGCTATAATACTGGGAAAACCTCAGGGGGGGGGTGTAACCAAGAACAGTGGAACATTTCAGAGAAACCCACCCTAAATGATTTAGAGCCACGTGAAAATCACTCTGCATACTCATTCTTATCAAAAATGTAGTTTTACCATGTCACTGTGCCCTACCCTGTCATTACCGACTATTTCAGGTTAACTATTTCTCACTTGCCATAGCCCCACCCTGAGGCTTGAGGAATGTTAATCCAGCAAGTGTCCTCTGATTCAGGGATAATGCCCTCCACCCGGAATGTGTCCCGGGGCAGTGAAAGCCTGAAATCTTACATCCAGTTCTGCTTTCTGGAACTTGCATTCTTTTGCTCAGGTTTAGGGTAAAGAAAAAGCCTATATGTATATATTTCATAAAATGGTCTTTATAATTTTTCACTCTACATCCCCACTTTTTCTGATTAGGTTATGGTTTTAATCATAAAAACTCAATTATTAGTAAGTCTATTCTCACCCCACTTTTTCTGATTTGGATCTTTAGAAAAGTTTAAACTCCAGTGTCATCATAATTATCATTTTCTTGACCTAAAGCTCTATATTGATGGCACAACACAAAAAGCTGAACAGCATTTATCCTTCCTCTAAAAAAAGTTACTAATCTATTTAAAATGCAAGGACCTATGGTTCACAAGTGGTCCAGCAAGGGAGGATAATAGGGTTGTCAACCAAGGGGTCTTATTGAATCAACTCTTGAATCAACTTTGCTGTGCCTCTCTATCTTTCTGTCTCTGGTCTAACCTTAACATTCTTCTCTTAGAGCAGAACACAGACCTCCTTCTTTAAGAAACAGCAAGTCTAGTCCTCTTAGCAGCATCTGTCTCCACACCTGCAGCCACCCCTAGTCTCAATGTAACAGCTAGAGTCAAGGAAAATAGGCTCTCTGCAGAAGCGTCTAGGGTCCATCTCAAACTCACGTTCAAGAGTACCCGGAGGGTGGTAGTAAACCCGGGGAACTAGCTGGACAAGTATATAATAATCTTTGGCCTCATCTAAGACAGAAGTAGATATATAAAGGGTTAATCTTGAACTGCAAGCTCACCATTTATCAATTTTAGGTACTAAGTATCTGTTAGCAGGAGTCCTCGGGCTCTATTCTATTGGCTAGGGGTCTCTTTTTAAACACACTTTCAAAGTTGTCCTCTGACTTTTAACATATTTTGTGGCACATAGTTGTTTACATACACATGAAATCACATATATAATAAAGAGAAATTGCAAAAGGAACAAATCTATATAACTCTAGATTCACATTTTGATTACAATCTTGGAATCACAAGCTGTCATTTAACCTTGAGTGTATACACCCTAAGCCCCACCCTCTAAGGCAGCATTACCCCTGTGCCTAGGGTGGGATGTCTCAGGAGTCAAGGCCTGCTGTTCTTTGGCCTTGTAGAATAGCAGAAAACCTTGAGATAAACAGCAGGGGGTTGCTCAGGGATCTGGATGTTCTCCAGTTGGCATCAGGCACAGGTGTTGGTGAACTTCAAGGAGGTCGGATGGTCACCAGCGCCAGAACAGTCTCTTAGTAGCCTGAAAAATCATTTCTCACACAAGAAGGGACATTCTGGGTGTGGAACAAGGACAAGGGACACTCTAGCCAGTGCTAATTCCCAAGGACAATTTAGTTTTAGGGTTCTGTATATTCTCTTTACCTGTCCTGAGCTTTGGAGACAGTACAAACAGTAGAGCCTCTAATTAGTCTCTAATATCTCTGACAATTTCTGACTTACCTTAAAACTGCTATCTGATCTAATTACCTCAAACACTTGAAACCTCAGGAAGGTCCCTATTCTAGGCTGTTTTCTCCTAGGTATTTTCTTACTTACTCTAAGTCTCATAAGCCTTTGCTTGCTGTCATATCTTACAGTATCTTATCATTTCTCTGGCCCAAAACCTAAGGTCCATTATACGCTTTAAATCTCTTGGCTGCTTGGTTGCACTCATATCTTAAGAGTCCATCTGTGCATTTAGTCTGGTAAATCTTTTGTTTTCTGGGGAGTATAGTTCTCCCTTCTTGTGTGCACTATTGCCTCTTTTCCTCTAGATAGTAGCTGGCAAGATGGCTAGCAATCTGAGTTCTTTCTCTTACTCTGTGTTTTAAGTGAGGCCATCTCTTAGGCCCAAAACCGGGAGGGGCTCTTGTATCAAGCCACTTGATCTGTCCGGTTATTGCCTCAGGCCACTGAGTCTCCTCCCTTTTGGTGTCCTGGGCAATGAATATTTACAGCTGCTGTCTTCATCAGGCTTTCCTCTCTTGGTATATAGCCCTGCAGACATGGGCTGTGGCAAAAGCATACCTGCTGTCCATGCAGATGTTGATTTTCTTGTTGGTCCCAAGTTCCAAGGTTGCTCTCTACACCGACAATCCCAGGGGTGGGGAGTCAGCCCAGATGACATTGGTGTCTACCACAGTAGTACTGGCTTGTCTCTGACCAGCATGGAGAAAACTGCTCCCATCTGTAAAGCAGGTTACCTCGGCTCCGGCTGGAGTCAGTAGGAGAAGCCTTTCCTCTACCCATGAGTTCTTGTCAGTTAGTTACAGCCTGTCAGGTAGGAAGTGTATCTGGACCCCCATCCTGGGGAGAAGTCTCAACCTAATAGAGGGTAGGAACAGTCTAGGATTACCATAAATGAATGGGATACCCAGCCCATCTCTTAGTCCACCATTTTCGGGTAGTCCATGAATACATTTTAGCCCATTGGCCTGGAGGAGGACCCCGTATCTATCAAGAGTTGGGTGGCTCTAAGTTGCCCCGTCTATCTCAATAGCTGTCTTCACACAGAGCTAATATCTTCGACATTTGGGATGTTTTTCAAGGCCTGGGATTTCCTGCCCTGGCTTCTATTTGTTAGGGCCCTCTTGGACCCCGAAGCTGGCTCCTTTACTTGCAATGTGCACACTGGTCTTTTTTAAGGAGTTTCTTATCTCCCTTTGATTGGAGTCCCTCTTCTCTGCTTTCTGTAAATTCTTTTCCTGTTACCTTTCTTTTCCTTCACCTCTCTCTAGTCTCAGCAACTTACACTAAACCTTTTATCTTCTCTCTAGACTTACACTGAACCTTCTCCACTCCTTTTCTCTAGACTTACACTAAACCTTCTAGTGACTTATCTTGTACTCTCTCTAGCCTCCCTGTTTAACCTCATGTGCCTTGGTCAAAATTAGTGGGGTCTCATGTTCTTACACAAGATCTATCAACAGGATCTGGCGTGGGCCTTTGGGTGTCCCTTACCTTCTGTAACCCACTGTTGACCACGGCCTGATCAATTGATGGGGTCCCCATGTCTGAGGGAACATTCTTTTTCCGGTGTCCTCTCTTGTTCTTCACTCCTGAAGACCAGAACCTACAAGGGTCTTTCGGAAGAATGGCTTTTATCGGGGGAAGGGTATTCTTCTACTAGATTTATCTAGGTGACTATATTGGGCACTAGATCTAGGTGTCTGAGGGATCCTGGCCTATCTATTGCTTTGATTACTAACTTACTGTTTACTATAAATTTGTATCTGTACCAAAATGGAGGCCTATTCTTTTGGCTCTCTGACACAGGACAGCCTGTAACTTCTTGTAGTAGGCAACCTGCCTGACCTGTCTGACCTGCCTGACCTGCCTGCAGGCAGTTTTGTTGGTTCAGAGTTGAGCTGGAGTCACATCGCGTGACTTGTCTCAGCACTACTTATTTACTTTTCCTTTTTTTTTTTTTTTTTTTTTTAAGAAATCTCAGTGCTATTCACTCACTACTTTTTAATAAAAAATATATATATATATATATATATATATATACATATATATATGTATATATATATATATACATATATATATATATATGTATATATATATATATATATAATTATAACTTTCAGGTGAATAATCTTGTTGGGGCTGTTTGTCCAGCTGCCCTGGCTCCACTGCCAGGTTTTTAACCACCTGGGCCCTATCTATCTTCATAGGTGGCAGGTGGAATGTCGCCAATTTGTTACAGCAGTGACCCCAGGTCCCCAGTACAGTCACACACACACACCAAATTAGGTGGCGGCCAACTTGCGTGGCTGGGTGGTTCAAGGGGGCTGTGCTGGGGAACCACGAGCTGTCTCCCACCAAGTGTGGGCTGGGTGAGGGCGCCCTCCATGTCGTGTTACCTGGAGGATACCCTACATGTAGTAGGTGGGCTGTCCGAACACGAACCGTGGTAGGTGCCCCTTACTAAAGGACCTGCCCGCCTCTCTGCTCTGCAGCAGCATTCTTGTACCCGAGGCTTCATCTCTTTCTCTGCCAGTGATCATGTTATCTCTTTTTAACTCAGGATGTTTAACACAGTAATTTAACAGCTAACACATAGACAATTTGCCAAGAAAACACACACACACACACACACACACACACACACACACACACACACACAAATAACACAGATAGATCACCCCTCTCACGGGCGGCACATAAACCAGGTGATACAGACAGTTCTCCCCCCTGCCACGGGTGCAGAGACCAAGTTACACAATAAGGAAGGGCATCAGAAATCCGCCTGCCTCTGCCTTCCAAGGAAGACTCTAATAATCAGACAACGTAGTCAGTCTCCACAGATTCAGATTTAACAGATTCATACGACTTGGCCAGCCTATGCTGGACCAAGTCTAACAGATCGCTAACACGCCAGCAATGAACAACACAACAATAGACACACTGTCACAAGAGCACAACAACCGCTGCCCTAGGCAGTGGTGGCCATTTCTGACCTTTTCTCTCTGCCCCATTGTTAACACACAAAGAGACTAACAAAAGCCCGCCTCAATAGCCAGTGCCAACCGAGAGGGATTCCACTTTCTCTCCAGCACCTAGATGAACCCAGTGCCAGCCAAGAGGGATTCCACATCCTCTCCGGCACCTAGATGAACCCCCAGACGTCTCTGTCTCTGGGGGTACAGCAGCTAGTGACCTCCACAGCACATCTGCTAGTCACTCGTTTATCTCCTCTCGAGACAGAAACGGTTTACTGCCCCTCACGAGACAGAAACAGCTGCCAGTCTGAACCAAAAGTGCACTTTTCAGAAACAAAATAATTCAGACAGACGGGCACAAACAACTTAGAAACCAAACAACTTAGACAAACCTAGACAAAACAGCACACGAGAAAGCAGACAATTTAGACAACCTAGCACATGAGAAACCAGACAATTTCACACAACAACCAGACAGACAGACAGACAGACAGACAGACAGAAAACCGTGGTATTCCCTTACCTCCCAGTGGGTTCTTGGATTAGGGTGGAAACAAAATTCAGGACAAGCCACCAAATGAAGACCCCCAAACTCGGGATACCCTTCCTCAAGTCTCAGGAAATCACGACCACCCAAAAATCACAAGAAACCATACCTGGATGCAATTAGCAGAGGTTTATTAGGGAGAAAGTTGGCTAGCCAAGGTCAAAACTGCTCGTCCACGCAGGAACAGAATTTTGACCAAGCTCAATGGTTTTTTTAAGGCTATTTACTATTACTGTGCAGACCCTGCTGGCAGGGGAAGTAGCTCATGTGGAACACGAGGAGGACTTGACTTAGGATTGCCAGCACTTAAAAAGCCAAGAGTACTGTGTTCACTTGTAATCTGGGCACTGAACAGGCAGATATACAAGGGCCCCTGGAGCTGGCTAGTCAGCCAGTCTGGCCAAATTGGAAATTTTCAGATTCAGTAAGAAATAAAATGGAAATCAGCTGACCCTGTGTTTTCACCTGGCCTCTTCATGGATGTGAAGGTAGGTACTGGCATATACACCTATATGCACATAACCTGGCCATTTTAGTTAAAGAAAGCTCATGGAACTGCTGAGAATCTTGTCTCTGCTACACACTAATCTCTTATGGAAGCACACCACAGCCAGACACTTGTGGACTTGCAAAGTGGCGCTGAACATTAAGGAACAGTTAAAATTAATCCTGTGTACTGCCACACCAGAGAAAGCCAGCCCCACACGTCAATAAATCTAGATCTGTTTGAAGCTAACGTCACTAAATCTTCGTCTTGACTGTTTGCTGGTGGTGTCAAGAGCTGCCCGAGAAGATGGATTTGAGGGGAGGATGAAAAAGGAACCATATTAAACCACAGCTCTGATAAGTTTAGTTAAGAGGCAGGAGATGTGTCCTTGCCATGACATTCTGTGGCTGATATTTGTTTCCCTTTAAATAATATGCCGTACATCCGCAAGAGTGATGGTTTGGGCTGGTGACATTGCATCCACACCAAGGTTACTGCCTTCTGGACAGGCAGTCTCTCTCCTTTCTTTCTATATCCCACACCCTGTCAATAAATATCCACTTGTCTGAGTAAGTGAGATACAGGTTTTATAGCTGATGCTGGAGCATCTTCATTTCTAGAAGCACCAAAGTTTTCTCTGTGTAGGCAATGTGGGGAAGGGTGGGCTACAGGGAAATTAAAGGGGCCTTGGAACTGGGTCATGAAACTATTGAATGAAATCCAAAAGCACCAGCAGGATGAACCTGGAGTTTTAATAGGGATTGAGTGATAATTCAGTGGGTAAAGTGGCTACTGTCCCAGTAGGAAGACCTGAGTTCGGATTCCTACCACCCATGTGAAAGCTGTGTGTTGGCAAGACACCTAAGATTGACTCCTGGCCACCATATGCTCATGCACAGGAATTTCATACAGACACATTTGAATATTCCCCACCTCAAATTTGCCACTCAAAGCCCCATTTTTCACAAGCAAAATATATGACATCTGAGGGTCAAGGACTTCATGTTGTCTTCCTTTCCATTCTCCTACTTTAGTTTCCCTGTCCTTTGCAAAGCTGTGGCCTGTGACAATGCTCAGCAAACTTTTTCAGCCAAGAGTCAAACGACAAGTATTTCCAACATTGTTGGTCCCAGTCCTGTCCTTGCTCCACTCTCAGGTGTCAGCCCATCCTGAGTGTATATGTGTGTACCAGGAGGAGCACACTATGGCTCCCATGTAATTTCCCAGGCTGTGAAAAGCTAGTCCTTTCATGGTGTTTTTATTTTTTTTTTCACTATTTAAAAATATAATAACCATTTATAGCTTGTAGGCTATACAGAAAAGAAAATGCAGGTTCAATTTGTCTCAAAGACTATCATTTGACTTCTGAGCTATGGTTTTATTCTTTCTTATCATTTTCCTTTTGTCAGTGCAAGATAATATTGACTGACTCTTGATGGAAAGATGATGTCAACACAAAGATGGCGTTCATAGCCACATTTAACCAGGAAATAAATGGGACATGAGTGAGAACAATGCTAGGCTCTGAGGTAAGCTGCTCAGGCCCCTCCCTATGCCAACCCTCCATTAACACTTAGTAGCTGTGTAAACTCAGGTTGGTCACTAATCTCTGAGTCCCAATTTCCTTTCTCCCTTTATGAAGTAGGGGAAATTACACCTACCATGCTTACATGTATGGCTAGTCTATACTCCACAGAATCAACCTCAATGAGAGATTTTAGTGAGCAGTAATTATGTTAGGCCTTCCATTCATTGGTTCTTCTTGTTGACACTGCTTGTTGATGTTACTAGGTCTTTTGAAGTTCAGTTGCCTGAGAAGAAATAAAGCCTTTTATCTTTTCATCTTTTGTAGAGTCTGAAGTTTCCTACTTTAAGAAAGGTCATTGTTTATTTTTGTTTTGTATATGTGTGCATATGTCTGTGTACACATGTGTGTGCAGGTGCACAGCTATATGTGTGCATGTGCATGTGAAAGTCAGTTGTTGACATCAAGTATGTCTCATTGTCCCCTACCTTATTTTTGAGGCAGGGTCTCTCACTGAATCTGGAGCTCACTGATTCTTCTCTGCTGTATAGATAGCAAGCCCAGAAATTCTTATGAATTTCTACCACCAAACACCGAGTGGAATAAAAAGTGCTGGCTTATTCTACTGCTTTTTATTTTACTTCCTCCCAGAGCAACTAAATGCCAGTGTGACTGTAGCTTTGTTAGCTATCACCTGGAAAGCCCTGTCTCCCTGTCTCTTTTCTCCAAGCAAGCCTTTAGTGCCCACCTGAAGTGTGCTCACAGTGGGTCTTCCCCATGGCCCTAAGCACGTGTAATACTATTCTGTGTGAATGGCTTAGTCCCACAATTTTTAGAAAGGATATCCTGTTCATCCACAGAGATGTAAGCTTTATGGATAAGAATAAAGGCAAGATATAGGGGCTGCAGCTAGCCTTTTGACAAGGTGAGTCCTGTTGATATTGCTGATTCTTCTCCCAAAGGGAAGAAGCTTATGACACAAGGGAAGGGGGAATCCAGAGATGTTCTGACAAATGGCATCAAGGAACTTTTAAGCTACTATGATCTGTGTCCCATCTGTGTAGCCTGTAACACTTTTAGAATATTTTCATTCCCAGGAGCTCCTTCTGTCCTTGCAACAAATCTCTGGGGAACATGGAATATTCTATCTTACACTTGTCCATGAGAAAGCTGAGGGCAGATATATGAGGATGTCATATATCTGTCAAAGCATCACATAGCTGATCAGTGGTGAAGTTAGGATAGGAGACAGTTCAAGTTGCCATGCACCACCTCCAGTTGGACTTCAACTTGTTGTGGGTCCAGGCTGTAGGCTCTGGCTCTGAGGATGGTCGAGAAAGAGAATGTGTCATGTATTTGGTACCTCTATTCTGGTCACACCCACATTATATAAATATGTACACAGAGCACTTGCTTATTTGTTTCGTGAGCAGTGCCTGGTCCACGATGGTTCCCGAACTGTGCTCCTCAGCTCTTCCATAGCCCCTCATTGCTCACCTAATGAAGTGTGAAGTTTGCTTGCAGGGATGTCAGGTTCTCTGTAATCTGATCTAGCCCGTCTTCCCATCTCACCATCTGTATCCAAGGAAGTTTCTTCTTTAGCCAGGTTCACTCTTCTATCATCCCTCCCCTGAAAGAGGCAGAACTGTGGTCCACCCCCCTTTCCATATTCTTATGCATCTTTCATCCCCCTTCTTCAAGATGCATTCTGATTCCCTATTGTAATAACCTTGCTTTTCCTGTTTAAAACAAGCCCATTTCTACTTCTCTCTCCCCAACCCCACTCAACTCTCCCTTTGTCCCCTGCTTTCCTTATTTGAAGCAGCTGTTCATATCTGTCAGCTAAGGCCCTCATGTCCTGGGGCAGGAGCAAACTGTCATCTGAAAGCCATGCCTGGCCACCATATATTTTTGTAGGGAATTTGAGGCCAAGAATAGTTTTTACACTTTTTAAAAATGTTTTAAAGAAGAACATAACTATTCTTCACTATTAATTTCATAAACTTTATTATAAAAATTGTGTAAACAACAAAAAAATCACCTACCAGAGTTAATCAGACTTAAATCTCAACGAACTCCTATATAGTTTGAATGGTGTTTTCAAATCTGTGGAGTTTCACATTGGATATTATGCTTTCACTATTGAATATATTTATATGCACTTATTCACTATCAAAAACAAGTATTTCATGACAGTCTGGATTGTAGTGGTGGATACCTTTAATTTTAGAACTTAGGAGGCAAAGGCAGGGGGATCTCTGTGACTTGAGGCCAACCTGGTCTACATAGTTTCAGGACAGCCAGGACTACACAGAGAATCCCTGTATCTAAAAGCAAAACCAAACCTAAAACAAATTCATGACAGAATTAGAACTAGAAAAAGAATGTGTTTTATATCCTCTTTCATAACTCATGGCCTTCACTGGTGTGTGGTCAGCTACGGGTGCTTATCCTTCTAGATGACCTTTACATCTTGCTTCATGACACAGTTTTCCCCAAATATACTTTCAGAAACACAGAAACACCCCATCTTCGCCATCCCATTCAGCTTTCTGCTTTTTCTTTTGTATTTGTATTTATTTGGTAAAACACAAATTTCTCAAGAGACATAATCTTGCTTTACATTCTTTATATTCCCCACAGATTGTATTGGCATGGGGATAATTAACTGACCCTAGATGAAAGGCTAAGGAATGTATCTTATTAGTTTTTCTAGGCACTAATGCTTTCTGGCTTGTTCTAGACTCTGTTCTCCAAGTAGGTCATGTTTCCTCATTTCCACAAACTAATGCTACTTGTTTTTCTCTTTTTCTTATGCTTCCTGCATGCATTGTTCCCTTGCTTAACAATGGAAATCCTGTCTATTCTTCAAGACCTAGTTTAAATACTATCATTTCTTTGTGTGTGTGTGCGTGCATGTGTGTGTGTATGTGTGTGTGTGTGTGTATGTGTGTGTATGCAAGTGTTCGCGGCCTGTGGTGGGTGGCAAAGGTTAATGGTGGATGCCTTTCCTCAATTGCTCTCTACCTTCCCTTTTAAGATCTAGTCTATCCCTAAATCTAGAGCTCACTGGTTTAAACAGATAGGCTGGCCAGAGTGTGCCAGGTATCTGTCCCTCTCCACTTGCCCAACATAGGAACTATAGACCTTTGCCACCATTTCCAGCTTTTGTGTGGGTGCTGTGGATCTGAACTCAGTTCCTCAGGGCTGTGTGGTCACTTTACCAACTGGGTCATGTGTCCTGCCTGATACTATCATTGCTATACAGCCATTTTGAGCCGACCTCTCAAACCACCCTCTTTCCATTCTTCTTGCCTGACAAGCATTGTATTATTCAATTTTATATAGTATGATTTCATTCCACTTGTCTTCTTTCCATCTTGGAGATAGTAAGTACCTTCAGGGCAAGGTTGGTTACTCCCTCATTGTGTCTAGTGCTTTGCTCACTGCCCTGTAATCAATAAATATCTGTTGGAACGAATTAATTTGAATAGGTTAAATTATATCATCTTGCCTCTGCATTCCCATCCTCTTAACTGATGCCCCCTGCCCTAACTCTGTGTGAATTTCCTCATGTTTCATTTTGGTAATGGAAGAAATACCAAGCAGAAGAAAGGATATATATCTGCAGCCAGTCAGCATGATCTACTGTGTTTGAATGTGAATATTGGAAACATAACTTATAAGAAAGCCATTTCAATTATTTGTAAAATATTTAAATAGTATAATCCAATTTACATTCTATCATTTCTAACAGCTGTAAAATTTACTTTCCACCAAAGTTAGCTCCGTCACTTTAATTCAGTCTGGAAAAACAGTACAAATGAAAGCTTAATTTGTATTTAATCTCCTCTTTTGTTTCTACATTATTGCCTCCGAATCGTTCCTTTTAGTGATTGAGTTTTAAACCAGAGAGAAGAAAAAGGGCTCAATGAAATATTTGAGAAGAATATAACCCATAATGAAAAGTTTAGAGTAAATGTTTAAAAATCCCGTCTGGCTTTGTTATTTGGGTTTTCAGTTCTTGGCAGTGTCTTTGTTATAACACCCGAGGTCTGAGCAGTGTGGGTTACTTTGTGGGAATATGAGGTCTGTGACTTTCTGCTGTCTAGACCCAGGTGACTCATTTGGAGAGGGTGCCATTTAGATCTTTCCATAAGAATATTGGCAGGGTGTCCACATATGCGTGATTATTATTTAGTGTGTTGATAATGCCTGCGTATTTCCAAGGAGCTTCATCATCATTTTGTTTAGCTTTTATCTCTTCATCCTGGCCATCTTCCAGCTGCTGTCATCAGTGGGGAGTTGTCATAGAGAGAGGTAGCAGAGCTGAGACTAACTTCATCATCCCTGCATTAATATCAGAGCTGATGTACAGGTCTAGGGACATAGTTCCAGAGAGAGCAGTGGAATGGCCAAGTGACACAAACGTTCTCAGGACAGAGAGGGAGTGTAGAGAAATGTTCTAGATGTACACATATGTCCCAAGCTTTATTTCTTATCCTGCTCCATCCAGCAAGACTGGTCTAGACAAAATGCTGGCCAACTGGGAGATGCTTCAGTGAATTGAGTACATAGCTCATGCCTTGGGCTTCACTCTGATCGATGAGGAAAACTCAAGTGCAAATGTGGAGAATCAAATGTATTCAGGGTTAGAGGAGCACCTTTCACTTCAGAATGATGTCAGAGCGTAAACATGAGTGATCTCTTGGGGCAAGTCTCTAAAAAGCAAAAGAGATGAAGAGGGATATTCAACAGTGCCATCACATCCTCAGAAAGGAGCAAAAGGGCCAGGCATCTAGATGCTTGTGTGACTTTACAAGGTTAGACTTTAATTTGAGACAGAGTGGTTCTGGCAACTATGTTGGTCTTAGCGAGCCCTTTCCTCTCTGTTGGGTTAGATGGGTCTTGGAACAAGTTTATGATTTTGGTCTAATATGAAATAGTGACCCTTCTTCACAGATGAGGAAACCAAGGTCCAAGACTATTGGGACTTGTCGAATGAAATGGGACTGCTTATGGAATGATGAATGAGGTTTCAGGGAAATGCTAGTATCCCTGCTTCATTAATAAATCTTCGTTCTTCAACACTGTGCCTTAAAACATTATCAGGAATTTATAGTGCTTTCAGAGAGGAGAGTCATTGGAGCCTGAGGCTTATATATGCAAGAGAGATGGAGATAGGCAGATGGTATTGCAGATAAAGAATCCAGAGAGGCCAGGATGTACAATCTGCCTAGGATGGTGGAGGGGAACACTCTTCTACTACTTCTCCTTTCATCTCATTAGGTGTAGACAGGACCAGTGGTGCTGGGCTTAGGAATACCTTTTCCTTATCAAAAGAAACTCACTTCCCTGATACTGCTTTCCCAAATCTCTTTTTATAACATGACATCTCAACAGCAGGTTGGTCTCATGTATGAGCCATGGAGACAGCTACTTCTCTAAGGCTATGGAAACACCCTTCCAAGAATTCCATAGAACTAGAACACTTCTCATCAAGGGAGTCTCTGTCTTACTTACTGTCTGGTCTAGGTTGTTTCTTCATTGCATATGGGTTCCTGGGAGCATGACTTGCATCCTGTGCGTGCATTGAGCTCCCCTTCCTAGTCAGTACTGAGCTCCTACTGAATGGGTCAGTAAGTTTTGTGAATAAATGAAATGTATTGCTAGCATGCTATCAGTATTTAGACCCATCAACCAATTCCAGATTAGTCTAACCAGCACAATAACTCGGGCTGACAGGGTGATCATGATTTTAATTCTTGGAGACAATGTAAAGAAATGCTACCTTATTTAGAGCAAAACTCAGAACCATCCATATGTAGTAAGAGGGTCTTAGTGGGCAGGTACTGATGATCCAATTGTCTTCATTTCCTGGTTAGTCCTGACACACTGGTTCCTGAGGGTAAGTTGTTTTCTCTATCCTTAACACTCAAGACAGACTGGTCTCAAAATCATGAAGGATAGGCACAGGAGTAGCAAGAGAGCTCCAAGAGTTCCATCAGTCCAGCTGATAGAGTCCAAGACTTTTGCTCTGCCACGACCAGTGCTGCCAGCTGCTCAGGCAATCATCAGGTCCACCTGTTTAGAGTTACTCTGGACTTTCTGGTGGAGCATGTTTTCTTAATTCATAGTACCAAGAATACATTTCAAGATACTCAACACTTTCCAAGTCTGGACTAGTGCAGGCTTTTCTCTCATGCTTGTCTTTGTCTACTCTCTCACCTGAAGGCACATCAGTTCTCCAGGTGACTCCTAAGAAGCAGCACTCTTGGTCAGGTTAGCCCTCAGTTTCCTACCTGCAGAGAGTGACCTTATTGCCAACACTTCACATGACTCTGACCCAACAGTAGTGGTGGTTTAGGTTGATATGAGGTGGTGGTATGGGGAGAGTTGTATTGTTTCATAAGAGTCACTGAAGGTCAGAGAGTAAGAGGTTGGGGATTTGGGAGATGAGATCTCTCTCTCAACTCTGAATATAACCATCTATATTCACATGCTGTACAGATACACTTTCCCATTTGCTACTTTTCTGGTTGCTGTGGCCAAATACAGTTAGTGAGAAGGCTTTGTTTTGTCTTTCAGTTCAAGAGAATACAGTCCATCATGGCCAGGAAACTATGGCACAGGGAGCTTAGGTAGCTGGCCCCATTGCATGTACAGTTAAGAAGAAGAGCGAATGTTGTGTAGGCCTAAGTGTGGCCATAGCAGCTCACCTGAAGTTCTAGCCTCAGAGGTTGAGAGAGATCTCCAGAGCAACCTGGCAAAAGTAGCTATATTGGGAAGCTCTAGGTTTGACTGAGAAAGCCTACTTCAATAAGTAAAATAGAAGAATGGTTAGGGATGGGTGCCAACACCAACCTTGGGCTATGCACAACCCACATGCATATACATATACATATATGTGTGTCCACTTACACACATGCAAACATGTACATATACACATCACATACATGTGATAATTGAAAAAAGAAGCAGAGAGAAATTAATCTAATGTTCATCTAGCTTTATCCTTTTTATACAATGTAGGATTCCAGTCTGTGGAATGGTGCCACCCACATTTAGCTTAGGTCTCTGCCTGCAATTAACCTAATCTACATAATCCCTCACAGCCATGCCCTGAGATTTGTCTCCATAGTGATTCAAGATTCTGTCAAGTTGACAATCAGACTAAAGTAAACCATGGCATGTACTTTGGGAGGTTGAGAAATGTCTGCATCCTTCCCAGAGATGATGGAGATGTATTCTCTGCAGTCCCTCTGTCAAGCATGGGAGAGTTGCTTGAGCAAACCCCTAGTTTGCTGTTCACAATTATAATTCCCTGCTGCTTCATTTACATGTGTGATTACTAACTGCAATATGAAATTCACCAGTGTTAACAGTACCCTCTTGCATTTATACTGTGGATATAGTGGTTACACTAATTTTAAGGTTTTTCCCCCTATGTCATTGTTACTCACTCATATTCCTATGTTTGCATATCATCCATGACCAAGGACTAGTTTGCATTTCCTGGAGTCATTTTTAAAAGCCAATGTATGGAAACTGTTTATAGCAGCAGATGTTACAAATCTGGGCCTCTGTATTAATGTCAGTTTCTGAATGTAGAGTGCTTTAGTTAATTCTACCCAAGGACAGATGATATCATCTAGGAAGGAGGAATATATTAGAATCTGTCAGCCTGGAGGTAGTAAAAGGTGGTGATATGTTACAAGGAGTACTAAAAGGTCATTCAAAGAAGAGATATTGCTAATAACTCAATTAAAGTTTTCACGCTGACATTTTACAAATTTCGGTGTGAGCCCTAAAACATTTTTAGAGCTAGCTAAATTGAGAGCCTAGATTGGAAAAACAAGGGTCAAATAGGATTCACACAATTCCTTTGTGAGATGAACAAATGGGGCTACTCTCCTTATCCAGGAAGTTCCGGCCAACCGATTCATTGAAGTTCCCTTGGTATTTAGGCATAACTACATATATCTGTCCCTGGTTGTCTTCAGGGAACTGATTCCTGGATTTCCTGTACATACCCAAATTCACAGCGGCTCAAGTCCCTTAGATCAGTGGATACAGTATTTACCTGTAATGTATACATATTCTTTTGTGGACATTAAATCATCTCTAGATTACTAACAATAAATAATGCAATGTGGACACTATGTACATAGAGTTATGCTATATTATTAGGCAATATGACCAAACACACACATCTGAACATGTTCATTACAGATGGATCTTTTTTCTCAGTGCTGTCTGGGCTTGGTGGACTCCCTGGACTGGAGCTCTTAGGCACTGACTGTAGATGATATATCTATCCTCTTTTGGGTACTTTTGCTAATCTTCTGCCTAGGTGCAAAGAAGCTGACTCATTTAGGTATCTGACCTTCAAGAAACCAGTATTTTCCAGGCCTGGTGCTCTGGGATGGTTGTGGTTGTATACTTTGCTCTTCCTGGGAAACCTAACAAAGAGTGGAGACATGGGGTATAAAAATTCTTCTAGGCCACATGATTGGATGTGACCATTTTGGCTGAGTAGGTGGGTGGCTAAGTCAGAAAGCCTCAAATGAGGATCCCTGTAACTACATATTTTGGCTACTTGATTGGGTTCTTATTTCAACCACCCTTCTCCACACCAATCCCTTCTAAGCCCCCCCCCCCCCAATACTAGCTAGGAGAGAAAGAAAGTTAGAGGTAAAAGGGGGTGTAGATCTCTTTAGACTACTTCCTGCTGATTAGAGGTGCCAAGTTCATTGGGACAAGTCCAATCTTTATTGTCAGCATATCTCCAAGCAGCAACCAGCAATAGCAAACCAGCAATCCAGCAAACTGCAAATGGCAGTCAACAACCAGAAATACAGAAACCAGCAAAGCAGCAGCAGCAGCAGAACAGCAGCCACAGTAATCTCCTGGGGCTCTGGTATTCTTATACCCTCTCAGGAGACCCCAAACTTCCAAATGTAGACTATCTTCAGCTGGCAGACTCTCACCCCCGACAGAGCACAAGACAAATCACAGTCAGCTGCTGTGGATAACCTGAAGCAGCCCCATCTCCCACACCTGGGATAAAAACAAAACCACATTCACATAAGTGGGTTTTTTTAAGGAACCAAAATTCTTGCTATAGATTCCAAAGGTTCTCCAGATTGTTCTGTCCTCTATGGATGGAATGATCTTTTCTTAAGAAGGCTGGAGGTTGATAGCCACCCAGCTTCTCCAAATAGCTCTTCATAATGTTCTGTCACTCAGTTCTTCCTGTTTGGGGGAAATATAGCATGTTTTATTTTGTGGTATTTCCCACTGTCATGGAGAAGAGATCAATGCATATGTAAATGCACACAGGTCTGTATGTGTGCAATAGTTGCTGCCACTTCTTGCTGTTCACCTGGTACCAAGGCCTTAGCAGGAAGGGAAGGTAAAAAATAGCCTTAGTGGCTCCCTGTCTGGTGGAAGTGGAGGCCCTCACACAACCACACATAGAGGTACCAGCACAAACAGATGTCAGATCAGCGGGGGGAAGGAAGGAGGAGACAAAGGAGCAATGTGTAAGATCATCTCCTGGAGTTAGTCTGGGAAGCTGCAGGGAAAGTTCAAAGAAAGTTCCAGCAAGTTCAAAGATCTTTTGACTGACCAGAGCCTGGTGACTACAGAGAATCAAGCAGAGGTTTGTGTGACTTCAGAGAATGACAGGGACAGAGAATGACTGAGCCTGGGGAGGTGATAGGGTCAAGTTATAGTAGCCTTGTGGGCTGTAGCCAAAAGTTTCATTTTTTAAAATATTAAATAACTATAAAGACACAGCAAACCTCAACTTCTGATGCACACAGTAAGTGGAATCACATTTCCTTTGTTCTTCCCTCTGGGGACCTTTCAACTAATGTTTCAGACCGACTTCTATGTCTATTGAGATGTTGTCTGTCTTCTTCAGTGGTGAGAAGAACAGCCATGGGAGTCTCAAGACTGGGCATCTTAGAGTTGAAAACTCTTCGCTGTTTGTAACATATGCAAGGAGAAGAGAATGAGTGTCTTCTCTGTTTACGATGTACACAGGGGCACTTAATTTGAGGTGACACCCATCTCTCAGGAATGCAGACCCAGGTTGGATCCCTCAAAGCCATCTGAGCTTTGTCAGTAAAGTGTCCTGCTCCTGTGAGGGGGAGTGGCCCAGCTGCATCTGCTTCCTCACCTTACATGCACACTGGGGCCACCTGATGCTAACCCCACTACATCACATCCATCTTACTAAGTGCAAACCAATTCCTATATCCCTTCTGAAGCCCTCCTGATGGTGGCTATGGAGACCAGGGATGTGGCAAAAGCCTAGTTATTTCAGTCTGTAAAGGGAGGTACTGGCTGCTGGGGAGTGCTCAAATGAAGACAAATGCATTGTTAAGTTTTTATGGACCAAGGCCACACTTTCATTAAGCATAATTTGCATAAAGTAACCAGTGTTCAAGGCCAAACAGTCCTCATGCCCCAGTGACAGCCCCTGACAACACAGTCGACTGGTGGCAAGCCAGGCCTCTAGCCCATCCCCCCAGGTCACGAAACCTCCTCTTCCCCTTGCTGGCTCAGCATGCTGGTTGCTACAGTGTTCTCATTTTGACCTCTCCAGGTAAATGCTGATAACATGGAAACTCCATGTCTCTGTGGATAACACACATCTAGGGGCTCTCTGGGCCGATAACACACATCTTCAGGGCTCTCTTTCCTAGATGACCTTGGCTTTCTGGTGAGAGCCATCTGTAAGTGCTGGTTGGGCATTTTATGGACTCCATATTTATTGTGGGAGAATACTGCCTGGTTCATCTCAAGGGTTGGTCCACCCAGACCACCATGCGAAGATATTGGAAGTGAGGCAGGCTGGTAATTAGAGCTGCCAAGTCCCTTTACTGCATGGCAGATGGTGAAGCTGTCTGAGGGTGTCCTGGATGTGCTTGGCGATGGCCTTTGACAGCACCCACCTTCATTACATGCTAATACTCCCAGAGACACTTGGAGGTCAAGCGTCCCCCACCTTGCACTGCAAAGCAATTATCATCCCCTCTTGGTGCAAGGGTGAGTGTTTAGTGTCACATGATAGATTTTTGCTGGTAATCGGAACTTTCTGCCCATTGGTCATCAGGATCTACTTGTGTGTTGACATTTACAAGGTGTGTGTCATGGAGCTGAGGTAGAGAGTGAGAGGATAAAAAGGGAAGAGGGAAAGTGAGGATCATTATATTCCATTTAATGATGATGATTGCCCTACGCGTACCACTTCTAGAAGAGACCATTGGCGTGTATCTCATGCTTGCATGTACAGTAAAGGAGATGACACAAGAAGATTCTGTTAGCAGTGGTAGTGATCTATTGCCTTAATGATTTCATTGCTTGACAAATAAAAGAAAAATTCTTGCTGTCGTGCAGAGCCTTGTCCTCATCGAGGAATTCATTGTGAGGCATTTGTTGTAGAGCAGGGCCCTAAGGAGGAATTCTGACCATCTGTAAGTTGCTTTTTGAGTTTTAATTTATCTATCTATCTATATATATATATATCTATTTGGCTGTCTGGACAGTTTGATTCTTTGTAGAGCATAGGACAAGAGTGTGTATTTATATATTTAATGTTGCAGTTTATTCATGAATTCAAAGAGCTCCTAGATTTGGTTAGGAATTAATGGTGATTTTGTTAATAGAGTTCAATTAAAGCTGTCTTCCACTTTTATACTGGCCATTGCAAGAATAGATGTGTGTGTGTGTGTGTGTCTGTGTGAGTGTGTGTGTGTTTAGGGAGCATGTGACAGTTAATCTTGATTACCAACTCGATTAGATTGCTATTTGTTTAGGAGGTTAGTAAAGTACACCTCTCCAGGTATTGGTGATGCGCTTTCATTATTTCTAGAGGGGATTAGCTAAGGGAAGGAGACCTGTCCTGGATGTAGGTAGCACAACCCACCAGACTATATTCCTGGTGCAATAAAATCGGACAGAGTGCAGGTATCGCTTTTCTGCTATGGGTGTGCTGGTCTCATGCCCCATGCCCTCCCCATCACTGTGAATAGAAACATTCTAAACTGTGAACCAAAATGCATCCTTTCTCCTGAAACATTTTTGCTCAACTATGTTATAACAGTGACAGAAATCTGGCTAACTCAGGGTGCTGTATGCATCGTGGATAATTTGAACCAATTCTCTAACATCTTGGATGGGAATTTTAAAACAGTGAGAGCTATAGAATAGGCAGGTTCAGATGAGGGACTATTTTCCCAGGCTTTTGGAAGCTGAATAATCTAAATCAGAGACCAAGAATCCAAGGTCGTAGTAGGAAAATAGTACCAGGTGACAAGTCCCATGGGTCAGGCAAGGCCAGTGGATAACCATTAAGAGGGGTCAGATGCCTGTGTGACTTGGAGTCATCTGGAATAAGATCATAAATAGCTCTGTAAACAAGACCTTCAGCCAGTGGTGTTGAAAGCTTCAGGATCTCATTATTGTATGAACTTGACCATGGCTTCAAGGGAGTGATGCAGGGCCTGACTGTTACTCCGTGATTGTTGCATGCTTACTCTGTGCTTTTGCCTTTTCTGGCAGGTGTCTGGATTTCCACAGAATAGAGTCCTATTCGCATGCTAAAGCTTCCTTGATGGGTGGAAGGATCCTTGAGGATGTTAGAGTTGCTAGCAGTGGATTCCCAAGTCTTATGGGACCTACCCAGGTCTTATAGAATATGCTGCACTTCCTCTCTCATATTTCTGTCCATGCCCTTGGTTATAGGTTATGCTCAACATGGTAACCCAAAGGTCTCAAAGGCCGCCTCTCAGAGAGTGTCAGCCATCTCAAAAGCAGGGCTTAGTAATCCTTTTGATGTAAGGTCTCAGTCTTTAAAACAATATTTTAGACTTATTTTGTTTTATATTTGAGTGTTTTGCCTGCATATAGGAATGTGATCTCTCTCTCTCTCCCTCTCTCTCCCTCTTTCCCTCTGTGTGTGTGTGTGTGTGTGTTGCCTGCAGTTATTAGAGGAGAGGGTTGGATCCCCCTGGAACTGCAGTTACATATGGCTTTGAGCTTCCATGAAGGACCTGGAAACAGAACCCAGGTCCTCTGCATCAGTTACTCTTATCTGCTGAACCATCTCTACCCCGAGCTTATTTTTTAATCAGTAGAACATTAAAATGTCTCTATGCATCCTTTCCAGTCTACCATAGCAACGTCTATAGCAATTGCATGTATCCAAGCAGGCCATTCATGTAAGGAGAGATGACCTCAGGGAACCCACAGAAATGGGCATGATATTGATATATTGGCTCTTTAGCCACCTGAAAGTTCTCCCAGAAGAGACCTCTTAGCTCTAAGAGCCTAGAGGCCAGGCACCATGTCTCACTTATTTTTTTTAAAATAAATACACTTTTCTCTTTTTAATTAAAAAATCATTATTCATTTTTCTGTTCCTTATTCCTACTTTTGCCATGTACCCCCTACTCCCTCTCAATTGACTGTCCCTCTTTTTTTAATTGCTATTACATATATCTGTAAGTGTATAGATATGTAAATAAAACCTTCTGGATCTGTTTGGTGTTTCTTGTATATATATATGACTTCAGGGATGACCACTTGTAATTAGATAACTTAGTAGGGGGTTCACCCCTGGATCAACTCATTCTCCCTCTTTCAACTATTAGCTTAATTGCTCATAGAATTAGTCTAGCAGTGGGGCCCCATGAGATCTCTCCCTTCCATGATAATGTGCCTATTGGTGTTGTCATTGTTCATGTCTTGTTTAGGCAGCCATATTCCTGAAGTATCATGATTGAAACTTCCCTGTTATTTCTAGGACACATAACCTCACAACAGAATTTCTAGTCCTCTGGCTCTTAATCTTTCTGTTCCTCTTCCATGGTGTTCACTGAACTTTGGTTTTTTTTTGTTTTGTTTTGTTTTTTTTGTTTTGTTTTTTTTTTTGTTTTTTTGTCACCCAAGACCAAGAGATTATGGAAAACCTATGGTGTTTAATAAATTGAGGTAAAATATGCAAAAGTATTGCAGAATTACAAGTGTCTGAATGCATTTTCTCTCTCTTTCATGAACTTGGCGTAGATTTTGCCTAGTACATATGCCTAGACACACTTTCTTCCAGGCATGCCCCACACTCCATTCAGACAGAGGCCAGCACTAGACTATGTACTAGACTATGTACTAGTCACTCCCAGGACTCAGTGCTTTGACCAGGCTTATAGCAGCTGCTGAATAAATGTTGCTGAATGACCAAAACCATGATGCGGAAATGGACATTTGCATTTAACAAGGTTAAGAGAAGACAATAAAAATCTCAAGGGTAAGACGAGCAATTTTTGATTTTCCTTTGCCTATGAGCAGTGTGGAATCTGTTTCATGTAACAACAATACATTGCCCTGGGTCTGCAAATGATTGCCAGCCTATGCCATGATAAGAACAGAAATGGAGCTCAAGCCCATAGGAATGTTGTATAAATTGTCAAGGCATCCAGCATGGAGTTGGTGGTTTTGCCTTGCTATGTACTGTGTGAGCCAGTGTGGAAGTTGTGGAATGCACTTAGCAAATCACATGTGGTATGCACTGCATACCAGCCAGGTATTGTAGGCCTGGCCCCTAACATGCTGCAGAAGACATGGCTCTATACTGCATGATGGGGTAAAATGTACAGCCACAGAGTCAACAATTAGAGTGAACCTGACTGGTATTGTTCATCACAGAAAGCTGTCTCCCTCTCCTGTCACCTCTCTGCTGTATTGCTGCCTGAGAAAGGACTGATGCAGCTGTACCCCACCCCCAGTCAATCAAGTCAAGTTTCTTCCATCTCTGCCACAGTATTTTTCTCTATTTAAAGCTAGCCAGCCTTGCGTGGCTATTTAACTGGCTCCTTTGGCCTCATTATTATTACCCTGTAATCAAATGAACTAATTAAGTTGTTTCCTATCCACTGACCAGAGACTATTAAAACCCTGAAGGTGACTCTCGCTTTCCTCTGTTCCAGCTTCTTCATTTTTCAAAGGCAGTTGAGGCTCAGAGAGGGTAAGTGATGTATCTTAGGTCACACAGATACTTAGGGAAAGAATTAGGATAGGTTTCTTCACTCCTCAGTTATTGCAGTGTACTGCTTGACACTGAGATTTAATTAAATCCATTTGGACTTCAGAGTAGCTGAGTGTGTCTGTTGTGGTAACTTAGGGCCTCTGGTTGATAGAGGACCTAGAACAGGCAGGTTTTTTTTTTCACCAAATATATAATCACAAATTGACAAGCTCATTATTAAGCAGGCTGGATATCGAAACTGTGAATGTGGTATTTGAGAGGGAATCTTATAAATACACAAATAAAAATTATATCCTTATATAAAATTATATTTACATATAAATTGATAACAGGGGTTAAATAAATTTGAGTAATTGATGGCAAAATCTAGTATTGTTTATGAAGTCCTGGGAAGACACCTTGTAGAAGAATAGTAACTTTATATTTATTGTAGTAGTAGAATAAGATTCCTAAATAAGGATTAAACTTCACATAAGTGTATGTAGTAATGGAAACATGAGATGCAGTTTGGAATATACTGATTCAAGTACATTTTCAGAAATGTATCTATTAGAGAAAATGAGATCTTGTCCTCCTTGTGAATTAAAATAGAGGATGTTAATGGAGGTCTAGGCAGGTACATTTCTTTCTTGCAAATTCTCAGCAGGTCTCACTGTGTCTGACATGAGAGTTAGGAAACTGTGATGTTTATATTGGCAAACCTTGCTGTGACCTGTTATTGTAAATAAAGTTTTATTAGAACACAGCTACACTCATTCAGTTATAGTTAACTAAGGCTGCTTCCTGCTTCCAAGTGGGCATTGAATAGCTGTGATGGCTCTTTCCATGTTGCTGCTTCTGTTTCCTGAAGCCAGTGGATTTTCCTTTGGAATTTGGCCTCCTCAGGTCTGATGAGAAAGAAAGGCCACAAATTTCAGTCACCTTGTTCAGAAGCCTGTTGTAAAACTCAGTTTCCAGCTGCTGTTTTTTTTGACTATTTGTAGCTCCTGGCCATCCAGGGCAAATGAAATTAACCACCCCTGGAACAAACGTTCCATCTTTTTTTTTTTTTCCATTTTCTTGGGAGAGTAATAAACAGAGCCAATGACTCTGGATTCTATTACTACGTAAGAGCCCTTTAAAAACATCTAACCATCTGCTTAATAGCCAGTAATATGTTTCTAATGGTCCCTCTCAAGAAGACACTTTTAGTTCCCTACTGTAATCAGAGTCCGGTGAGGCTCCCAGAGTCATGTGATCAAAGGCTAGACACCAGCTCACGCTGTCTGACACGAGGGTTAGGAATCTGTGAGGCAGAGGCCCAGAGATCGTTCTAAAGTAGAAACTAAAGTTCTGAGACTTGGGTGTAGAAACATTACCGGCTCACCAAACCTTGGGCATGTGAGTGCAAAGCCCTCAAGTCCTTTCAAATAAGACTCGCACTTGCTCCTCGTGAATCTATGTGTTCCAGCACAGTTACCACTGAAGGTCAGTTCATTACTGTCTGCCTTTTCCTCTTCGACCATGTACACTGATGCGCTGTCACTGGGAGCTTTGTATCCCTGTTTCTTCCCAGCTACTGGTGACAGTTTGGCAAATGATGAGTTTCCTAGCTTAAACCAGACTAAATTGCAGACAAAACAAGCCATCATCTGGGTAAATACTGGATCTCTGTTTAGCCTGGGTAAGAAACAGCTGATTAGCAGGAGTGTTTAGTGTTCATAATTACCAGTAGGAGGCAAATAGTGGGCTCGGGCTGACTGGAGATTGTTTCATGATATCCAATTAACACCCACTTGATTGTTCTTAATTACTTCTGCCTGATGACAGACGAGTAAAGATGTCATACTTCAAATGTACAAAGAGCGATCAAGTCATCAATACACCTATTTGTGTAGTCAGATTCTGTTCCTTGTAGCATGACTAGCTTGTTCTTAGCAAAGAGATGGAAAATGAAGTGTCCACTCATTCAAGATTGTAGTGAATAATAAAAGGAATGAGAATGCAAAGAAAACCAAGATAAACACGGGTTTTCTCTGGAGCATCCGACCTTTCAAAATGCCTCACAGAAGCTGGCATGGGAGAGAGGGCTTATAAGCCCAGCTACTTGGGACACTGAGACAGGAACATTACAAGTTCGAGGCCTGCCTGGACTATACAGTTAGTTTAAAGCCAGCCTGGGCCAGGCCTGTCCCTAGCCTTAAGAGACAAACCTTTTTAATACATGGTAATATTTCATAACTTGTTGGACTACATGGGTCAACCACAGCTGTAGGAGTCAGCTGACATGACTTGAGTCACTATAGTAGATAAAACTTCAAAACTGGGACCTGAAAGGAAACTGACTGAAGTTACCTAGAGGGAGTTTCAACTGTTAGTGACTCAAAGGGCTAATTCGAGAAAACACATGCTATTTTACATCAGTAGAAGCCTGGAATCATTATCCTACGTTCCAGATCAGCCTGTATCCATTTTAGGACCCAAGGACTAAAGACTCATGACCACCTCATGGCAAGTAGACTCAGGCTCTGACTCCGAAGATAGAAGGCCATGTCAGAAGCAGAGGTCCTCCAGGATATGGCATTAACAAGGAGCCATTGGGATCTATTTCTACCACAAGAGAAGAGACATTGGGCTATCTGTCAAAGTCAAAAATTCATAAGTGTATTTAAAGATTTAAGTCTGAAATGGAATTCTTAGGCAGTCATCTGAAGCCTTTTGAGATATATATATATATATATATATATATATGGTGGGTGATATTTAAGAGGCATACAAATCATTAAAAATTACCTTAGGAATAGTGTGCCCTCCTTTGAATAATGAAGTAATGTGGGGGAACTAGGGTGGTATTGGGGTGTCATCATTCCACACTTGACAGATGATGAGCCGCACAGGGCTTGCTAACCATGCTGGTGATAGGACAATCCAATGACAATGTGTTTTGAACAGACAAGAGGATCATGTGAGGGTCATGAAGAGAGGGGGTGGGCATAGGGAAGATGAGAGGAGCAGAGAAGAAAAGAGAAAGAGATAGTGAGGATAAAGGGGTTCTTCACTTTGCTTCACAGACTCTTAACAGATCGACTGGTGCCACACAAAGGTAGGAGGCTGGGTGGTGGCAGCCAGGTGGTGCTTAGAATTTGAATAGTGTAGAAGGAACCACCAAGCAGCCACTTAGAGGTTCCTAACCTTCACCACATGAACAATCAAAACAGGTTTTGTGGTTGGGGAGCTGGCTTAGAGAAACCAAGCAAGTATGAGAGAGGGCCTGACTTCAATCCACAGCAACTGTGCAGGAAGCTGGCCATGGCAGTGCGCATGTGGAATTTCAGAACTGAGGAGGCAGACACAGGAGGATATTTGGGGGTTGATGGCCAGCCAGGCTAGTGAGTAAGCTTCCAATTGAGTCTCACTCAAAAATTAAGATGGAGAGAGATAGAGGGAGATACCCAGTGTCCACATCCAGCCTCCACATACACATACATGAACTTACACACACACACACACACACACACATGCACACACGCACGCACGCACGCACGCGCGCGCGCGCGCGCGCGCACGCTTTAAGATTTGGGTTAATTCTTGTAGATATGTATCTATTAGGCCCTTAATACTAAAAATATGATTCCCAACTCCACACCATCCATTTATCCCTGGAGCTTGTTAGAGATACAGATTCCTGGGCTCCATCCTATGCCCATTAAACTCTGAATCAGTATTTCCATAGGATCCCTAGATAATTAATTGGTAGATCCACTAGCATCGGTGACTCACTGCTGAGACTTCACTGCTCAGTTGAGACACTTTTCATTGATAGCAAATAAATGGACTGTGTGCATGGCCAGTCCATCCATCCAAGTCTCAGTTTCTCTGTATCTAACTTGGGTGCAATGATACCCATCCTGTCCAGTACTCCAGCTCTTTCATATGATTTAAGGAGCTAATACACGTAAAAGCACCTTAATGATGGAGCCCTGCCTTGGTGCTTGGTGCTCGGCCACATCAGTTATCTTTTATCATCACCTAGAGAACTTTAAACAAAATGCCAGGGCTTAGGTTTCACCCACAGCCTTCTGAATTAATAAGCCAGGGGCAAGGCTGGCCATTGGAACTTTCTGAAAGCTCCTTTGTCAATTTTGGTAGATAGGAGCCAGGGTTGAGCTCTTGCTTTACTGGTCCAAATGTTTAGCCTTTGCTCCAGGATCTTAAGGAGGGCTCCCATTGGTGATAATGGCATCCATGTGGAGTAAAATTTCATTTGCTTCTCCTCTGCATGTAGACTTCCTTGTTCTATTTCTCTAGAGATGCCTCCGCTAGGAACATATCACATGCATGCTTATCTCATCTTCTTCAAGTCCTACAGGTATCTGCTCATGACTTTGTGAGTCCATGAGAGACAAGAATTTCCCATTTACAATCCCATCTGGTATGCCAACATTTCACAGACTTGGAGATTGTGTGAAGCAGGTGTAGGGATCTAAGGGTCAAGAGGACAGAGGCTGAGCTGTGAATGCTATGTCCTCTCAAATGGCATGTGTTGAAAGTAGTCACTAAGGTAATGTAGTAGGAGGCTGAGTCTCTGGAGTTGATTAGATCATGGGAACCTAACTCTGGGCAACTGGGACAATGCTCTCACAAGGCCACAAAGAGTTGACAGGACTCTTTCACCAGGTGAAGTCACAAGAAGGCACTATCTGTGAATAAGGAAGCAGCCATCACCTGATCCATATTAAATCTGCTGTAGCTGTATCTTTGCCTTTCCAGACTTCAAGAATATGAGAGATAAGTTGTGACTGTAAGGCTTCCATCTGTTGTATTTTGTTATACTAGCCAGAGTGGATAAGGGCTATTGAATTTGAAGTTAATACCTTCTTTTGAGTCTGACCTGTCTGAGCTACCTAGATCATAGTGTTGAAGCAAGATGTATTAAAAAATTGAGGTAATTATATGTGAAAGTGCTTTACATAGTATAAAATGCTACATAAATGTGCAGATGTGCTCAGTTGGTTTTGAGTGGTAGAATTATGCAGCGCAAGAAGACATTGGCTTTCACACTGAGAGGCTGCGCCCATCTGGAAGTACAGACTCTTAGCAAATGAGCAGTTAGTGCTTGGCTAGTGCTGGCTCCATAACATGCTAAATAGGCAAGCATTCCTCAGGATGCTGCTGTGTTAGCTCCTAGGTTCAAGAAACAACAAGGACTGAAACAGGAAGAAAAACAGGACGAAAGCTCAGCTTGCCCCTCAATCCCCTGGAGCTTACAGCCTTCCTGGTGGTAGTGACTTGGGATGATCAGGAATACAGTAAACATGTATGTCTGTGTCTGGAAGGAAGAGGAGGCCCTGAGGGGGGGAAGGTGGGTCTGGGTATCTGTGGAGGCAACAGACAGGCAGAGACTCAGAGGTGGAGGTGAAAGTTGACTCTGTAGTGTGGCAGGGATGTCATTGTACTCAGGGGATAAGTGAGATGGTATCTCCCAAGACTGGGTCATACAAGGCCTTTTAGGCTGTAGCCAGGACATTGGGTTTTATTTGGGAATAGAAAGAGAGCATTTGGGAAGATTTGATGTGATTCACCTTATATTTGAGCTCAATGTGATCCCTTAGCAGTGACATATGTGTTGTGAGAAGAAACCAGTTAGAAAGCTAAGTGGCAGCAGAGTGACTCATCAGGAGGTCATCCTGACTGTCAAGGTAAGAGATGATGCTGATGTGAATGAAGATGGCAGCCACATGGATGCTAAGAAAGGGCCATAGTCTATATGCTTAGAAGAGAGGGTCGGAAGGTGGCATGGTAGGAGGTGAGTATGGTGGCTCATGCCTGTAATTTCAACACCAGTACTTGGGAGGCTGAGCCAGGAGGATTACCACAAGTTTAGACCAGCCTGAACTGTAAAGACCCTGTTTTATACAGAAAAAGACATCTTGGAGATGGAATGAACAGGAAGAATAGAGGTGCCTCTTGTTATCATGGAGAACCTGGTAAAGGGAGAATGGCCTGTTACAAATTAAGTAATTTGTGGACATCTTAAGTATGAGGTACCTATTAACTATCTGTATTTTGGTATAAAAGGTAACTGGATTGGAAGGGGATTGGAAGGGCTTCCATGGAGAAAGGTTGAGCTGTGAGAAAACTTTGGCAATTTCTATGAGTGGGTATGTGACATTTAAAGACACGGGGCTGGGATGGATGACTTTATTCTGCATGAGATGTAAGGAAGGACTTAGTGTGGTAGCCTGATCCATGGCCTCTGGAGATCACAGTGTATTGTGGGAGCTTAATCAGCTCTAATGTTCTCTGAGCCCATATAGTAGACTTTGCTCATTATCCTGTCTGTCTGCTCTAATTATGAATGTATTTTAATGCCTACCAAGCCAGAGAAGGCAAGGGAGTAACCCTCTGGCTTCAGCTTGCGCTTCCAGTACATGCCAGCAGCACCCTTATTCCCTGTTGGGCTGAGTGTCCTGATCAACTTGAACCTCCTCAGTCCCGAGAGGTCTAGGTGGCAGGACCTGATACTCTGGACCAGCTCCTTAGGCCTGCAGCAAATCGAGATGGATGAGTTCCTTCAGCCCATTGCTTCCAGGTGTTCTTTAAGGGAGTGCTTAGGCAGCTTTACTCAATTTAACTTAAGACATAAGTAATGCCATTCTCAATGTGGAGCAGTGGCTTAGAACCTGACTCAATGTCCTCTTCTCTAAGTAATTATCCAGATTTCCTTACTAAATGTTATTTTATGTATTATGTTTAATAGCCTCTTTCTTTCAGCTATGGTAGGATGGTAATAGCAGCAGATAATGTACCACATACTCATCTGAAATTTCTGCCTCTGGCATCCATAGTCAGCATGGGAAAAAAATTCTTCGAGACAGAACCAATCCATTTCTTAAGTCTCCTGAAGGCATTTGGGTAGCCTTCCTTTTCTCAGGCCTAAGAAAAGATAGATGAGCCCTTATTTATTCAAACATTGATGGGAGTGGCTAGAATTAAAAACTGAGGCCTATGAGGTTAAGGGACATTTCAAATGCTTGGGATGACTTGATTATGCTTGGGAGTCTCCAGGGACAGTCACCAAGGAAACAGAAGAACTTAGAACAGCACATAAGACAGGAAGGAGGATTCTTGCTGTCCTGAAGATAGGTTTGGTGCAGAACATGGGAAATCGGAGAGTAGGAAATTGTTGGCACAGCGGACTTATATATATTCTGCTAAAAACCACATCTGTCTGAGGAGTAGGTATTGTGAAGTTAGTAGATGCTGTTCTGGGTCACCAGATGTGGTTGGGAGGGGTTCTTTACACATTCTTCTTATTAATCAGGGATCTAGGTCTCAATTTTGCTCTTCTGTATACCGAAAGTGATAGATGCCTAACTCTCGCCACAATATTGTGAAGACTGAGTTGAGGGAGGGAATGTAAATATAAAGGGTGGGGGAGGTAACTAAGTACATATGCGCTCGATGTTCAGGCATGAAGAACTGAGTTCAGACACCCAGTCCTAGCCTACAACGCTGGTGTGGTGGTACCCAGCAGAAGTAGAAATAATGTTCCCTGAAGCTTGCTGCCAAGGTTGTGTAGCTGGGTCAGTGAGCTCCAGATTCAGCGAGAGTCCCTGCCTCAAAATAGAATGTTTGTCTTCCATAAACATCCAAACGGGCACACGTGTGCATGGGCACACATGTGCACAGACACACACACACACACACACACACACACACAGAGAGAGGGGGGGGGAGAGAGCGAGGATATAAATTGTAAGACCAAACCCAGAGTCCCATCAATATCAGCTGTTATTACTATCATGATTCTCATTATCACAAACAATTCCTGAGCATTGGAGTGGAATAATAAGCTCGCTATTTCGGAGGGAGTGCTTTGCACATTAGTAGGTCCAACACAGACTCAGGAACTATTTGGATTCTGGCTGTGTGATTTGGTGTAATTTACCTAACCAAGCTCTCATCTGAAAATGAGAGGAAGCCAGGTCGCCTACCTTGTGTGCTCCTGATGAGGAGGATGTAAATTCATCTGTATCAGCCACTTGAGAACGCACCTGCATGCTGGGTTGTTTAGTCACGGTTTCATTATTGTTTTTATTTATTCTTTTCCTTTTGATGGTGGTTTCCTGCCTCCTAGGTGTGTGACAGAAGCATGTGCATCCCAATATCTCCTTAGCTGAAGCTTGTTTATGAGCTTCGTGCCTCTTCAGTGGTCCCTGCTGCTCCCCAACGCTCACCAAAGGGCGTGTTCAGAAGGCTGGGCTGTCATCTGTTCGTGGATAGTTTCCTGACCTGGACCCAGCACATTGTTTACAGGGATTCATGCTGGGATGTAGCATCCTCCAACCAACCACCTCTCTGAATATTCACTCAGGCCCACACCGAGGCATGAACTCTGCTCCTGAAGGGTTAAGAGATAACAGTATTGATCCTGGGAGTATGTTTTAGTATGCATGTATGTACACATGTGTGTGAGTGTGAGAAATTTGTAGTCTATAGGTAAACCTTAAGGAGCTTTGCTTTATTTAATTTTGGGGG
Source organism: Arvicanthis niloticus (assembly GCF_011762505.2). Taxonomy (NCBI): domain Eukaryota; kingdom Metazoa; phylum Chordata; class Mammalia; order Rodentia; family Muridae; genus Arvicanthis; species Arvicanthis niloticus. The sequence continues at coordinate 75,554,253 of NC_047660.1, forward strand.
AAGGGGTTGTAAAGTTGAATAAAAGGCACTTAGTCCAAAACTTTAAAAAATTGCTACTAGCCAAAGTAATTTTGTGTCAGGCTTCTGTTCAGGGCAGATTTACACTGGTTATAAATCTCTGAAATTAAGGTCTTATGGTAGGAAAGCTGAAATGTATTCAACATTAGCAGACACATAGGCCTGCTCTAAACCAGTGGCCATTCTCCTGCCATGTATAAGAATAATATCTAGGTATGTGTCTGGGGTAATAAGAAGTTTCAATGTGCCTCTTAGAATGGGGAATGGCTCTCTGGTGAGGAACAGTGTTTTCTATCAACAATGTTTGCCTAGAAACAAAGGTTAAGTTAAAGAGTTTGATTTAATGACAGAGTTAATTAGGCTTTTAACATTCCAGGGTTCTTCTCTTTCAGTCTTTAATCAGGATCGGAGTTGGTAACCTTGCAGAAGTTTGGAACATCATGCAAACACATGTTCCTGGTATGCTTGAGGAGTGTGATGCTTAAAGATTAGGAGAACTTGGCAGTTGCTGAGTTGATCACTGTCCTAGAGATTGCCACCAAAGCCTAATGCATTTCTTCCCCACCTTCACCAAACCCTGAGGCTCTTGAACTGTGATAGAGATTTAAGATACTTTACAGATATTTAATGAGCTCTTTCATTTCAAGACTGGAGAACTGAGTCCAAAGTGATAAGAGATTTGTAGTGGTTAGATAGGTCCTGTGGGGCAGAATAGTGGACCCTTTCTAAGACTAGACCATCTATTCGCAACAAAATGGTCTATCCGCAAGCATAAATATTTGAGGAAAAATAAGATATCTCCTTGATTCGCTTGGGTGCTTGTGTACTGGTTCTGTGCAAGCACTAGTACACCACCTACTTTGTGAGGCAAATGTATGGCATTTTTACTCAGTCCTTGTGTAGCCCAATAAATATTCTTTGTTGCAAGCAAAGAAATCACTTCTCGATGGGCTAAGAGTGTAGCTTAGTAGTAGAGCCCTTACATAGTGGGAATGAGGACCTGAGTTCCTTTGTGAGCATCACATGAAACAAACAACTAACAGACAAAACAAAACTAAACACATAGGGTCAGGCACATGCACAGAGAGTAAAAGAGAGAAGAAGAAGGAGGAGGAGGAGAAGGAGGAGGAGGAGGAGGAAGAGGAGAAGGAGGAGGAGGAGGAGGAGAGAAAGAGAGAGAGAGAGTGTGTGTCTTGATTTCAGAAAGCGACAAACAACCCAGAGTCCTTGAGATGTTTAAAGTTCTCATACCTGACTTGAGGTTAAAGAGACTCATAAGGGGAAGGGGAAGAAAGGTGGAGGAAACAGGAAGAAGAAGAGGGAAGGGGAAAGGAGAAAAGCTACCAGTGCAGCCCAGATGTCTCAGAAGCAAGACTACAAGACAACTTCCTGGAGGCAGGAGTCTTGGCTCTGTCACAAATGCATAGGCATCTGCTTTCTCCTTTTGTCTCCTTTGTTCCTAAGCCAATCAGGTGGGAAAGCTTCATGAATTGGAATGGGGAACTTACCAGTGCTTTGAGTGCCAAGGAGTAGAGCCATTTGGGTGCTCTAGTTTCTCCTGGGCCTTGAGGATGTACACACTAAGACCACACATCATGAGAAAATGACCAACCAAGAAACACAATGTCCCAGATACAAGAAAAGTGTAGGTAGAAGGCTTTATAGGTTACTGTAACATCTACTTAGCCATGCTCCATAGGAAACTTGACTTCAATTTAAAGAATTATCCATGGGTAACACATGGGGAACACTTTGCTTCTAGACTTAGTTTGTTGTCATTTTTATCTTTCATAGGAGTCTTTGGGTCTAGGCTTTACCTCTGAAAAGCATGTATGGCAGTGAGGTTTTTTTTTTTTTTTTTTTTTTTTTTTTTTTTTTTTCCTCACCAAATACCTTTGGAAATGTTGACATTTCAGAAATGTTAAAGTCACCCATCCATGTGATTTTTGAACACGGGTATTATGTTTCTGAGAACATACTAGATGGCTGGCCCTGCACTGGGCATTAGTTACACAGAGGTAAACACTGTGCTGTACCCTCCTGAAGCTTGGCCCTTAGTGTAGTACAGATAGGGAGGATTTTCATTTCTCCAACAGTAAAATACTCCATTGCAGAGAGGGTATGGAAGCTCTGCTCTGTAGATTGCAATCGATATTTCCAGAGTTCTAACTCTCAGAACAAAACATTTCTTGCTTTTTCAGAAGAGATGAGTCTACCAAACTGGGTACACAACCTGAAGCAAATGCATCTTCTCAGGCATAGAGCCTCATGGCCCATCCACCAGAGGAGGACATAGGTGTCCACATGAACTGTGTCTATGAAATATTACACATCTCAAACAGAGTTCTGTCCAGCATTGTGTGTGAAGATGACAACCATTCAGGGTGAGGACATGGTTCAGTGAGTAACTACTCATGACACAAGCATGGGGACTTGAGTTCAGTCCTTAAATCCAAGTAAACACATACATACACACACACACACACACACACACACACACACACACACACACTCACACACACACACACTCCACCGCCGCTGCCACCACCACCATCACCATTGCTACCGCTACTGCCACCACTAACAACAACAACAACAACAACAACAACAATAACAAACTTAGTCGTGGTTGTATGTGTTTGTAATCTTAGTGCAGAGAAGGTGAAAAAGGAATTTGCCTTTGCAAATTCCTAGAGCCACAGAGATGAGTCCCAGGCTAATGAGAGAGACTGTCTCAAAAAACAAAATAAACCAAACCAAAACATAAGACAGACACCTCCTGAATAATAGTACTCTGACCTCTATGTGTATGTATACACAAGTGTGTGCACACCCATATGAACATGTGTACACAGAGACATAGGCATGTATGCATAAAGACAATGGCTCAGATTTTCCATTGTGTTAGAACTAGAACTAGAAAGGCTTATCTGGTGCCTATCCTAATAGTAGAGGTACCATGCAAACCCACCTGCTTTGTTTGTTTACTGGAGCAGCTGGTCTCCCAAATAGTTACTGAGTAGTTGCTATTTACCATATTCTATCTCAGGACCTTTGGTATCTAACAGCTAAGAATGTCCACCCCACCAGAGAGGCCATGATTTCTCCCAGACCTTTCTAGCAATGGCCAACAGCTGCAGCACCCTGGACTTAGACAGGAACGGGCAAGGGATGGATGTTTTGGTATTCAATACAACCGAGTTGACAGTCTCTCCAAAACACTCATTCTGTGGGGGTGAGGACAGGGTCCAGAAAATGGTCTTGGGCCTCATCTTCCTCTCCAGTTGACTCCACTCCAGTGAAGGAATGTTCTTGGGGGAACAGTATGCAAATCCACAACAGGCCCAGAAGAAAAATACTTCTTGACAGAGCCCTCTGTCTTCATTTGCATGCACGTTGGTGGATGATGCTATTTACATTGGTGAGACAGAACAGTAGTTTTCTAGCTTTGATGTGTGAGCCTGGGAGATTAGAGCCGGAGCTCTTCCTTTGAGAAAACAAATACTTTTGTGTTGATTTCAATGAGATATAAATCATAGCCAGGAAGTTTACAGTTGAGTAAGAATGATATAATTACTGATTGTATACCAAAAGGGAACGCGTATTTATGAAACAACTTGGAACTGCCTGTAATCCCTTTGCGTATTTTGAATAACTAATTGCTATGTCATTGTGGCACATTTGCACTATGAGAGTTAAGTCTGTCAAATGTTTCCCTCCAAAACCCATGTTTTAAGGGGTTTCTAACTGGGTCATAAAACTGTGCTCCAAGTTAAGGCTGACTTGGTGGCAGTCTGTGCTGGGAACACTTGGTTTGAATGGTGCCAGTCAGAGTTAAATTACAGGCTGGGAAAAAGGAAACAAATTTTTTTTTAAAAAGGAGGTGTTTATGGTTCCCAGCTCCCCTAAGTACCTCTTGAGGATCAAAATAGCCTCTTTAAAATAAATGCAGGCCATTAGTCCACAACTGCGGAAGCCCCTTTGAGGCTGGGCTGGAAGGAGGGGAGGCAAGGGCCTGAGCAAGAAGAGGCTGCCATGGGCGTTTTTTCAGTCCTGTGTGAACAGGGTACCATCCTCATGCCATGGCCCCTAACCCTAGCAGTGCATATATACAGAGCATCTGTCTGGACTCACAGTGGCCATTTCTATCAGGCCAAGAGGACTGTACAGCTGCTTCAGTCTGGTCCTGAATGTATGCCCAAACATGTGCACACAGTACACATGCAGCCTTGAGAATAGAGCCTTGGGTGTTGGTTCTAGCCTTCTACCTTGCTTGAGACAGGATTATATGTCTCTTTGTATGCCAGGCTTTTGGGATTCTCCTGTCTCTGCCTCCCATCTTATCACAGGAGTACTGGGATTATACACCCATATCACCATGGCGGTCTTGACGTGGCTTCTGAAGATCTGAGTTAAATCTTCATGTTTTCATGGCAAGCCCCTCCCTTCACTGAATCTCCTCTATGGCTCCTGGATCATACAAGGAATTTGGGTTCTTGGGTTATGTCTACTTCCTTGGAGGGAACCAGTGTGAGCCACTGACTCTATAGACACAACTAGAACCTTACTGGTCCCGGGGTAGCCCCTGTCTTCAGTATCTGCTATCAGTGGACATGAGGTAGAGCATCCTGGCTCCTTCAGCCTCAGTTCAGATTCCCTGTCTATCTTAAGACTTCACTCAAGCTTTAATGACACTTTTATTTTTTAAAGAAAGCTAATTGCATTGGTTTCTCTGAAAGGCATCTCTTTTAACAATACATCCTGACTGTGAAAACAAATCCATGCTTGACTTGTTTCATTTATTTCTGCCACGCCGATCTAAGCGAGGCATGAAGCCGTTCTGGAGAAGAGGACATGTGTGCATCTCTGTCACATCTTTTATCATCACAACCGCTTTCCCAAATAATACAACTTGTGACAAATGCGAACATTAATTACAGTTAACAAAGGAACGTCATGTGAGTGTTCGTTGGGGGAAAGGAAAAAAAAAGCCAATCAACAAGATTACATCTTGCAGCAAGCTTCAAGTCAAAGTGCAAAAGTCAGAAATCAAATACCATCCGTTATCAAATTATGTTAATGACTCTAATGAAAGATGTGGTGCTGTAACGGCAACTAGCAGGACAGGAGAAAATGATGGCTGTGAATTAATTAGAACTGACTGCAGAAGTTTTCTTTCTATCTATCTATTATTTAAATATCAACCATCTGCTTTAGAACCCTAGGTTTGTGTGCCAGGTCCATTTCTTCTCTCCCAGGTCATCAGCTAGCCACTTTCCGACATTGTCACCAGCCCTGGGGGTTTGACCGAGGCTGACAGCTAATAAACTCATGTAGAGGTTGGAAGTGTGAGATCCGTACATAGATCCACCCTTGACATTGGTGGGATTCGGGGCTACAGTCCAAATGAGACCCCTTTCTGCAGTTCTGCTTCCCTTGTCTTTATGGTTCCAGCTCCGTTCTCCATTTTCATAGGCCTCCACACACATGCATGCAGACACCCAGCTTTCCCAGTCACCCACCACTTACAACTGCCATGCAGCTGTCTCTCAGGTTTATACTGTGTGTGGGACCTTGTTCTGTTCAGAAGTAGGGCCAAGAAAGAGGCCCTGAAAGAGGTCCTTTGTAGGCCCTGCAGCTCAGAATCTTCTGAGAAAAGAGTGGAAGAGCTATTTCCCCACACTGGAGTTTTCTAGCTTGGGAATAGGCTTGAGGTTGGAAGTGGCATTGGACACTGGATTCATTAATCTATAGCCATATAGCCATGGACCAGCACTGAGGCCCCCAGAAACATTTAGCCTAGTGTGGAGGCTTAGGTTACCTGGGTCTCAAGCTTCATTAAATGTGCACATCCTTTGCTTTTGAACATTTAAGTGTGCATGGGAAGAACACTCTTTCACTGAAGTCTACTTCTGTGTTCATCTACTCTTCCCTGCTCAACACTCGCTGGGCACTTATTGTGCCAAGATCTGAGGATGAAAAGAAGAAATAAGCCAAGGCCTCTGCCTTCAAGGATCTCAGTGGCTTTTCAATTGTAGTTTACTGATGAAGGCTGCATAGAGATCTGTTCAGAGTTCTAAGTTGTCTGAGTCTGTCTTGCATCCTGCTGTGTGTTTTCTCTCTGGCCTATCATGGAGGGAAGCATCCAAGATTATGTAGGGGAGAAGTGAGGGACACAAACTCAGAGCTTAGAGATCGGTTTTCTAAGTTATCTGGAGCTGCTGTGGGGCCCTCCTACTCTCCTACTGGTTAGCCAGAGAGATGTGCCTTCAGAATATATATCATAGACAAATTAAATGGGGCATCATGAAGAGGGCATGGTTAGGGAAAGGGCCTTACTCAAGAGGGTCTGTTTTAAGTGGTACCTTCAAGGCAGCCCCTGCCCACGCTGGGGCCTACTTATGGGGGTTCTTCCTAAAAAAAGAATTATGTTAAAATCAATGGATCTTGGGCTGGGGTTGTGGCTCAGTTGGCAGGGTACTTTCCTGGTATGTTCAAAGCCCCAGATTTGACCTCCAGTACTGCATAAATCAATGATGGCTGGCACACACTTGTAAACCCAGAACTTGGGAGGTAGAGGCAGGAAGGTCAGAAGTTTAAGGTCATCTTTAGCTGCATAGTTAGTTCAAAGTCAGGCTGGGCTAATGAAGTTGTCTCAACAAACAAACAAACAAACAAACAAAACACCCCCCTCCAAACAAAACCAAAAACAAAACCCAAAAAACTACATAGTGCTCCCATGTTAAAATTCTTCTCTTTTTCAAATCATTGAAAGCTTTTCCTAAAACTTTGACTATGGAAGGAAGGTTTTGGTTCTCAAGGAGCAGACTTTGACAGGGCTTAGCTCTTAGCAAACAAATCAATCCTCCTATGTGGATACTGAGCATGGGCTGGCCCTTGAATCCCTGGCTCCTGGGTGTTGGGAGACCCATCAGGCTGTGTTGAATTTCCTTCGCTGGCTAAATTGGTACATTAGGACAAAAGCGATTTCCACATTTGCATAGTTGATTTCATTACTATCGCCATTATTGATGCCCAGCTCCTCTGAAAGAGAGGAGCCATAAAAGCAAATAAAATCACTTTGCGATTCTATTATTGGATAAATTACCACATTACTGCCTGCGTTTTAGGGCTAAAGCCATTCTCCACATTTGCATAGTTTATTTCATTATCATTATTAATAACAACAACAATAATAATGATGATGACTAGGATCCTTGAATGAAAGGAACTAGAAAAATGCCGAATCCTTTATAGACTCCCTGCCTTCCCTGTGAGTCCCTTTATTTGCAGCAGAAATATGGCTACTTCAGTATTCCAGCCCAGAGCATTTAACAGAAGCCACGTAAAAGGAGGTTAGAACATTTGGGTCTGTGAGCCTTCTGGAAAGTAGTGTCTAGTTATTCACTGTGACGACTAAAGATTTAGGTTGAGAGGTCCCTGCTCAGACACCTTCCTGATTCAGTGGAGAAAGGAGGCTCAGACTCACCCAGCCTCTGCCTCTGCTTCTGTATCTATGAGATGAAGATCATCATACCTGCTTAGTGCAATGACAGATAGCAAGGGGGCTGGCCAAAATGAATCTGTTCTGAGGGTTCTCAAGCCACCCGTGTGTTTCCTAGGGAGCTTGAACACATGTGCCAGTGAGTGATGCTGGAGACGAGAGAGGAGGGGCTGTATTAGTCTATTTTTAGGGCTGGGAGAATTCTCTAAAACCCTCCTAGATGTCTTAGGCAATGCTCACTGAAATGTGTAGTGAGCATTCATGTTTGTCGTTACCAGTGTCCAGTGTTTACAAACGGTTGATTTTGATGAACATGCCTAGCATGGTTCAGGCTGCTATACTCACTCTTACTCAGCAAGTTCCAGGGATGGTCATCTCTTCTTGCCAGTGGGGCCGTGAAGTATGAAGTCTTTCTGTCCATTAATTCTGAGGTGCTCTGGTGCCACGCGCGTCCACTGGTGGCCATCTGTGCTCTGCTGAAGAATTCTCCCCTGGTTTTGTTTTTATTATTTTATTTTATTTCTGCTGCACCAGGGGCTCCAAAAAAAAAAAAAAAAAAAAAAATGAATGTGTCAGTAAAGGCTTTGACAGTATGTTACGACAGTCATCAATCCACTGAGCCCTGTAGCCATAAATAAGCTTCATACGCTGCCACACTAAAGAGGACAGTTTTTCTTCTCCAGGACATTGAAAATGTCACAGCCAGGGAATTGTTTGTCCCCGTCTCCACGGCAACGCCACCAGCACTTATCATTAACTTTCACACCAAGATTTTAATCAGCGCTCTTTGCGGCCTGAGACCAAGTCAACATCAGCCCAAATTTTCGAAGCCGTTATTCTAATTATGACGAGAACGCTATAGATTGATGAGCCAGGTTTTCTGCCAGGACTGGTGGCAGTTAATTCTCGTGACCTGCGTGGCTCAGGGAGTCTCTCTTAGAGATGGAGACTTGAAAGTTCGATTATTAGTGACAGCTTGTAAGTGAGAGGAGCCTTATCTCTCCAGAGGGTGTTGATAACTTGAGACAGGGTTTAACTAGGAGGTACTGAGACAGTGGTAGAAGGGGGGAGGTGTGGGGGGAGAGGGCCAAGGAAAGTGCGCACACTGTCTGCAGCCTCCGAGCATAATGAGAAATGCGGACAGGCACGGTTTCACAAGTTGTAAATTCTGGTAGCCTTCAGTTGTAAATTCTAGCGGAGGCTGTTTCACTGGGCTATCTGATAATGTGTGAAAATATTTGTCCCTTTGCTTCATAGGCAGGAACAAGCACTATTTTCCAGAAAAAAAAAAAAATGCATTAAACTTCCTGGCTCTCTCCTGCCTCTTTTTGGCTTTCATTGGTAAAGGCTTGCAGGAAAGCAAAATGAGAATTTGCAAGTGAAATGAAGCAGGGCTCATTTTTCAAGACAGACTTTATTTTTCCTCTTTTCCCTGACTGCCTCTCTCCCCTAGCCACATTGGATTCTATCAGATTTCTAGAGCTTTTGGTTAGAGATGCAAAAGACAGCAAGGCTAGTCCTACCAAGTCCGTCCTTTTCTGGTTCTTCCTTCCCTAATCCAGTTGAGAGTGTCACTTGGCATGGACATGCACAGAGAGATCGTGGCTGTGCTTGGCACTCGGACATGACTTCTCTCTGTAGGCCTCAGACATCCTGAAGTGTTAGTTTGCTGAGTGTGAGCTGGGATGGGAGGACTGGTCACTAGCACATTACTGTGGTCCCCTAGCTGAAGCTTTCTTTAATCTTACATACCCCTCAACCTCTTCCTGAAGGAAGGTGCTAGAAGGCAATACAGTGAGGTTAGAAAAGCCTCAGACTGGATGCTCTAAGGCCTGGACTCTCAGCACCTCCATTTTCTCATCTTTCAAATAGTGATAACAATATCTGTCTCACCTACTTCACTTAACAAATAAGAAAATCAGAACTATGTTGCCTGTATCTGTACTATGACTACTACCTATGGAAGCATGGCGCATGTGTGTGAGTGTCTTCAGATGTGTCAGGTTCTCTTTTGCTCCAGAGTAGAAAATGATGGTCCTGTTACAACTGGTAGCTTTCTTCTTCAAGTTATTATTATTATTTTTTGAACATTTAAAATAAACAGAAATGTCTTCCTTAGATTTATTTCACCCCCTACTCCCAACATCTAGGCACAGAGAAGTGAAGCATCTTGCTTTGGGTCACACAGCCAATTAGAGGTCTAAATAGCTATAGAAGTCCCTGTACCCAGCATGTAGCAAGCTAGATCACACCGCTTGCCATATTAATAGGCTGGGATTAAGGACAAAGCACACCCAATTAGTTTCTGTTGCAGTCCCTTTACAATCCAGTCTTGTTTCCCGTGTGTTTATATGTGTGTTTTAATGGTACTCCCTGCCTTTTATGCTGAGGTTGCTCGAGGTATGTTTATAATGGTGGTGTAATTATAATAATAAAACACAAATCCTTCCATGGAGCACACTCATTACTGGCTGGCCAGGTAAAACAAACAGGCCTGGCAGTAACTCGGGAGCGAGGCAGTTTGTTTCCAAGGTGGTGCCTCTTTGAAATGCAAGCTGCCTTACTTTTCTAGCCAGGGAGGCCCTGTGCTCCACATAACTGGAGCTGGGCCTACAAGGCTGAGCCGGTTAGAAAGATGTCTGGGCCAGGTTACAGTCCAAGGCAGGAGAGACGAGAAGAGGGGCAGCTGTGCTTTCTGATTCTCTAGAGCCAGAAACTCTTCTCTTGTTTTTACTAGTAGTTTCTTTAGCATTTCAACTCATGGATGCAGGACATTATAGAGTATACAAGGGAGAAGATTGTTGTTACGAATGAAGCCATCGGAGTGCACAGGCTTGTTTGCAGTGTGTGTGTGTGTGTGTGTGTGTGTGTGTGGTGTGTTTGTGTGTGCTTAAATGCCTGTCTGTCCTTGTTAATTAGAAGTGCACATATTGGGAAATTAACTATGAAATACTAAAAATGATAAATTATTCCTTATTTGAAAGTATAAATTAAAGGTTTAGTGTATATAAAATTTGTCATGTTTAATTGCAAGTTCAATTAAAATTCAGGGTAATGATGATTTATACAAGTTTCTGTGTAATTTGATATTCATTAGCTCAGCCAGACACATGCTGATATTAGCTCGTTAATTATGTTTCCTTTTGTTGAAGGCAGCCTTGTGAAAGCAATCTGCTCAAAGTTTTCTAAACTCATTCTGCTAAATGAATATTTGGCAGCTGTTCATGTTATTGAGATGGTCACTGCGGCTTCATTTCACTCCTAGGCCGCATCAATCATACCTTCCCTGTGACAAACAAGGGGTTCTCGTTACAAACCCATTTATGAAGGTTATGGCTGACATTAGAGACTGATTGCCTGGTACTGGCTGTGGGGTTACTTTACAGCAAGAATGGAACTGCTGCTAATAGCCACACCTCCTACCTGGTCAGAGGTTTAAAATGTCCTGCAAGGGAAGGACAGGATTGCCACAGTGACCTGAGTCTTTTTCCAATGCCATTGCTTGGACTCGGCAAGGAAAAATTGGGTCTCAGAATCCCCTCCCAGAGCGGGGACCTAGTGTCACCTTCCTTTTCCTGAAGCATGTCAAACAGGTTCAAAAATATGAGTCCTAATGTATACCCAGGGTAAGTAGCTGTCTCCCTTACCTGTGGGTTCTGAGTCTGACTCCTGAGGAGGGGAAAAAGGAGACATGATTTAACTAATGAGGATATTTCTAGAAGCATGGCACCCAATGGGGCCATGAGTCAGATGAATTACCAGCTAGTATAGTAATTATCCAGCAGTCCTGTGGCTCTCCTGTATTTGGAGAGGACTGTGAATACTTTGCCAGATTTTCCATGGCTGTTATTGAATGACACACTTGACTTGGGAAACTGTGGAATGGTGGGAATTGTCCTTCCCTCATAAGGAAGAGAAGCTGAAGGGCATGGATGGCTTTGTCCATTGTCATCGGTATGGATATTGTCATCGGTCAACCTCAGGGTTCTGAGCTGTTCTTTATGGTGCAGACATGGCTACAGTAAGAGTTTTTTATTTTCTAGTATGGCATTCATTTTTGTGTTGCTTTATTTCTACCAAGTGCCATGTCATCATTCTATGATGAGCCGGAGTTTTGACCTAAAGTTGGCCTGTTCATCTTCCAGCCATCAATAATTCTGCATTTAGCTTAGGATGATGAAATACAATGAAAATTCTTATAGGGAAATTTCAGTTTTTACATTTCTGTAGTTCTATTTACATATTCTTGTATTTTCAGGGGGTGGGAGTAGCCCCCTGAAACTCAGCTCTGTTTTTCCTTCTGAGTGCTGTCTCTTTGGGATACCTTCACCAAAGTATCCTTGGCTAACTCTTCACCAAGCTAATCCTCCTCTTCCTGAGTGGAAGTCTGTGGTTGTGATGTCACATTTTAGCCCACCCACTCTCACTCCATGTTCACATGAGTGGTCTGGAGGGTCTCTGTGCACTATCCTTGAGGGCAGTTCTGACTTTCAACTGAAGAAGTTAAAGGGTGCAAGCCATGCTTTAGCATACAGGGACTAGTAACTGACTGCCGTGATTAAAACTGCAGTGGATCATTTGAAAGTTCCTTTTGGCTTCACAGCCTAGTCAAGTACTTTGAATGTTTTTTAGACATTTAGGAAGAATGGCAGCTTTTCCTCCTCACTATATAGAGAAACATGCCAAACTCAGGGAAACCTCGGGTTTCTTTTTTTTTAATAGTATTTAATCTAGGCCCAGTCCTTTATAGACCTCAACAGTGTAACTTGGAACTTTCCAATTTTTAATTTCACCACCTTCTGTCTTTTTAATGCATTTTGTCAGTGTGGAAAGCCCTCTGGTGGTCAAAATGATTCCTATGTGGCTCTTTTGGTGGAGTGGAATAAAATCAAGTTCACGTTTAAAAGAGCTAGGTTCAAATCCTTCATCTCCTTTGCTGGTTTCCTGTTCTACTTAAAGCTATAACACACACACACACACACACACACACACACACACACACACACACACACTTTTTATCAGAGCAGGGATCCTGAAGCATTTTACTATAACAACATCTCTATGGAAAAACAGGATTGGTGCAATTCCCTTATCGACATGCAAATGCCTTAGCAAGGATATTAGCGCTAAGTGCTGTGTCACTCATGACTAAACTTGAGCATGTGGCACAAAGGGGAATGGACTTCGAGGTGATTCTCTCATTTTCTAGAGGGGAAAATGGGGGCCCAGAGAGACCTGATTTGTTCAAGATGTTGTGAACAGGGAACAGAGCCTTGAGGAACAGCCAAGTCTCCTGTACTCATTTTTAGCCATGTGGTTTGAAGCATATCATAGTTGAGTCATGCTCATAAATCCTTGGTCTCCCCATCAGGTCCCAAGGATGCCAGGTCTCAATAAACTCAGGCATGGAATACTTCTCCTCAGGCAAATTTCAGTTCATACACCATTGGGTTGCTTTGTTCCTTGCTTGGAGCAAGATGACAAGCAGGCTTTTCCTGCTGTAGTTCAGGAAGGAGACTCAGTTGGCTGTGGGGGCTGAATGTGGCATGAACAGTCACCCTGAGCCACCCTCACCATCTAGAAGCACTTTTTGGAAAGGGTATGCTGGACAACACAATTCATCATAAAGATGAATGACTGATGGGTGACCTATGTCTGGTGTCCTAGGAAGGCAGATATCTCAATGATGCAGAGCAGCTGGTCTGTTCTGAAATTGGCTGGAAACCCTGGCTTGTCCTTCCCTTGCCTGATGCCGTTGCTCGGGCTTACATAATTTGTCTTTGTTTGAGTCCTTGGCTATGACTGGGCCTGTAGGCACTTTCTTGGCACACCCTTTTCGTGATATGATTACAAAGAAGCTTGGGAGATATGGTGAGGTAACTGCAGCCCCCTGCCCTCAGTAGATCCTCACTTCAGTTCCTAGATACAGTAGAACCATCTCTAAGAAGCAAAGGCATTGGAGACTGCAGGAAAGCAAGCACATTCAGGAATGGCCTAGAATCTTCTAGCATTTCTGTGCTGTTCCTCTGGTCATTGGTGCATTTTGCAGAGAGATTATTGAACCTCTTCACTGAATCCAGTGCTAAGCTTCACAAGAGCTGGCGTGGGTCTGTAGTGTGTGCCTGAATTAGCATGTACAAACTAGAGAGAGAAGTAAATGAAGTGGGGTTCAATTCGCATAGCTTGATCTCAGTCAGGAGGTGGGGGATTAAGTTAAATCGCTCAGCCTTCTTCACTTAGCATGTGTGATTTGAGTTCTTATCTTGAGGCCAGGCAGAAAATAAAAGGCATACCCTACCTTCAAAGAACTTAAAAAATGGTTTTCTTTGTCAATACTTGCTGAGTATCTATGACAGCCCAGAATCCTGCTGGGTGCTTGAGGCAGGCAGGCTGCAGCAGGAGCTGTGGCTGTCCCTGCAGTATTACCATTTCCAGTGCATGGCCTTAAAGCTCCTTTGCCTGGAACAGGACAGGTTAGGAATGTCACTCAAGAGAAGCCTTGCCTGTACCAATGACAGCTTTCTGTCATGGGGTTAACTCAGTGCCTTCTATTCTCCCTCCTGTGTTCCCCCAGCTGCTCACAGTGCTACAGAGCTTGGTGTTAGCTGCATGCCCTTCCTTCCTCCTCTAAGGTCCTTTCTCGTGAATCTTTATTTTTATCATCCACACTAAGGTACGTCTCACGGTCTGCAAATTCCCTTGGACAAAGGCTGGTCCTGATGGATGCTGGGGAGTTCAGGGGTGAAGGAGCAAGTGGGACATCTTTTCTAGATAGGATCTTAGAAGGCTGCTCAGAAGAGGATACATGTGAACTAGGATGTAAGCATGGATAAGGGTTTTGTTAGGAAGCTGTGAAAAGGGACGGGGATCTCTGGCTTTCAGGGACAGCTTTTATAAAAGTCTATGAGCAGAAGGAATGGGAGACACAGCTGCAAAGTATCTGGTGTGGTTCAGGGTCTGTCGGGGAGGGGGTTCAGCAATGGAAGAGCAAGGTATATGTGACAATGAATGTGGAGATTATGGCAGGAATCACTCTCTTTATTTGAATGTGAGACCAGGGTGTGTAGACTCTACAATATGAATATCTTACACTGGTGTAAGTGTTCTTTTGCTACCACAAAGATGCAGGAAGCATGTACACAAGGAACAGGAATCTAAGTATGAGACTGTAGTGGAGCCTGTGATTGGTGGTCAGTTTTCAACTAAAGAGAAGGAAGTGTTCAGAGCAGTTGAAGAGGGTCAGGAAAGAGGGAAGGGAGAGCTGAATGTAAATAATGAATAGACTCTAGCTAAAGGAAGGGTCAAACAGGGTATCTCAGTACACACTAGGGCCCAGCAATAGGGATGATCTAGTGCCAGGATGGAACTGGGACTGTTGTGGGCCCCTTCCTGCCTAGATAAAAATGTTAAAATTTGCTTTTTATAACCCAGAAGAATAAATATGAATATATTAGTAACATGTATTAAAAGAGGTTATTCATTCTAAAGCTAACTGATTTTCCTTGTTATTCTGTTTATAATTTATTGACTTGGCATATGTGAACATATGTGTACAAATGCATGCCAGTGTACACAAGCAGAGGTCACAGAGGACACTGAGTGTCCTGATTTATCACTTTTCCCCTCGTTTCCTTGGCACACAGATTCTCACTAAACTTGAAACTAGCCTAGCAGCCAGCAAATTCCCATGTTCCCTCTGGCTCTGCTCCTTAAACCACTAGGATTAAACACATTTGCAGCCACAGCTGTTTTATTTACATGGGCACTAGGGATTTGAACTCAGGTCTTCACACTTGTGCAGTATGCTCCCTTACTCACTAAGTCATTCTCCAAAGTCTCTCGATTCTAAGAGAGGTGGAAACATGTTTTGGTTTCCTATAGTCTCCATGACCCTAGACTGTACACCTCTGTGCATACTGGAGACTCCAGGCCAGGTGGGCATCTTTAGGTCTCAGTTCCTTTCCTTGAGCTACAGGAGGCTCTAGGATTTCTAGCACTAGAAACAAATGTCAAGGAAGCAGGCTCTATTTTGCCTGGTTTCCCTGGCAAATGATTCAAGGATGTGCCACCCCTCTGAAGCTCTGCCCTCCTACTGGGGAGAAAGTGAACAGTCCCAGGGCTTGTCCCTCTCTACCTGCACTGCCACTGACAGTCCCTGTCATCAAGAAGCGCCTTCTGCCTCTCCCAGTTTCTTCAGAGGTGCTCACAAAGAAAGGGCTTAGACAGCAGAGTGATACACCATCAGAAAAAGGCCTTGTGACAAAGCCCAGGTGAGAAAACTGCCCAAGGGTGTTTTCTTCCTCCCTTTTCTCTTATTTTTCCTCCTTCTTTTCAGAAATAGTCAAAACACATGCACCACATGCTCGTAAAAGGGTCAGAAGAAGAGAGAAAATTGCAGCTGAAAGGAAATCTTCAGCTTCCCCTGCCTTCCAGCTTCTCCTGAGCTTCCAGCTGTTGTAGCTGCTAGTTTATAATAGTGAGTGTTTGTGACTCACAGTGGTGTAAGGTGCTGTGCTGGGATTAAAACTGAACTCGTGACTTCATTATCCCACTAACTGGGGATGCAGAGGGGCAGCCTTTCCAGCACTTCTGTAGCCACCGAAGTGTGTGGCCGTGAGCAGGGATGTATTTTTTATGTGCACGTTTATGATGTGTTTGCATGCTTATGTGAGGATGTGCACGTGTACCTGCAGGTGAATGTGTTTGCAGGGGTGAAGGGTCAGCATTAGGAATCTGCCTCTGTCACTTCTCATGTTGTGTGTTGAAACAGGGAGTCTCACTTACCAATTTGGTTAGACTGGCCAGCTAATGAACTCCAGGGGTGTGCCTGTCTCCACCTCCCCCGAGCTGGAATGATTGATGCAGGTTGCCATGCCTGGCCTTTTCATGGGTGCTAAGGATCCAAACTCAAGTCCCCATGCTTACACAGCAAAGCACTGTGTTCACTGATCTATGTTCTCAGAACCAGAAGGGACATGTTTCAATAGATGTGATTTAGTTCGTCTTCCTAAGTTAGGAGCATGATTAGGTAAATGAGTGCTTCTACTCTTTGTAGCAGAACTCCCCATCTGATAAGATAGAAAGCACATTAGTGTCCTTTCACAGACTCCAAATTGTGATTAGCATGTCCTAGACAAGGTGTCACCAGGAAGTCAGTATATCAAAGGGGTACCTGTGTTCTCAAGTTCATGGTAACAGTATATACAATAGCCAAGGCAGAGTTACCTGACATGTACATCAATGGGATGCTTGATCTTAAAAGGCAATAAATATGCAGAGTGAAATATTACCTGGCAATAAAAAGGAAGGAAAACTGACCCCTTATGTGAAAGCAGATAAAACAAGATACTATGTTAAATGAAAGGAGGCAGGCATGGACAACAACAAAACAACAACACCCATGTACCCTTATATAGAGAAGCTAAAATAAGTTGATCTCATAAATGAAAATCATAAACTAGGGGTCATCAGATCAAATAAGGGAAAACAGGGATGGGGATTGTGGGATTGTAGACTATAGGTATCAAACACGGTGAAGAAGGAAGACCAGGTTCTAGTGTTCTGCAGCACAGAAAACCATAGTTTGTAATAGCTGATCATCTATTTAATCCCAAGCTAGAAGAGACATGTTACAAAGGAGCACCCATGTTTATGAAGGTTGGAGTGCTGCCTCCCCTGAATGATCACAATACATCACATACAAGTCCCAAAAAACCATTCAGCAGCCATGAATATGTTCAACCCTGATGTCAGTTAACAACTATGTCACATGGAATGAGGGTTTCACAATTCACCCATCTCTCTCCTGCTCTTTTCAATTGATCTTTCTTTGTAAACTTGGTTGATTCCAGAGTACAATTTGTTTTCTTAATTACAGATAGCTTTCTTGGTGGACGAACAATTCTAATTTGTGATTTTAACTTTCACTCAGTAGACAGGAATTGTTTGGGAAGGTGAGGTGGTGCCACCTCTTATAGCTGTGGCACACTGTGCAGCTTCCGGTTCACAAAGTGTAATTTTATGGCAGCAGAAGAATGAAGTCCTGAGATTGGCCCTCACTATACATGCACATACATTCGCAAATACATACCAGATGCATACACAAATTCAGGCACACACACACACACACACACACACACACACACACATATATATATATATATATATATATGCACACATGCAGGCATACAAGTGCATATGCACTCATGCATGTACACACATAGTCATATAGACACATACACAGATGCATATACATGTGCATACATATACATGCATAATGTACACATGAACTCACAGAAACACACAGCTGCATGCATATACACAGTTATGCATACATGCACATGAGCCTGCACGCGCGCGCGCGCGCGCACACACACACACACACACACACACACACACACAC
Organism: Arvicanthis niloticus; assembly: GCF_011762505.2. Classification (NCBI taxonomy): domain Eukaryota; kingdom Metazoa; phylum Chordata; class Mammalia; order Rodentia; family Muridae; genus Arvicanthis; species Arvicanthis niloticus. The sequence goes on from NC_047660.1 coordinate 75,572,177, forward strand.
ACACACACACAGTGGCTCATTTAAAATCAAGTTGTATTTTTGTGACCTGGCTGAGCTCAGGTAGTATGTTCACTATCAGCCACAAATCCATAGCTCCATGATGTCATGTCAGTGACATTTTAAGCTGACAAAGCCCTTGGCAGTTCTTATGTCTAAGCTGTTTTTCCTTAGCAGTTTGGAGAATGAAGATTAGAGAGGGTAAGTGACTTGTCTAAGGTCACTTTGTTGTCCTTGCCAGGCTGTGCTGGGATGCCATTCCTTCATTTTGGAGGCAGCTACCCAGGACTGAAGCCAAGAGCTATGGGTATGGCAAAGGAGAATGAATCATGGTCCACCCTTATCCAGCCTGCAGGGACCCAGAGTGAAGATGTAACTGATGGAAATGACAGGCCAGAGAATGTGTCTGCTAGTGGCCACTCTGTGTACTTGGTTGGAACATGATCCCATTATACAGTGGCTATCTGGAAAGTCTCCTTAGAAGGTACTATGACATCTGAGGTACAGTTGGAAGGGTGGATGGGTTTTCATAGGTAGTGAAGTAGGTCCCCTAAGATGTGGATGATAGCCAGGTACATAGAAGGGCTTGGGAAAGGGCTACAAGTCCCCAGTGTGTCTCATGTCTCTCTCTGCCATCATCTTGCTATGAGGGGAGAAAGAGTTTAGCTGTGGACATGGTGATCCCTGGGTGTGTGTGTTCATGTGCCCTTGAGCTGCCCCTGCAGATACCAGTGTGGTTAGTCCATGGATGTACATAGAAGTTTATAACTTAGCAGTTGAGATAACCCAAACTACACAATTACTGCTGTCTGGGCTTACCAGAGCCCTGGGGCTACCCAGTCTGTAGTGATATAGTTGTGGAGACAAGGGGATGAAGACAGCCCCTTCTTGAGTGGATGAGATGTTGTCCAGTGCCACCCTTACTTCATGTCTGAAAATGATGCCAACTGTCCCTCCATTAGCATCAAGATCCCCACCCCCAATCAGCCAGGACACAAAGAACTTACAGAAATGACTCCCACTCCACAAGTGCTACCTGACACACACCCTCTAGTCCACCCCTCTTTGCTGAGCCCTCAAAATAACTTTTCATTAATCATAGCATCCAGTGAAGTGAAGTAACCCGTGGCTTATAAATAATGGCGCAGCTTTATAGAAACACCTAAAAATCACCAGGGGCACGTAATAAGAAAGTTCTCCATCTCCAGGTGCGAAAACATGCTGGTGATTGCTTGTTGAGCAAGGGCCTGTCAGCTCTTTTATTACAATACATTATTGGGTAATAGTTTTAAAATTATTTATAGAAAGAAATCGAGCTGTGTGGAGAATTCCATCATTTAATATGTTGTCTGTGAATCTCGTTAGCCTGTTTAGCCTAAGGGTTAGGAAGGAAAACAGAGTGTTGGTTGTGTGTTGAAGACTAAGTACTAAATCCACTTTTCATCAGGGGGCTTGTTGACCTTATGTTAAGTTGCTTCTTTGTGAGTCTTTCTCTGCTACAGGCTCTGGTTTCCATGGCATTTACATAAACCTAGCAACCATTTTCTATGTAGACGCTGTGGCAAGGCCTCCGATCTGCTCTGCCAAGGAGCGAAATCACTCCTCCAACAGGGAATATCTTTTTACAGGTAAGGTCCAGGGGCTGTGTGAATGGGGCTGCCGGCCGTGTCAGCCACATCTTGGTGTGTGCATACAGCCAGCTTCTCCCTTGTCCGGATGTGACAGAGACAACTTCAGTGTTCTTAATTTTAGACACTGAGCTACAAGCAGTGGGAAGTATTGCTCACCTATTCAGTTTACAAATAATGATAAACTGAGGCACTGCACATGAAGACAATAGGTAAAAGTTAAAAACAGATCTTGCCCTAAATAATTCGGGTTTGAGAGAGGCCAGTATAGAGGGCCGTATAGTCGGTGTGGAACATCAGCCTTACAGAGCAATTGCCTGGCTGACCCATGGTTCCTCCTGCTCTGTACACTTCAACACCTTCCATGTTCTTGAGGACCCTAGGAAATAGGTCATTTCAAAGTCCATTTTAGAGGGGAGGAGCTTTAGTAGCTCGACAGAATCAGGATATACAGCTGTGCATCCTTCCCTCCCACCCATTCTTGGCCCTTTACCCTTCACTTGCATGCCTCTAAAGTGCTGCTGAACCCAGCCCAAACCTAGCTTAGGAGATTGTCATGGTGGCAGGAATTTGAGGCTGCTAGTCACACTTCAGGCAGCTGAGGCTCCAGACTCATTTACCAACTGGTCTGTGTAGCCTGGCTCTTGGAGGGTCTTGGACCTCCTTAACGGTTTTGTCTGCTTCAGGGCCACTGAAGCCTGTTCACTGTCACTCTCTGTCAGCACATGTGGCTCAACATAGGTCTGGAAACTCAGCGCAAGAGATGCCATGCTTCTGTCAGCCTTCTCTCCCCAATTGGAGATGAGCTTTTGATTAAGGGAGGGCTGGTAGATTTGGGGATCCAGGAAATCTCAGTGAGGGGGTCTAAGGACCTAGTTTTTGGAACTTTGAGCATGTCCCCAACTACAGCTCCAAAGATACCAGCTTGTTCCTTCTGTGGCAGCACCCCTGGGATTGGATGTTTCCTTACTCCCTAGGATGCACGGCCTGGATCAAGCAAGGTCCAGAACGCAGCTGTGAATTTACACAATTTTCCTGCTCTGCTTTGAGTCCCCATAGTGCTTCTCTGTCTCTTAGAGAAGGCAGCATCTTTAAGGATGGAGTAAAAGAAAAACATTGCCAAGCCGGGCGATGGTGGCACACACCTTTAATCCCAGCACTTGGGAGGCAGAGGCAGGTGGATTTCTGAGTTCGAGGCCAGCCTGGTCTACAGAGTGAGTTCCAGGACAGCCAGGGCTACACAGAGAAACCCTGTCTCGAGAAAAAAAAGAAAGAAAGAAAGAAAGAAAGAAAGAAAGAAAGAAAGAAAGAAAAGAAAAGAAAAGAAAAGAAAAGAAAAAGAAAAAGATAAAGATTGCTATGAATAATTAGTCATCAAGTTTCCTCCCATCCACCTTTGAATGTTAGCATCGCATAAGCCTGTCCCTGTACCACCCTTGGTGCAGCCTGTCAGTTTTCTTCTGCTTATAGTTCAGGGCTTGCTTTCTCTATGGATTGCCTCAGGTTTCTTGAGCATCCTTGCACAGCTCGTGGCCTTATCATTAGAAGCCCTCAAGAAGCCAGACTCAGTATTGTCTTCTTAGAGCACTTCAGAGGATCTCAGGGATCCCAAACTCCACCCTCAATAAACCTAGATTCTATACCCCTTCCAGTGGTCCAGAGTTGAGAATATAGATATAGATATAGATATAGATATAGATATAGATATAGATATAGATATAGATATATAGATATATAGACTCTACTTTCCTCCGAGTAACTACAAAAATATCCTTTGGTGATCATGACCTTGAAAGGGCAAGAGATGCTCTAGATATAGGAGGCTAGAGGGTTCCACAGCAGAAGAGATTCCTACAGAAGATAATATCAGTGATCCTGGAATAAGAAAATTGGCAGGACTCTGAGAGTTTGTATGCTATGGATCTCTCCAGCCCACCTCTGTCCATGTACATTCCAGGCAAGGCAACCAGAGAGTAAAGAGGAAAGTAACCAAGACAGTTATGTCACTGCGTATGGCTGTGCTGGGGCTAGGATCTGGATCTTCTTCATATAGTACCACAGCCTGGTTTCTCCATCTCCTGGGGCCCAGAAAAGGGGAATGGAAAAATGCAGCACAGACACAGTTACAAAGCAGCACAGGGATCACTTCTTTTTCTGCGTGCACACTACAGGCATGCTTCCAGCTTTTAGACACAGTTGTGAAGGTGACTGTCCTGTTCAGCAGGAGAGCCTTCCCAGAGGGAAGGGACTTCTCTTTCTGTGTGTGGTCTGTCTAATGCCTCTCACATCCAATAACTTTAAAGCCAATCAAATTAATAATGTAGGGAGAAACAAATGGAGTTGCTTTTTAGATATTTAAACAGGAATATTTCTGCCATTGACATCTAAATCTTTAATAGGATGTGAGATTTGGCAAACAAAAATGCCAAGATGCTGGAAACCTGATTCTTTTCCACTATTTTAGTTCCGATCCTTACTGCCTGACATAACTCCAGATGAATTTGTTGAGGTTCAGCTTTGTGTGAGGTGGTGAGCACTCAGTTCTGAGAGGTCAAGTGGTGGGCTATGTGGTTCTTGCTCCCAGGGGCTTCCACTCTGGGGATAGGCAGGACATGCGTGTTTAGGAAGGCGCATCTAAATTCAGATCAGTATGTGCCAAGTATCATCTGTTTGTACATGTGGCTACTGCTCCAGGCATTCAGGGAGGGATGGAGGACATGTCAGATCTAACTCTTCTTCACCTGGGAAACTCACGCTGTGAAGTATTTTCACGTGACCTAGAATCTCAGCTCTTACAAGGGATAGTTTGGACAGAATTTCTGAGTAGATATTGGAGATCCTTAGTGGATACAGAAAAATGCTCTCTCTCTCTCTCTCTCTCTCTCTCTCTCTCTCTCTCTCTCTCTTTCTCTCTCTCTCTGTGTGTGTGTGTCTATGCATGTACATGTGTGTACACATGCATACATATACATGTGAACATGCCTAAATCCATGTATAGGCATTTCTGTCTTTAGATCCCAAAAGTGACTTCCTGGAGTAATAATGAGGTTCCTCAAAAGTCAAAGAGCTTGTCTGGTAGAGTTCTTGTATGTCATGCATGAAGCCATGTGTTCAGTCCCCAGGTGCGCATAAAACTGGACTTAATGGGCCATGCCTGTAATACCGGAACTTAGGAGCTAGATGTGGGAGTAACTCAGCTACATAGCAAGTTCTAGGCCAGCCTAGGCTACATGAGACCCTGACTAAAAAACAAAAGTTAGGGGTTAGAGAGATGGCTCAGTGGTTACAAACACTGACTGCTTCTCCAGAGGTACCGAGTTCAATTCCCAGCAACCACATGGTGGCTCACAACCATCTATAATGGGATCTGATGCCCTCTTCTGGTGTGTGTCTGAAGACAGCTACAGTGTGCTCATATAAATAAAAATAAATAAATCTTAAAAAAAAGTTAGGTTAAAATCTATCAGATATATATTTGGTTTCCAAGACCTGGAATTCCTAGATACTCTTGATGTAAGGACATTTTCTTAAACGTCTATTATAAATCCCTTTCCCCTTCTGAGCCTTCCTAGCATTGAACTTCCTACCTATCTCTTGCCCCACCCATCCTTTCTGACATCTGGACATATTAATGTACTTTTAAAAGTAAACTGCATTGTTTATTTGTTCCTCCATGGACCCCTTTTTACTTTTTATCTCTTTATTTTTTTCACTAGAGGAAACTAAATCAAGTATATATTTCTGAATGGTCTTACTTCTTAGATAGTGCCTGTCTCCTGTCCCTGTCCATGTCTGTGGTAGACTTCCAACAATGTGGCAAAGCCACTGTATCACCCGTGTTCCTTCCATGCTCCTGATAGGTGGGTTTGGTCCTATCCTTCTGGCCCATTACTCAGTGATCAAAGGATCAGGAGGAGAAGAAGGAGAGAGAGAAAAGAAGACAGGGAGGAGAAGGAAGGGGAGCAGAGGGAAGAAGAAGAGGAAGGTAAGGGGGGAGAGAAGGAGGAGGGTGAAGAGGAAGGATGAGGAAAAAGAGGAAGAAGAAGGAAGAGGAAGTGAAGAGGAGGAAGAAGGCTCCTCCTCCAGCATTACATTTTTATAGCCCATGCTCTCTTTTCTCTTTCATTGGTCTGATGTGTTTCCTTGACACAGCAAAAGATTAAAATGACCATGCTTGGTGGACCACCATCACGGATGTACTGATATGGTAGGACACCAACGAGGGTGAAGTTGCTGGGAGTCCACTTGTCTGCTTGTCTGTTCTTGGCCAGGGTGGAGCCATCTTCTTCTGTCTTCTTTGCTTTGTGCAGCTGACCAAATTCTCATCCTTGCTTTCTGCCTCACCTTTGACACAGGGCTTCTGAATTAATAGCTGTGTTTTCAACTCATGCATATTCTACCAGCCTCCCCAAGCCCTGTGGAAAACACTGTAGGGTTCTTCCCCAGCATCCAGATGAATCCTCTTATTCTTTCACAATGTCCCAAAAGCAGCTAATGGTAGATGGCTTTGCTATGAGAGATGAAAACATTTTGGTTTTTCAGTGAGCTGAAACTTTTAATCTTAAGCAGAAATCACTTGGTAACACTTTGCCTTCTCCAAATCCCCCCACCCCATTTTTTGGCATCTTCAGCTGTTCTTGATGGTGGCAAGGAAGCTGCCCATAGATCTCACATTATCACTATGTGTCCTCATACACAGGAAGTGCTGAGAAATGGCTCAGTGGGTACAGTACTCTACAAGGCCTGAGTCTGAGGTCCAGAACCCATTAAAAAATACTGGCCAAGGTAATCCATGCCTGTAATCCGGTTGTGTTAGTACCAAAACTAGAGAAGGAGAGAACGGAAGGTCCCTGAGGATAGTGAAGATGGTAGGGATGGTAGGCCAGGCTGCCTCATTGTCTGTACAGACCGATGAGAGACTGTTTCAAAGGAGGGTTCTCAAACTTGTTCCTGAGGATGACACCAAAGGTTGTCCTTGGGGCTATACAAGCACACACACACACACACACACACACACACACACACACACACACACACGGTTGGGCATAGTAATACATGCCATTAATCCTACAGCTTTGGAGGCAGAGGGGAGACAGAGGCACAGGTAGAGAGGCAGGCACATCTTTATGAGTTCAAGGCCATTTGGGTCTATGCAGAGAATTCCAAGTCAGCAAGAACCACACAGTTCTGGCTCGAGTCCTTGTCTCAAAAAAAAAAAAAAATCCTTTACATGGAATCATTATAATAACCATAAGAAATATTGATCTTTGTTTTAAAATGAGAAAATAGCGACCCAGAGAGGTTAGGTGACTTTTCCAGGGCAATACAGTGAATCAATACCTGCAGTTAACTGAATAGACAGGGCATTAGTCTCCCTGCCTGGGAGAGGCAGCCTTCACCTTCTCAGCATCTCGTTGCATCTTCCGTAGTCACTGACTTGTACTCTTTGTCACTGTGGCTTACCCAATGCTGGCTGCATTGGAAAAAATTAAAATTATGGAAACCTGAATAAAATAACAGTGAAAGGGGGAGAGATGTCTGCCCTGGGAATAGTCTTTGTGTGAGAAACAAAAATTTAACTTGTTCTAGTCAATGAAGTCAATGGTTCAGTTAATAATACCCCTAATGGCGTCGTTCAGCTCTGGGCCAGTGATGGATAGCTTTAAAATCAGAAACTAGATCCAGTGACAGTTCACACAGAAATCAGTGCCATGATAAAAGCAAGCAGACAGGGATCTCTACTGGAGAGCAGAGCTCCCAGAAAGCATCTGGCATTATTAAAACCCCCGTCATGAGTCGCTCTCTAACCCTTTTTACAAGTGGGGAGAGGGCTAGCAGCATACCCCTTTCTTATACTTGCTTGCCTTTCCCCCTGAGTTTTCTGTACTCAGGGCTTAGCCTTTCCCCCTGAGTTTTCTGTACTCAGGGCTTAGCTTTTAACCCAGCATAGCTTTGCCCAGGGTGTCTGGTTCCTGGAAGACCGCTAGTCTCTTCCATATTTTAAAGATTCCTTTGAAGGTACCTTATGGCACATGGGAGTGAACTGCCCTTCAAAGGATCAACCTTCTGCTTTAGGGAGCCCCTGCATCTCAGCCACGGCTCAGAACAAATCCCCAGAGACTCGCTGTGGCCTAGGATGGAGATGCAGGCCAAGTGGAAACACACCAAAGTGATTTAATAGAAAAGGTAATTCCTATTCAAACGGGATGGTCCCTTATTCATTTCCTCGGATTATCATCAAATTGATGTCACCAGCAAAGGAGCTTTATTGGGTTTCGCAGAGATCTCCCCCTTGCTCTTCTTGTCGTTAGTTGGCACGCTGACATTTTCATATGTGTCTCAGCTAATGCCTCAAAATTACTCCATCTACAAATGTAACAATTGAACAGATAATTTTAATAAGATTCAGCTTGACTTCAGACCGCACTCCTTCCTTTCTTTATAGAATGCAAATTGTAACCTGTTTTTAAAGCCGTGCGATGCAGTGAACTTTAATGGGATTTGACAACATCATATTAAGCACAACAACTACGCATAATGTACCGAAAAATTGGACGTGAAATTGGAAACATAGCTGAGAACAAAGTAAATTTACATGGTTTGGTAGTTTGAATGTCTGATATCATATTCTCTCATGCAAGCCCCATAAAAAAGCAAAGGACTTAACAATGGATATCAGCAGAAAGTGCTTTTAAAGTTAAAACTGATGGATGGCTTGTCAAAAAAAATAATTGCATTGGTTGGAAAGTCGGGATGCGTGCTGAGGGAGAGAGAAGGGATATACAGAGAGGGTGATGGGAAGTGACAGTGGTCTGTCAGGAAGAACTGGCTGCCCAGAGGAGTGTGAAGCCACAGCTACAAGGTGGCAGAGTAGAACAGGCTGTCAGAGCGGGAAAGTGGCTTTAATACCCTGAAAAGCAAAGGAATCCGCCTGTCAGCTTTGCTCAGCCGTGCTGAAAGGGGAAGAGAACATGGCATAAAGTTAGAAACATTAAACAAGGGGTGGGGGCCAGAGAGCAAGGCAGCCAGTGGGAAGGGCTGAGAATGCATCCAGTGTGGCTTTCTGGGTATTTGTGTGTGTGTGTGTGTGTATGCACGCATGTGTGTATCTATGTAATATGGTATATGTAATATATGCATGTATGTGGATATATGAATAATATATATCTTCCCATCTTCTCAAGAGACAAGTTAAACGTGAAGGTCTAGGATTTCTTTTGTGCTTTTGAAGAAAATAATGTCTCAAGAGGCATCTGCTGCCACAATGGCTGCCTGGCACTCAGAGCAGGTGAGTGGCTTTTGTACAAAGCCGCCTCCCCTCAGGTGCGTTGAATGCCTGGCTTTGCAGATCTTCAACCTCATCTGCTGAGCTGTTCCCTCCCCTCAGGGTGTGTGGTCCAGCCTCTTGGAGAAGATGCTGATAGCAAGTCACTGAGGGACTCGCTTATCTTCTACCAAAGTGCTTGGAGGACTTAACACGTCAGCCGTACAACAAGATCGTGATTAAAATGCAATAATCTGATGATTTTCCATAAATATTTTTTGCTCCATCAGCATTAGGTTTTGAATAATTTATTATTCTTTCTTAATATACTCCTGGCAGTGAGGTTAATTTGGTCATCTTGCAGGGGCCTGTCTGGTAATGAACATTTTTATATCAGGCCTTGGAGTCCCTGTTCCATAACGCATATCACGTCTTTACGATTTAATTGCTCTGGTTGTTTGAGAGTGGTGGAGTCCAGGAGGGGTTGGGATGTGACGGCTTATCATAGCAAAAATATACTGTATATCTGACCTCAAAAATGCATTCTGAGAGTCATCCAAATTCTTGAACTACATATGGCCTCAATATAGCGTTAGATTTCGTTTAACGGTTTGGAGAAGGAATTTTGTTCAGAAGAAACCAGAATATTTGCTCCAAAGGGGGGGTGGGAAGTGCTGGTGGGAGCCAGCCCATTTAAGCACTTACCGTATGACAGACAGCTTTCTGAATGTTTCTGTGTGTATTAACTCTCTTCATTCTCCTGACACACCCTTTGGGGTAGTTCCTGTTAACATCGCCATTGTGCAGAAGGGGAGATGGCTCAGTCAGTAAAACACTTGCAGTACAAGTCTAAGGGTCTGAATTTGAATTCCCAGCACCCATGTTAAAGTCAAGCATGGGGATACATGTGTTCTGTAATTCTCAAGCTGTAGGTTGGGAGTGGAGATGAGCAGATGCCTAGAGTTCACTAGGCAGCCCTGTCTAGCCACATTGGTGAGCTTCAGACTCAATAAGAGACTCTGTAAAAATAAAGTGGAGTGGGAATGAGGAAGAACTGACATTGACCTCTGGTCTCCACGTGCATATGTACACATGTATCCCCACCAGCACATGCACACACACAAATTCACACAAGAACAAATGTACTGCTGTTGTGCAAATGAATAAACAGACGGAAGCTTCAGAATTACTGAGGAAGGTTGCACAGTTAGGAATGAGTGTTGGATGGAGGATTCTACCATGGGCATTCTGGCACCAGACTCCCTGTCTCTAACCAGTGTGCAGTGCGTGATCAGGTCTATGGAACACAAATGCTAAGTCGATTCCTGTATTCTTTTCATTATCGTTTTGTGTCTAAGACATTCAGAGAGGAATTCTGCTAGAACTGGGCTTCAGGGACAGTGGACAGTTTAGGTTGTCTGTGAAGAGTGAAGGCCACAGGGTGTCTTTTCTGAGTTCAGGCAGGTGCCAGTGGAAGGAAGAATAGACAAAGGTTAACAGGCAGAGCCATTTGACTAGCGTGCTATGGCACCATCACTACAATTCACACATTGTCTGGCATTCTTGCATAAATCCCATTGTCTTCTATCCTGTGTCATCATAAGCCCTTTGCAGAAGGTGGGGATCTTGACTTTAGGTCTCCTGGGGGGTTGGTGGGAGGGAGGCGCCACCTGACATGCTCCTCCTGATTTCTTGTATGTGGTGTAACATATTTATAACAGACATTGATCAGTGGGCTTCTCATCAGGATATTTAGGGTGTTCAATGACAACTTGAGGTTGGACCCCTATTCTTCAATTCTGCATGCACAGCATGCTTGTGGATGACAGCAGGATGCTACCATTATTCCAGTTTCCTGGGCCTGTGACTTTGCTTCCTGCTGGATAGGCTGTTTGCCTTCACAGTGGGGTGCTTTGTGGTTTTCTGCTGGGAGTTTCCAGCCTTTTCCAATTCTGTCTGATACCTAGAGGGACCCCTGCCATGTCCTCTTTATTTTGGCAGATCAAGGGGTGCTCTTGCTTCCCTTTTCCCCTAGTGCTCCATGCTGTTCCTTAGCTTCAGTAAGTCCAAAATCAAGATAGCCACACTCCTTGTCTGGAGTTCATCTTCAGGGGCACAGTTGGGGTTTCCATGTTAGAACAAAAGATGTTCAGAGTTGGGATGGATGGATCTTGGCATTCTTTTCCTCATCCCAGCCCCATGGACTCACTACAATTCCCAGGGCAGCGCTAACCAGCCTACTCTAGGCAGGTAGGAAGTTTGTTCTTACAAAGAATCAAATGTGTTTTCCATGTCCTCCATCTGTTGATTTTGGTTCAGATGCCAAGGACCCCTCAGATCCTAAGCATAAAATTTGTCTGGGGAAGCCTCTCAGAGTTCTTCTCTCCTTTCTCTCTTCTTTCTTCCCATTGTCCTCATGTTTATTTTGTACATTTTGTGGCACGCCTACTCCTGTTCTAGAGTCTAGTTTCCTCCACCTATCTGGGAACCTTGTACTCAACACTTGATTATTAAGGGAAGGGAAGAAGGCAAGCTTCCCACAATGCAAGGCAGGCTTACTTGTCTTTAGTTCTCAAATGAGAAAGTCAAGTTTAGAAAGGTTAATTTACTTGCCTATGGGTATAGTTTTTTGTTAGTTGCAGTCTTGTCTCTATGTCTAAAATGTCTCGAAGGAACAACTTAAGGGAGGAGGTTTATTTTGCTTCATGGCATCAGATAGTTATGGACTCTGTGGGGAAGCATGGTTGTGTTCATCATAGGAAAGGCATGGTGGTATTCATGGTGGAGAAAGCATGATGGCATTCATAATGAGGAAGGCATTTGTGTGATCATGGTAGTGAAAGTATGGGGTGGCGACTCCTCACATTATGACAGACCAAGCAGGAGACAGAGAACATGCCAGAACCAGGGACCAGGCTGTAACCATCAAGGGCTCACTTCTGACCTATTTCCACAAGCTAACCTCTACCTTCAAAAGGTTCCATAACTTTGACAAGTAGTGCTACCAGATAGAGAACAAGTACCCCATACGCTACCCTGTGGAAGATGTTTATGCCTCTAATCATAGTAGGTGGTGAGCAGTATAGTAGGTTTAACCCAAGTCTGCTGGTTCTAAGGCATCAGCCATTCATAAGGCTGGTAGAGGCTACTTGTTTTGTGTGCAAGATCTGAAACCCATTAGGCCTGGCTACACATCCTGTCCTCACCATATGCTAATGGGTAACCTTGGACAATTACTTACCCTCTCTGTACCTCAGTATCCTCATCTATGGAATGGTTTGAATAGATTTGCCTGCTTCATTGGCCCGATGTGAAAATGCCTGTTAAGCCCTGTGTTGGCCACTGAATAAATGTTAGGTTAATGGCTGACAAGAAGGTTCCCTGGGTAAAGATGCTTGCCCTCAAGCTTGAAGACCTCAGTTTGATCCCCAGGACCCCACTAATAAAAGGAAATAATTGACTAATATACTTATATATGTGTGCATGTATGAACCCACACATAAATATTTTTAAAAATTAAAATGTTACATTAATATCATTATCATCTTAATCATTAAAGAAACCAATAAAACAACAACAACAGCAACAACAATCTATTATAGAGAGTGCCAGAGGTTTTCATTGTTGGATACAGAGCCAGGAGTGTGGCCTATTAGCTCTCAGGGTTGAGAGTGTCAGTAGATTCATGTTTAGGAACTTGGTTGTAAATAACTCTTCTTGTTGATGTTTTGCAGTTGAGCTAGGTGGGGTCCAGGATGGGTTGTGATGGCTATTTTTATCCCCCGCCTCTCTCTCTCTCTCTCTCTCTCTCTCTCTCTCTCTCTCTCTCTCTCTCTCTCTGGTTTTGTTTTTTTACACTTTGTGAAGATTGCTGCAGTTATCTGGAAATCTATTGCTTGGGCAAAAGCAGGGTTGCGTGATACAATTTAAAAGGCCGGCAGCAGCATTTCATCCTTTTCACAAGAAAATAACCCCTTACTCCAGTGAAGCTCAAAATAAAAATGGCAGTACATTTTGCAACCACGCTTCTTCCTTTATTACCTCAGCAGTATCTGAATAAAATGTCTTATTAAGCAAGATATAAGGGCAATGAAAGGGAGAGTAAGTCAAATTAGTTGACATCTAAAGCTTGGTGCACCATAGACAGCGAGGGTACTTACTGTTTAGTAAAATGGATTTAATGCTTAATATAAATGCTGATATTTAGATGGCTATACTTTGGCAGCTAGCGGGGGAAGAGAGGTGGCTTTCCAGCCAGTATATCTAAGTTTTAGGTCCTGCCCTGACACAAACCACTTGTGTAGCACAGAGTGATTCATTCTACTGCATGGGTCCCACTTTTTCCATATGCTAAATGAAGAGTGTTTTCTAAAGCTCTGTCATTCCCTGGCAGAACTTCGGGGTAGCCTTGGGGAGGAGACCAACACTGGGCTCTGTATGCCCCTCTTTCTGGCAACAGGATCATCACTGACTGTATCAGTTCTATGTATTAGAGTGTCTGGCTGATATTTTCTTTGAAGATAGGATTATACTGCTCAGAATGGATTTTAGAATCATCAGCCTTGATTATTTCTGAAGGGCATCCAGGATTCTTACCTTTGAAAATTCTGTGATGGCAAGCAAGACTTGTTTTCAGAAGCAGGCTGAGTCATTTTAGCTCCACCATCGAGTGTGAGGGGACAGGTTCCTGGTGGTCATGTGGCAGGACAGTAGTGCATTAGGTATGACACAGAACATGGGAATACATAGCTAGGGAAGAAGAGCAGCATCAAAGCCTGTTGGAGCCATGGATCTGCATAGGTGTGAAGGTGCATGAGTGTACACATTCTTATGTGTGATATGTGCAAATGCCCAAACCCATTTTATACCTAAGCCAATGGAATCCTTGTTTTAGGTATGTTGTTTCACATGTGTGCCTAGAGGCTATACCTGTGAGATATAAGAGAGTTGTGTACCTAGTACACAGTATTTGTAATGATGTTTCTTCTCAGCTTGAAGAGATTCAGATCCCATAGACACATGGGGTTGGGGGTTGACTCTGCAGAGATATACTCTAAAGAATACCTATCCTGAATGTGCATGGACTGGGACCCAGGATGAATATAAGCACAAAATAGAGAAACATAGTAGGTCATCAGTATGCATTTCTCTACTGTTAACCATCCTCTGCAATGTGAATGAGTGACCTCATACTCTTGCTGGCCTATCTGAGCCTTCCATGCCATGGTGGACCATATTCTCAAACCATTAATCAAAATAAACTTTTTTTCTTGCTTCTTGTCAGGTTTTTTGGTCACACAGCAGTAAGCAAACTGATAAACACAGCCCTCTCCTTGGGTACCTGTTGTCTCCTTTATGTCACCATCATTGTGGATTTATAGCTGAAGTCTTAGAGAAGCTAAGTAATTTCCCTAAGATTGCAATCTGATCATTTGCCGAGCAGAAGGTTCATGTTAGGCTTTCACAGCAAGTGGCTAGCATACTGTTTTACTACCCAAGGCCCCCTTGTTCACACAATCTTCCAGCTTCAGGGAAAATGGAGAGTGTCATGTGATAGGGACCTAGATTTGTCTAGGCTCCAGCTTTATTACTTTTAGAACCCTGTTACAAAGACATAGGATGACCAGGGCTTATCATTACCAATATCCCACCCCAACCCCCAGCAGGGGGATGGAAGCTAAAAGCTGTTGTCAAGAGCTTGTTGAGACCTTCACAGAGGTTTCCTTTATGTTGTGACATAAATGGAAGTCTGCTTACACACAGACTGACTCAGAGTAGATATAGTACAGTTGCTCTCAGATACTACTGGGGGATTGACTATCGTGTCTACCATAGGACCTCAGCAAATCTTGTGTTTTATGCATGCCATGAAGATGTCATCACGTTGAAGACTGTCACTCTGCTTCCTCTGAATCTTATGCTGAGAGATTTTCTTTTTCACTTTTAATTTAAATGTGTTGGCATTTCCCCTGCACACAGGTCTGTGCAGTACATGCATGCAGTGCCCATGGAGGTCAGAGGGGGCATCAGATTCTTTGGGATTGGAGTCACAGTGTGTTGTAGGTCACCATGTGGGTACTTGAGATCAATTCTGGGTCCTCTGGAATATCAGGTCTGGACTGCTGAGTCATCCCTCTAGCTGCGGGTGATTGATTTTTATTCTGAAGAATATCATGAGAGTTTATTGAGAATAAACGAACATTATGCTTTGAATAGTCATACAGCCCAAATATATGATAGTTCTTCCAATCTCTTTGCCTAAGACCAGGATCTTGTACAAATCCTGCAGCCATTACTTGCTGTAGATGAATTGACATTCTACCAATAAAGTTAAGTATGGAGTAAGGGCAGGCTATTGTTGTGTGGCGTTTAAGGTTCATTAAATGCAACTTTGTGAAAGTACTGCTGTAGTATTTAGACTTGAGAGGAAACTAGAAACCTTGTACATTGCTGTTGAGTACTGAATAGCGTAGTTTTTTAGAGAAATCTGGAAGTATTGACTATATTATATGCAGTCTATGACCTAACGGACCTGCTTCTAGATGTGTGGCTCAGAAAACTTCTGCAGTGAAGCTGGTGTTCGATGTTAGTGATGGGGGATATTACTGGGTTCACTGGTTATGACTATTAGGTTGACGGTAATGTAAGCTATAATGTATTAATAATTGGTCAAGGCCCTTCCTAGGGCATCATCTTCGTAAGGTACTTTGTCAATGTTTCTCATGTTTCTTGAGATGGCCATGACCTCTATACACCTGATCTATGATTTTGGCATGGATTGTTCATCGAGTCAGTGTTACTTGATTCTATAAGGTTTGGGTTTTTTTTTTTGTTTTTTTTTTTTTTTTTTTTTTTTTTTTTTGTTTTTGTTTTTAGAAAGGAAAATGATTTTAGACAAGCAAAAGGCCTTCAAAATTACTAGAACATTCTTGTAAGAATAAACAATTTGATTCTGAAGCATTGGTATCAACAGGACAAGTTGTCAGGTTTGCCAACTAGGCATTTTCTAGGATCAGGCAGGGATCAGCGATACTGTTCCATTTATATCTATTCATGGATCAGATCACTTTCTGCTCTATGTAAAATACAAATAGAAGAACCCAATATTTCTCTCCAGGTTGCAGTCAGCTGCATGGCCCAGGAATGTGAGGCCTTCATTGACATTGTGGATTCTACTGTCCACAGTGTCCAATGTCAGACTCCATGGGCATTCTAATAAAGGAAAAAAACCATGATGGTCATTGCCAAATTTGACCTTGGCTAAACATAGAAATAAGTACTTGTGCGACTAAGCCGTCATCTGTAATTAAGTGGTGTTTTGTGTCAAACACTTTCCATTTGGGATTTTCATTGCTGTAGGGATGCCTACAATTTCACAGAGACCCATGCTTCTAGTATATCAGCTGAGTTTTATCCACAGTGATGAATATGATAGATTGGTTGATCATCCTATGAGACAGGGAGTTGCCTAAATGCTCCTGAGAATCATCTCAGTTGTAAGGCAAGAGTCTGACTGGGAGGAAAACACAGGAAATGAGAATCCAGTACATTTCTTTCCTCTCAAAGAGGTCCGTCTGCTAATGTGCCAGTGCCTTAGTCAGACTATAACAGAGACAAAGGCTTGTGTCTCACGGAAGATCGTGACATCAGCCTCTTGATCATTGTCAAGCTCCTGGATTCTGTTACCGGGAGACCCTGCATACCAAGCTATCTCTGCTAGCTAAGCTGTCATATTCTGTGTTTGTCTTTGGCTTGAAAATCAACACTTACCTATTAGAATCAATGCAAGAAGCTTGGGATATTATTTTCGGTAAAGTGCCCACCTGGTAAACAAGAGGACCTGAGGCCAATTCTCAGATTCCATATAGGAAAGGGCAAGCATCATGGTAAGTGCTTGTAATTCCAGTACTAGGGAGGAGGAGACAGGCAGAATCCTGGCCTCACTGCCCAGCCAACACAGACTACTTGGTGAGTCCAAGGCTGGTAACAAAATCCTATTTAAATAGAAGAATATAACTGATGGACAGCAGTTATATACATGCAGAGGACAAGGTTTTCCTTTGTCTTCTTTATGCATACAAACAGACAGATGGACAGACACACACACACACACACACACACACACACACACACCACATATTTGCCTTCCTTGCCATTCACCATGTTGTAGCCCATTGGGCTACAAAACAATTGAGAATTGAGTGATAGACACATGCAGACTGCTTACCTTGGCAACAACACAGTCCATGAAACTGACCATACTTATTACTGTGAGCACTGAGAAATTGTTAACTGTCTCTTTAAACAACTATTACCCCTTCTGCCAACAGCCGGTTTCTCAGAGTTCTTATTTGTAATCTTGATTATGTTAATGTATACATACATAATGCCCTTTGTTCACAGGATCAGTGTACTTGCTTATGAGCCTGGAAGACTACTGAACAGTGGTGTTCTCTGGGCACAGATCTCATTTCTGACTTTGATGGAATGCTTTGTGATCATGGGGCCTTGCTGATCCAGCCACATGGTGTAAATGACTTGTCTTGGACCCCACTTCCATTTGGCTATGATCAAAGGACTGAGACAGAGACAGTAGGAGAAGGACTCAACTATTTTCAGCAACCAGCTGGAGTAAATTATCTTGCCCACCAAACCAAACAAAACCTTAAAAAAATGTCATTTATTTTCAGTCATACTCGACACTTCTTCCTGGCCATTCCACATGCAACAGTTTGGTAAATTTTATGTATTAAGCAACTGACTGAAGGTGACATTCGGGAGTACAGCATGGATTATAATGTTGCAGAGTGCTAAGGATGAATAAATCTACCATGTGACTGGGATATGTAAAATGTGTTATGTAAACTACAATGTTGCTTGAGCAAAACTCTTGTCAAGAACCAGTTTGAATTCCACTCAACTCTCCAGACAGAGATTCTTTTTGAAAACAATTCAAGGTGCTCTCAGACACTCTAGTTTTGCCTTTCTGAAATAATCACAGGTACTTTCGGCACACGGCCTGCCAGATGCTATCATTTCTGACAGTGGGTCTGAATTTAAGGAAGTCGTGGACAGGAACCTTATCTGAGCTGTCACCATCCTGCAGCATCACTTTCAAGCAAATGGTCAGGCTGAAAGGATATTGGGATGTCCCAGGAGGATGCTGGAGGAGATTGGCTGGTGAGATTTGCCAGACTCTTCATCCCTCAACCTGTCACTCCAAGTTGAACCATGGAAATTGGCTCTGATACATTACTAATGGGGGGATAGCTTAAGGTTTCCCTGGAATACTTACACCCATGCTTGAATGGGGACTTTGAGAACAAGCACATATTCTAGGTAGACTTCTGGTAACAGTGTAGTCATGTCATAAAATAGAAATAAGATGTAGTCTTTGCTAAGAGCAGTCACCCTGACAGTAATGGCGGTTACAGATGGTCCAGAAAGCAAAGCATGCCCCTATAAGATGCTCTAAAGACATTAAATAGATGAACCAATAATTCTGCTCTGGTTATACATCTGTCAGAACGGATCATCTGGTTCTCTGGATCCATAGTTTTATACATTGTATGGAGTGTTGATGTGATGGGTGGAAGGATGTTCCATTAGAATGTCCATAGTAGAGAGGGCTATGATAAGGTCTTTCCCAGTGTCTTTATATGCTTTCTTTGGTATGATTTCAGGTTCCTGACATTAAATTCTGTGGATGGGCTGTATGTCCAGAAGCCTCAAGGCTGTGTTAGGAGACTGAGTTCCCTTTCCTACTTCACCATGCTTAAATGCCCTGAGAATAAGCATGCCAGGAGTCTTCTTAAGGTCCCAAGTAGCAGTTAGCTCTCAGAGAACCAGCCACTCTCAAACCTTACTAGCTCAGTAGCTGAGGCAGGCTGTTCAAAAAATAGTGGCCCTGGAATTCTGAGTTTACACAAAAGTGCATCCCAAGGAATATTGTACCACTGATGTGAGGAAAATGACCCAGAAGTGTGTGCCTTCATCCGTCATCATGATATATGGTATAAAACTGTGTTTTAAGTGTGCTCAGTGACTCCTTCAAGGCACCACCTACTTTAGAGATCTCCTTCATATCCTGGGCATAGAATGAGCCTCCTCCTTTGTCTTTGGCATGGGAGTCTTGGGGGGAAAGAAGGACCATCAGAAGTCAGGTGGGCTCTGTTGTCTTTAGATACAAAATGACAGTGTTTCTAAGAAAGGGGGAAGCTGGCCTTTCTTCTTCTGTTTCAGTGTTTTCCTTGCAACTGAATGCAGAGTGGTGACCAGTGAGGGGGACGGAGTGATGAACAAAGCCTTAGAGGAGTGGAGGCACAAAGGGTAAGTCTTCAACATGCAGAGGTTCAAATGCTGCTTGGCCAGTGTGTAGGTGCTCCATTCGGCCCAGAAATGGCATTGGAATCAGTCTTGTGTTTATCTGGAAATCGCTGGGGTTGGTGTACTGGCTTATTCTGATCTAAGCTGCCTCCTGGAAGAGGCAAGAGTTCTTAGGTACTGGGTGTGTCCTTTCCCTGTTAAAGCAGGTTTTCTGTTAGTGCTATATGACAGTTGATGTCAACCTTCTCATGAGGAAGCTTCCATCATGTCCATGGGGCTTTGTGCTCACGAAGTGCATCATAGGATTTCATTCTATGCCATTTTCCGTTTTGTCTGTTACTAGCCCTCATTACCCAGCTCCAATTTCTTAGTTTACCCTCTATTTCTCCTAGTCTATAGAACTTACTCCCAGCTGGGCCCACAGGCACAAAGCCTCTTGTTCTTTTCTTTAGCTCCCCCATGGCCTCATCACTACC
Organism: Arvicanthis niloticus; assembly: GCF_011762505.2. Classification (NCBI taxonomy): domain Eukaryota; kingdom Metazoa; phylum Chordata; class Mammalia; order Rodentia; family Muridae; genus Arvicanthis; species Arvicanthis niloticus. Next base: position 75,591,868 of record NC_047660.1, read on the forward strand.
CTTCCTCACTGCCACACCGCCCCTCAATTCTCTCAACTCACGGAGGGTCCCAAGGTAAAGAAAGGCAGGGGTAAAAAATTCTAAACTGCCCAAGATGGATAGCACAAACACCATGCATAAATAAATTACAGCAGAGCCTCCGCCCCCCACCCCAATGAACAATGATTGTGTGGTTGAAGACCTGGCTGAATAAGTGTGTCAGGTACTGATTGGAAGCGTGATAAATGCAATGACCTAACAAAGGATTGACTTCTCCTCCAGACAGGCCCCTTTTAATGGATGGAAAGGGAGGAAGCTTCATTTAGAAGGGAAAGGCTGTTTGCCGTGCAGATATGACAAAGGGGAAGTAGACAACCATTGATTTACGTTTGGGAATGACAGTTGAAAAATTCAGCAATAATCATGACAAATGAGAAGAGATGCAGTCAAAGGGAAAAAAAATGCCAATACACTCAGCCTGCAAAGAAATGCCAAGGTCACAGGGAAGGGTTTCCAAACTTCTGGTTTTGACAACCTTAATGGCAATAATAGAAGAGATGAGAGTGCAGGTTAAAAGCGGGTGCTTGGCATCCAGGGATGCAGGTGTGGGTAATTAGTGAGGAGTTGGAGCACAGAGGAGCAGGGAATCTTCCTCACACCACTGGAAAGATGTCCGTCCAAGCAACTGAGGGGCTTCCTGCTGCTGTCTGGCCCACTGTCCTCTGTGAGGGCTGGAAGAAAGCCAGCCACTTATTGAAATGTCAGTAGCAGCGACAAGAAGCAACAATGTTGTTGGGTGTGTACGCCATATTTGATGCTGTGCACCAGGGTAGAAGTTTTATTCTTTTCTCTAGACAGGGTATGCCTGCTCTTTTATGATTGTTTCTATTTCGCCTTTTGCATTTACTTATTTATTTTTATTTAAAAGATTGATTAGAAGTGAGAATGAAGTGGCTTCTAGGCCATCTGCCTTGTCAAGTTTAGAAAGGTGTTTCCCATTTTCATCTTCTTTTATAAATCTTTGTCTGTAAGATATCACACATACGTAGCACTGTGTGTCTCTATGTTCCAATGAAAAAAACACAATCAAGAAAGTTCTATATGGGAGTATGAAAAGTGTGTGTGTTCAGGAAGGGATGTGACAGAGAGGCCTGTGGTGCTGAATTATTGATTGCAAGTTATTCTCTGAGTTAACATGGAGCTTGATATATTCATCTTTAAAATGGGGATACTTCTGAGAAGTGACAGGGTAGGTCACTGGATTGTTTTTCTGATATATAATGCATGGGGTCAATATTATACTCCTTGTCTAAGAATATATTTGTGGAGCTGGAGGGATTGCTCAGTGGTTAGGCACACTGGCTGCTCTACCAGAGGATCCAGATTTGGTTTCACAACATCTGAAACTCTAGTTCCAGAGGATGTGTTGTAGCTCTCTTCTTACCTCTGTGGCACCAGGCACACATTTGGTGCATATACGTACATGTAAGCAAAACATTCTTATGCATAAATTACAAAAAACAAGTCTTTAAGAATATATATATATACATATATGTATATATACAGGGTATGCCTGCTTTTTTATGATTGTTTCTATTTCACCTTTTGCATTTACTTATTTATTTTTATTTAAAAGATTGATTAGAAGTGAGAATGAAGTGGCTTCTAGGCCATCTGCCTTGTCAAGTTTAGAAAGGTGTTTCCCATTTTCATCTTCTTTTATAAATCTTTGTCTGTAAGATATCACACATACGTAGCATTGTGTGTCTCTATGTTCCAATGAAAAAAACACAAATATATATACATATATATATTTTCTAGTATTTCTAAGCATATTTCATATTTATCTTGTCTTAACCCATCAGTCTTCTATAGCAAGATATCATAGGATGGGTAGCTTATGAACAACAGAAATCTATTTCTCACAGATTTGGGGTCTGAGAGGTCCAGAATTGACAGACGGTCTCCTTTGGTCCACAGATGGCAATTCCTTCCTATGTCTTTACATAATGGAAGGTGAAAAAACTCTCTTGGGCCCGATCTTATAAGGGACTCATGCCATTCATGAGAGCTGTACCCTTAAAGATCGGGTCACATCCTGAAGGCCCCTCTTCCTCACACCATCACCCAGGGTTGGTGTGCTCTTGGTATAGCATGAATGGGGCAGGCACAATATTCAGAATGTAGCATTCACTCAGGAATATACCTCAGGATGTTATACAGCAATTACCACTGTATACTAATCTTTATTTTGGTTTATCTCTCATCCTTATATTGCTGGGGCTTCGCCCTGCATTACAAATGAGCATTTTACTTAGATCAAATGAAATGTTATGAAGCCATCATTCAGTTTAATGGGTAAAAACTATACTACTTAAGCCAAGGAGAAGCATAACACACTGGATAAAATGGATCCGGTTAACCAGTTCTAGGAATGACAAGCTCCTCTCTGTGGGAATTCTTCAGCTTGAAACAACATTTGAACTATGATTTCATTTCTTCCCTTCGTGTTGAATTTATTGAAGAGATAAATTTTTTTTTTTTTAAAAAAAGCTGTATTTTATTTATGGGAAATCAAACACTAGGAAAAGCTTTGGTGCATGTATCTTAATTTGTGAATATTCTACTCTAAATGAAAAATGCTTTTATTTTAAGCCCAGCAACTCCCTTTAGATACACCTTGGAGGGCAGTTAACTTGTTAGAAAGAATGATTTCCTTTTGAAGCTGCACTCTACCCTGAGGTCTCTCGCTAGCAGTGGCTGTGTGGACATGGTCCTGAAAGGTTAACCCCGAGGCTCCAAAATCACCCCTCACATGTGTGCCTGTTTTCCCATGAGTCGTCTGGGGGCATTGTGAAAGTTAAGACTGAAACAAGTGGTGGGTTACAAACAAGGCTGTCTGGAACTCAGGCTTCTGAGCTGTCAAGTTGCCCAGAGCCCTCCACCTTTCATTACAGAGGCATCTCTTACACAGTAGAAATGAAGAAGAGGAAAGGGCTGGCTTATAAATGAGATGGATCTGGTATTTGAGATCATCTTGGGCCTGCAGTAGCTCCTTACTAGCTCTGCTTCCTCCTGGGGCTGAGCATGGGTATATAGGGAAAGTAGCCTCTTTAGATTAAACATTTTCTAATCAGCTTTATCAGTCATATCTGAATTTATCTTATTTGTGGAAAATGCCAATATATTAGCAGGCATGTATGATACACAAGGTGACCCTACCAACTTAATGACATAATACATTATCCTTAATGAAGTCAATATCTTGTCTTTTAGCTGTCTGTCTATTGGGGCGATTAATTGCAGTGTCATTAAAGTTAGCTCTCTTTTCATTTGAGCTTGACAAGTCCCATAAAACTAATGTTCTTAGTTATCCGCTGCTGGAATAGGTTGGAGGATGGAGGAAATTGTAGGACGAGTGAGGGGGTACTGCTACAGCTAACTCCGAGGACTTTTCCAGTGACTGTGTGTATGCATGCCTCCTTCCCTGGTGTGCTCTTGAGTTGAAATTCCAGGCAAAGGTAGCCAGCTCTGATTTAGCCAAGGGTTCAAGGTAGAAAAGGTGATGCCATGGGAAAAGGATACCTTATTTGCTAGTTCTTTTTAAAATAAACATTTAGTAGTAGAAATTTGGTTACTAGAGAATGGTTTATTCAGTGAACAGATTTGCCACATTCCCTCCAAAATCAAGGTATGTGAGAGCAGCTAGCCTGCAACAGGGTAAGATGAGAGATAGCTGGAACCATATATATTCATTTAGCTTTGAATCTCAATCTCAATATCTCTCTCTCTCTCTCTCTCTCTCTCTCTCTCTCTCTCTCTCTCTAGTTTAACAGGCTCTCTGATAGGGTAGTAACATAGATGGTAGGGAGAGGCTTTGCGAATGGTCCTAAGAAATACCAGCTCATTGTGGACAATGCAGAAGCGATTGAGCCTGGGCCACTGCTAATTGTGTGTGGAGCCCAAGCTTCACTCCCTGCCTTCCCCCTACCTCTGAAACTACAAGACAGGATGGCTGTAATTTACAGTGTGTTATCTTTGTCTATAGCGGCAAGATGATATGAAGTAAATCAAGGTACGAGTAATGAAAGACTGAGAATTTATTCCTCGGAGCACACTTTAAAGTGTAGTATCTGTTATAGTGGCACTGCCTGAAGACCCTGAAATGAGACTTGGCTGAAGGGCAATAAAGCAGCATAGAGGCTCATGTTAATGTTGTTTGTCTGAGGTTAGTAATTGGGTTCCGCTGATGAGTTGTGTGAAGACAAAGTGAGAATCCCAGCTAGTATTGTAAATCTCACATTGTTGGAACAAGAAGCAATCCTAACAAATATTGATCCTCTTCGTGCCCAGAGGCGAGGAGGGAAGCTGCGGACTACAGAGCCTGGGCTTGTTTCAATAGCACCAATTACCTCAGTGAAACCGGTGCTGTGCATGAAATCCCAGGGTGGCCTCAAACGCTGAATTAGCCATGATTAGGCTTTTTAGATGGATCTCCCTAAAATCACACTGGCTTAGCATTCTGTCTCAATTATCCCTGCTGTCCTAAGAATATATTTTGGGTGAAGAAATGCCTTTCAGTTGTCAGAGGCCCTGGGAGACCTGTGGACCCAGCTATGAGTATATGGCTAGCCACTGCTTTAAACACACAAGGGTCTAGTGGAATGGAACCATCAGATTTCACAGAACTGCATTAAGTTTTGGGGAATCCTGCCCCTATTACAGTGGATTTTGTTGCTGTTTGGAGGGATCTGTATTGGCAGTGTTTGTATTTTTTTTTTCACAGTTCTTGTGGGGGTGACCTCAAAGACAGGAGACCTATCTCCATCTTTTCAATTTTTGAGGTTGCTCCGTATTTGTCATTTCTCGTGGAAAGTTCTTCTAAAGGTCTGCCTCATGGTGCTTGAATATGGGACGTCTTCCGAGAGTTCTCACTGGGATGCTTGAGAAGAAATGAACTGTGGGTAAAATCAGGGGAAGGGAGTTGGCATATTTTATTTCTTTTCTTCCTGGGAAGGAAGCATTTCTCAACATCTCTTGGTACCTCCTATCACCCCCTTCTAGGCTTTAGCTGCAACCTTACAGTAATTCCACTTAGAAGCAATTCTCTTGGCTTTGGGTCAGGTGTAGACTAGTTGGATATTTGACATTTGGGCTCATATGCTACATAGCCATGGGAGAAGGGCCTCCAGAGGGGACTGCAGGATGTTTTGTCACTATATGATACCTTAATGTGTTTGTGTCGTCACATGAGGTACCAGAGAGGAAAGATTAAAAAACTCAGCATTCCAAATCATGTGGCAGAGAGTAAGGGATTGGATGAAGAGCACCACATGGCTCCAGAAACAAACACTGGGAACTGGGAGTCAGTGCTTTTTCAGGTTCTATAGCATGGTAGTTAATTGGAGAATTAATTCTACAGGTGTTTATTGAGTACACAAGGTGGTGCCAAGCAATGGATTTGCAGTCGAATTAAATGGGGTTTACATGCTGGTGGTAGGAGGCAGTGGCGGCGATGGGATGTAAGCAATTCAGGCGATTGCTAAAATAAGAAGTGAAGGAATCAGAGGTTTACAGTAGGCAGGAGGCTTCTTGAGTAAAGCAGTTTGGAAACGCCTTCATAATCCACACCTGGTATATGGACTGTTCCAACTATTCCTCTTTTCCACTTCCAACCTGTTTCATTTCTGGTGCCATGCTGTGGTGAAGACATCTGATCCACCTTGTGCCCTCTCTGCCCTACAGTTCTAGTTCCTGTCCAGTTTCCAAGGTCCAGTTTCGAAACCATGTCCTCTGTGAAGTCGCCATGGTCCTCCACAGATCTAAAGTGAGTGTGCGCACTCAGAGTTCCTGTGTGCTGTTGTATCTGTGTGCCTCGTTAGTGCTTTTCACTCTGCATCCCATGTGGCAGTAACTGTCTGTCCTCTCATCTCTACTCCCAGCCTGCTGGATCTCAAGCGCATGTAACTGTACCACGTACCTGTAACTGTATCCCTGTAGTGCTTAGCAGCTTCATGCCTGTAGTGGATATTCTATAAATATCTAATAAATGAGGTAATTATGGAGAACAGGTAGGAAATTTTAGTGTGTGTGCGTGTGTGTGTGTGTGTGTATGTGTCTGTGTGTGTCTGTATGGCAGGTCTGAAATTGTCTGCAGTTGGATCTGAGGGAAACAGCCTCAGTGAAATAGAAATGCCTGAGCATTGGGTAGATATTTCACAGAGTGAGTTTGTTATATCTGAACGGACTGGTGATGTCTGCTTGCCTCTCCAGGCAACAAACACATTTTGGAGGGACTGTTAACTTGAAGGCTGTAATAAAATCTTTACCACTCTGAACAACTCGCATTGCTGTCTGTAAAGGGGGAACAGAGGCAAGATGTGGCTCTCATGGTGAAAACAGTTTGACAGGGTTTTAAAAATATTCGCTCTGCAAATATCAATAAGCACAGCAAATGCAATTAGCTTGGGTGAAGCCCCTCTTCACCCCCCAGGATAGAAGCATTGCCACCTGCAGCCAGCTTGTAGGCTCTCCCATGGGCTCAGCAGAGCAAGGAGAGGTGAGTGAGTCCATTGCCCGTTGGTCTCCCCCGAGACACCTCTAAGGATTAAATAACTAATGACTATAAAGTGCTCCGTGAAAAGAGAGTGCTCTATAAAGTGTTATTGTTGGGGCTGTTAAAAATGGAAAACGACTTTTAATTTAGAAAGAGAACACTCAGCGTAAAGAGGGGTAGTTGTAAAGCTTTTATCGCCACTTTGCTTTCTGAAGCTCCTTGGCGACTGGTGTTGGTCCTGTGGTTTGCTCATCAGGGAGTTCTCTCACCTGCTCATGGGACTCAGGAATGAGGCTAGCCTCTCACTGGCATCCTCTCATGGTGGCCTCTTTCCTGGACCTCATCCCTTTTTGCAGACCTATGTCTTGGTTGGTGTTGGAGCTTCTCCTGAGAGACAGCCACTGGAATGCAGAGCATTCCATAAACAGACAGCTATGGGAAACACCCAGAATGGCTCAGTCGGGCCACTTGTAAAGATCAGAGACTTCTAATTAGCATACGCTATGGACAGCAGCCAGGCTCTCCTGCTAGCCACTGAGGAATGTGATATCTTTTCTTTATGCTTGATGGAGATATTCAGATATTTCTCTAGAGTAAGAATTTCATGATTCTTAGGCTTCTCTTTCATGTTCTCTTACTCCATGTCCCACTGGTATATTTAGAGATTTAAAATTCTATAGTTATTCTTCTATAGCCTGTATTATTATTTTGTGATTTATGCATTTGCATGTGTTCTTTTTAAAAATGATAGTATATAGAGTTGACTCAGGCAGGTCCTTTACTCTAATCCATGACAATGCAGATGAGATAAGGGCTTTCTCATTGTCTTACCAATTCTATTGCTTTAAAGGACACCATGACCACAGCAGCTCTTACAAAGGAAAACATTTAGTTGGGGCTGGCTTACAGTTCAGAGGCTTAGTCCATTATCATGGGGGGAAGCGTGATGGCTCACAGGCAGACATGGTGTTGGAGAAGGAGCTGAGAGTTCTATACCCAGATTGGCAGGCAGCAGGAAGAGGGCAAGTGAGCCAACTGAGCCTGGCTTGAGCTTCTGAAACCTCAAAACTCACCCCCAGTGATACACTTCCTCCCACAAGGCCATACTTACTCTAACAAGGCCACATGTCTTAATATCGTCAAATAATGCAACTCCCTATGAGCCTGTGGAGGCCATTTTCATCCAAACCACCACACTCAGTATCTTAGTTTTCTTTCTGTTGCTGTGAGAAAATGCCTTTGAAGTGGAAACTAAGGGTTCTTTGGAGAGTAGGTTGTGTTGGATGGTGTTTTGCTAGGGCAAACATATGTAGGAACGTTTAGCTGAAGTGAACACAGGTGAAAGGCTAAAGGCAGACATGTAAAGGAATGTTTCACTGAAGCAGACACAGGAGAAAGGATGTTCTGCTAAAGCAAGCACATGAAAGGACAAGTGGTGAGGGATTCTTTACTAAAAGCATGCATGTATTGGCCCGCCTTACATTGTGTAGTTGAGCTGCAGTTTTCGGGACTCCATAGAGAGAAATGCACCAAAAAACTTCTGGTGATGTGCTGCAGGTTTTTGCCAATTCTGTGGACTCAAGCTGATTGGCAGAGTGTGTCAGCTGAAACAGACACACATGCTGAGGCAAGACATGTGCTGAGGCAAGACCTGTGGGGGATACATGATGTTTGAAGAGTACAAATAGGACTGGACAGGCAGTGATGGAGGCTGAGCTAGGCTTGATTACAGAGCTAGCTGTACAACACTTGTTGGTCTCTGAGTCTTCATTTTGCTGAGAGAGGCACAGCCAAGAACTTTTTCTGGTGTCCCCCTGGGTCCCTCCTACTGACTCGTGCTGAGGCTGAGGCCTAGCTGTCTCTGCTAAGTAGTGCCACCATTCCTGTTTGCTCTCCTGACTCTACTGACCTGGACTTCTGGTGTATCTGTGAAATGTTTGCAAGTGGATCCTAACTTGTAAACTGAACTGCGAATTTCCAGACAACACAGATGGAGTTGCACCAAAGAACCTTTCTAAACAGGTCCACTTCCCCCATATTGTTTCATTTCCACTACCTCTGGTGGGTGGTGGGTTACAAGGGAGGTTAAAGCCTTCAAGATCCATCATTAAAAGTAGGCGTTGAAAAAATAAAAGTTACATGCTCTGACCAAAATTGACTTAGAGGAGGAAAGAGTTTAATTGGCTTACACTTCTAGGTCACCGTTCATCCCCGGGAAGTCAGGGAAGGTACAGAAGTAGGAACATGAAGACAGAAACTGTGGAGGGATTATGCTTATTGGCTCACTCACAGGCCTGTGTGTCCCTAGTTTTCATAAACACTAAGGGACACCTGCCCAGGGAATGGCTCTGCCCACAGTAGGCTGGCATCTTTTCCATCAACTAACAGTGAAGACAATCCCTCAGAGTTTTCCAAAGACCAACCTGATAAATACAAGTAGTCAACTGAGGCAGATGAGATTCTTTAGGTAATTCTAAACTGTGTCAGTCTGACAGTCATTGCTAACTAGGAAACTCATTTCCTTTATCTTTGCTTCCTCTGATGCCAAATACTTTGACACTTAACTCTACCCACCACACACACACACACACACACACACACACACACAATACACAGCTGGTGAATGATATGTTTAGTATATCAAAACCCTGCTACATGTTGAATGACATTCATCTATGCCAGTTACCCCAGGTGTTCCTCCAAATGCTATGCTGTTTTCCATAGTCCCTGTTCAAATGTTTAGAAGAAACCTTTTAACTACAAAGAAAATAATTACATATTTTGATAATAACCTATTGCATCTGAAATAATTTACATCTATGTGTTATTGTCTCAGGGTTTCTATTGATGTCGTTTAACACCATGACAAAAAAAAAAAAAAAAAAAAAAAAAAAACACTTGGGGAGGAAAAGAGTTTATTTGACTTATATATCCTTAGTCACAGTCCATTGAGGGATGCCAAGGCAGGAACCTAGAGGCAAGAACAGAGGCCATGGAGGAGTATTGCTTACTAGATTGTACCACATGGCTTGCTTTCTTAGGGATAATACCTCCTTCAGTATCCAGGGTCCTTCCATATCAATCATCAATCAAGAAAACGTCCTACAGACTTGATACAGGCCAATCTTATGGAGGCATTTTCTCAATTAAGATTCCCTCTTCCAAGATAGGTTTTTATTTGTGTCAAATTCAACCACACTTAAAAGTAAACTTGTGTTCAAATCTCAGTTCCTGTGGATCTGGTGAGGACAGGATAAATAACTATATGTGGGAAGTTAGGAAGGCAGGTAGACTAGTAAGTAATTAATCAGAAACACACCTCTAAGGCTGATATTATGATTATTTGTTTATATTTCCTTGGCAATAGTTGAGGTAAACTCCATTGGATTGCGGTGGGAGCTTGGAGGATTTAACCTGTTATATTTCTTGATAGTAGACTGAGTAAAGAGAAAAATTGGTTGTAGCACCCTGTATCCTCAGGGTCCCTTTTCCCTACAATCTGGCTCTTCATTTGAGGACATTTATTATAACACAGTCTTGGCTGGCAGCTGAGGATCATGGAATCATTTCTCTGTGTTCATGAGTTTTAATGGTAGTTTTCAAAAAGTTCATCGTCTTGGAATCTGGAGTTATGTAGGATATGAACTATTATAATGTTACAAAATATAGTGCTATAAATAACACAGCCAGATAGAATTAGTTTCAATTTCAAAAATCGCACATTTAACTTCTGTGCTTCCTTTTGCAAAAATATCGTTACAGAGAAATAGATGCTAATCAGGTGAAGTAATTATAGACTTCTATCTGTTTAATAATTATAACATAGTTATGTAATCATTACTGTTAGTAGATAGCAAAGAGATAATCAAGTAGATATTAACAGATCAACCGTGATGTGTTGACTCCTATATGTGGCATCTTAGGTGATGTAAACATATTAATGCAAATCAAATAAAGCCTTTCTGTTTAAGATATTTACAACTTATTAGCACTAATGCATAATATACTATACATAGCTCTTTGGTTTTATGGATAATAGGGCTGAAAATAACTTGGGAGTGCTTCCTATTCCAGCACTGACAATCAAGTCACAAAGAGTTACTTAACAATTATTAATGGAAAACCTGTATGGATCAGGCATGGTTGTGTGGTTTAGTGACTCATAAACACATTATTCTCCCATACCGAAGTACTGAAAACTTTGCTTACACAGTGAAAATATAGGAAAGAAATTGAAGGGAGAAAAAGGGAGAAAAACACATTCAAGCATTCTACTTCCACTGATTTTCATCCCTTCTTGTAGAACAGAAATTTTATCTGATAATGTGTCTTTCCAGCCCACAGGATTTCTTTGAACATTAAACAACCTACAGCAAATTCTGGTCCTGTCTACATGACATTATGTTTCTGTTACCTTCACTGATGGAGGAGAGTTAGGGACGCCTTTCCATTGCTCTACAGCCTCCATTGGTTTTCATAGGAAGACAGCTGTCAATTTTTAATTATTGTTTCCCTATATTTAAAATCTCTTTTCAAGATTTCTCTCTGATTTTTCAAAAGTTTGACAGTAATATTCATAGCTATGTTTGGCTCTAAATTTGTGCTGTATGAATTGCTTTAAGTTCCTCATCTGCATGTTTTAATTTTAATTTTTAATGTTTCTATTCATTTATAAATGAGTATGCATATATGTATGCATGCATATATGTTTGCAAATATATATGTATATATGCATACATATGTAATTCTTTTTTTCTGTTCTCATTTATTCTGTTTTCTCCTCTTGGGACTCTAACTATATGTGAGTTAGACCATTTGTAATTCTATCACAGGCTTTGCATATCTATATTGTTTATAGTGTTTTGCTTCTTATTTATTCCTGTTTCCTATTGTGATATTCTTTGTTGATCTAACATCAAGGGTACTGCCCCTTTCTTTTCAATATTTTCCTTTTAAAGTCATGCTTACTATTTATATTTTTCATGTAGAATATTACTAATTCTTATTTTTTGCATTTGATTTTCTTATTAATTTACTTCTCTCATGAGATGTTCCCTTTCCTAATACATTTATTCATTATAGATACCACTTCGTTTCAGACTTTGTCATTACCTCTTTTTTAATCTCCCCCCCCCCCCCACTTTTTAAGTGCACTGAGATTTTTGCTTCCAGCAGACAGTTGACTTGGCTGAATCCACAATATAATCCTCTGTAAAGAAGCTGGGATCTCTATTCCTGCCATCAGATTCCTTGGCGTTACTTTTCCCTGAATTGTGTCACGTTCCCAGAAAATACAAAACTGAGGGCCGTCCAAGAATGTAGTCATGGCTCTTCGATGCTGTGGTGCCTTCAAGTCTATTGTCCTCCTGTTTGAGTCTTTCTCTTTCCTTTCCAGTTTCTCTATCATTAACACAATCCATCCCTGACTCTTTCAGCCAACAACACAGTAATTTTCTCTTTATACTTTAGCCATTGTGCCCTACAGACTTTTGTTAAGGGTCAACTTCTATCTAGTATTGGCTTCTTTTTCCTAGTGTCCTCCATAATGTTTTAAAAACATAGTATGTCAAAATTCTGAACTCTTATTAACGGGTAGCATAGTCTACTGTAAACCACCCAGGAATTTCTAGATAAGGAATTTCAGATCTTCTCAGAGAAGGTAGTAGTATCAGTGTATTCTTAAAAAAAAAAATCTTTAGGTATATCCACTGGTACTTAAATATCAGTGGGGGAAATGCCATTTCTATAGAACAAATATCACTTGTCAGTTTCCAGTTTATAGAAATCTGGTAAGGTACATATCACCATCTTAGAGATAGGCAAATAACTTCTACCAGAGGACATGGGTTTGCTAAGGTCATTTGCTGGTCCATTGTTGAAGATTCTGAAATAGATCTAAAGTTTCTAATGCTTGGCTAAGCACTTCTCTTGTTAGGCCCAGAGAATGTCTCTTCCTGTGCCTCCTGGAAGATATGCTCAGGGGGTAGGGTACCTGGTTGAATTTGCAAGGAAAACATCAGAGAATAACCATTTTGGAGAGTAGTGAAACAGTAAGGGCAACTGAAAGAGTAACATCACTGCAGGAAATGTCTCCTTTTTTTTCCCTCTTGAATGTTCCACTTAATGATTTTGGTACAGAGAGCAAATAGTTGGCTGCTTGGTATATCAACTTGTCCTTCTCCCCTTAAGTCCCCATTTGGATAAGAATATATTATTCTCACCAAGTGAGCTATTCAATGCTCCAGTTTCATGCACTTTCATGCTAAAGAACTTTCACCTGTAGTCTTCCAGTCCCCAAATGTAACTACCACCATTTGTGGGTAGAAGTGGAGCATGAGGCTGTACCTGGTGATTTTGCAATTCCCTTAATAAACAGAAGATTTAGGACTAGATAGAAAATTGGTGGATCAGCCATAAATCCTGGGGAGGATAATAATGGCAGATTCATTTGGCTGTTAGCATGTGATTTGTGGATGTGTTAAAGGTCCCAGAACTTCTTGGAGAAGTGTGATGAGAAAAACAATGTTTTGTCTGCCCATCAAGTTCTTAGTTGAGCTATGGCTATTCCACAAGTAGGTAAGTGTTTGTTCTTGGTTTGTATCTTATGAAAGCAGAATATTCTGTGAAGACAGACTCATGGTTGATGCAAAAGTTTATATAGAGAAAGCAAAGGATTACATACACTAGAGATAGAGACAGATTGAAGTGAACTGACCCAAAGAAAGGTAGAGCAACACTACACTGGATTTCATGGTATAGACTTGTAATATATTTTTATAAATCTTTAGGAGGGGTGATATATTAATGACATAAGGTATTCCCTTTTTCCCTCCCAAATTTCGATAGACTAGATCTTACTTTTCGGATCTTTCTTTCTATGATCCTTTGAAATGCACAAAAGGGGAGCCCAGTGCCACAGTGCAAATGATATAATGAAGCTTGGGTCTTTTGAGACTACAGTCTTTAATTGGTGCACATTTGTGGCACTTGGGAAAGTGCCCTTATGCCCACATTTCTGATATAGCACATTCATGAATAGTTTATTACAAAGGGTCACCCTGAGCATCAGAAATGAGAGATGCCAAGATTCTACTATTTCAATAGTTTCCTTGATCTCTGATGGCTGACTCCCTTCCTAACCTACCAGAATACTGGTGCTAACTCAAACACTTTGCCTACCTATTCTCTTTGTTTTTGAACTTGTCTTCTTTTTTGGGCTTCTTTCATGTGTTATAATCACTGTAGAGTTCTTGTTTCTTCATGCTCTCTACCGTTCTCCTTAGCCAAGCGTCCACTTTCTGGAGAGTGACTGATGGCATCCATGGACCAACGGGTTGGTAGCATTTCAGAACTAGAGGAACCTTCTTAAGACTCCAGGCTAAATGCCTTGATGTCACCACCTAGGACAATAGGCTAGGAAGAACGGAAAGTTCCCTGAAACTGTGTGACTGGTTAAGTGTAAAACCAGACCTGAAGTCAATCTTCTAGATCCTTCTCTACTTACTGGAACGATTTTGACTTCAGTATGAAGTTAAAGTGAAATAATTACTCTAAGTAAGAATCCTCTCTGCCTGACAGTAGATGGCTCCCCATTTCTCCTGCCCTTCATCTTGGTGTCTTATTAGTTTTTAACTATACAACATTTCTATACTTGGCCATTACCCATGACCCTTCAACCTAACTTTATGTGTCAATTGTAAGAGCCTGAACTACCTAGTCTTTTTCTTAGGGAAAACAATGATTTGGTTGTTAGACAGGCTCAGAGCACTGGAATCCAGTCTCATTGGTGCTACCCAGTACCTCTATAGGATGATGGTGGAGGCTTCTGAACTAATTTTTTCTATATTTCAGTCTTTACATATTACTCAAGGAAACCATCTCCAGATGGCATCATGCTTGTTCAGATGTGGGTTGTCCTCAGTAAGGTGAAAAGAGGTAAGAAGGAGAGTGGGGGAAATCTCCAACACAGATGACTGTGCTGACATGGAAGGTAAAATGACCTCAGATATAAGAGATCCTAATTTTGATCCAGTCTTGGACACATTATTTTGCATCTGAATGACCCTGGGCATGTCCATAAGTCCTCCCTCCTCCCCCCCCCCCAAAAAAAGGATGGATAAAGGAATTTTTTTCTCACTTGTGAAAGCAAAGCCACATTCTTGGAAAAGGTGCTTGATTGAAGGCTTGGTTGGTGTTTGACACATTTTCAGGGAATTAGTCTATAGCCATTTTTAAAGAAGCACACATACATTTCATGGTATCAGACTGTTAAGCTGGTAGTGTCACCCCCAAATGTACAGAGAGCTTCATGGTAGTCACAAATCTCTCCCTTTGTGGCCTGTCTCTTCTGCATTTGAGAGCTGGTTGTTTCAATGTTCCCAGTAGATAATTGGATTTTAGAGATAAAGTTTATCCTCCCAGGCAGATGGTATTTTTATCGAGAGCAATGGTATCTTTTGGGATCCCCACTATTCCCGCTTCAGCTGTGGCTTCATAGAGGGGCTTTGAAGGACATAAATTACGCAGTGAAACATGCTCCTTTGCAGACACTTATCCATCCTGTAACCCAGATGAGATCTCCCCAGTGGTGTTTGCTTAATGTCTTAAATTCCACTCCCTTACCGAATGGTTGGTGATCATGAGGGTAAAAGGCAGCTTCACTCAAATTATAGGGCAAGTCTTGGAGTCTGATACCAGCCACACTGTATCCTTTAAGAGTGGGAAGAGATGTGTTTCTGCACGTGGAGCATTGGGGAATTCCAGCCGAATTCCAGTACCCTGTGATAAGGCAGCACCGTTCCTCCTGGGCAGGTTAAGACCTAATATCCTCATCAGGAAGAAGGTCATGAAATAAATGTTAACATTAAGTGTAATGGTGAGCATGGTAGTGGTATCATTTATTACATAGTCTTCATTATAAAAACAAAACTGCTATTGTCAAAGCCATCCCCATTTGATGGGTTGACAGACATTGTTCTTGTGGTCTTGGTGCTGATTACAACAGCGGATAACACTCTGGTACTGTCTGTTAGGCCCATCAGGCAACAAGGCAGGCCAAGGTAAAACGGATGCGCATAAGTTGACAACAGATTAAAAATAGTGGAGTAAAGTCCATTAATAATTCTCATATTTAGGACTTACCTTCCACTGTATGTACCAAATCTGCAACATTTAATCTCTTCTCTGAGAGACTGGCCTAGAGAACCTTCCCCTCTGAGTGATAGGCTGGGATTTTCTGAGACAGAACATTTGTCTGTCAGGGCCCACGGCTGCTCTGATGATTTACCCGCCGTCAGATGATGTTGGTGTCCGGTTGGTGATATAGCCTTGCTGGATATGGGGAAATTTGTTAGCTTTAGCTTTGACAGGAAGATAATTGCTGATGGTTAACAGAACGGAGCCAAATCCATTGGTTCTTTTATTTTTCTTCCTGTAACATGAGTATGGGTCCAGTTTTGAGAACCTTGTTTTTTTCTTTGTAAACTGTAAATTCCAAGTTGGGGGCGGGGGGGGGGGGGCAGGAGGCAGAGCAGAAAAAGAGAGACAAAGAAAAAGACAGGAGAGAGGGGGCAGAGATATTAGACTAGATTTTAGGATTTCTTTTTCCCTCCTTCCTTCCCTTGTTCCTTCCCTCCTTCCTTCCCTCCCTCCCTCTCTCCCTGTCTCCCTTCCTTCTTCCCTCTCTCCTGCCTTCATTTTCTTTTGAGATAGTTCCTTCTCTGTGCATACTTCTATCTCCATGGTTCAGGAATGTACTACCATACTTGGCTATCTCTTTCATTCTTATTTTTTCTAATGGCTTTATTATTTTTTTCTAATACCAGTCTAAAAGAATGTTTATTATCTGAAGGAAAAAAAAAAAAAAGATCAAGCACATATATACTAAGGGTACCCTAGAATACTGGCACCAGCTGGTCACTTGGTAAAAATATTTCTCTTTAGTGGGACATTGCTTCTGAGAAGCCTCTCCTGAGAGTCCATAAATCTGAGCCTCCATTCCAAGGTCTATCAGTTTGCCTTCCTGGTGCAATCAAGCGATTGGCTCCACAGCACCTCGTAATGTCTGAGCCCTGAGGGCTTCCTGTAAAAGTCTTAAAAGGATGAGAAAAATGCTCAGAGAATCCCAGAGGATGCCCCCGTACTTCAAAGAGCAGTGGTCAAAGAAGTTAGAAGGAAGATGGACTCCAGTGGTTTCCTTGGTAGTGAGTGGGCAAAGGGCAGATCATGTGATAATTCAAGAGCCTCTAGGAGAAGCATAGAGAAATAGAACTGCCATGGCACTGTCCCTAAGATGCTTAAGTGTGGTGCCTCACTTTGGAGCCTACCATGTGGACATGGGGATGATCTGCACAGCAGACACAACATACAGGACCCCGACTGATAGGAAAGCTTACTTGATTCAAGCAGCCTATTTGTGTGGTCTTTGTATCTGCAGGTGTAGTGCACTAAGGGTATCAGTTCACATCTCCTTTTCCATGAGCTGTGGGAGAACTTTCACCTTACCCCAAGATGCTTAGAAAAGGGCAAAAGTGTGGAACACAGCAAGGGTACCATTTTGTAGTACTGTGATTTCTTGGGGGTGGTGAGTAGAATACCCATCTACAAATCCTGGAGAATTCTAATCTTTGTAACTGCAGAAGGGAGGATTTCAGAATCATTGTGGTAGCCTAGAACCCTGTCCAAGATGCCAGTCTCAGTCCAGAGGGACCACATGGTCCCCTACTTGTTTGAAACTATGTGTGGATAGTTACAGCATTTAGAGGCTAAGCCTGAGACCTTTCCTCATTTCTTACACCTGTCTCATGACCAGGTACCCATAACCCTTTGCCAACAGCTGTAAGCTCCCTGAATTTTCCTTGAAGGCTTTGACCAAGGCTCTGATCCTCGACTTACAGTGGTACCTCAGATGGTTTGAGCCTTCCATTTCCCCTCCTTACAGTATTTCCCACAGTCTGAGGAACAGTATAGAACCAAGGAATTTAATGGTGGGGCCATGGTTTGTGGTGAAAGAGAAGAAAAGTTTAAGAAAGTCCTGATGCTTAATGAAATTAAGGAAATGGCACCCTCGGGGATGGCACCCACCATGTTATACTTCCAGATTGTAAAAAGAAAACAGCTAAGGAATCCCCAGCTCTTAAAAAGCAGTAAGAAATCAAAGCTTCTGCAAATGTAAACTAAAGGGGTCCAGGCTCCATCCCAAGTAGGCAGTCAAACTTGGAAGTGTCATCCATGTCTTTCTGGCTTTAGTGTCAAAATGAATATATCAGTAAAGGGGTTGTGGAATCTTCCTTTATTAATCATGGAGGAAAGTTACTGAGGACATACATGTGGCATGTCTGGAGGTCCTTCAGGGAGCTCCTGAGTGACTATAGAATAAGTCTGTGAAAGTGAAGCTGGGATTGCATTGAAGGCCCCAAGATGTTAGAGATGCCAGGGCCATGAGACATCTGCCAGGGAGAGTTGCAGACAAGGAGTAGAAACAGCTCAAGAAAGGGAAATATGTTGCACGCACCAATGCCAGAAGGGCAATCTTCCTAACACTGTGCTCCTTTAATACAGCTCCTCCTGTTGTGGTGTCCTCCAACCATAAAGTTATTTCATTGCTAGCATATAACTGTAAGCTTTCTACTGTTATGAATCATAATGTAAACATTTGCTATACAGAATATCTGATATATAACACCAAAAGAAGTCATGACCCACAGATTGAGAACCACTTAGATTCTAAGCCCTTTGACATCAGGCATAGAGCTACAGAATTTGGAGTTTGCCCTGCTGGGTTTAGTCTTGTTTTGGTCCAATAGTTTCTCACCATGCCACAATTCTTCCCATTTGGAGTGGTATTATGTATTCTGTATGCTGGAAATATGTAGTTTGATCTTTTATTTTATAGAGGCTTGTGATTAAGAGTTTTTAATCTCAAGAGATTTTGAACTTTGGACTTTTATATTGTGTTGACATTGAAAGTCTATGGTGACTCTTGAAGCTGGACATTATGTAATGAATTTTGTATTATGATATGGTCATGAGCCTATGTAGGTCACAGAGTAGAATGTCATTATTTGAATAAGAATGTTTGAATACTTGATCTCCAGTTTAGGAATCGTTTGGGAAGGGCTAGGAGGTTTGGCTTTATTGGGGGAAGAGTGTCACTGGGAGTGAGTGGGTTTTGAGGTTTCAAAGGACTCGTGCCATTTCCAGTTAGCTTTCTTTTTGTTCTGCCATCACAGCCTCCAGCCCCCCACCAAACTCTAATCCACAAATGAAATACTTTCTTTCATAAATTTTTTTGGTTGTGGCATTTTATCACAGCAATATCAAAGTAACCAAGCATCTTACTGCTAGTTACACTGCTCACTCAATACTCACATCTCTGTGACTTAGGAGCTGGTAAGCCTTACCAGGGTCAAGGACATTAGGTAATCTGTTCTTCTACCTCTATATGGCCTGGCATTAGCCTTTACACAGGATGATTCCTATTGTGCTGAGGGAGGGAGGGAGGGAGGGAGGGAGGGAGGGAGGGAGGGAGGGAGGGAGGGAGGGAGGGAGGGAATGAACAAAGATAGAAGCTGACCATCTATGTGCATTTCCTGGGCTGCTATTTCTCATGCCTGGGAAATGGGCTTGATTTCCCTTAGTCAGTGTTTTGTCTAGGACTGCCCCTGCACATTCCTATCATTTAGTCCTTGGGTTACTCTGTGATGTACACCCTAGTAGACATTACCAGGGGCCCATCATTCTGTCTCAGTGAATTTGGAGCTGGCATTTGAAGTGATACTGTTTGCCATATCTGGTTCAGTTACAGTGATGGGTGTTGAGGTTGTTGACATTATGCTTTCCCAAGGTTGCTAAGAGCTTTCATTGGAGACTGAACAAATGATAATAAGATAGGTCTTGTTTAGGTTTGAGTAACTGGCAGTGGGGATGTGTGGACAGTGTCAGAGAGCTTGGAATCAATCTCAAGGTGAGGCTGAGGGCCAGAGAGGATGGGCTGGGAACATATACCAGGAGATACAGCAGAGTCAGTGACTCGGAGGACAAAGACTTGAGGGGGTCTGTGCTCCTTCCCTCCTAGTGAAGCAGCCTGTAGCAATGGAGGTATAGAAGTCATACCACCAGGGGAATTGCTAGCAAGCCATTCTCCTGGATTGAAGAGTTCTTCTGTATTACTAAGTAAACCTTTCCTGATTCCTAACTGTGGGCAATCATTTAAGAGACAGCTATCTTTTGTGAAATGCTCTTTCACCTGCCGGTCATCTTGTCCATTTCTACTCTCTGGACAGCAGGCTACTGGCCTATTCTGTGTGTTTGCCTGACTTTCTATGGGTGACCTCTGTTCCTGCATGATAAATACACATTTGAAAATATTGATTTGCTGCTTCCCACTTTGAAAAGCTTAAGAAAGCTGACCTCTGCTCATTGTGTCTGACTTGAATTTTTCAGGCTGACCAATCGACCCTTGGAAAGGCTGGGAGTTACTACCTGTGCTCCTTGAGGGCCTTTTCAGGGGACCATGGCTGCCATGGTGGCTGTCTTGTGGCAAGTGCCTGAGACAGGGGCCTTCTAACAAGACAGCACACATCTAATGATTTTTAAATAGCTCATAGGAAGAGAAAAATCTCCATTGTGGAGTCTGAGAACATCCCTCAAGGGAGGTGCCATTTCCAGGCCTGTTTCAGAAACCCAAGGTCCCCTCCGCTCTGTGGTTGATGCTGTGTTGTGCTTTCAGTTGCACTCTCCCTGCCTCTGGCCCCCACCCCACCTATTCTTCCTCATTTTATTTTCTTTCCTGGTTTTTACCATGGTGTGACCTCGTGTTGTATTTTTTCTGAATGACAATGAAAGTAATTGAAAATATTGATTGGCAGTACAGTTAAGTTGTCAACACAACCATTTAATTTGTCAGGAGGACTTGTTAAATTGTCAAAAATCATATAAAAAAACTCCTTCAGTCACTGATGATATACATTAGAGAGGTTCATGAATCAAATGGGCCATTTTGCAGATAAGTGTTGAAGAAAAATTCTGAAATTATTTGCTTGGGATATATTTGTGTTCTTTCCCTCTCTGTCTCTTTCTGTGTGTGTCTGTTTCTCTCTGTGTCTCTGTCTCATTCTCCTGTAATCTCTCATAGCACTATGCAAGTATTAGAATAATGACATCAAGACAAGGTAAAGGAGGCATACATTTTGAGTAGAAGGTTCACCATAGATACCAAGGCAGAATTAAGGTCATGTGTAGCAATTAGATTGTGCTATTCTGAGTCACACCTTCAAGTTAATAGGACAGAGACATGGAGTTATAGTCTTTCCTTATGTGTAGGGTTTACAGTAAGCATCTGCAGATTGTCTTTTGGCTTTTGACCTTGGAGTAAGCATCTTTCTGGGACTCTACTGTTGGCTCAACCCACCCTACATGGGGGTGGATGTGAGCTACACCTGACTCTGACTCAGACACCAGGGCATTCTTGTCCTGTGCTCACTGCTGCTACAAATTTGATTCTGGAAGGTGTTCCCATGTGGAATTAGATGCCACTTCACTTGGACTAAGAATGCCACTTTGTGGTCACAACCATTCAGATTGTTGTTAACCTATTTATGGCTATTTAATATCTTAATATATTAATACCCAGAAATGTGACTTAATCTAGCTTTAGGGCATAAAGGGATTTCTCAGAAGGCTGTTAGGGTCATGCTCACAGTCACAATTTCCACAAGGTTTATTGTGATAAACAGGAGTCTAAAATGCTCCCTAAGACTCTTGCACCCTAGTTCCCAGATGTTGAGATGTCCCTTCCTGGGTTATGGTATGTCTCATGTTATATGGTGTGGGGACCTTAAGGGGTGAGAAATTGTCTAGGTGTGGTGGGCTCCCACAGCATTTCTTCGATTAGTATAAGTGGAAGAACTGATAGATATTTAAAGCAAGGAAGGAATGTTAGCTGCTTTGGTGCCTGGATGATGGACAGGCTCACGTGAAAAGGTATCTGGGTAGCTTCTTGGAGACACTGAACCATCAGAGCCGGTAGGCCAAGAGATGCAAAGAACTTGACCCCTGTAGCAACTGGCAAGTTAGAATAATCTACCCAGCATTCTACCCAACTTAGTTTATGATTCCTTGAGTATAGAGCCCAGCCCAGGGGCAGAACATGCTGTGCAGTGAGTGCCAGGATCAGAGTCCTGTGGTCAGGGTCTGAAGACCATTTCCTGTATTAGTAGACTGTCCCGCTGGAAGCTGGCATGCAGCTCTGGGCAGATGATAAATGTCTTCTAAAACCAAGCCACAGCCCACACCACCTGATTCCAGAAGGACTAAGTCCTGTTACCTCAGATAGTGCTTTCAACACACAATTTCCTCAGTGTCTCCACGTTGCTTGGTCTCTCCATTCTCTGCAAGTTGGTTCATAATTTTGAGTGTGAATCGCTTGCCTAGCCCCATGCTGAAAGCCCTGTCAGAGAGAAGCCAAGATGGGATTCTTACCTCTAAAGAACTGTATTGAGTCTTAGGAGAGGCCAGAGGCTTGAAGTGGGAAGAGTCTCAGAACAGAAGAAGAGAAGGTAGCATATGGACAGCAAAGACCATTGAGAACTACAATATCTGTGAGAAGGGCCTGCTTTGTTTAGTAAGGCTGAGGAGGAAGGGCCCAGTGGTATATGAACTTCAGTCAATCAGGAGTGCTTACCTTACTTGTTTCTTGGGTCTCTGAGTTGAATCTCATTTGTCCTTATCCTGGGCATTTAAGTAGGGCTAAGATCAATGGCAAAATACACAGAGACCTGCAGGGCTTATCCTACAGTTTCATTCAGACATCTCTGAAGGACAAAAGAAGTTTGGGTATCTGAGGCCTTTTAATACTTCCTCTGTTATACAAAGGCACTACTTGAAGCCAAGGCTGGGATCTTTGCCATGACCAATCCAAAGGTCATGCAATACCTCTGCTCTTCCTCTTCCCTGTGGTCATTCAGCTTTGTGAACCTGGCTGCTTTGACAGCCCCTTAACTGGCTTTCCATGTCTTCATGATGATTGGGGTCTGTGTTCTATCACACAGGACAAAGAGAGTCGGCAGGAACTACAATCATTTTCTTTTTAAAGACTATAACAACAACCTTATACACAATGCCTTCCTGGTACTTCATTAACATGATCTTTATCACATGGTATCACTGAGCTGCAGGGGAAGCTGGGAGATGTAGTTTCTAGCTAAGCTGTCACGTACTTTTCTTGTAATTCTTTTTATAATCTGCCAAAGCTGCTATCATAGACCCTTTTGCTTTGGCTGTTTTATTTCTTTAACTTTCACTGAGCAACAATTCCTTAAAATTAGCACTTAGCTTCTCATCACCAAAGCAACTGGTGCTTATAGCAAAGCCTAGTATATAGGACATATACAAAGGGTGTTTGCTTTGTTGAGTGTAGAAACAAGACAGTGTATGAATGACAACATGGGTTGCTGAAAGCAACCACAGATGGGGGGACCCATCCTCTGTGCCCCCCATACTGGTTTCTGCATTTCTCCAGATTTAGCAAGACCATTTGTGAGTTGTGCTGAGTTCAGTCTGTGCCCCGTGCTTGGCTTCACTGCTCCGCAGTCTTTGAACCCAGGACTCAGGAGATGAAGGGCTATTTCATTAATCCTTGCACCAGTTAGCCTCCTTATCGAAAGGCCCAGGCCTAGCCTTTGTTAGGGACAACAATGAGAGGGGCCTTTAAGAAATCTCTGGCGGGTGCCGAGCCATTGCAGATTAGGTCAGCGGAACTGCTGCTAGGTTGAGCGTGATGGATGAGCAGGAGAATGAGTTTCTGCTGCGCGGCATTGTGAAATCTTTTCATTGTCACCAACGGGCCTATGAGGAGCTGATGAATGAGGGAGCAAGTGTCAGAAACGCCCTTCCTTGCCCCAGTACAGTTTTAATATCTCCCTGAGCTACAGGATGAGTATTGATAAAAGTAAAGTTTAAAAATAGCCTCGGAGTGATGGGTAGCCGTGATTTAAGGAGAACAGCAATGGGGTTAGAGAAGGTTCATTTTCCTGAAAGTGCATGAAAGGGAGTGAGCAAGAGAGAGAGCAAGAACATGAGAGGAGAGGGGAGGAGAGGCAGGCTGAGCTGGACCACGAGGGGAAAGAGCAGGAGGCTTTTCTGAGCAGCTAATGTGATGAGGATGACGAGGGCTTTGATGGATGAGCTAGATCCATCTGGTCGCAGTATATGTAATAAATAGCCGTGCTCGGCTCTGACCTCTCCCACTTACCAGACACATCTTTCTCTTTTGGGGATATCCAGGAGGGAGCTTCCATTAGAGCAAAGAACCCGTCATGAGCCAGAGCTGGGAATGTTTATGGGCTTGTGCAGAGGGCAAAAAGGAGATGGTATCCGAGTTACAGGTTTATAAACTAAAACTGCAGCCTGTGCCTTGCCAGAGATGGCACTGGTGACAGAAATGTATTTTCATGGCTGTGGGTGCCACTGATGAGGGTGAAGATCGGGGAAGGATGGATGGAGGAGGGCAAGTGGGTGGGCTACAGTTCCAAGCGTTGTTGAGAGAGTGCTCTGGTTTCTGGCTTGTAGTGGATCAAGACTTCCTTTAATTTTCTTTCTCTTCTCTGCAAGCAGCTATTAGACCAAGATGGGGTCTGTAACTAGGTATATGATTCCCAGCTAGGGTAGTTTAGGAATAGAGTATTCTAGTCAATTCAACTTCCTGTTACTTTGTTGAAAACATTATAAAATGTGCAGGTTTGTGTGTTGGTGCTGGCCCATCGATTTTCATTTAAGTGCCTCCTGTTTTCTTCCAAGGATATTAAATGAGGATACAACTCAGGTGTTAAGTGCTTGCTGGGCATGCATAAGGATCTAAGTTCAATTCCCATTCACTCAGGTAGGATGTCAGGCAAGGCAGTGGGAATCTGTAATCCCAGAGCTGATGGATGAAGAAGGATCCTGGGAGCTCATTGGCCAGCCAGCCTACCTCCATTAAAGACCATATTTTAAGAAATAAGGTAGAAAGTGATCAAGGAAGATACTCAATGTCAACGTGTGTGCACGCGCGTGCGTGCGCGC
The DNA here is from genome assembly GCF_011762505.2 of Arvicanthis niloticus. Lineage (NCBI taxonomy): Eukaryota > Metazoa > Chordata > Mammalia > Rodentia > Muridae > Arvicanthis > Arvicanthis niloticus. The sequence goes on from NC_047660.1 coordinate 75,616,463, forward strand.
ACACACACACACACAGACACACACACAAACACACAGAGACACGCACTGTATAAAGCCTTCCCTAGGCAAGATTTCCATAGTGTCCTGGAGTAAAACGATTTGCCTAGCCTCTCTAACAGACGTCAATATTTGATATAAAAATTGGGGAGGGTAATTAAAGTTTTATGGAGTCATATTCAAGAAATGAGGAAGCCGGAAATGAAGTGGACCGCTGAATTGAACATCTGGAAATGGATTTGAATGGTAATATGAGTTTTCCTTTAAGAGTTAAGTAGAAGATTTAAGAGCTCAGCAACTTGCTTACATCCTGAGAGTGGGCAGAGAGTCTTAGAGAATACCTGTCAGAATCCCTGCTAGCCCATTCTGCATGGAGGAACCACCTGGGCAGCTCCCTAAGGTAACAAGCCTGCTGTTACATGGTGTGTTCAGAGAGCCCTGGGGTATATGACTTGGCTTGCCTTACTTTGTAGAAGACTAGTCACCATGCAAGGAACGGGGCAAGCATGTTCAGCCTGACATAGCATGGGCAGAGTCAGAGCTACCAGACTTTCTTATGGTGACCTTTGCCCTTGGTAAATCTGCTTCAGGGTATTGACCTTCCACCTAAAGCCAAGCACATTTGTGTACACTCCTACATGTAATTCAAGGGTAGGGGTTGTTGGACCTCTACCAACCATGTCAAATACTCAACCAAGTGATTATGAAAGGTTATTGTATGAGATGACACATACAGGTGTGCATACATATGCACACTTGTCTATATGCATGCCTATACATATACATTATATGTATTTGCTTACACATACAAAATGACTAAGGACATTCAACTCATCTTCGACTGAGTAATGACTTGAGTATTCAGTACCAAAGGACTCCTGAGACCCTATCTGCTTTGAGCACTCATTTGTGAGACACGTGACTTAAAAGCTTTGGCTGCTTCTGCTTACCCAGAAATGTATTCACCACAGAGTCCTGTGGACATTATCCTTTCATAAGAAAGTACGGGAGACTGTAGGCTGTTCAAGTGCAAGTACCCAGTGGAACTGAGCCACCAAGTTTTGATCATCTTTGCTCTCTTCCCACCCCTCCTTTTCTTCTTCCTATTGGCTGTGATTCTGTTTGCCTACATGTCAAAGGCTCCCATGCTAGACAGTGCCTTCTCTCTACAATATACACACATGTTGCCTCATCTTCATTCAGAACTAAAATCCTTCAGTTTAGTAGTCTAAGCTCGAGATGAAATGGAAAACAGGGCTCTGGAGGCAATTCACACTAACTGTGAATACATTTAAAGTTCCTTCCGAATGGCCTTATTTAGAAGACCCATTCCAACCTCAGCTGTTTTCCAGCTGCTGGATTTGGGCACTATGGCAATAGAAAAAGAAGACGAAGAAGAAAGATAAAACCGGTTACAGAAAAGAAAGCAGCTAAAAAGACAAAGGGTAATACATTTGAGTATTGTTCTTTACGCAAGAGCAAAGATTTGAGGGCAGAAATCAACATCGGGCACTGGGGACAGAAAAAGGGGGGAAACCTTTTGTTCAAATTTCACCGTTTGCCCAGCTGGTACAGAGGGAAGTGGCTGTAATCAAATCTGAAAGGATAAACTTAACATTGGAACTGAAAAGCCCCTCCTTCCTTGTAAGAACATAATAATCAAGCCTTGTGAACTGTAGGATGGCTCTGTTGTGCCTGTGGTGGTGGTGGTGGTGGTGGTGATGGTGGTGATGGTGGTGGTGATGGTGGTGGTGCTGCTGCTGCTGCTCACCTGATGAAACAGAGCAGATATGAGCCAGGGTAAACAAAGAGAATTTGTCATCTTCAGGAATTCATCCCTCTATAGTGTCTTTCCTCTTAAGAAAATAACCTATGTTATTCAAGGAGGAAGCAACTTAGAAAAAGGAAAAAAAATAACTTTAAATACTCCTTCGAGCCCTCCAATTAATATTTCTTCATATTTTAATGTATTCCTTGGAGTAGCCTACCACTTTTTAATATAGACTATTTATATTCTGCCTTTGTACTTGGTTTTGTAACATATGCATTTCCATGTAATTATATATTCTTAATGAAAAGTACTTTAATATCTACCTAATATTAATATAGCATTCTCCACCCCCCTTTTGCTTTTTCTTCATTGTCTTTCTTGTTATTCAGGTCCAAGGCACACCTGTTTCCCTCCAGGTTTTGGTTTCTTTATCTTGAATCCTCCAAGAAGAGTAGCTAATAAGAAAGATCAACTCATGGGGTGCCTGAGACCTATAGCCACATTGCTTTGTTAAGATCTTATCATTCAGGCTTGTACCCCAAACAGGGTACATCCTGGGGCATAGGTGATGAGAATCAAAAGGACCTCTGACCTTTAAAATTAATTTTTTAAACTGGCACTTAAATTAATTAAGTTAAAAACTGGCACTTTTATTTGGGCATTTGTGTGTGTGTGTGTGTGTGTGTGTGTGTGTGAGAGAGAGAGAGAGAGAGAGAGAGAGAGAGAGAGAGAGAGACAGAGAGAGACAGAGACAGAAAGAGACAGAGACAGACAGAGACAGAGACAGAGACAGAGAGAGAGGAGAGATTATATTTTGTATTGCTTTTCTCCCCTCTTTTCCCCACTGCATTCTCCTCTCACTCCTCCTAAAACCCTTTCCTTCTGCTTTCATGCCACACATTCCAGTATCTCCTACCTCCAAGTTCTTTTTCTCAACTCTCATGGTCTGCTTTCTCATCTCACAGCCTACACAAACACATACCATGTATCACTTGAATCTAGATTCTGTATGTGAGAGAAATCATGCAGTATTAGTCTAAGTCTGGATTCTTCTGCTTAACAGAATCTTCTCCAGTTACATCCACTCTCTTGCAGATGTCGTGATTTTGTCTTAATTGAATTCTATTATGTAGATGTGCTTGCTACATATTATTTGTTGGGTCATTCTCAGATGGACATTTAGGCTGAAGAATTCAGAGGTCAAGGGAGTAGAGGTGAGACGGATGAGAAGTCCATGCTTGGGCTACTGCACATTTCTCAGGCTTACCTAAGAGCTACTTTACAACATTTGCCCAGGCTTACCTAAGGGTCCACAGTTTGCTCAGGCTCTTGCAATGAGCACTGCACTTTGGATGGTTCAGGCAGCAAAACTTTGTTGTCTCAAATTTCTTGGGGCTGACATCTAAGATCAAGCAGGCTGGGCTTGTCCCTTCTGAAGGCTGTGAGGGAGAATGTTCCAGGCCTCCTCAGCTTCTGCAGATAGCTGTGTGTCTTTGAAGTTTCTGGATGGTTAATGCTTCATTTTTATCTTTGTGATTATGTTCATTCCCTGTATGTGTATCTGTGTCTGCATCTCTTCTTTACTTAAGGAGACCAGTAGAACTGGATTAAGCTTTACCCTATTGTGGTAGGTATTCATCACAACTGCAAGGTCATATTTCCAGCTATTGTCACAAACTCAAATGTTAGGGGTTAAGAATTGTACATATGAACTTTGGGGGTGGGCATAGTTAAATTCATAACAATAGAGATCTGTTTGATACTAGGGATTGAATCACTGGGTATTAGCCCTATGAGGAAGTCACCTTCCTTTCTTGGGCCTAGGTTTCATCCTTTCTAAAATAAAGTCAGTGGTCTAGAAAAAGGGCTCTCAAGGTGGAGGTCCATAGACCAACACCTGTCTGTCTTTCAGCATCAGCAGCCCTGGGAAACTTGCTAAAAGTGTACATCTGGAAACCTCATGGTTGAAGTTGTAAATAAGAAACTCTTAGCCAAGGGTTAGCAATTGTGAATTTTATTAAGCCATACTTGTGGTACTGCTTGCTAACCAGGACTGAGGTAGGCCAAGCTGGTCTCAAACTTATGATGCATGCACCACCAGACCAGTTTTAAGCTCATATAGTAGTATTGACTAATTCTAGTGTTTCCTACATCCTGTATGTGTGGAGAAATAACTTCACTCAAAGAAATGTTTATTGATCAAGTGACTCTATCAGGCTTGAGTCCAAGTTTTTGATAGTACTCCTTACACAACAACAGGGCTTTTGTTTTTGATCAACTTCAACTTGGCCCTTAGTTATTCTTACTTCCTGAGGAATAGGCAAGACTTGCAAGATGGCTTGGGCCAGGGACCTAGATATAGAAACATCCTGTTATTGATGTGTAGATTCCGTAGGAAGGCCTAATGGAGACACTTGTAGAGTTCAAGGAAGACCAATTAGGGAATTCATTCATTAGAGCCCAGCTACATGCCGTTATATCTATTTATTTATTTAGGCTAATGTCTTTTGCTTATCTTTCTATAACCATGAGTACCTGTCAATAGCTGATAATGTACTTGAATTTCCTTCAGTGTATTAAAGTTTTAATATTGGACATTTTATGATGGGAACAAAGCTTATGTTTTATGCTGGCATTTTGCTACTTCAAGTCTTATTTGTGCTAGGAAAGTAATATAGCAATCTGTGTCCCAAACTGGCCAGTCGGTTTTCTTCTTATTTGACAAGGCCAAATATAATTTTTCCAGGCCATTCTACCCATCTCTCTGTGTTGGTGATTACGCAGTAGAACAAAGCTGGCCATCAAATGCTTTGTACCTCACTTCTGTGGGCTAACATCTGCTGTCTGTCTGTCTTCAATTCCTGAAGGCTCTTTATTTGCCTGTTCTTCTTGCTCTAGGTTGTTCTTTTCTTTTGACTATGACAACTATGAGCCTTGACTGTCAAAGGGCCTATGTGGTTTCTCTAAATGAAAAGCCATGCTAATGGGAGGTTCTTCTGAGTACCAGGGCCCCTGGGTTCCAACCACAGTTTGTTGAATCACAGTGAATCCAAGGAGACCATATCATCCTTTCTTTCTTTCATTTGAAGTGCTTAAGTAGAATGAGACCTCTGATACCTGTTTTTGAGTCAGGGCAGACTCACAAAAAACCAGATGTTGTGGATATGCCAGGGTTTTTAAAAAGTAGAAGGCATCGTACTGATGCACATTTGAAATCTTTGTCCATTCAGAGTAAAGACCTCTTCATTATTACCTCTAAGTCTGCTTGCAGAGCACATATGCAAATGTGCATGGCTAACGGTGGTGGGCTTGTGTCAATCCTTCTTGCTTTGGGGTGCCGCATTTCATTTCCTCGCGATGTGGACCTGGTAATGATCACCGCTGATAGTTACCACATTTTATTAATGTTATTTTTATGATCCTGCAGGAGATAATTAGGACTGGATTTGTTTTTTTCATTTTCATATTGTGAAATTTCAAGCTAAATGGTGACACAATGGAGAGAGGAGAAATAGCTCAGGGAAGGAAGAGTGTTACAAATAAACTCAACCCAGAAACCATATTTAACATGGATTAAAATTAATGTAGCCCTGTGTTCATTATTTATATCTATTATGTGGAAAATATGCTACTGGGATCTGAGGAATCAGACATTAAGAAAGGCTTCCTTTCTTCCCTTGGAAAATATCCAATTAACAAACTGTCCAGAGGGAAGAAGTTGGGGAGGGGTAGACAGGAAGCCTTTTCTTTCATTTATTTATGTTAAAATCTTCATTTAATTCCTAACATTTAATAATATCGGTCATTGACTGGATTGAGCTAATTAGCTTCTTTCTATGAGTGTGAGAGTGAGTGTCAAGCCAGCATGTTCCAGCACAGACTTATGTGTTATTTTATTTTAATATCCGTTCTTAGGTGGATGGTTCTGGCCTTCAGGAAAACATTTCTCCGTATGTAAAATGATCAAAATAGTGGACTTAGAAATGAATTTAATTTGTGTTCATATGTTTATTTCATGTGGCTTTAAATTCTTCCCTGAATCATTATCCATGTTTTGAACTGAGTTTCCTAATGACATCTTGATGCTTGAGTGTCATGTGCTTTGCTTACACTCAGTCCATCATCCCTTTTCCATTTCCCCTCCCCCTTCCTGATGGTTTCCTTCCTCCCCAATGTAATTTCTCTTCCACTTTCATGTCACATATATAGCATGCTTGTGTGTGTGTGTGTGTGTGTGTCTGTATATGAGATAAAACTTTCTGAATCTGGTTTATTTTCCTTAACATGGGGACTACCACTTGCATCCATTTTCCTACAAAAGGTACAGTTTCATTCCTCTCTCTGACTGAAGGAAATTCCATTGTATACGCATACGTTTTTACTTATCCATTCAACTGATGACGTATATCTAGGCTAGTTTTCTGTCTTGGCCATTGTGAATCATCAGTGAACGTGGATATTTGCAGCCTTAGGTTTCTTTTAGTCGATACCCAGGAATGGTAGAATTGAACTATTATAGTTCTAGTTTTAGTTTTTTTGTGTGTTTAGTTTAATTGTTTTGAGACAGGGTCTTATAGCTCAGGGTAGCCTCGAGTTTGCTGTGTAGCTGAGGATAACCTTGACCTCCTGATTCTCTGAAGTGCTAGGATTACCCTGTGGCCCAGCACACCTAGCTCCTATTTTTAGCTTTTTGAAGACACTATGTAATGATTTCTCTAGTAACTATATTGGGTTACATTCCAACTTGACATGTATAAGAGTCACCCTCCTAGACACACACCCATCAGTGTGGGTTGTTGGTTGATCTCTTGATGAGGCCTGTGTTTCTATGACCAGTAACCAGACTTCTGTAGAAGCTACCACTTGGTGCAGGTATGACTTTAGTAACAGAGACAAAACAGGATTCTGATTAAGTGTATCTAATCAGGAGCAGAAAATTCAGGGTTTGAATCGCAGTTTTCACTTGTATTGCCTGGTAACCATGAACCATCCTTTGATCCACTGAAGACTCAGTTCCCTGAACAGTGGTCAGTACCTGTCAGAGATGTTGCATGTATATAGCATTTGGAATTCTGCCTAGGACCTACCAGGCCTTTCAGTATCAGTAATTATTGTTGTTTATATCGCCACTCTCATAATAATGATTAGTAATTTCATTAAGTAATAAAAAAAAAACATTGCTTGTTATATAAGTTAGATTGGGACAGGGCTATAGAGATTGAGGGCCACGGCCACTTGAAATGAATTAGAAACAGTAGACCTGTGTTTTCAGGAGTATATTTTATGCCTATGAGTTAGAACTAACAGTTAGGACTTTTTAATTGTTTGGATGAGGCCTACATGAATGAATGGTTGTACAAATAACATGAATTGGGGCTTTTTAGCCATCCCATATTAAGAAGTTGGAGAGCGAACATGAACCAGACTCTACCTGTTAGACTATAAGATTTTATGGCTTGGATCCTCTTTCCTTTTCCCTTTGTTAAACAACTGGAAGAAAATGAACCACAGCTTTTCTTATGTTGACTTTGTAAGTGGAAAAGTAACAGCAAACTCCAGGGTCCTGCTTGGATGCCAATCAAACAGGCAACTCTAGAATCCTACATTAGTTAAGGTTCAGGGCTTTTTATTTTTTTTAAATAATCTTAATGTTTAAGTCCCTATCATCCTGTCTGCTCAACAATGGGGTTGTGCTCCTTGATTGTGGGAAGGCAGTAGGTGAAGCTCTGTGAAGCCCAAGCCTGGCCACTCAGGGAGGAAAGTTTTCTGCGTTTTCTGTTTGTACCACCAAGGCTCTAAATTTTGCAACACTTTTCTGAAAATCTAGTCCAGCACAATGTTGCCTTCTGCCTTGTCTTAGCATAAGCTGTAAGATCTGGAAATACTCGGGACATTAACTAGCATTTGCTCCTTTCAAGCCTTCCTACAATTCACCCAAGTAAGCACATGATTAGGAATTGGAGTGTTTACCTGCATATTGAGAAACTCTC